>NC_073692.1:183576572-184276991 GCF_029784155.1 Uranotaenia lowii | reverse complement strand
TGGATTTTTCTTGATAGAGGCATTTTACCTGCCTTATATGGGCATTCAAACCTGTCTCTTATTCTAATATTTTATGTGATTTTATCATTTATAATTTAGCTAAAAGTTTCAATTTGTAGGGTTTCTGATTTCCAGATTAATAAAAAAGAAAAATCTTTATCATTTTTGTTTACAGATTTTGTACACACTATATTAAAGTTCATTATATTTTAACAAAACTGTTAAAAATCTTGTTTGAGTTTTAAATTTGTTTGACTTTGTATGTCTTTTTTTTCATGCCTGTGTCAAAAGCGGAATACCCTCAAACTGCACTGATTAGATATGTTCATCTATCAGCCATTTCGTCAATCGGCTGTCATCACATATTACCTAATATGCGCATTCAGGAACACTTTCCCCTATTTTTGTTGGTTTTTAGCTCTCCGAGAACGATAGGTCGTTTTGTGGGATCGGAGAGCAAAACGGAACGAACGGAATTCACAGTCCTTAAGTGTGTCATCACTTCGAACACATTCACTCTCTCAACAAACAATGTTCATGTTCGAAGTGATGACACGCTGAAAATTGTTTTCGACGTTACATCGTATAGTTTTTAACTTCAGCTTTCATGAATTCTGCGGCAATAATTTTTTTAGTAAACCATATGTGACTTACAAAAGTTTTAGTAAGGGATTTTTTTCGGATTTTTTCTTTTAGAAGTTGAATTGCGAGGAAGCAAGTGAGTATGTATAACTGTATAAAATGTTCGGAACATTTTTTACTGTACCTATACGGTTTTTATTTATTGAGTTTTTTCGGTGAGTGAAACAGCTTCTTTAAATTTACGTAACTGTAAGTAATCAAGCTGTTGAATAAATTTAACTAAAAAATCCAACCGATACTATTCATAATCACATTGAGTTTTTTTTTTCAAATTTGATACTTTCGTTGAAATGGTATAGACAAACACAAAGAGGACATCTTTGATTAATCGGTTAAAGCTTAGCGTATAAATCTTTATCAATTAGCTAATGCTGATTTATTGCACCGATTTTATTGGGGCCAAGTATGATAAAATCTTTTCTGCCCATCAAATTAGTGAGCATTTTTAAACCCCTCCCTAATAAATCATCCCCTCTCAAACGTACCCATAGAGTTCTCATCTCGTTTCCTGATTTTTTTTACACGGCACACACAATCAGTGAATGCTCGCCAGTTAGCCAGCCAGTATAAATGGTTTATATTTCATTCAAAGTGACATTCGTTCCAACGAGATTATCTAAACCCATCGCTTTTGGCAATTCCGTTCCGTTCCATTCCATTCTGTCGTCGGTCATGTCTCATCCCGGGGAAGCTCAGCCAGCAGCCAGGCAGAAAGTGAGACAGAGCTCAGCTGCTGAGCGAGAGGGTTAAGCTAAGAATAAAACGTGAAATACAATAATACACCAAAGTTCGCCTGGCACGATGCCACATGGAGAATGAAATTAATTTCATTTTTCCACAGCGCCGATTTCAGTCGGAAAAACTGAATCATTGTCATGCCATCGGCAGCATTCGAAAGCGAGACAGAAAGATGGAGCTCGGGTCCGTAATAAAAGTGGTCGTACCAGTAGTGTGCCACTACAACTCGCATATCTCAACAGGTACAATCCAACGCCAATGCCAAACATCACCGAGTAGGGGGGGATGATGCTGACGATGGGAGGATGAATTGAAGGGGAGAGCATGGAGCAGAGAAAAAAACTGACATAGAGACGCCATCTGGCCTGGGGCAATCTGGCCCAGCCAGCCAGCCACCCCCATCAGTAGCAGGACTTACACAATACTAAACATATCCTGCTGGAAAATAGAAAACGAAAAGCTGTCGACACAATGGACGAATGACATATCCATTGCTGACGTCTCGAAATACTCAGTGGATATGTATGGGAGCATAGTTACACAAAGTGGGGGAACTCAACTCAATACACATTGTCCGAAAGCAGGTCCGGATAGTTGTGGGGTTGCTTTTGCATAGAAGATAGGATTTTTTTTTGCTTCTGGGGAGGTGTTATCTTGTCAAGTATGCCCTTGCTACAGGCTGAGCAAGTAGTTCTGCTTGAAAAAAAGGAAAAGTTATGTCAAGAAAAGAAGCTGAGGTACGTTTGACAGTCATTTGGTAAATATTACAAAACTATTGTTTATAAAGTCACTGTTTAAAAGCTTGAAATTGTTCAAATATTCTTAGAAATCAAATCTTATGATTGCATGATTCTTGGTACGTTTCGTACCAGAAAATTATCAGATTTTCAAAGTAATGGATGATTTAAGGGAAACCTGAGGAGCAAAGAAAAGGAAGAACATAAGCCGAAAATTTCAAGATTTTTTCGAATAAGATACAACGGCTCACCGACAGCACTTGAACCCGCGGAGATTGCGGAAGCAAACAGAAGATCAAATCAAAACAAACAATCAGCAGCAGCAGCCTTCAAAATCTGCGCTTCCTAAGCCAATCCGTCATTTTCTACCGGAAGCCCAGATCAAATCAATCAATCATCAGCAGCCTTTGAAATCAGCGCTTTCTAAGCCCATCCGCCTTTTTAACCGGAAGGCCAAATCACGACAAACAATCAGCAGCAGCAGCCTTTAATATTTGCGTTCTCTAAGTCAATGCATATTTTTTCCAATGGAAAGCCAAATCGCAACAAACAATAAGCAGCAGCAACCTTAAAAAAATCTGCGCTTCATGTCAATTCCACCTTTATCCACCGGAAGGCCAAATCAAATCAAACAATCAGCACCAGAAGCTTTAAGAATATGCACTTTCTCAGCCAATCCGTTTTTATCCATCGAACGGCCAAATCACAACAAACAATTAGCAGAAGCAACCTTAAATTTCTGCGCTTCCTAAGGCATATCCGTATTTATCCACCAGAAGGCCAAATCAAATCAATCAATCAGCAGCAGCAGCCCTGAATTCTTTGCTTCCCCAGCCAATCCGTCTTTTTCCACCGGAAGGCCAAATCAAAACAAACAATCAACAGCAGCAGCCTTAAATGTCTGTGCTCCCTTAGCCAATCCATCTTTTTCCGAAGGCCAAATCAAAACAAACAATCAGCAGCAGCCTTAAAATCTGCGTTTCCAAAACCCATTCGTCCTTTTCACCGGAAGACCAAATCAAAACAAACAGTCAGCAACAGCATCCTTAAAAATTTGTGCTTCCTAAACCAATCCACCATTATCCACCGAAAGGCCAAATCACAACAAATAATCAGCCTCCCCAGCCTTTAATACTTGCGCTCTCCAAGCCAATCCGTATTTTTCCAATGGAAAGCCAATTCACAACAAACAATCAGCAGCAGCAGCATTCTTAAAGATTCTTCTTCTGGGTAAAGATGAAATTAGCTTAGGAAGCGCAGTCCTAAGCTAATTTCATCTTTACCCACCAGAAGGCCAAATTAAATCAAACAATCAGCATCAACAGCTTTAAAAAATGCGCTTCCTAAGCCAATGCGTCTGTTTAACGGAAGGCCAAATCACAACAAACAATCAGCAGTGGCAGCCTTAAATCTCTTCGCTTCCTAAGCCAATTCCGTATTTTTCCACCGGAAGGTTTGATCAAATCAAATATTCAGCATCTGCAGCCTTAAAAATATGCGCTTCCTAAGCCAATCCGTCCTTTTACACCGGAAAGCCAAATCACAACAAACAATCAGCAAGGGCCCAGCACAACTCACCAAAATAGTATACAGCTACAAAAGTTGAGGCGATATACTACAATAACAAAATTAAAACAATTCAATTTCTTCACTAAAAACTAAATAAACGATTTTAAGTAATTTGAGTAAAACGGAAAAAAAATTTTCTCGTGCAAGAGATAAAACTGCAGTCTTCCGAGTTGGCTGTCCGATATCTTATCACGATGCCAACTCATCAGTTGATATGTTCCAAACTATAGCTCTATATGTGAGATTTTCTTTTTACGAACCGGTTTAAGGAAGAAAGGGAGAGACCGGATAAATCAGATCACTAAAATCGTTTATTTCGAATTAGCATATTCTCAACTATTTGGAGGCATATTTACGAGTTGACTAAACTGCTATCCGATTCAATTTTTAGCAAAGGTTGTCGTAAATGAATGTTAGAAAATCAATCAATATCAACGTGTTTAAGATGGTTATTGAATATGTCTTGAAAGTCGATTTGGGTTATCATTTCCATTACGATTTCATGTTAGCTTTGGCAACCTTAAATATCAGCGCTTCCCAAGCCAATTTTGTCTTTATCCACCGAAAGGCCAAATCAAAACAAACAATCAGAAGCAACCTCAAAAATTTGCGCTTCCTTAGCCAATCCGTCGTTTTCGACCGGTAGACTAAATCAAAACAAACAATCCAAAGCAGCAGCTTTGAAAATCTACGCTTCCTAGGCCAAATTAAAAAAAAAATCAGCAGCAGCAGCCTTAAAAATTTGCGCATCCTAAGCAAAGTCGTCTTTTTCTACAAATCAATCAATCAGCAGCAAACTTTGAAATCTGCGCCATTTGTGCTTATTCTATCAACCACGCCGTTGTCTTGATTTTAAAAATCTTACGAATCTCAATTCAGAAATTCACTTAGACACGTCTGTCGCTCACATGAATGGATCAATTCACGATAACGTAACTTCCTTTTGTGGTGACTGATCACAGGTCCTGCACGGTCAAGAAATTTAACTCATAAGTCAGTTTAAGGATAGCAAAAAACCAAGTCCCATTTTGTGAACTAAATTTAGCGTTTTTTTAGTTTCTTAACAGAAATCACTCCAATAATGTACTGAATGTTGAAAATTCTCAATAAGTTCAAAAATGAGATTTGTTTTGAAATAACTCAACATGTTTTTAAACCCCCTTTTTAAACATATTTCTTCTGGACTAACCCACTTTGCATTGAATATTCTGGGGCAACGCTTCTACTTCAAACAAAAAATCTCACCGAATTTCCAAATGTGGAAGCTTCTAAAGAATTCGAATGTGCCGAATCGAATTTCCGGAAGCTTTTTATGTAATTTTGACAAAAAGCTTTGTTATTGTTATTTATTTCTTATCAACGGATAACATGTTGATCCAAATGATTACTTAAAATTAAAATTAAATACATAACATTAAGTCGAACTATGGGGTTCTCAAGGCCCGTATCACTTTTCTTCTGAAAACATCCCTCGAAACGTCGAAATCAAAATGCACCGAGAAACGGTTGAACGATCTCATTGCGCCGATGAGGGCGCTGTTAGCTCCATAATTGTTCATTCAAAAGGGAATGTACAACTGAAGATCCAGATTTCTAAGACCACGGGCTCGTACACTAAGCGGAATAGCCTCCAGTAGCGTGGCACAGTCGATTCGCGATGTCAGGAGGTCGGTGACGAATGAGGCACGTGTTGCTTGTCTGCGAGGCGGCATCGATTTTCGTAGCTAGGCAAGCGAAAAGGGTCATGCCAGTTCAGGTGTCTAAGGGCATATCGCAAGAATCGCCGCTGAATAGCCTCGAGCCGATCGACTCCGTTCTGATAGTAGGGACACCAGACAGCTGATGTGTATTCAGGGATGTAACGAGCAGTGCTGCAGTACAGGCTTTTCAGGCAATACACATCCTTGAAGTCCTTTGCCACTATAAAAATGAAACCGAGACTTTCGGATGCTTTGTCAATCACGTAGTTGGTGTGTGCCTTGAATTACAAGCGCTGATCTAAGATTACGCCAAGATCGTTAACGTGGTTCACACGTGAGATGGGTTCGTCTCCTAGGAAGTACTCCGCAATTAAAGGTTGCCGCTTACGATACAAGCTGATGACTGCACATTTGTTGCGGTTTGATGGCAGGCAGTTAATGTCGCACCACTCAGCGAAGAGGTTTAATTGACATTGCAGAAAATTTATGTCCTCGTGGTTTTAGGTCATCGGCATAGCAAAGTTTGGGGACGTCGAGGAGTGACAACACGTCGTTGAAATAAATTAGGAAAATGATCGGTCCTAGATGGCTACCTTGGGGCACACCAGAGGTGGCTGGGAACTGCCTGGAAAAGGTGTTACCCGTTCGAACAATCAATTTACGACCGGTTAAGTAACTGCGGAACCAACCCAGTAGCGTACCACAGAATCCTAGGCGTTCGAGTTTTCCGATGGCAATCTCATGGTTCACCTTGTCGAATGCAGCGGACAGATCGGTATAGATTGCATCAGTTTGAGATTTGGCAGCAAAACTTTCATGCACAACAGAAGTAAACGTTAGCAAGTTACTTGTTGTAGAGCGTTTGGGCATGAATCCGTGCTGATCATTGGAGATGTAATTTTTGCAGGACGTGAATAAAGGATCCAAGACCACCAATTCAAATAGTTTGGCAATAGAACACAAAGCAGAGATTCCACGGTAATTGTTAATATCTCTCCTATCTCCTTTTTTATGAACCGGGAACATGTAAGCTTCCTTCCATAGTAGATGGAAGATGGCTCAATCAAGCGAAGCTTGAAAAATGAGCCGAATAGGGGTCAGCAAAACAGGCATGAAACTTTTCAAAAAAGCAGCTGGTATTCCGTCCGGGCCCGTAGAAAAGAAATTCTTGAGCTTCGCTGCTGCTTTAGAGATGACTGCCTCCTCGCTTTCAATACCATTTATTGAAAAGCCCAATGGCGAAACGTTCCTGACAGCACTAGGTAAATGTTCTGAGGATGTTGAAGCAGAAGTGAAAGAAGATACTGGAAAATTTTTTGGCTAAGAGATCGCAGATTCCACGATCAGAGTTCGCCATGATGCCGTCCAAAAACATGTTTGAAGGTATACCAGGTTCCTTACGCTGACTATTTACGTGTTTCCAAAAAAAATTTGGGCAAGACTTGAGGTTACGTTGTACGCGACGTAGGTAGTTATGGTAACAACGTTCGCTGGCTTTTTTATAAACGGAGTTAAGTTTACGGTATATATCCTTAGTGTAGGATGATTTTTGCTTCTTGTAGTTTCGAAGAGTTTGGAACGTGGCGATTGATGACATAATTCAGAATGTGTGAGAAGGTATCAGCAGCGGCGTTAGGATTTGATAGATCAAGCTCAGATACAAATGCATATAGGTACTTGTACGACGACACTTTTCAGGGACAAAAGAATCCTAAACAGTAAACGAAAATTACCGAGTTCGGATTTTTTTTTCCGAAATCCTAACATGTGTAACTCGTTAAACCGTTCGGTAATTTTTTTTCATAGCAGAGAAGTGACAGCTGTCAAATATTACAGACCTTTTTCGGTAAAAAAATATCGAAACTCGGCTGATCATATCTAAGATCATCTGTCAAATTATTGACAGTTGTCAATATGATAGCTCGTTAGATAATCGAACAACCGCATCCATAGAAGAGGTTGCAAAAATCCAATGCCTATTTAGCAAATCACTGTGCCGTTAATGCCATGAAATGTGCACTGTGCCGAAGACGATATGTTTGAAAAACCGTAACTGGCATAAGGACTCGGCTCCCAACCAAAATAACCAATTCAAGCGAAACAAGAACAACATTTTATGGGGCATTTCCTTTCTATTGGATAATTCATCCAAGAAACAAGAAAACGAAAAAAATACGGCGTCGACCGGTGCTGATTCGATTTGCTCCCACCGGCATTAACCTCCCAAGTTAACCGAATTGCGTATGTCTGAAAGAAACAAAATAGAAACGATTTCACGTCCCTCCCTATCGCATCACAAGACGAAGAAGGATGGAAATAAATACCGGCCAACACCAGGCAGCCAGCGAACCGAGCACTGTGCGTGTGTAGCAAAAGAAACAACAAAAATATTCCTTCAATTCAATCCGCCGGCAAACAACCACAGCCAAGGTGTGCGTGTGTATGTAGTAAAAGCAACAAAAAAAACATTGCTTCAATTCAATCCACCGGCAAACAACCACCGCGACCGGCTAAGCTGTGCTTGTGTATGTAGCTAAAGCAACAACAATAAACATTTCTCCCACCGGCAAAGATCCACCGGCCAAACAGCCCGGCTTTGGCAGCTGTGTATATGTAGCGTTAGACTGAGTCGATTTGGGGTCATTTTCGAATTTCTCAAACCCTGGGGTCTTAAAAGTTTCGTTTTGTCCTAAAACTCATCCATGATTTTTTGCCGAATTTTGAAGTGACGTTTACATGAGTAAATTTGGACTTTGAGGTTTGTATGGGAAAATTTAAAATTTTGTACTGAAAAACGAACAAGGTTTTTCTTTTTACTCTGGTACCAAGCCATTCAACCCTTTATGTGCCAATTTATAAATTTATCAAAGGAAATTTTCCGCTTAACAACATTGCCGAAGACCGTAACTTATTATCTCTCCAGACAACGAAGTTATAACCAATTTAATGGAGGTATGTCTTTTGGCATTGAAGGGAATTCAAATAAACCCGCAACACTGCTGGGTACAAACGAGAGACTGCTTGACTGATTTGCTCGTAGATGTTTTCTTTCAAATTTTATCATACTAGTTTCTTCGGAGCGATTGTTGTTTACATTAAGAGCCATCTTTTGATGGTTTCTATAAATTAAAATAACTATGCTTGAAGGGCTAGCATTCAATTGATTGCAAGCGCATCAACATTTCACATAGAGCTGGAACAGCGAAACAACGAACCCCACACTCAGTATTAAAAACACCTATATTAGAATCGTTATCGCTCGGTCTGTTCTCGACCGATATTCATAAATAGGATATCAAAATGAAGATAAAAGATTCGTTTAGCATTTTGTTAAACAAAATTTGAAAACCAAATCATGAGGTCTTAATAAAAGTTGCTTCAACTGAACGCCTTTTGCTGAAACATATTCCCCCGGGTAACCATAAAAACATAAATATGCAATAATTCAAAAATCAGATATTTCATGTATTTAAATTTAAAACGAATACATTTAATGTATTTTTTATTATTAGAAACTCAAGTCTTTTTTCGATCGAAACGCTGGCATTTGTTTTCGGCCAGCTTGTTGGGCGATAATGTATTCATGGCGTTTTCTGAACAAAAAAAATTATAAAATTTAGTGCACTTTTTTCAAATTAATCTTGATTCCAAAATTCGTTTAAAACAGAACTGCACCTATAATGATAATTTATTTTGTTCCAAATATCTAAGCAAATTTAAAAGAAAAACAAATCATTTAGCGATAAATCAGTCTGAACGCGGAAATCACCGAATATAAACATAAACGCAACAAATTTGATCGATATTATTAGTTGGAAGGATCGTGTATATGAACCGATACTGTCATGTGATTTGAAATTTGAAGAAATCGAAGCTTTTAAACTCCAGCCTGGTAGTCCCTAATTGGCCTTGCCACGGTCAAGGTGTCGAAAGATGTGTTAAAATGGTGTCTGAAGCAGCAGATGAAGTTTTTTCGTTCAAAAAACGCCATAAATACATTATCGCCCAACAAGCTGGCCGAAAACAAATGCCAGAGTTTCGATCGAAAAAAGACTTGAGTTTCTAATAATAAAAAAATACGTTATAGGTATTCGTTTTTAATTTAAATACATGAAATATCCGATTTTTGAATTATTGTATATTTATGTTTTTATGGTTACCCGGGGGAATATGTTTCAGCAAAAGGCGTTCAGTTGAAGCAACTTTTATTAAGACCTCATGATTTGGTTTTCAAATTTTGTTTAACAAAATGCTAAACGAATCTTTTATCTTCATTTTGATATCCTATTTATGAATATCGGTCAAGAACAGGCCTAGCGATAACGATTCTAATATAGGTGTTTTCAATACTGAGTGTGGGGTTCGTTGTTTCGCTGTTCCAGCTCTATGTGAAATGTTGATGCGCTTGCAATCAATTGAATGCTAGCCCTTCAAGCATAGTTATTTTAATTTATAGAAACCATCAAAAGATGGCTCTTAATGTAAACAACAATCGCTCCGAAGAAACTAGTATGATAAAATTTGAAAGAAAACATCTACGAGCAAATCAGTCAAGCAGTCTCTCGTTTGTACCCAGCAGTGTTGCGGGTTTATTTGAATTCCCTTCAATGCCAAAAGACATACCTCCATTAAATTGGTTATAACTTCGTTGTCTGGAGAGATAATAAGTTACGGTCTTCGGCAATGTTGTTCAGCGGAAAATTTCCTTTGATAAATTTATAAATTGGCACATAAAGGGTTGAATGGCTTGATACCAGAGTAAAAAGAAAAACCTTTGTATCGTTTTTCAGTACAAAATTTTAAATTTTCCCATACAAACCTAAAAGTCCAAATTTACTCATGTAAACGTTACCTAAAAATTCGGCAAAAAATCATGGATGAGTTTTAGGACAAAACGAAACTTTTAAGACCCCAGGGTTTGAGAAATTCGAAAATGACCCCAAATCGACTCAGTCTAATGTAGCGTGTGTATGTTATAGCAGGCAGTAAGCAAAGCACAGTTCTCATTCAATGGGTTTTCCGTTCCTTCACTCCCGTTCCCTTTCCCGTTTCCATCGCAAGACAAAGGAATACCTTGAAAGGAAGCCAAACGCCGGGAAGCCACCGTTGTGCGTTTTTTTTCTGTGATTGATTGGTGGCAGAAAGCCTATGACAAATATCCCTCGTCCTTCATGAAGCTCAAATAGTACACTGGTTAAGATGTCGTACTGGCGAGATGATATAGTTGGGGATTTGAATTCGATTCTCCCTACGGCGCCGAGGTTTTTTTTCTTGTTTCTGGGTTGAATTTCCAATAGGAAGAATATCTTATAAAATATTTTTCTTGTTTCACTTGAATGTAGTGGTAATGCATCATTTTGGTTGGGAGCCGAGTTATGCCAGTTATGGTTTTTCAAACATACCGTCTTCGGCACAGTGCACATTTCAGCGCATTATCGGCACAGAGATATGGTAAATAGGCATTGGATTTTTGCAACCTCTTCTATGGGTGTACCGTCTTGCCAGTTCGACACCTTAACCAGTGTACACGCTCTTTTTTTTAAACTCAAAATTAAGTAGTTTTGGTTCAAAACAGCACTTCGGTGGCTTCCCTCAACTTTGAGTTTGACTGGGCAATAGTAAAACTAAGTTCTGGTTGGCATACTCAATACTAAGTTCGGCAACCGAACTTGGATTTATCCTTTTTTTTTCGAGGTTAGCTGATTTTCAGGGAATTAAAGGATGATTAAAATTTGTTGTACCCGGATGTTGCTGTTCCGGTACATTGAATTGCAATTACAGAGCGGTGGAAAGTTTTGACATTCCCGGTCAAAGAAAACTTCCGGATGTTACTTCCCACGGGAAGTAAACAACATCCGGAAGTTTCCGGACATTCCAAGCCGCTCATCATATGATGACAATGACGGACAGAATTTTACGCTGACACGGTGAACATGCATTTCATTATGAAGTTCCTTCATAGTCTTCCGGTAATTGTTCCGGAACGACATAATTTTGCGACGTGTTCGTTGGTTGCTGTTCCGGTTCGGACTGAACTCGCTAAGTGTTTTCAGTCCAACAAACAGGGTTCAATTTTTAGTTCCTAAGGTCGAACTCAGCTTTTATCCCTCGCCGATGGAAAAAAGGGATCAATTTTGAGTTCGCAGTTCGAACTCCGTTTTGATCCATCGCAAGTAGAAAAAAGGCTACTTAACTTTAAGTTCATAGAATCGAACTATGTTTTGAACCTCGGTCATACTTAATTTTGAGTTAAAAAAAAAAGAGCGTGTACTATTTGAGCATCATGAAGGACGAGGGATATTTGTCATAGGCTTTCTGCCACCGATCAATCACAAAAAACGCACAACGGTGGCTTCCCGGTGTTTGGTCTCCTTTCAAGGCATTCCTTTGTCTTGCGATGGAAACGGGAAAGGGATGGGAGTGAAGGTACGGGAAACCCATTGAATGAGAACTCTAGAGTTTTTTTTTTGATTAAGTCGTTTGAGCCACCTGACGTGTTTCGAGAAAATCACTGTTGAAGTTTTGTAACCTCTTTTTAAATCTTCTATTTAAAATATTGCTCGGAATTGTCTTTAGAAATCGGTATGCGATAGGAAAATAGATGAGAATTAGACTAGTGTATTTGATTCAGGTATACATTTAGTTGTTCGAGTGAACATGTACTTACGACTTTTGGCATTGCATGATTGGCTCTAACGTCGTTTTGCATGCTGTTAAATTTTATCTCCAAACTGTATAACATGTGTCTTAAACATCTCTATCACTTACCATTTAGCTTCAAGCACTCAAGTTCTAACATTATGTATGGCTCATCTGAATAATGGTAATTACCGGAATGGGTTTTAAAGGAATTCGTCATGTGCCAATCAGCAAAGTATAGAACAAGAAAAAATGACTTACGTTTGAATCCTTTGTCTAGGTCCTCGCGAGTGATATGCTCTCTGCGAAATCTCCGGTTTCTACGGAACGCTTTTAATTTTGTTGGCAGCCACTGTGGTGGAAAAATGATGAAACTGAAAATCAGTCCAGTCATAAATGATACACATTGAACTTACCTCACCATAAAAAGAAGAAGTTTGTATAATCATACTGACTTAAACAACTCTCACAAACAATTTCTTTTCAAATTTTTAACTTTACATCACTCGCCGCTGCATTTTCTCCAATCCAGTGCAATGCAAAAAGTCGTAAAAACCAAATTGCACTCGAAAATGAGAAAGTCATCATACGTCCTAATTTCAAACCATTTTGTAGAATTTATTCATTGATCAAACAAAATGAAAGTTTTTTTCTAAGATAGATTACATGTTTATCAATCGTTTGCAGCCAATAACTCAATTTTGTTTACATTGGTTCATACGACGTAATCAAAACTAACTCTAGAACTGTGCTTTGCTTACTGCCTGCTATTACATACACACGCTACATATACACTATGAACTAAGCTTAGAACTTTTGCAAAAAATATAAGAGTTGAAAATAAGGAATCGGAACAGGAACTGCGAAGTGTTAAAAACAGTGAGTTTGGCTTGTTTTGCCTAGTGTTCCCATAGAAACGAACATTCCCATAAAATTTTTTGTTTTGTTTTATATACCTTCAATGATGCCAAATACAACCAGTATTTTTATTGAATTTAATCTATTTTCTGCATAGCCTTCATCTCATATCTACACCCTATTTCTAACTTCTCTCTGGAAGAGTATCAAATAATCATAATAGCATTCCTCGAATCCAAATATCGTACCATGTCAAATTTATTCCACTGGAAAAAGGAAGGGGTCTCAAACTATAGGTAATAAAAACATATCTCGAATCCAAATACCCTCCCGAAAATGCAAATAGCCCCTCCCAACTTCCTAGCTCCCCACTGGAAGGAAAAAGGGGTACCAAGCAAAAACATTCTTCGTAACTAAATAAACTTCCATGCCAAATTTGTCTACATTTGGATGATAATATAGTTCTCGAACTATTCAAACATGTAAAACCCCTTTCATTTTTTAAGAGAGGTCGAGAGGTCTCAAACTAATATAAATGTTATAAGAATCCTCCCCTGCCCCAAAAGACCCTTTCAGCCAAGTTTCGCCTAAATCAGTTTCGAGTCTATAGGCTGCAGACAGACATTCATTTTTAAATATATAGGACCCATTCCAACCGATTTTCATTATTCAAAAATAATTTGCCAATTTTTTCAAAGAATATTTGTAAATTATACAGCAGGTAGTGATCTCTGATTTGAATTAAAATCTTGCAGGTAGTTATCTGAGGTTTAAAAAAAATTGCAATAAGATCAAGTTCTTCTATATACAACTGAAAAACGCGCTAATAGCTTCTTTTACTTGCTAATATTATGTTCAAACAAAATAACTTAGAATCTTTTAAATAAATGCAATGAGATTAAAATGTTTTTAAACATGGTGAATTTTATAAAGAAACATTTTCTTTCGTATAAATTTATAAGACTTTGAGGGAAAATAAATTTCTAATAATATTATTTTAAAGAAAGTGTCATTTATTGAAACTTCCACCTCATAGAATGTTGCTAGAAAATCAAAATCGAACCCCGTATAAACATAAAATCCCACGAAGAGACTTTTTACTGAATAACAAAATTATTATATGAAAGTACAAGCACAGGGTTACATGCAAAATTAGGGTAACATTAAACTACGAAAAGGAGTCGCGCAACAAACTTTAAGTTTGTATTGAATTGAACGGAATTTGTTCGGGATGAACAAAAAAAAACTATTAAACAGTTTTTCACCAATGATCTTAGTCCTTGTTAATCGATATTTTTTTTTTAATTTAAGTGTTTTAAAGCTTAAATCATAACAATATTTCATCTGATGAACGTATTTCGATTAGATTTATCATAAAATAGTTATTAAGCTACAAAACATCAGAAGCTTATTTTTGAAACTCAATATGCTTCTCAAATTGCAACAATTTGCAACAATTAGCACATTTTCACTCTCTCTGAGCACTGGTTTCTCACATTTGAACTCAAATCTTCTAATTTTCTTTAACAAATTGCCACAAATTACCACAAATTCAATCATTGGCTGCACAATTTGACGAAATTTCTACCTTCATTTCAGTTCCCCCATGAAAACAAATCACCCGATAGGGACTTCATAAATTGGTACAAAACTGGGTGTTCATGTTGCTTCCAAGAATTTTTTTTCATAATTCCATACAAATTTTAAGCTCATTGCACCTCTATTTCCGTGGTCCGATGCCCAAAATTTAGCACTGGACTTTGTGCTAGGCCAGGGATTTATTTAAGCTTTTTATAAGTCGGCTGATTCAGGCAGTGTGTATAAACTAACTTCTAATAGAGGATTTTGAAATTATCATTTTTTTTTCCTTTCCTTTGCAATTAAATATTGAAAAGATTCAGAAACATATTTCAAGGCATTTACAAATAAATATTTCCTAGCATAAGTTTTTTAAATAATATTCAAATCATCGCACAATTAAATTTCGAATAAAATTTATGTGCGCAGTGTTGCAAACCTTATCTGCTTATATGAGCCATTTAGATTCAATTCCCTTATTTTTTTTTGGGTACAAATGGATCGATTACAACACCAAATCACATTATTTGATGAGTTTTTGAGCATTTTTAGTAATTTAAGCATTAATTTTAAGATTATATTTTGATTTCTTTCATGAAGCTGACCATAAAATTTTGTGACGTCACAACGCTTTGCAAAACCCTGCTTAAAAAATGACGGGCGTTGTGACGTCACGAATGAATCGCTCTAAAATAAATATCAATAAAAATTTGCAAAAAAAAAACCAAACACATCGATTTGTTTTTTGTTATAAACGATACTTTTCTGAAGTTTTCATAAAATTTGTAAAAAAAAACTGAAAAGTGGAAAAAGAGGCGCGTTGTGACGTCACGATTTCTATTGCTTATATTTTCATAACTATTTGTTCAATAAAAATACTTTTGATTTAAAATTGTATCAAACTAAATTCTGAACTGGTATATTTTATTTCAATGTGCGATATGAACTGTAAAATATTCAAACAATATATCAAAAAAAATTGTTTTGCAAACATTTGTGACGTCACGCTGGAATGAGTCATAGATAGATTGTAAACCAGGGATGCAATTCTTTTTTCCTTCAGATTTGGTTGCAAAGCTTATCACCATTCAATTTCTTCATAAAACACTGTGTAAACATCTCATTTTTATTAAGAAAATAACACTGCACAGATGCTTCATCCAAATAATAAAAACACTTCCCTCGTTTCAAATGGAAAATTCAGTATAAAGTGTAAATCCGGATCAGTAAGAGATGATGATGGATAGGAACAAAAATTTCCCTTAAGGGTTGGCCCTCAGGATAACTCAACTGAAAAACAAAACTTTGGTGATGATAATACTTTTCTAAATGCGATTCAGGAGACTTTACGCGCATTGTAGTCCTTCATGTCATTCAATTTGTTGAAGAGTATTGCCATTCAGGAAATGAATGGTCATTCTAAATATTTAATAAAATGACATACATATTGTATTTATTTGATTTTTTTTTTCTAACTTTTTTTCCAATTATTGCTCCTACCAAAATCTGCCCTTTACGTTTTCTTACACCTATCTGTACCAAAACCATGCGGATCCGGTTGACAACTCAATTGTTAAAATTGAAAAGCCAAGTGTTGCACGGGATAGAGCACATACCTAAATCGATGTGGGAGCACCGGGAGCGCACACGTACGCCCGGCTCCGGTGACAGAAATTTCATTTAATTTCAACCATTTTCCGGATTTTGGCAGAATCCCGGCTCCGAAATGGTATTTGATTTTAGTTTTCTCTACGCTTCTGGCTGGTTTTTTTTTCAGGACGAAGCGAGAGAACCGTGTTTATGTAGCCTAAACTCAATCGCTGGAACACTCTTTGCTCTTTATGTGTGTTTTTTCTTTCCTCCAGGGATGTTCGTTCCAGCCTTCCTGGAGACATTTCCAAATTTGCTGTCGATATTTTTGTCAGCCCTTAGAAAAATGAAAATATAGATTTTGATTTTTTTTGTTTGTGTTTGTTGGTCTGGGAGCTAAATTTTGTTTTTATTTTGTTCGTTTGCTGTTATGGGAAGAGTAGATTTATTTTTAGAGCTGTAGTTTTTTCATGGTTAGCTTTGAGCTTCCTTTTGGTTTATTTAAATAACAAGAAAGGGAATGATTTTGTTCAAAATAGCACAAACATTGCATCACGAATGCATCCCGAGTCCAAAAAAAAGAAGAATTTGCTGTTGCTTATTCCAAGCCATTTCTAGAATCATATTAAATAATTCATATTAATAATTTTTGTGCAGTACTTATTCTATCTGAGTTTGTTTAAACCATTTTTCACTTTTAAATTTGAGCTGAGCAAAAGCGACAGAAGGAAATTCTAGATTTTATAAATATTTTTTGTGAACAAATAGTTCTGTATTTTGAAAAGTTTATTTATAACTCTAAATTCCACTGTGAAAAATGTCAACAAATTGAATGTGGGTCAATAAGTTAAAGTTAAGATTCCTGAATATGAACTTAGCACAAATCAATGTTCGTTATGTTTTTCGCTCCAAAAATTCTGTACGATTATCGCATATTACAAATCTACTTAAACACTCTAGTGTGCCGGCAACGAGGAAAACAAATCTTTTCCGGGTCAGTTGCTATTGGTTGAATCGATCCTTAACCTTCGTCGTTCGGTTGTTTTCTTCAGCTAACAAGCACCAAACAAGTAACCAATCTTCAAACAATCGCCAGCAATGACAGCTTAGTAGGACAGTCGGAATATGTTGGATAAAACATGGGTAGAGTTTCAGTTCAGTAAACGAAAATCCCATCCATAATACATTCACCCGTCCTCGTCGTCGACGGCGATCGGATTGACAAACAAACACGCAAGAAGCAAAAGATCTCCGAAAAGACGAGTTTCCACAATTCATACTTCCGAGAATTATTCGCTCCACCAAACGAGACGAGAACGACGGGCGTTTCCTGAACACAACACATTTGATGGGGGTCAGGTCAGACGACTTCCAATCCCATCCATTCATCCCCCCTTTCCACATGACCACCCTTTCAAGACATGTAGGTTCCGGCAAAACCGCAAACCAATTCAGTCGGCTTCGAAAGTTTTATGTGTTCTGCATGCTCGACACTCGACATCCAATCTTTGATTCAACAACATAATTAAGCTCCACATATCACGGACTCTGGACGGTTTCTGGCCGGAAGGTTTTTTCGTCAGTCGGTCGGTTGGCCGTCGTCGTTGATGTGGTTACAGAAGCATGCACAGTATACATCCAAACACCTCCCTCACACATACAATAACAGCACACATACACAAACACCTGAGCCACAGATGAGAGATTGGTAAGGCAACTGTTACCTACTGTGTCAGATTGGATATCAAACCGAAACCACGCACCCGGGTTAATTACAGGTTTAGGTTTTATGTCTTCTTAACAAGGCAGGGAAAAGGATACAAATCAAATGGAACATGTTCTCGCAGCTGGTCGGACAAATCATTCTTAAATATACATACATTTGGGATTGGAGAATGTTCAAATGATGTTTTTGTTGAAATAGGTGTTCAAAATTAGATGGAATCAACTGTTTGGCAATTTGGATTGTTATCAAGAATTACTCGAGAATAGGACAATTCTTTTCAACTTCAATGGCTTCTGAAAAAGTTATGTTCACTGTTAATCATACGACTTAACGGGTGTCCACGATCAAATTTCCGCACACAAAATTCGAGTTTTCATCCGATTGCCACTAAATTTTTAGGGATTGAAAAATAACTATTAAACTTCATTATACCATTTTACTCGTATTTATTTACAAAATGCCCGCACCTAGGCCTTAACCCCGGCCATAAGATTCTGCACAAACTGTGAATCAGGCGTTCGGGTTTCAGTTGAAGGCCTCAACTACGCGGTTGTGATTTTTGGTGTTGTACGGAATACTTTTTCCTTTACTTCTGGGCTTCTGATCGGTGGTCAATCGTTCCTCGAGCCGTTTAATCTCTCGTGATACCGTAGAATTTGCGATTCCTAGATCCTTGTTGCGAGAGATTCTTGTTCTCGTGATGAATGCGCAAGATTTTATCACGCACGATCTGTTCATTTGACTCCATTTCCGCGAGTTTTGATCACAGGACTTTAAAACTTGCTGAATTTAAACACTATTAATGAACTAAATCCACCCAAATTTTCATTAATTTCTACCAAACGGTTAAAAAGTTAGAGCAATTTCATAGTGTGGCTATTTTTCGTGAACACCCTTTATTTATCAAAAGTTTTAAGGTTAATGGGACATCAAAACGAGGTAGCCAGTAAAATTATTGGATTCCAAATTATTTTAAAATTTCTAAAGACAATCAATTTTTACCCTACTAGGAAAAAAGGCTTCTATTGCAACAAATTTAGTTTTTCAATGACAAAGCAAATCAAAACGTAGGAATATGTGAAATTTTTGATAAATTTATCATGCCATCACGCATAAAACACCAACTGCAGAAATTTTTGGTATTATTCGCACCAGGCCCGTGCGAAGGACGCGTCCATGGGGGGGGGAGGGGGTTTCAAAATGCAAATTTAGCTAGTAAAGATAATCATGCCAAAAATTCAAATAAATTAGAAAATTGATTTCTAAAACTATTTTTTTTTAATAATAATCATCACACAAACTCGCAAAATGATTAAATTTTAATTAAATTTTCGAACCAGAAAACGAATGCGAATTTTTGTTTCAAATAAAAACAGAATTTGAAGCTTCGGGTATAAGAATCAGTGCATAGAAATACATCAAATATAACATCAGAATTAAAAAGAGATTAAAACCGAATTCTTAAAAAAAAATTAGACCAATCAGAGACCCCGATTTGAAACTGTTAAAAAAATGATAGAGAATGTTAATTCTAATCATATTTATTTATATTTCTTTTGTTCATTTTAAGGGTTGATTGAAATACTTCTCTGTATTATCTTAAGTAAAAAAAAATTAAAATCTTTCCTCTTTTGTTTTGAAACTGGTATGAAACTAATAATAATAAATAAAGAAATTTCAAGTTTTGTTGTTTATAATAAAAGCTCAAAGGCAATACTAATAAAGTTTACATTGCCCAAAAAAATTTGAAAGTTGCAACTTCAAATCATTTTTTGTACTTTTTATAGATTAATTTAAGAAAAAACATGATCGATTAAATAATATTATTTAAAATAATAAAAATAAGTAAAACGTTCATGAATTTTCAAGCGCAGAAAAAGTTGAAGTTTTATGCTCTGAATATTTTGTATTATAAAAATTGCGATTTAGATTTTTCCAAGAATATTATGTTTTCATAAAAATTTAATGTTGAAAAACAAATACGTAGCACGTTAAGATATTTCTTAAAAAAATATAAGTTTGACTATAAAATTCTGTTAATTTATTTGATTACTAGCTGACCCGGTGTGCTTTGCTGCACCTTTCAAAAATCAATAAATTGTGTGAATATAGTTCCATTATAAATAAACTTTCGATATCTTTACAATGAGAGCTTTCACATCACATGTTTTTCAATGATTGTTTTGAAATCTGATATTAGGTACTCGATTTTATTTGCTTTTCTTCCCAGCAATGCGAGGAGGGTCCACGAACTGCAATAACAACAGTTTTCGTAATCAAATAACATCACATTTCACATATGGCTCTATTTGCTTGATAAGTTTTCCAGCTTTACATACTTTCCTTTTTCCCGTTTCTCCTCTGAAAAAATGAAATCATCTCTTAACCACCTCAGTTAAAGGAGGTAGAAGCTTTAAACAATCATGGACAAATATTCTACTCAAATACCCTTTGCTATGAAATTTGAATAATAAGTAATGTATAAAACTGTACGGGACACCCTTTTTCCACATTTTATCCCCCCAGTGGAAGGACACATGGCCCTCAAACATAGTAGAAACTTGATGTATTATTCATCCTTTCACAAAAAAACATTTTTCACGTCCATCATTTTTTAGGAAGCTTGAATAGATTTGGCCCTAATTTTTTTCTTCAAAAGATGAAACTGTTTTTTATCTTTGTTATCCCCTATCTAATCAAAATCTCTGTTGGAGATTATACCACTCAAACCCGCCCCCCCCCCCCCCTTCCCGTTCGCACGGCCTTGATTTGCACTAAATTTTACATTTTTTCCGGTCAATGGATCACTGGGAAAAGCTAATTTTCCGAGAGGAGTCACCATTACCGCACAAAACTGCCAAACCTCATAATCAATGTAGCAGAGAAAACACAGAAAATCAACAAAACATGGCACTGTGTTGCACTATGAGAGATCACGCGGACAAAAATCGAGAAAAAAAATTGAAATTAATTTTTAGTCATAAACAGACACTTAGTAAAAGAAAAGTTTATAAATCAGAACCCTTCCATTCTTAAGATATTGAAACATGAAGAAAAAATGTCAGAAGTATATGTATACGATGAAAAAAAAATTAAAATGGCAAATCTGGATCGCTGATAACAAAAAAACTTCTAATTACGTACAATATATTGTTATAAACGTTAAACTATATAAAAGTACAGTGTTGAGTGGCTTCAGAGTCACCAATAATAAAATGAAGCATGAGAAAGTGAAAAAATCAGAAAAAAATAATTTACCAACGTTTTAGGACGAGATCATTATGGTCCAGCTTTTTTTTCAAGTTTTACGTGGATATTCTGACACGTTCTTAAGAGTTCAGTTCTAATCTTAAAATTTGGGTCTTTTTGAGAATTTCATCATTTTCTTTTTGATTCGATTATATTCGTTTTACCATCTTTATGACATTCGCGACTTTATCAACGTTGCAGTTGGCGGATCGTTATTGAAAAACTTATCCGGTACAACTGTGTTCGATGTTTACTCTTGGGCTCGAACTCGTGGACATCGGCTCAGGACACAACAGACTTGCCAACTGAGCTATATCTTAAGCCTTCATCATTTTTAGTTTTTTGGACCTTCTTTGAAAAGTAATTTCTTAAACGATCAGATCATCTATCCAGTTCAGCCTTAGTTTTTCAAATGTGTTTTTTTCTTACAAATTGGAGCTGTCTAGAAGTGTTTATAAAAATGAAATTTACAGCCACTGAGAAGATAGGAGCCTGAGTGCCACAGAAATACAAGTATGATATCTCCCCTTCTTTATAAACATATAAGCCACTTCCAAAAAGTGATCGTCAAATGTGAATTTATGATTTCACGATCGTTACCAAAAGTAATAAAAGTCGAATTGTTGAAAACATTTTGAATATATGTTTGTCCGCTTGCTTGAATGACAATCTCTCATAGTGCGTTACCATAGTTACTAAAGGAATTGTTTTATTTTCAAAATAAACAAGAATGAGCGCAAAGGATACCCAATAGACTGCCCCAAATTTGTACGGGAAATTTCAAGCTTGTGAAATGTTATGCACTGCAGGCGTAAATTGATCCTAGGCCTAGTACAAGGTCTCAGGCCGAATTTGGACCAGATCGGATCACGGGAAGGGGTCGCTCAACGAGCCTAAAGTTTGTATGGGATTTCGAGACATTTTGTTCGGGAGGAACATGAAAATCCAGTTTTCCATGAATAACTTTGGTCCCCTTGGGCCGATTACTTTTGAAAACGATTTTTATTAAAGCCTAAGCTATGGCAAATGTTTCATTTGAAGACTGCATTTCAATTCGACTTATGACAAAAAAGTTATTAGACTTCAAAAATGAGGTAACTTTTTTTAGTGTGATATTCATCACTGTTAATGATGCGTCAAAATTTTCGAAGCACTGTCTCTCATTAAAAGTGATGAATATTACCCTGAAAAAAGCCACCCTATTTTTGAAGTCTAATAACTTTTTTATCTAAACTCGAATTGAAATGCAGTCTTCGAAAGAAATATTTGTCATAGGCTTTGTGTTTAGGCTTTGAGAAAAACCGTTTTCAAAAGTAATCGGCTGAAGGGGACCAAAGTTATTCATAAAAAACAGGATTTTCATGTTCTTCCCGAACAAAATGTCTCAAAATCCAATACAAACTTCAGGCTCGTTGAGCGACCCCTTCTCGTGAACCGATCTGGCCCAAATTTGGCATGAGATCTTGTACTAGGCCAATGATCAAAGCCTGCAGCGCATATCTTTTTCAAATGTCGGGTCATTTGGGGCAGTCTAATACCCAAGTAATAACTTTAGCTTTATTATGGTCAGCACAACATTATTAGAGCTTTAGCATTAATCCACGTATAAAAAACTCTACTAGTTGATATAAAAATTCATATGGTTAGCGCTTCCATATTATAAATTTTTGGTTGAACGCAAAATTTTGCTTAATCAAGATCGATTCCTACGAACAAACTAGCGTTTATGTCAAGTTGAACTGGCTGTAAAGGATAACTCAACTAAATATCGCTTAAATAACTTAACAACTGATAGATTTGTCTATTGTTTTTCTTCTAGTCTACTTTAACATTCCGATAATTAGGTCTCTAATGTCACTGATGCTTGACTAGACCTTGAATCTTTTTTCAGCCAACATTGATATTGATGATGAACTAGCACAACAATTATTTCATTCAGGAAATAGAGAAAAAAACAGTAGAAGATGGTATTTAGGACATCAGGAAGCGGAGAGGTAAATATAATTTCTTACTGAAGTTGATTTTATGTGTTCTAATACAGTCCTTATTATAGTTCAGTGCAGATACATCCACCTGAGCAATATGCGACCATTCCTAGATCTTCAGGGGGCCAATCTGGAAGATGTTAGTGAAGGAAAACAGCGGACAGAAAACCGAG
The DNA here is from genome assembly GCF_029784155.1 of Uranotaenia lowii. NCBI lineage: Eukaryota > Metazoa > Arthropoda > Insecta > Diptera > Culicidae > Uranotaenia > Uranotaenia lowii. The sequence continues at coordinate 184,253,807 of NC_073692.1, read as the reverse complement.
ATTTGTCACGTAAGTATTTTATGGATATTAACATTGCTCTCAGTTGAATAGAAATCTTCAACGATAATTTTGATAAAAAATTTGTTGTTTGTTTCAGGGCCATGGTGGCGGCTTCCCAAGCTAGTTTCAAAAATAATCCTCCTGGAACTTCGGGCAGTCGTGATGAAAAACGCAACATCAATAAAACAGTGGTTTGCATCGATTAAAATAAAATAAATTCATGCCACCAACTTCAATACACGATTTAATTAAAAAAAAAAAAAAAAGGAAATGCATACTATTGAAAAAAAGGAGAAGGAAAAACAATGAAATTTACCTGCTCAAATGAATTTCATGCATATTCTGAATCAACGATATCCCACGTTCGCGGGGAGCAGCATTTATGGTAAAAATAGTCATACGAATGATTGACAAAATTCCTGCAGGATTCTGGGCATCACATAATCTGATGGTTGACTTGATCGAATTCCCGGATCAGAGCGAAACAAATATATTTATGTTCCTGTAGACGCGTAATTTGACTGATAAATGTATATATTTTCCTCCGCGTCTTCATAGAAAGCTAAAGCGCATTCTACACACTACCAGAACTCTAACAGCCAGACTTTAGGGCTATTTGGCGTTATCATGACGTTTTTTTTAGTCTATATGTTTATATGAAAAACAATTTATGTAGGTTTGTTTGTTTGCCCTTTATAGTTCCGTCTTAAGAGCTAGAGAGCTGAAATTTGGCATGGATGCTTATAAGGACTAGGAATGATAAAAAATATTTAAGATTTTCGGATGACCCCTTCTGAAGGGAATTGTCTTTACAAGACAAATATTGTTTTCCAGATATTGACGAGATAGCAAGACATTTTTTAAACTTTCCGGATTTTACCCGAGTTTATTCAGATAATTTGCTAAATCAAATAAAAATCTCAATTTTTTTTTCTGAATACTTATATTGTGGATGTTTCATGAGATTTTCATCAATTAACAGCACTGAAAAGAAAAGCGGAAGTTACCATCCGAGATTAATGATGGCGTCAAGCAACAATTTTTTTCTCATACTAGTTGGTCTCTTCAATTAAAAACTCATATTGTAGAGAAACTTATTCGACTTATGGTGATTTGAAGTATTTCAAAGATTTTTATACATTTTTTAATCAACTTAAAAACAACACACATGACATTGTTTTTGTTCGATTAAAGTCGTTTTAACATCATTTAACGAACAGTCATTGAAAAACTTATCCGGTACAACTATGATCGATGTTTACTCTTGGACTCGAATTCACGAACATCGGCTCAGGAAGCAACTGACTTGCCAACTTAGCTATATCACAAGCCGCTAACATACATGACTTATCAAAAATGTGTAAAAAGATAAATTCAATTCTAATTCAAATATGTGCAATCTAGCCTGAGCGTTTCCTGTTTTAAAATCATGATCAAGAACTGACCTAATTTCAGTACGGTTTTAAAATCAGGCACTGTGTGCCTTTCTAAAACATGCAAAAACTGCTTGAAACAAACTTCTTAGTTTTTTTAAGGAGTTTTCATAGAACATTCACAACTCTCTTAAAACAGCTTAAACAGTATATTTTGTAAAAGCTGTATAAGCGTTATCAGAACTACTTCAAATCCAATGTTTGTATCAAGAATCTAAATAAGCATTTTTCATGACCAAAATAAAAACCAGCTGCACATTAAATGCCATAATAAAACCATAATAAAACATCCTTATGCCAGTTTACTTTATCTGTGTTGCTTGGGTAAACAAAATAAATGAATGATATTTTCAAGCGCATCTCTAGAAGCTGCGAGAAGGAAGCCTATTTAAATCAACTCGTTTAATTTTGTCTTGAATACCCCGGAAGATTCTACAAAACAATGACGAATTAAAATAAAGAATTTCCGAGCATTAAAAACACATAGGGGAGATGAGGGCATAACGAGCACCCAGGGCATAATAAGCACTACTCTTTTCTAAGAAAGTACGTATTTTCATAAATAAATTTTCATGAGGATTTGTTTCGTACTTCCTATAGCATTAATTTTTCACAAAGACAGGAATATCTTTATCATCTTTACAGAGATATTAAGAAAAACGGCTATATTCTTAAGTAACGATAATATTATAATTTTTGAGCATCACGAAATAAGCTCTTATGATCTTAAAATCACCTTGATCTATAATGTACGCACTGCAACATAATGTACATATTGTTTCTCAATTTTTACCATCATAAATTTTTTGATTTTTCACTTTTATCAATTTTAAAACACGTTTTAACTCAAATTTGTTGACTAGGGGCATATAGAGCACCATATTATCGAGGCATAATGAGCATTTTCTGCCGTAGAATCTATAGTAGCGAATTTAAATTGATTTATAGAGCCACACCTTGACTAGTTTTCATCCGACGATTTAGCCTATTGGTAAGGTGTCGGAGAGGTAATCAAAAGACTAGAGTTCGATTTCTGTTCGAGGTGATTTTTTTCCATTTACAATTCATGATCGATTTTTTATCGTGACATTATATGGCTAGTTGCATCATCTTCCAAACAAAGCACATAATGTATGAGCGTGCGTGAATTGTTTGTTTTCTACAAACAGACCTAGATTATTTTGTTATTGCTTTGCTTGATGAATCTACGACTCACCTGACTTCATCGAGTTGAATTCGCTGCTAGATTCCCCGGTAGAAAACATCTTGCCCTGATTAATGGTGCTCAAACTGCCTCAGGGGGGGTTCTCATTATGCCCTTACAGTGGCTGGTTTTCAGCTTATGGCAAAATTTTTGAAATGCATTTTCTAACGTTTTCATCTAGTTTTTCACGTTTCAGCCCGTTAGGGAAAAGGCTTTTCAAGTGTCTGAACACGAAACAATAATGTAACCTCCATATTATAGCTATTTTCTATGGTTAAATAAGCGTTTTCCTTAAGGTGGCCATTATGCCCTCATCTCTCCTATTGAGTATCAAAGCACCAAAAGTTATCATCGGTGTGAGTTAAGTTACCTTTGTCCTTTGTTCCTTTCGCCAGTTTCCTACAACGGAACGTTGTGTATCACATTCGAAGAAATAAATTTGAAAGTTATTTTCTGTTTATGGTTATATGGTTTATGGTTATAGCCATTTTACCATCTTTATGAAATTCGAGACTTTATATCAACGATGCAGTCGGGGGACAGTTTTTGTAAAATTTATCCGGTACAACTATGTTCGATGTTTACTCTTGGGCTCAAACTTGCGAACATCGGCTCAGAAAGCAACTGACTTGCCTACTTAGCTATATCAGAATGGTTATCAATCAGGATACAGTGTTTTTATCTTTCAACTTTGGGTTAAGAACCCGCGAGTTATGCAGTCAATAAAAAAAGCAATGTTTAAATTCAGCAAATTTAGAATTCATTTTTTAAATTTGTAATGTAAAACTATGAACTAAGAGAAAAAGTATTTAAAATTATTTGTTTCTCAATTTCAACTTCAAGAACTTTTGATCATGTGGTCGATTGAAAATGTATTTTATTTGACAAATTTTTAAAGATAAAATTTTTCCCGGATACTTTTTATAAAACGATATCCCCTATCTTCTAAACCCCGATAAACTTCCTGAGGTTAGCAGCTTCGTCGAACTACTTTATCGGGTGGAAATACTTTTATTGTCAATCGCCACGCAGGTCGTGTGTGTGTGTGTGTCTAACTTAAAAATATAAATGGCACAAAAGTAGAACAAAAAAACCTACTTCGACGGCACACTGGCAATGAATTAACCCATAAATTTGCATGCAATTTGGGGTGCGCGAGAAATGTGTGCGAAGAAGCGAACGGAGAAAGAAAAATTGAAATTGGATTTTGTGGTTCATTGCTAATGTTGTTTCTGATTGGGGCATAAAACGGCAGGGTTATAGGTTTCCGGAAGTTCGTTCCCCGTACAACTCGGAGGGGTTGCTCGCCTCGGCGTCTGACAATGTTGGGGTTCAGGAGAATTGCTCGAACGTGACCCGATGCTGTTATAATTTTGAATCGGACTGAAGGGGGAAAAAACTCAAGTTTATCTATCGACTTGTAAAAGTTATATATCTGTTCCGTCCAGGACGAAATTTTTGTAGTTTAAAAATAAAGTTTGATGAAAAAATCGAATGTTGAAGTAATACCAGAAAAAGGGAAAAAAGGAGTATGAAGTTTTTACCAATAGGTCAAATCGTCGGATATGAGGAATATGAAGTAATAAAGAAATAGTTCAAAAAATGAGGCAGGCTCATCATACTCCAGAAATTTTCAAGGCCTTGGATAAATATTTGTTTTAACGTCAATAAGGTTCCATCTGAAAGGAGAAGGAAGATTATTCGCATTTAAAGCGACCGTCCTCAAACTTAACACACCAAAAGTAGGAGGGGTGATACTTTAGCTCTTTAAGGAGTTTAAATATTATATCGCTTCCTATGTGAATCTTTGTCAGACCATCAGCCTACAAAGAACCGTGTTAATGAAAGGCTGCTGATACACTCAAGCTTCAGGAGCTTTTGGTTGATAATTAAGCTCTTCCAGGGCTCGCTTCGGTTCTTGAGAATGCAAACAGATATTTGCCAGCATAAAATTGTACGATAACTTTTGACAGAATGTAACAATGAGTTTAAAGGTGAACAGCTGCTTCTTTCTTTTTGATTTTAAACTGTTAGACTCTTGTCTCAAATATAAAAAATTATGATATGAAATGATGCAGAATATTCAGTTTAAAATATAAACCGCAAACTGAGGGAGCTGCGATCACTTTTTCCATTTATTTATGTGTATTTTTTAAAGATGATTGTAAAATTTTTGAATATTCAGGCTAGCTAGAAATGAATGATGAACAAATACAAAGGGGCTTATTCTGCGACTCAAGGGACGTGACATACGAAATTTCATATAATTTTGCTGGCCTTAATAGCCTCTAGCCTCGAAATTTTCGTTCAGATGATTGGTCTTCAGAGCTCATCGATACACAAATTTCTTATCTAAAGCATTTTCTGAAATCAGGACGTAAAATTTCGTGAGTCACGTCACTCGAGTCGCAGAATAAGCCCCAAAATTTCATGTTCAGAGTGACTTTGATCAGTAAACTGATGTTATTAGTTCTCATTTCACACTTTGTAAGCATCAGACAAAGAGAATATAAAATTATTATCTACTACCCTTATGTCATTGCATACTTTAAGGCGCAATTTTCTAATTTTTAGATAAATACAGTTTTTTCAGTCCTTTTAACAGATAATCACTGCATGAATATTGATCATTGGATAGATATTAATAATTTTATGATAACCAACGATCACGATCCATCCAGAAGATAAATATATCTTTTTGGACTCTAGGGATCAATTATACCCATAGCATACACTATGAAAAATTTCTTCTTAAAAAAATTTAGACTATAGTTTTGAAAGAATGGCATTTACTATGAAGTTCATACTATACTCTAACGATTGTTATATTGAAATAAATATTTTTAGCACAATTTTTGCATGTGAGAAACAATTTAAAGTGACAAAAAAAAATCTTCAAAACACATTTTGTTAAATTTTGTCAAACAATGTTCAATAACTCGAAAAACGAAATATTTAAAATTTGATGAGACAACAGCATTGTAGTTTTGTTCTATTTGGTAATTTTTTTTAGAACATTTTTTTTTTAGAACATTTTTTTTTTAGACATTCCTATGTCTCGAGAATAGCGAAGGAATCAAGTATCCCCAGGAATCAAGTATCCTCATTCTTCCCTAATGTTTAGCCAAACAAAATACCTTTCGTTCTCTATTTCAAATCAAAACAGATTTTATGGGCTTTTTTAATCGAATATTTAATATTTGTTGATGTCGCTTTTGATTTTTAGTTTGATAAGTATTACCCCAACTGGGATCCCTCAAGTATATGCATGAAAAATTGCGCTTTTAAAGCCGCTTTATAGATTTGTTTGTGAAACAATAAGCACACAAACGGAAGAAAACCAGTTCGATGATATTTATTTTTAACTTTTGTCAGCTTTATGATTATTTTGTTGTCAGCAAGAAATTTCCGGAACAAAATAGAACCTTCGCTTCGTTTTCCTTTCCGAGCGAGTAAAGTTTCCACCCCTTCAATGATCTCGTTGACCGAATCCGGATAACTAGGCCACCAAAGCCGTAACTTTCAGGGTAGCACTCTTCTGGGAAGAATGTTAAGGAATGGGGTATAAAATAAAGTTGAAAAAAAATGTAGAAATAAGGGAAACTGCAGCAGTAGTTCCTGGATCCGGGTTGAATCAGACATGGCTGCTGGCCGCCACCACAAACGACAACCGACGACCGACGACACCATCAACAAGCCAAGACATCGCTCAAGTGGGTGGCACATGGGATAGAACGTGGGTGGAACAGATGCCACCCCCGCATAGCGAGAAGTTTTGTGTGAAAAGGAGAGGGGAAAGGGAGAAAAACTTAGTGTCGTCATGTGATTTCTGTTCCTGGCTAGGGGCGACCGAGTTGATGCTGATCCGGTGCCAAGACAGACAGAGCCAGCTGAAAGTCACTACATACAACCATAAGAAGACTTTTCCCGACCTCCACACGGTCATTTGGTTGTTCGTGGGAATGCACCTGCCACGGCACTTCCGCACAGCCCACAACAACCAACTAAGACCGCCTTCAGGGTTAAATTGCAATGAAAAGTCCTACCTCGCTGGCTGCAGAACTGAGCTCAGCTCAAGCCGGATTATAACGGGCACGATAAGCAATTTGGAAAGTTTTTCATCCTCTCTTAAAAATGGCTCCATAGAGCTGGGCATAGAAAATGGGCTTCGGACCGCCGGTCCGGCTCTTTATGGGTTACTTTCCTAGTAAAAAATTAAGACCTGATGTGATGATGGGTCAAATGGGGCACTTTGAAACGAAGAAGATTGTTTTGAGATTTAAATTTGAGGTGCTTGTCTGAAAAAAGGGGGATTATAGACAAAAATTCTATATTTACATTAAAATTATATGAGAACCCGAAGACCTACACCAAAAAGTCATCAAATTATCGAAACTATTATTACACGGTGTCTTTTAAAAGATTACAAAAAATAAAAATCAAGCACATTTGAAAATTTGCTACGTAAAAAAGAAGACTCTCCCTTATTTAAGTGCTTTTCATAAAAAATCCATCAAGAGGTCTAAAACAACTTAGTTTAAAATATTTGTGATCCTGAAACATGCATACATTTTCTATTTTTCTAAAAGTTATTCTTCAACATTTGAATCGTAATATCTTTAACCCTTTTTTTTTTTTTTTCCTGTAGGGGAGAGCCCACTGCGACCAGTAGTTGATCTATTGTGGTGTTTACCCCGCGTTACTATGTGCTGTCAGGTTCACCTGCACTATTGATTGGAGTGACAGATCTTTAACCCTTAGCTGAAACCTATTTTTTACGCTGAAAAATTTACATAAGTTTAGTTTTATGAACACAAAGAACTTTTGTTCAACTATAATTTTAATATTTCATCTCCTAACCTAGGATTGTTCTTTTGTTAAAAAAAAAGCAATCCAGAATGGTTGTTAGTCTTAGAACTAACTGACCTAACTGCCAATGATATTTTTTCGGAAAAACCCCTTTCAACCCTCCAAAGCTGATCGCCAAATATCCGCTTCGGAGTAATTTCACATGTAGTTTGCTTGCGTTCCCTTAGTCGCCAATGACGACCGATTTTTTACACTGGTTTTTTATCAGTAATTTTTATTCACAAGCCGATTGTTTTAATGATTTATTGTCTTAAAGCCTAAGTGTTTAATGTTCAATTCTTCCTATACTATGAAAAGTACACTGCGGTTCATTACATTATTTAAAAAAAATGCAAAAATTACTGTTATGGTAAAGATTTCAATTTTCAACCGATTTTGATAAATAACCACTTGAAATCTTTGTTTTAAATTTACATTTAAGGTCAATAGAAAATCATATTTTTTTAATACATATTTGGAGCGTAACTCAAAAACTGTTCTACTGAGATTTTTATGAATTTCATTTTCGGACTCAGCGCCCGATTTTACTCCTAAAATATAGGTCGGTTCACGATTTTTTTTAATTTTGTAAACTAGTGTTATCGATCGGTCGAATAAACGGATAACAATAGGAATAGAAAGTAGGGTGGAATATAACACCAAGCATATCACTCTATACTTTATTTTAAAACAATTTGTCTATAAAAGCATCTAAATAAGTTAAAATAGTATTTTTCAAACAAAATGTTCAACATTGTAACCAGTGCGTTGTGTGAGAAGCCCAAGGTCAGTGAGAATCATCGTAGTCCTAAAAGTAAATGTGCACAGGAGGCGCCGAGTGGAGTGGAGGCGGACCGTACCTTACACCATCGACGCCATAAACAAATAATGGCCAAGGTAATGGACGGGCAATATGCTGATCAACAGAGGGCGCTGATCAGAACGCACAGATGGGCAGCCATAGGCGGGCTTCGAAAAAGGCGCAATGGGGCGGAATTCCAGGATGGAGCCGAAAGTCCGGATCCGGGGCAATGGCCGACAGCTAATGCGATCACTCCACAAAGAACAGCCAAACGACACGGTACTGAGTTCTAATAAGTGCATATACGTAGTGACATAGCACATTGAAACCAGGTGAGAAGTGATTGCTGCCCCGGAATCCATAGAACCATGGACAGGCCCTCCGGAATAAAAACCTAATCCGCTCTTGTTTTGTCCCATTGCGCCAACAGGACCCCTTTTTGTTTTACCGATTGGTTCGTTGGAGTTCGGAGGACGTGAGGCGTTAAGAAACCGGAGGCAACCTACCGCTACACAAGGCAAGCCCCGGAAGGCCTCAGCTCAACCGGGAACGATACTTACCACATCCAGGCAGCCGTCAACGCCGTGTGGCCCGAAGGTTGCAGAACGTCCGGGTAGGAAGAGAAGAAGCCGCGCTGAAGACCGACCGAACAACATACCACGCGCCGCTGTACAGTCCGGAAAGGAGAGCGGAAGCGAGGAAGGTACGGAGTCAGGAGCCCAAGGTGTCCCTATTCCCTCCGTCAAGGTAGGACCATAAAAGCCCATGATAATTGCGAATGATAATCTTAAAAGTGCGGGAATTGATACCATTTTGTCGACAATAAACGGGGAAAGTTCGCTTTTACAAAGCTCAGTGTTTTCCTTGTGCGAGCTAGAACGCGGATAGCCGGCCCTGAGGCTTCTAGAGGGGGGTTCTCATTGGTGCTGGGCAGGCTAACCAACCCATAGGTTATAACATTTGCAAAATAATCGAAAAAAAAAACAAATAATACTTTTTGCTTCCACATTGTATGGAGCTGCTCCAAAGTGCAATGGTGGCAAGGATGCGAGAAATGTCATCGAAATTCGCGTTTTTATAGTCAATAGAGCTAATTCAATGGTCTGTAAATGACCCATATCGTTGGCAAAGCAATTCATCACGTTGTTGATCTGGTGCAAGGTCGCTGTACTCGGTGAGTCCATTATGATGATGTTTGAAGGTGTCGACAAAGTAGAATGAGCAGGATCCGGGTACAGAAAGCTACCATGGTTGGAGTCAGGCTTCCGAAAAGTACTGCCGAACGACAGTATTCTTGCGAATGCCGCACGTGCGTCTCGATGAAAGCTTGCCGAATATTTCTTCCCCGACAGTTTCAAAAGGAGCGATCGTGAGATGTACAGCGAGGCCTCGTTTTACCTCATGCGAAATTTTTTTCGTGGGTATGAAAGTTTTTTTTAGCTTCGTGACAGTTTTGGGAAAGCCTTCGTGACAGTTTTCAATGCGTTGAATTTCGCATGACAGTACTACTTACTCCGTCCGACTGTAGCCGAGATTCGCTCGGGTCGGGTTAATTTCGAACGAACGTATTTTCCATTTGCTTGAAGCTGCTGCGGGTGGTGATCACCCCAAACACCCTCCCCACCCTTTTTTCGCCTAACCTGCATCGGCACCACACATCGCGTTACGCCTCGGTCGTATGCTGCTGCTCGGTGTAAATATATGGCTCGTTAGATCTATTCGACCCGAGCAGCAGCGCATACGATCGGGCATGGGTACGGTATGGGCACGACAGTCACCCGTGACAGTCCTGCCCAAAACTGTCACGCCCTGCAGCCGACAGTTGGATGAAATTATTTTCGTAACAAGAGGCATGAAGGGATGAAAACCGAACTGTCGGTTGGGTTCGCTACAGCTTAAAGCACAGCACTTTCGGCAACGCATGCTTCGAGCCGATTGTTCAGATACAGCTTGGGTTCTCGCACGTGTGCGATGTAGCCGAAGCGTTTCGATTCGTTACCGACGATACAGCAGCAAACCGAGTGGCAAGGAAAACCGAGACAGTTTATTCGACAAGGAAAAGGCTGTCATAGCAAAGCTGTACTTTTCGGAAGCCTGGTTGGAGCACCACTTCAAACAGGGCATATTGAAATTGCCTATGATAAGTATGTCATCCTCCGGGCGTAGAAGATGATTACTTTAGGGATGCAGCGTGAAAACTACTCTGCTATGGCAACATCTCTCGATTGATCGAATAAACAAAACGAAAACGTACAGTTTTCGATCCCCAAAATCAATGCGAGTCCACAAAAGTTCCATATGGCACCAGGAATGTTTCGGGAACTACGGTTACAGCGAAACACTTTATAATCTGGGCCAAAGATCTGGCCCGATAGTGTGCGGTCGTTCAACCATGTTTCCATGAAGGCGATGACGTTATAAATAGCATGAAGTAGCAAGAAGATAGTCGGAAAGGCAGGAATTTATACCATCAACATTCTGGTAGTAAAGGGATAATGAATCGAAAGATTTCGATGTGGATCTCTGTGTGTGATGTACGCTGGAAAGGGACACATCATTAGGCACAGGAGATGCATGACAGGGTGAAATATGAAAAGCAGACGAATACTTGCCATAGTTTGTCAACTGAAAGAGTTCTCCTGATCCACCTGTTCGATACACGGAACGACTTGCAGCAGGAAATGAGCGGTCGTTGGTGACCAGGGAAAAGAACTGCCAGATTGCTTGAAGAGGTGCGTCCCAAGGTCCTTATTGAAATTCCAGGAATAGTATCGATATCTAGGCCATCGATAGTAGCAGGTTGTAGCGACATGTTGGCATCCGGGTAGATGATACATTACATTCATACATGATTGCGTGGTAATGGACGACGAAACCTACGCTAAGGCAGACTTCAGACAGCTTCCGGAACTAGAATATGTACAGCAACTGGAAAAGGAAAGGTGGCTGACGTTTTCAGGCATATAATCCGGCATTCTCGCAACATGTCCTGCCCAGCAAACCCGGCCAACCTTCACCACCTTCTGGATACTGGACTCGTCGTAGAGACGCACGAGCTCTTGGTTCATCCTTCGCCTCCACACTCTGTTCTCTTACACGCCGCCAAAGATGGTTCTTAACACTCGGTGCTTGAATACTTCGAGTGTACACAGATCCTCCTCGAGCAATATCCACGTCTCGTGTCCGTTGAGGACAACCGGTCTTATGAGCGTTATGTACAGGTTAAACTTTCTGCGGTTGCTAAATTTTCAACTTTTTAGAACTTTGATTTAAAATATATCTTTATTTTAAATTCATCTGTTTTATTCAAAAAGTTGAAAAAATGTGATCAACTTTTAACGAGCCTTCAATTATTGCTTAAGACTCATTTCAATCATTAGTCCAAATATCATGTTGATGACTTTCAATACCAATGACCGGGAAAGTCGAGGCAGTAGCAGCAGCATCAGTGACGATGTCTGAGAAACCATTCAAATCTAGTTCCTCTTCTTCAATCAATTCGCCATCCAAATCCTCTCCACAGGTTAGAATAGCCAAGCATTCCTGTTCACGTTTTGCCACAATTTTAGTGGGGCGGACTTTCCTGAGTGTTGCAGTGGAAGTGTTGTTGTGAACTTTCTTATGCTCATAAAGTTTACCCAGAGTGAGCACCTTAGTATTCTATTCTATTCTATTTTGTTTATTTATAGAGGATTTTAACCATCTTGGTCATTCTTCCTCTTAAAAACGTGTGTACATTTCGTCCTTATTCTACAGTTTATCCAACAATTTTGTACTTTTCAGGAATACCAATAATTTGTTCTCGTTTGTAATGTTTAAAGCTGCCGATGAGTCGTAACCGATTCCGCTGCTCTGCCGTTCCGTTGCGTACAACCTGCACTCTCCGATAATATGCGAAACTGTGAGTGGTACATTGCACGTGTTGCATGTGACTATTCCTTTTGTGAAGAACTCCAGGTGCGTTAACTTCGTGTGCCCTATCCTAAGCCTTGTCAAGGCACGTTGCTCGAGGGGGTTACTTCTATCGTTCCAACGTAGAGTGTTGATTTTAATTCTTCTCAAAAATAGTTCCCGATTACAAAGCCATTCTTCTTCCCATTTCGATCTTATCTCTGCCTTCACCCATGTAACCATGCTTGTCCAACACCTCGCAAACAGAACAGAGCAGAGAACGAATCACACTTTTATCATTTCGGTTTCCGAGTGCACTGCTCAGCCGATCAACGTTCACTTATCTTTTTGCCGAGTGCGCCCGAATGCGGTTGCTCTGACGGTCGGGTGGACGTCGCTCGCTCTAAAGAAAAGAGAAGGAGCTGGCTAGAAAATTGTGCTCTAGCGACGCTGCTGAGTAGCTCAGTGTATCAAGCCAGAAAGATTTCAATGCAGGAATGTTTTCTTCAGAAAAGCCGTTATGCAGAGCGGAACAGAGCATCAGTCGAAGAGGTCCAATGTAGGTTTTTGTATGAACTATTTTTGTAGGTAGCCGGGTAGGGCACTTCCTGGCAAGTTATTTGAAAAACATGGGGAAACCCGGGTAAATAATCTGAACTAATAATCAAAGGTTTGAAGAACCTCTTAGCTGAATGAAACTATTATTTCAAAGTAGTCGAAGATTCCTTTGAATTCAGCTACAGTATTTGAAAGACCCAAATACTAGTATTTCACTAGCTACTTGCTAGCATCCTCAGTGGGTTATCGACTGAAGAAAGTGTATCATATCCCTCCCTTAAATTGTCCAAGCTAGGTAGCTCTGAATTATTTGTAGGTAAAAAGAACCTTCGAATGCTCGGCAAATGTGCCGTTGTCAGTTTCTTGGGCCTACCTACCCTTTTCTGGGTGTTGTCAGGTAGATTATTATTGTTACCCGCCCTATTTTGGGCGTTGTCAGGTAAATTATATTTCTTCCTACCTAAGAACTTGAACAGCCAACTATGACCTGGTCCGTTGTCTCCGTTCAACAGTTTAGCTGAATTTTGATTGAAAATTTCAATACTTTCCGCTACATCTAACTTCAGCGAATTACTGTTCAACGATCGAAGTAAAGAAATATTTTCTTGATCGATCAAATGGCCTGTTTCACAGATGTGTAATGCTACTGAAGATCTAGGATTCTGTGAAGGGAGAACTTTTTTCTTCGAATCTGATTTGGCAATTGCCAAATGTTCTTCGAATCTCTCTATTAACTTCCTTTTTGTTTGTCCAATGTATACCTTATCACAGTCAGAACAACTGATCTTGTACACACCGGATCTATGCAAAAGTTCCACCGGATCTTTTGTTGATCCTAAAATGGATTTCAATTGATTATTGGAACTACTAAAAACCAATTCAATATCAAATTTTGTTAACTTGGATCGTAATTCAAGAGCATTGAAGCTATTAAATTCCATCGATCTCCGTTGAAACTCGTTTTGAATTGGAGTTAAAGTAGTGAAGGATTTTCTCTGAAGAATTTTTTGTTTTTTGTTGATGATGGCTTGAATAGAACTGGATTGGTATCCATTCTTATTAGCCGTTTGGAAGATATATTGAAGTTCCTTTTCTTCCCCTTCTTTTGAGAGAGGAATCGAATTCATTCTGTGGATCATATGATGGAAAGCGGCCATCTTATGTCCTAATGAATGATTAGAGGTGCTCGGGATAACCCTCATAGTATTGGTTGGTTTCCTGTAAATCTCAAAATTGAAAAGATTATCTTCTCTCTTTATGAGAACGTCCAGGAAAGGGATTTTCTTATCCTCTTCCACTTCACAAGTGAACTTGATATTCTTATGTAAACCATTTATGGCTGTCAGGAGTTCCTCAAGAAAATCTTTGTTTACTACACAGAAAATATCGTCGACGTATCTCCACCATTTTTCGGGTAGTAAATCCTGTTTTTCAAGAGTTTCCTCCAAGTGAGCCATAAACAGTTCACAAAGAAACGGAGACAACGGGTTTCCCATTGGAGCCCCTTTTGTCTGTCTATAGAACAGATCCCTAAACTTGAAATATGTCTGTCCCATACACAAGTCAACCAGTTTCTTGTAGTTTCGCACTTTGAGTCTCCAAGCGCTGCCACTATGTTGTTGAAGCAACCAATCCTCTAACAGATTAGAAGCTTCTTTAACTGGGACGCTTGGAAATAGTGCTGAAACATCAAAAGAAACCATGATATCATCCTCCTCTATGTTGCCTGAGGCTTGAAGTCTCTTGACAAATTCCAAAGTGTTGGTTACCGATCTAGTTCTAAAAGGTTTTGGCATCCTTTTGAACTCTTCTAGTAACCATTTTGCCACTTTTTCTGTGGGTGCGTTTACACCTGAAATTATCTCCCTCATTTCATTCCCCGGTTTGTGAATCTTAGGTAAACCTTTGATTCTGGGGACGATAGGGGCTGATACTTTCAATGCGATCGGCGCAAACCCCAGAATGGGCCCACACTCTTTTAGTGTTTTTTCTACTTCCTTCACCATTTCTGGCAAAGGATCCTCTCTGCGAATTCGATAGGGGCCCTCATCGATCTTACTTTGAATTAACTGATTGTAATCAGTTTTATCCAAAATAACTACTGAGTTACCCTTATCCGCTTTCACAAAAAACACCGGTTTCTTTTTGAGCTCTTTCACCACATCAAGCTCATCCTTATTCGAGTGTCCTTTGATACCTTTCCTCAAGACTTCTGCTACTTCAGCCCTCGCACAGTCCACAGATGTAGCGGAAAGTATTGAAATTTTCAATCAAAATTCAGCTAAACTGTTGAACGGAGACAACGGACCAGGTCATAGTTGGCTGTTCAAGTTCTTAGGTAGGAAGAAATATAATTTACCTGACAACGCCCAAAATAGGGCGGGTAACAATAATAATCTACCTGACAACACCCAGAAAAGGGTAGGTAGGCCCAAGAAACTGACAACGGCACATTTGCCGAGCATTCGAAGGTTCTTTTTACCTACAAATAATTCAGAGCTACCTAGCTTGGACAATTTAAGGGAGGGATATGATACACTTTCTTCAGTCGATAACCCACTGAGGATGCTAGCAAGTAGCTAGTGAAATACTAGTATTTGGGTCTTTCAAATACTGTAGCTGAATTCAAAGGAATCTTCGACTACTTTGAAATAATAGTTTCATTCAGCTAAGAGGTTCTTCAAACCTTTGATTATTAGTGACAATGGCATCCACGCCTAGTGAACCAAACAAATTTATTAGATTGAAAAAGTGTATCGCGGGGTTGCAGAAAAGCATTTCTTTTCTTAAGGAATGTTTACGTTTTGGGTTAACTCCTGTTAGCCATAAAATAAAAGTGAGTGTTCAAGTGCCAAATAAGTTAGTGAAAAAGTTACAGTGTGAGTTCATCAGGGACAGCATCCAAAAGATGTATGCCCAGTTGAATTCTAAAACTCTGGAGTGTTACGCACTTCATCTTAAATTAGCGAAACAATACGAAGCAGAGTTTCCTTCTTTTTTGATGAAAGTGAAAGTAGCTGAAGAGTGTGAGGCGAGAAGAAAAAAGTTGACGCTTGACAAAAAGTTGAAGCTCTTGAAGGTGAGGCAACCGGTCAAATCGAGGGAAATACCAAGTGTTGTCGATTTGGACGGGTTTGTTGTGAATCGCTCTTCGGAACAATTCACGGATAAACAAATGAGCCTACTGAACAAAGGGCTGAACTATGCGGTACATAGGAAACCGCGAATGGACCAGGTAGTCCTGGACGTCGAGACAGCTATTAGGTCTAGCAAGTTGTCCTCAACCCAAAAGGACTGTGCGAGGGCTGAAGTAGCAGAAGTCTTGAGGAAAGGTATCAAAGGACACTCGAATAAGGATGAGCTTGATGTGGTGAAAGAGCTCAAAAAGAAACCGGTGTTTTTTGTGAAAGCGGATAAGGGTAACTCAGTAGTTATTTTGGATAAAACTGATTACAATCAGTTAATTCAAAGTAAGATCGATGAGGGCCCCTATCGAATTCGCAGAGAGGATCCTTTGCCAGAAATGGTGAAGGAAGTAGAAAAAACACTAAAAGAGTGTGGGCCCATTCTGGGGTTTGCGCCGATCGCATTGAAAGTATCAGCCCCTATCGTCCCCAGAATCAAAGGTTTACCTAAGATTCACAAACCGGGGAATGAAATGAGGGAGATAATTTCAGGTGTAAACGCACCCACAGAAAAAGTGGCAAAATGGTTACTAGAAGAGTTCAAAAGGATGCCAAAACCTTTTAGAACTAGATCGGTAACCAACACTTTGGAATTTGTCAAGAGACTTCAAGCCTCAGGCAACATAGAGGAGGATGATATCATGGTTTCTTTTGATGTTTCAGCACTATTTCCAAGCGTCCCAGTTAAAGAAGCTTCTAATCTGTTAGAGGATTGGTTGCTTCAACAACATAGTGGCAGCGCTTGGAGACTCAAAGTGCGAAACTACAAGAAACTGGTTGACTTGTGTATGGGACAGACATATTTCAAGTTTAGGGATCTGTTCTATAGACAGACAAAAGGGGCTCCAATGGGAAACCCGTTGTCTCCGTTTCTTTGTGAACTGTTTATGGCTCACTTGGAGGAAACTCTTGAAAAACAGGATTTACTACCCGAAAAATGGTGGAGATACGTCGACGATATTTTCTGTGTAGTAAACAAAGATTTTCTTGAGGAACTCCTGACAGCCATAAATGGTTTACATAAGAATATCAAGTTCACTTGTGAAGTGGAAGAGGATAAGAAAATCCCTTTCCTGGACGTTCTCATAAAGAGAGAAGATAATCTTTTCAATTTTGAGATTTACAGGAAACCAACCAATACTATGAGGGTTATCCCGAGCACCTCTAATCATTCATTAGGACATAAGATGGCCGCTTTCCATCATATGATCCACAGAATGAATTCGATTCCTCTCTCAAAAGAAGGGGAAGAAAAGGAACTTCAATATATCTTCCAAACGGCTAATAAGAATGGATACCAATCCAGTTCTATTCAAGCCATCATCAACAAAAAACAAAAAATTCTTCAGAGAAAATCCTTCACTACTTTAACTCCAATTCAAAACGAGTTTCAACGGAGATCGATGGAATTTAATAGCTTCAATGCTCTTGAATTACGATCCAAGTTAACAAAATTTGATATTGAATTGGTTTTTAGTAGTTCCAATAATCAATTGAAATCCATTTTAGGATCAACAAAAGATCCGGTGGAACTTTTGCATAGATCCGGTGTGTACAAGATCAGTTGTTCTGACTGTGATAAGGTATACATTGGACAAACAAAAAGGAAGTTAATAGAGAGATTCGAAGAACATTTGGCAATTGCCAAATCAGATTCGAAGAAAAAAGTTCTCCCTTCACAGAATCCTAGATCTTCAGTAGCATTACACATCTGTGAAACAGGCCATTTGATCGATCAAGAAAATATTTCTTTACTTCGATCGTTGAACAGTAATTCGCTGAAGTTAGATGTAGCGGAAAGTATTGAAATTTTCAATCAAAATTCAGCTAAACTGTTGAACGGAGACAACGGACCAGGTCATAGTTGGCTGTTCAAGTTCTTAGGTAGGAAGAAATATAATTTACCTGACAACGCCCAAAATAGGGCGGGTAACAATAATAATCTACCTGACAACACCCAGAAAAGGGTAGGTAGGCCCAAGAAACTGACAACGGCACATTTGCCGAGCATTCGAAGGTTCTTTTTACCTACAAATAATTCAGAGCTACCTAGCTTGGACAATTTAAGGGAGGGATATGATACACTTTCTTCAGTCGATAACCCACTGAGAATGCTAGCAAGTAGCTAGTGAAATACTAGTATTTGGGTCTTTCAAATACTGTAGCTGAATTCAAAGGAATCTTCGACTACTTTGAAATAATAATCTGAAATTTTCCATTCCAAAAACCGAGCAATATCCGTCAAAATCTGAGGAAATTCCAGACATTTATCTAGTGAAGAAAAAAAACTTACATTTTTTGTCGCAACACATCAGCAGTGTTAAATTTATGTTTAAAGCATACGAAGGAAAGTTTAGGTTTGATTTTTTATGAAACAAACTTTCACAAATCCAATTTTCAACTGAATTCGATTTTCTTGTTTCATTTTCCAAATAATGTGAATAGAACAGGGCAAAATCCAAGTAGTTTTTTCACAATATCCGGGCATCCGCTAATTGCTGTATACTTAGGTTTATATACTTTAAATATCGTACGTGGGTAGCATTAATTTACAAAATCAGCGATTCGCAAAGTAACATTTACTAAAATTATCCAAAAATCTTTGTCTATTATACAAACCGTAATTATGCAGGGATCTGGGACAAATTTTAGTAATAAAACTGCAAAACATTCACAAATCGTAAAATTTAGGATCTGTTTAGGGTATCTTCCTTTACCGCTACGCTTTTGATATTTTTCGACCGAAGAAAACTTTCGTAGCTAATCATTGATCCTGGTGCAGAACATCAATCTAGAGCAGGCATGTCAAACTCGTTTAGGTGTGCGGGCCGCATTAAAAAAATTTTATGACGTAGAGGGCCGCAGCCAAAATATCAGTTTAATCGGTACATTCAGCTTTAGGTTTTTTGCAGTAATATTTTACATAAAAATCAGTGGTGTTTTTTTTGTGACAATTTAAGACGGGGCTACGCGGGCTGCATTGACCTAGGCCGCGGGCCGCATGAACCCCCAGTTTGACATGCCTGATCTAGAGGAACTCGCTCAGGAATGACCAGATAGGTGTTTTATAAAATTTAAAGTCGAGAGATTCAAAAATAGCGCGATAATAACAATAACTTTTTGAAAAGCATTTTTCAAGTATTTTTTTTTTAATTTTACCGTATCTCCTTGGGTAAAGATTGTAGAACTTTGACATGTTAAACAAAGTTGTGTATTTTATTGAGATAAATAACTTTGTAGAAAAAACTTAAGCTCTAAAATGCTTAACAAGAAAGTTATGATTTATATCACGCTATCGGTGGACCTCTAAACTTTATTTTTCATATCACAATATGCGCTATATTATACAGAGCAATGTTGTCGAAGACACCAGCATTCTATCTTAACTACCTTTGGCGTTATTAATTTAGTTCCGTTAGATTTATGTTCTGCATTGTAAATTCCGACGCACTTCGAAACATCGATCCAGACGCAACCGATGAAGACAAACCGAGTTTTCTGTAAAGCTTCTCTTTCGCCCGAGTGCGAACGAATTTATCTGCACTGAGAACGCACTTCATCAGTTTGCTTGCTTCTCTTGCCCACACTTGGGTGGACGCTTGGTCGCTCTGGGGGTAACTGAGCATTTTTTAAAGATTCTCCGTTTGGGAAGAGCACAGCGAAAAAAATACACGCTCTTACTCTGAACGGGCTAATCTGAGGAGCGATGCCAAGCATGCATGTAACAGTATCGTGCGCTGGAATTTCGACTGACATTCTAGTACCACTTCTACCTTTCCCGGCCAATTCATCTGCTTTGCAGTTCCCTTCAATGCCTACGTGACCCGGGACCCAACATAAAGTGCTTTTGTATTTATTTAGCTTTTCTTCTATCTCCTGAACCCAGGGGTGGAACGATTTTTCGGACTCTACTGCCGCCAAAACGCTGGCATCACCTTAGTATTATTATTCATTAAATGAACGGTGCAAATATAATTTTATTGAATTAAGGATAACATTTTTGTTATTTTTCTGCTGTTTTTTTTTTTGTTGTAACAATTTGTGATGTCACGTTCAAGCTGACCCCCCTTCCCCCATGTCACAAATTGTCACAAAAATCGAAACCCCTTCTCCCCCCCCTAACGTGTGACATCATTTATAGACGGTCCCTTGTCTATGCTGTTTTGGCCTGATTTGGCATCCTGCCTTATGGGAAAAAGGTCATGGAGTGGTATGCCGCTAACAACATTCTGGTTGTGCTCAAAAATAATAGCCCTTCCATTACACCAGAACTTTCAAAAGACTGAAAAACCTGTTAGCAGCGAGAAACAGTTCAAAGCAAACTGGTAGTCGGAGGCGAAGAAAGTGGATAAGGTGACTGTACAAAATCTAATGGCAGGCGTCGCACAAAAAGGCCGCCAATTTGGGCAATGTCGGGCGGAATCTTAACTAAATATTTCATCCATCTTTAATAGATTTCAACTTCAAAAAGAAAGACACTTTGATTTTTTTTTAAAAATAAACTTATATTATTAATTAATTATTAATTATTATTTTAAATTATTAATTAAAATAATGGGTGTTCGAATCAAAAAGTGGTCAAACTAAATTACGTGTATATTAATTATAATAGATATACACGCAATTTAGTTTGATCACTTTATGATTCGAACACCCATTATCTTAGTGAAAAAGTTTATCCAAAGCTTACAAACCACAATGCAATAACTTCAAAAGTTACTGAAAAAGTTTGCTTTTAATTTTGTTTTCCTAGAGCTACCCACAAAGTTCGGACATCTTGGCATAAATGGAATGTGAGAGGAACATTAAAATGTTGTATCATAAGTTAAATTGTAACTTTCTTCACTCAACTCAAACTGCATCCTGTCTTCAAAAGAAATAAAATCTATATATATAAAAAGCAATTATCTGTATGTTTGTTTGTTTGTTTGTTTGTTTGTTTGTCCTCTATAGACTCAGCCGTCTTAAGAGCTAGAGATCTGAAATTTGGCATGGATGCTCATTAGGACCTGGAATGATGAAAAATGTTTTTAGATTTTTGGACGACCCCTTCTGAAGGGGGTCGTCCATACAAGACAAATATTGTTTTCACGTTATTGACGTTATTTTCCGTCGGATTGTGATGAAAATTTGCACATGAGTGTTTTGAGAGACGAGCAATCGATTACAGTTATCAAATTTAGGGTCAGGGGTTGGCCAAAGGGGTCGTCCATATCCACTGATTTATGTTTTTGCGATATTGGCGTTATTTTACATCGGATTGTGATGAAAATTTGCACATGAGTGTTTTGAGAGACGAACAATCGATTACAGTTATCAAATTTAGGGTCAGGGGTTGGCCAAAGGGGTCGTCCATATCCACTGATTTATGTTTTTGCGATATTGGCGTTATTATACATCGGGTTGAGATGAAAATTTGCACATGAGTGTTTTGAGAGACGAGCAATCGATAACAGTTATCAAATTTAGGGTTTGAGGTCGGCAAAAGGGGTCGTCCATATCCACTGATTGATGTTTTTGCGATATTGGCGTTATTATACACCGGATTGTGATGAAAATTTGCACATGAGTGTTTTGAGAGACGAGCAATCGATTACAGTTATCAAATTTAGGGCTAGGGGTCGGCAAAAGGGGTCGTCCATATCCACTGATTTATGTTTTTGCGATATTGGCGTTATTTTACATTGGATTGTGATGAAAATTTGCACATGAGTGTTTTGAGAGACGAGCAATCGATTACAGTTATCAAATTTAGGGTTTGAGGTCGGCAAAAGGGGTCGTCCATATCCACTGATTAATGTTTTTGCGATATTGGCTTTATTTTACATTGGATTGTGATGAAAATTTGCACATGAGTGTTTTGAGAGACGAGCAATCGATAACAGTTATCAAATTTGGGGTTTGAGGTCGGAAAAAGGGGGCGTCCATATCCACTGATTTATGTTTTTGCGATATTGGCGTTATTTTACATCGGATTGTGATGAAAATTTGCACATGAGAGATTTGAGAGACGAGCAATCGATTACAGTTATCAAATTTAGGGTCAGGGGTTGGCCAAAGGGGTCGTCCATATCCACTGATTTATGTTTTTGCGATATTGGCGTTATTTTACATCGGATTGTGATGAAAATTTGCACATGAGTGTTTTGAGAGACGAGCAATCGATTACAGTTATCAAATTTAGGGTTTGAGGTCGGCAAAAGGGGTCGTCCATATCCACTGATTAATGTTTTTGCGATATTGGCTTTATTTTACATTGGATTGTGATGAAAATTTGCACATGAGTGTTTTGAGAGACGAGCAATCGATTACAGTTATCAAATTTGGGGTTTGAGGTCGGAAAAAGGGGGCGTCCATATCCACTGATTTATGTATTTGCGATATTGGCGTTATTTTACATCGGATTGTGATGAAAATTTGCACATGAGAGATTTGAGAGACGAGCAATCGATTACAGTTATCAAATTTAGGGTTTGAGGTCAGCAAAAGGGGTCGTCCATATCCACTGATTAATGTTTTTGCGATATTGGCTTTATTTTAAATTGGATTGTGATGAAAATTTGCACATGAGTGTTTTGAGAGACGAGCAATCGATTACAGTTATCAAATTTAGGGTCAGGGGTTGGCCAAAGGGGTCATCCATATTCACTGATTAATGTTTTTTGCGATATTGGTGTTATTATACACCGGATTGTGATGAAAATTTGCACATGAGTGTTTTGAAAGACGAGCAATCGATTTGCGGATCAGAAGTCGGCTGAAGGAGTCGTCCATACCCAACTTTAGTGTTTTTTTGCGATTTTGACGTTATTCTACATTGGATTGAGATGAAAATTCCCGCATAGGAGTTTTGAGGGACGTTTTTTTGCCTTCAGGTTTCAAATCTTGACTCAAGGGTCGGCGAAAGGGGTTATTATCTGTTCACTGTTTTTACGATATTCTCTTGATTGAGCATAGAATTGTAATGAAAATTGACACATGGGAGTTTAACAGAAAAGATAATTGATTTCAGGTGTCAAGTTTTGAATCGTGGTCAAAAAAAGGCCTTCCATGTTAGTTGCTCACTGTTTTCGCGATATTGTCGTGATCATGCATCGGATTGAGATGAAAATGTTCAGATGAGGGTTATAAACTATGAGCAATTGACTCCAGGTAGCATGTTCCGTGTCAAAGGTCGGCGAAAGGGGCGTTTATATTCACTGATCATTGTTTTCAAGTTCCTGACGTTATTTTACATATAATTTTAAAAGAAAAAATGGCACAAGGGAGTTTTGAGGAACGTAAAATTGGTTTCAATTATCTAAATTCGGGCCATGGGACAGAAAAAGAGGGTTTCATTGAAAGTTCAGTGTTTTGTGCAATAATTTTGTTGGAGGCAGTTAATTGATACCAATTTAAGTGTGAAGGTCAAGCAAAAGAGTCGTGCACACAAACAAATAGTACATGTTTCTACCATAATGTCTAGATTTTGCAACCGATCGAGAAGAAAACACTCTCACATAAATTTTAATTTGAATTTCAAGTAATAGTAATAGTAGCGACTTTAAACACTGTTGAATTTTTTCCCCAAAATTGTCGAAAGAATGTTTCGAATTCATTTTCTAAACTCATTTTGACGTACCAATGATTTAAAGCGAAACGAAGTTCGTACGGGATCAGCTAGTAAGAGAATAAATCCTAATATCACAATGCTTTTTATCTGTGGTGCCAGAAACTACGGTTATTTTTAAATGGTTTTCTAGTGAGATTTTAAATTTTCTTCGAAATTTGTACGTTTTTATATAGATGTTTGGTGAAAAATTTTCATCATTTTTAACTTATTTCTGTTTTTGTAAAAATATGAAAACATTCAAAGTTGTGTAAAAGTTTTTAGGAATAACTTGAAAATTATTCAGTGAAAATAAGTAAAACTTTTTTTGCATTTTGTTTGAAAATCTTTTTAAAAAAATGTTTTAGGCCTCCCGATAGATTTTTTCGTAAAAAGTGGAGAGGAGTTATAGAGTTTCTTCTAGAATGTACACGTGTACACGTTTCTTTTCTCCCAAAAGAAAGCATCATTATGTTTGTTTGTTTATTTGTTTCAAGAGTAAATCAATTGAAGACCAAAAAGTAAAATTTGGGTAGCACCTCATTATGGCAAGTCAAAGAACGGATGCACTCTTAAAAAAATTGATTTCAAAACACACAGAGCAAAACGATACAAAAAGGTGATCGAAATAGTTTACGTCAAAACAAAGCGTTATAGAACTATAGAGTCGGCCGTAAAGAAGGTTTCCTACAATAAGTGAATTTAAATTAAAAAATTCAAAAGATCAAAACTCAAGTTCAAAAGTATAACGTGAGGCCTCGACCCGCTTCCTGTTTCTAGCGGATGGCTTAAGCGCCACTTCCTGAAGGAAGACCATCTACCCTTTCTTGTTTTGCCCAGCTGATGAGACTCGGTCGTGAGTTCCTTTTCGGTTCCCTATTTGAGAAAGAAGCGGAGAGGTATCTATAAAGGATCTCGTACTTCGACTCTTGCGAGCCGCCCCGAGAACGAGAAATATCCAGAGCGATTTGTGAAAGGGGGGTTGACCGTTGTTCGATGCAAAATGAGTCAGGGATCCAAATCGTCGGGCGAGCTCCCACCCTTGTACGGTAAGAACAGGAAAGATCGTGATTGGATTCGCGGCCAATCTCCGCAGTAAAAGCGATCGGAAGCATATACAGGAAACTGCGAACAAGGTGCATTCCCCCTCCCCAATATCTAATTAGAAAATCATTTAGAACTCGAGATTATATTACGTGCTATGCATACAAAATTCCTTTTATTCGTCGTAATTGTAGTGTTTGTTTACATGTTTGTGCTAGGACCAAATTGTGTCCGTTTACCCTCTTGGAGCTTTCAGCTTTCTGTTGGTACGTGTATGGAGGTGCATGGTGTTTAGTGGCTATTCGTTCGTAATGTTTACATTTGCAATTTTCCGTCTACTGTGGAATTTCCATTCGTGGGCGGAAAGTGGCTACTTTAACGGCTCGCCAGTCCGACCCAATTCGACAATCCGGCAGAATAAACGTAGCGGATTAATCTTCCAGCACGCGCAACATAAATTGGTTAAAGTTGCGGGCCGTGTATGAAAGGTGTATACAATCGATCGATAGTACAAAGTGTTGCGCAATATATGAGTACTCACGTTTCGCTATAGCATTGGCGGGGTTTTGTGGAACCTCTGCCTCGATGATTCCGCAGTCGCTGGTGCTGTCTACTGCCTTCCCGTCTAATGAATGCCGGTTGACGGGCGGTGGAAGTAGGTACCGGCCGGCGGTGTGGACCTTTTTGGATGACCGGCAGGTTGCCGCGTGGCGAGTGGAATCCTCGCTGCGTTGTCGCGGTTCACTGGCTGGGGGGATCGACCAATGTGAGCGCGTTCTGTTGAATATCGACGAACACGGCAGGGTGATGATTTTGTGACAACCCGTGTGCTGCGACGGCTACCAAGCGAGTTTCCAGCAACGATGTAACCGGTGTTGCGGATCTCTGTATAACGGAACAAACACATTTCGATTCACCTTCTGCTTCGCCTTATCTTCACCCTACGTACCTTTTAAGTAGTAAATCTCGTCTCCACAAGCACACCTCAACTTTCCTATGCCGTTTCAAGACCGTATGGGCTACGTAAAGAGGGCTGATTAACAATTAGGATACTAGTTTGGGGGTTTGCAAATCTAATTACCAAGAACACTAATCGACCCGCGAGCTAAATAAGACGATCTTGCCTGTTCTTATTACCAAAGGTAAATGAAATGGAGAGTCTCTAAAGCCCTTCGATGGACCAGATCTGGCTCAACTTCGCACCGGAACTACCCGATACGATGGAATCTAATCACGAAGTTAAACGATTAACTCCATTTTCGCGAATGCTCGGATAAGCCTTGTCTTCCCCTTCGGAGATCCATTTCAGGGGCCTAACTTTTTCTCTCGTCAACTTAAGGTGTGCGAAAATATCCCAAAAGAGGTCATTCAACTGACGCCAAACAAGAATGTGGTGATGATCTTCGGAAGTAAGCAGCTTAAGCCACGCTTTCGCCAAGACTTGTGTCGTTAAGAAGAAAAGTCATTGCTTTTAATGATTGTTCGCTAAGGGTGGCTCTATGAATTTGTAATTTGGAAGTTTTGATGTCACGTTTATATTACTATAAGGGAATATTTTTAAGTTAGCTCTAGTTATTTACAGTTTCAGATTAAATGTAAAAAGATTTAATGTTTTTCGTTGTATATTAAATTAAATTAATATCTTTAATCCGATGTACCCGTTACAAAAGACAATCACGCTTTACATCTATCTTCTTCAACACAACACTCTGAGAATTAGACTGAGTCAATTGGGGGTCATTTTTAAAATTTTTCAAACCCTGGGATCTAAAAAACTTGGTTTTGGTCTAAAACTCCCCCATGATTTTTCGCAGAATTTTTAAGTAACGTTTACATGAGTAAATTTGAATTTTCATGTTTGCATGGGAGAATTGAATATTTTCTACTGAAAAATCAACATCGTTTTCGTTTTCGATGGTTTTTATGCCAATTTTTTAATTCTGAAATAAAATTTTCCTTTGAACAACTTTGTTGAAGACCGAAAATTCAAATCTTACTAGGCGAAAAAGTTATTAGATAGCTGTTTGACAGGTTCGTATTTTATTAGATGAAAAAGTATTCAGGTGTTAAATGGGGGTATGTTTTTTGGCATTGATAAGCAATAAATTCAATTGACATCACTGCTGGAGCCTCGCGACGTATTGCATGAAAAGTAGACATGCAATATCTTCTTCGGCACTCAGAAGGGATGTCAATTGAATTTATTGTTTTTCAATGCCAAAAAACATACCCCCATTTAACACCTGAATACTTTTTCGTCTAATAAAATACGAAAATACGATCTTCAACAAGGTTGTTCAGCGGTAAATTTTCTTTAAAAAATGTTTAGATTGACACACAAACCATCAGCTGGCTCAGTTCCAAAAATGAAACAAAAATTATGTTGATTTTTCATAACAAAATATTCAATTTTCCCTAACAAACATAACAGTTCAAATTTTCTCATGTAAACGTTACTTAAAAATTCAACAAAAAATCATGGGTGAGTTTTGGACCAAAACGAAGCTTTTTAGCCCCCGGGGTTTGAGAAATTCAAAAATGTTCCCAAATCGATTCAATCTACTGTAGCATATACATAAAAAAAAGTCTTTGTTCCTTTGAGCAGAAGCAATAACGACATCATCACATCATGGTTTTGATGACCTTCCATTAGAATTCGGATCATTATTATGTTCCGGAATAGAGAGCTCTACAAAATTCCATTCGTCCATCTCTCGGGCTCTGGTTCCAAATCCAATCAGACCACAAATGGGAATCGATAAACCACATTAACCGAAGAGCAGAAAGACGAACAATTCCCAGTAGCATAGTGGAATGGCGGTCAGGTCAAGCCAGGTCGGGAGATCGAGGAATATCACGTACCAAACCCGAAGCCATTCCGTTCCGAAACCCTCATAACCTAGTACTGTCCCGTTTTCTTTTCCACCACATTTTTTTTTTCTCTCGTTCCACCTCCCACACTACAAGCCTTATCTCGCGCCACCTCCTGCTCCTTCTTCTATTCCAAGAGGGATGTCAGCAGTGCAGTCTTAAATCTCATAATTTTCACTCAATTTAACGCCACATGCCAAAGTTGTGTTTTTTCTTCATATTCCCTTTTGCTTTCGCGGCTGGCAAATTTTCCCTTGCTTTGCCCCCGATGCGATGCGATGGCCTCATTTCTTCAAAACTTTTTTTCCCGAGAATTGGGTGTGAATATCTTGGGCCGTCTTGGTGGAGAAATTATTATTATTATCGAATAACAAGTGCACTGTGCGCGGTGCTAAAGAAACTTCACACGCTTCTGAAAATAATATTTGGAGAGTTTTTCTAGTGCAAATGGGCATTTTTGAATTTCTCTAACCGTGGGGTCTAGAAAGTTTTATTTTGGTTGAAAACTTATTCATTTTTTGCAGAATATTTAAGTGACGTTTTAATAAGTAAAGTTGAACTTTCATGTATGTATCATAAAATTGCAAATTTTGTTCTGAAAAATCAATATCATTTTTGTTTCTTTTGTGGAACTGAGCCTTCTAATGATTTTCGTGCCATATTATAAATTATTCAAAGAAAATTTTCAACAAAGCATTGATTTAATAGTTGTCATGTAATACTTCGCTAGACACCAGCAGTGATGTAAATTAAATTTATTGTTTTTCAATGCCATATGACATACCCCTATTGAACAGCTAAACACTTTTTTGCTTAAGGGGGGGTAGGGTCTAACGGGTATAAAAAAACACCATTTTCAGGATTTTTTTCTGGAGCTATCGTTCAAACAAATGTATTTAATTTTTTTTGCATTATACAAAGCATTGTTAAAAGAATATTTAGTAATTTTTTCGTAGAAAAATATTGAAAAATGAGCCGGTGACGGAGCACTTTCGAGGATGCCTTTTAGAAAACAGGATTTGCGGTGGACACTGTATCTCAGCACAGAATCATCTGAAGTCAAAAAATCAGAGCAAAATATTTTTAATAGATGTTTTTCTGGACCCCAACGTTTTTATTTAACTTAAAAAATTTTTTATGAAATTTTCGTGGCTGTTTGAAGTAAAAACTACGATTTTTCACTTAAAAATCCGCCATTTTTAACCTGTAAAATCTCCCCAAAGTAAAAAAAATCAAAAAAGAAAAACGTTGTGGTCTGGTATTTTATATATAGAAAATATGTTCCAAATTTGAAAAGAATCGGATAAGTAGTTTTCAAATGACGATGTCCACGGACTTTTAAAATGTGCTTTCGAGAAAAACGCGTTTGAAGTTTCTGCTCTTGCTTTCTTGCAGTATTAGATAGGATGAGATAAAGGCCTATAACTTCTACAGTTTTGCTTCGATTGACTTGAAAATTTGACACAACATTCTTGAAATGTTTTACAATAAGAAAATAAAAAAATAAAAAAATCGATTTTTTGAAAATGTTAGACCCTACCCCCCCCCTTAGTGAGATACGAAATTACGTTCATGGACAAAGTTGCCGAAAATTTTACTTAAATAATTTATAAATATGCACAAATATTTAAGCAGGTTCGGTTCCACAGCTTTTGATTTTAAATTCGTTTATTTGGAAGGGTGCCGTGCGCTATACTGATTAAGCACCCTTCGGTACCACAGAAGAAACCAAATTTATGTTGACTTTTCAGAACAAAATGTTTATTTTTTCCCATACAAACATCATTGTTAAAATTTACTCATGTGAATGTTACCTAAAAATTCTGCAAAAAAATCATAGATTAGTTTTGAACGATCCCATGGTATGAGAAATAAAAATAAAATGACACCAAATCATTTCATTCTAATGAAAATAGCGGACCACACAAATTTCCTTTGGAACCTGAATTTTTGGATTGTATTTGGTCAAATATTCTATCAGTTTTTAATTATATTATATTAGAAAAAATATAAATTTTGGATAACCAGCCTGTTTTTTTTATAAAAATTCAGCCAAGAATCTTTGTTTCATCATTTCAGGACATGTTCATGTAGAAATTAAGCTGTTTGATAAAGTTTTATAGCTGAAGTGTTGAATTACTTAGTACTAGAGTAAAATCTCTTTAAACCCTTTTAAAACCTTTGGGATACTATAAAATGTCTGCAGTAATTTAATCAATAGGTCGTAGAAGCATTATTATTATCTTTTGTATAGAAAATTCTAGGAAATAATATCGATTTTTGAAGGAAAACATGAGTGGAACAGATCTAATTTGTACAATTTTTTTCAAATCTTTGGTCCTCAACGCCAATTGCTTCATCCAAAAAAAGTAAACATATGTTTGATTTTACGTTGAACAATTATATCAAATGATGCATCATCCCAGAGGATGAAAACCCCGTAAAAAAAAAGAATTTATAACACATTGTAGATGAAAATTTTGACGAGTTTCAATCATTCATATTTAAACAAGCAAAACACATAGTGGTAATATTCTTCGTTTTTTTTTTCACCGTTATTTTTACCAAAACAAAAGATAAAATTCCAAAAAATAAAAACATTAATGTGGTCTACGAAATAAAATGTGGAAAGTGTAAGAAATCATACGTTGGTGAAACTAGCCAGTTTTTAGAAAAACGAATCAAGCAACATCAAACTAATGTATCAACGAAACAAATGAGCACTGGTTTAGCACAACACAGCTTAGAAACTGGTCATATTTTTGATTTTGAAAACACCAAAATTTTAGAAAGAGTAGCAGGATACAACGCATGAATAACTACAGAAACTTTTTACATAAAACTAAGAGGGGACAACAATGTTGTAAACAGACAACGAGATTCATGTAATTTTAAAACAGCATACGACCCCGTCATGTCCAAATTAACACAGACACTGACACACAAATGTAAACGAAAACCAAAACAAACTGAGCCAGAACAAATTAGTATGGACGAAAGCCAGTAATTTGTAAGTTTGAAATCAAAAATGATAATTGTAGTATTAAATTGTAATTTAAAATATATTTTAGTGCCCACTGAAGAGGAGCGAACGCCAAAGTAGCTCGAAACGTCTGGACAACTGGTAAAGTAAGTTTAACTTAAAGCATATTTTTATCAATTGATGATTTTATAATATTTTTTGAACAACTAAAACAATATCAAATTATGCTATCTGAACGAGATATAATCTTGAAAGGAGCATATCTAAAATTGATATAATTAAGCTATGATCGCATAGATTTTTTGATATAATTTGAGATATTTTAACATCCTACGAGTACTGAATAATAACTCATTTAGATAGGAAAACAATTAGTATCAAAATATCTCATCTTGATATAATTCAGTTTTTTCCTAATGATCAGGTATTTTTTTAAATTTAAATTATAAGGTTTTGATTTTAAGAACACATTTGTTAGAAGAATTAACTAAAAACTTTGCAAAAGTTCAAAATCTATCAAAATAAAGTCGTTGGCATTCTTACCCGCAAGAACATTTTGGGCAGAATTTCGCTAATACTCATTGTTTTTTTTCACGTCACTATCGATATTTTTCTCCAAACCATCACAGATCTTCCAGTGAAAAGATAGCAAGGGGGAAGGGGCTTCCATATAATTTATATCCAAGTATCGAAAACTAAACAAGCAAATAGAACCGAGTTTGGCAGGTGACGATTTAGGTACCAAAAATGTTTCTATGATTATATAGTATCCCTCCTTAATTTCAGGAAAGAAATAGGAAAGGATGAGGTCTCTTATACAATTTTTTGAATAACTCGAGAACTGAACTAGCTAATTAAACTTATTTTGGTACGGGAAAGTTTTTGAATACCAGAAATATTTCCATTTTTGACCCCTTTCTTTTTCCAGGGTGAGGATAAGATGCAGAACGAGCTTCCCTCTATTTTGTTTTCCATGACTTGAACACTATTCTACCTACATTTAGTTGGAACATGCATCAGGGGAATAGAGGCTCTCATACTATTTTTGCATAACTTGGAACCTTTTCATGGAAATGCACACAAATTTGGCATTAGAATATATTTGGGCACGAGGGATTTTTTATGATTATCAAGACCCTTCTTCAATTTCCAGTGGAAAGAAGAGACAGGATGACAAAGTTTTGCAAAAATATAGCAACTGTGGTAGAAAACTGGCAAAAATGTGACGACTGTAACAGGAATATGACGAAATACTGGCAGGAAACTTCAAAAGTCAGACGGGCGTGGTAAAAATATGAGGAATATATAACAATAAAATGACAATATCATTACATAAAATTGTGATAAAAATAAAACAGGTTTATGACATGGATAAGACATATATGACCAATTTATGATTCAAATCTTCAAAAATATTTAAAATTTAAGGGAACGTCGTCGAACTATAATAATATTGTGACAGAGTGATAAAAATATGACAAATGTCATATCTTTCAGATTGTTGTCATTTTTTACCAAATTTGTCATAAGTTTGCCATGTTTTTTTTTTTCATTTTATTGATAATTTTTTGTAATAATTTTTTCATATTTGTCAGATTTGTGTCATAATTTTGTCTTATTTTTGACACATTTGTCATATTTTTGACTAAGGTTTATTGATTTTTTGTCATTTTATTGTTAAATCAATGTCATATTTCTGTCTTTATTTTGACATATTTTTGTCATATTTACCGGAGTTTTTGTAATCTTTTTTCCACAAAGTTTGTTGTTTTGACAAAGTTTTGCTATATTTTTGTAATATTTCTAATATTTTTGTCAAATTTTTGTCGCATCTGTCAGATTTTTGTCATGTTTTTGTTATATTTTTTAATTTTATATTTAACTTTTTTATCATATTAAGGCCATGATTTGGTCATATTTGTTAGATTGCTGTCGTTTTGTTGCCAAATTTTTGTCATATCTATCAGATTTTGGTCATACTAAATATTGTCATAGTTTTGACATGTTTTCACCATAGTTCACCATTTTAGTTTTTTATAAAAAATATCATCAAAACCGTGTTTTTATAATTGGTTTTCTCGTTAAAAAGACGTAAATTAGTCCTCTGAAATAATAATAATTAATAAATTTTAATAATGTTGCGTATTGTACAGTTTTCCCCTACATAAAATTATTTGTTATATAGTTCAAGAGATAATAATACAAATTTTGCTATAAGGCTTAAAACTTATCATACAAGTTAAAGGAAATTTTCCATTAAAGTATTTTGGAATACGAGAAAAGCTTATATGATACTGTACATCAGCAACGGAATACTTAAAAAAAATTCGCTTTGTATACAAGCAAGCTGAAGTTAGAAGCTGTATGATTCACATATGGATTTTTTTTTTTAAATTTGTTGAGATTATGACCACAAGAAATGCCAAAAAGTGGTGTAAAAACCGTTCTTCTCAATCAATGAACCGTCAAAATTGTTTACCAGTTTAACCAGATAAATTTTGAGAAGAGGATTTAAAAGTTAACGTAGTTCGGCACATTTTTATTTTTTTAGATTTTCCTTATGCGAAACACATAATTTTTGCCAAATTTTCATAGATAGCTGTTTTTTTCAACTTTTTGTCTATTTGCAATTTCTCAGATTTTCTTGCACTTAAATTCAACTTTGCACTGTTTATTTAATAAATTCACGCAAATTTATATTCACCAGAAAGGAAATTGCATAAGGTTCAAAAATCAGCTACCTTTGAGAATTCGTCAAAAATTTTATGTTTCGAATTTGGAAAATCAAAAAATGCAAAATTTGCCAAATTTAGCCAACTTTTCAATGATCTTTAACATGAACGAAACGGGTAAAAATTTTGGGGACGGAATGCATACGAAAACTAAATTTTTTATGCTTTAGATGCTCTACGTGATAGAGTTTTTGTGCAGAGATGAATTTAAAACAATCATTTACTACTGAATTTTCGGTCAGGTTTCAAAATTGAAAACAAAATTTCATTTTAGAAAACTAGAAACATTTACGTATAACAATTCCAAACTCAAATTGCAGCACACATTTTAAAGCAGTGGCTTACGACTTGCTTTCGTGTTAGCTTTTTTTTCATTTTCAGTGCTGTTTAGGGTTCAATAATTTTAATTTTATAATAGAAAATCGCGTTCCGTGTCATATAACTTAATTTTTTTTATTTCAGTTTTTTCAGTTTTTGTAAGAAAGAAATTTTCTGTGACATGAAGAATGACATCACATATGATGTTAATAAAAAAAAAAAGTAGAGAAATACCGAATATTCGGCGCTGAAAAAGTAATGTAGAACATTCAATGAGTATTCGTGTCTTTCACTGCAGATCGCACAGGAGAATGCTAACAAATATCGCTTTATACTTTGATTATCGGTTATTCCAGATTTTCTTGAAATATCCTAGCTTTCCCATAAATCCAATCAAGAATTCGAGATAAGTCAAATCTGGCTGGGATGCCCAGCTTTATTCAAATTATTTGCCAAACCAAATAAAAAAAACACTAATTTCATTTTGAAATTTTCAAGAATTTGTGTTCAAAAACTATTATTAAACTGTTTCAAAATGAACATAAATTTTTGTTAAATTCCTAGATACGATTTTAATACTGCTGCTGTAATTCAATGAAAACTTTAAATTTCAAGTTAACTTTTTTTCGCTTCTCTCTTGTATGTTTTAGGCCTAGATTTTGTTCAAATTTGACCTTTTTTTCGTTTTTTTATAATCGTCCTTAATTGCCCGACCGTTTAGTTTAAGGTATGGTATGCTTAAGGTTAAAGATCATCATTCTTTTTAACAACTATTTTGAAGATTTCTTGCTCATATTCGATTTTCATCTAATTCGATATCAAATAAGCAATTTCAAATTGCTTGCACCTATTTCGACGTGTTTTTCACAGATTTCACAGGAACCCATTTTGGTGAAAAAGGCCCTAGAAGCGACAAGTCATCTGATGACCTTTCAGTTATTAGAACATTGTTTTGTTTTTTAATTAGAGGGACCCCTACTTGAATAAGATCTTGTAATACATCATCTGAGTATATCATCTGGTTCAAAAAATCCACTCAAGAACATGAGGGGCATTAAGATGGAATAAATAGAAGGAAATTGAATTATTTTTATCAAAAGCCCAACAACCCAAATATTAAGCCGAATATTCGGACGAATATTTGTTTGGCCGAATAGTTGAAAAGGTCAAAATCGGTATTCGGCCGTTCGCCGAATACCACTATTCAGCACATCTAAAAAAAAAGCATCATAAGTGACGGAATTTCTCATTAGGAAATCGTGTTCTGTGTCATGTAATTTAAGTTTGATTCAATTTCAGAGCTGTGATGATTCAAGAACTTTTTATTTAATGAATTTATGTACATTCAAAATGCGCATTCTAAGTCATGTAATATTAAGGGTGTTCAATTTCAGTGCTTTTGAGGATTCAGATAATTAGCTGTGTTGTACATTTAAACTTGATATAATTGAAATTTATTACAACCAGATGAAACTGAATGAATTGAAAAACATTTTATTTGCTACGCTGGAGTGTCTATCATAATAGAAACTTCAGATACGAAAAAACTTTTCCCAACATCTTAATCAATTCATTCAATCGATTGTCTTCTCGAAACAAAAAAAAACAACCCCAAAACAAACTAATCATCATTAGTCTCGGAAGAAAATTCGGATAGCTTATCTAACAAGTTATTCCACTATATGTTGATAAAACACAACTCAGAAACGGGAAAACATTTCGGAGAAACCAATTTTCCTCGAACAGTCAGCATTCTAGGCTGCCCGTCTGTCAATCGTAAAGTTCGACAACGTAACAGCAGCTTCCTCCTTGAAGCCGAGAAAACTAATATCGAAACTGTACTAATGATTCCGGCATCGCAGCGCCCGAATTGCTGTCAGGAGCATAACCAAAAAACCCCAAGGCGGCGAAACCCACTTCAACTTACCCCTTTTCTCAGCAATCAGAAGCAGCAACACAGCATTGTTCGATCATACTTCCGATTGTGCAGATGGTTTGTTTTGTGTTTTTACGCTGTTTTTTTCTTTCTTGTGGTTTTCACACACAAAAACCCCGGTTCCGGTCGAGGGTAATTTTCTAGTACAAATTTTGCACCGTTATCCTGTGGGAGATCTTTTTTTCTCGTTTTTTTTTTTTTGCTCACTCTTGGCCAGCGAGCTGGCTGCTGTTGATTAATTCCACTTTTGAACGCTTTTTCTCACAGAAACACTCGGAGGTACAATTTATTGCAGTGATTTCTCTTTTTTTCACTTCAACCGAGGTTTAATTTTTTTTTTCGGCAATGGTAAGGGGGGATGAATTTTTTTTTTTGGTTTCGCTGTTTTCTCGAAGAAGGGTTGGTTTTTTTTCTTTTGGTATTATTTGTGTGCAATTTACGGTTTCGCAGTGTTGTGTAACTACTTTTCTTCGGTTGCAGACAGATTCACTTGCTTTTTTTCTTCTTTACTGCTCTTACTGAGCAGATAGGATAATTACCAAGGAACAGCTATTACTTCTTTGGCTCCAAGCTTTCACATCAATTCACTTTGCTTTTTTCTTATTTTTGTAACGGGTAAGCTCCACTTGTTAGGGTTGAATATATTTCCTCGAACGACATCGAGCAACAGTGATGACACACAGAGAAGAGCGACGACACTTTGGATTTTTTTTTCTATGGGCTCTTCCTACGTTTAAGGATTCTTCTAGATGCAGCTTATGATAGACAACGACAACGGCTTAGAAATAGTTGTAGGGAGGCTTTGTTGATACACAAAAGTGCCCCGAAGTACGACGAGTTTGTTGAGACAATAACATTCACTTGTTCTAGAGATAGAGAGCGGGCGATACAGGTCGGTTAATCGCTATATAACGAGATGTGCACGGCATGGCAATATTCTAGCAGCAGCAGCACGAACGACGAACAGCTTCTTCTATGACACTCTACTATTTTTTGGGTAGGCGTAGACGACGATTCACGATTGGGGGGTATTGTGGGTGGGGGTAGAGATACTTTCATACATACAGCGATATACACGTAATCTTCACGATATAGACCGACTAGCTTTTATATGTATACGAGAGCTCTTGT
This sequence comes from Uranotaenia lowii, assembly GCF_029784155.1. Taxonomy (NCBI): domain Eukaryota; kingdom Metazoa; phylum Arthropoda; class Insecta; order Diptera; family Culicidae; genus Uranotaenia; species Uranotaenia lowii. The sequence continues at coordinate 184,217,283 of NC_073692.1, read as the reverse complement.
AATGATTACAGCAATGATAATAACATCAACAAACACCTTGCACTATGGACGAGTCCTGATCAAAGCACTTTTTCAGCCACTTTCCGAGTAAGTTGAGTATAGGTGGAAAATATTCCTGTATTGTCTTCCAGAGGATTTCACTTGTTTTTCATCGAACATTAACAAAACAATAGGACTTTTGTATCCAGTTTTTCCGCCCTCGTTCCACCAGTCGACTTCTTTCAATGGAGCTTATTATGCATTGTGTTCGGATCGGATGGACGAATTCCTGTGGGGGGCTCCAGCTGCAAAGACGTTTTCCGGTTCCTGGCAAACAGTAAGTCGATAGAATAGTGTCACAGCGAAGATTTTCACAGACAATGCACTACACTGGGAGGGAAAAAGTCAGAAGTGGAAAATTCTTCTTCGTGAAATCGCAACCGCCCCGGAGTTCTGATGTGTACACGTCTTGAAACGAGGACATCCGCACAAACACAGCCTGACTGTGGCCCTTCTGATAGATCCGTGGCCTGACTTTGTCGTAGTCGTCGTAGTCAGTGCCGTCGAGTTGGTTTTGCTCCCGTTGATGGAATCCCCAAGTTTACTGGCATCGAAAGCTAGACGAAGACCACCAACAGTCTAGGAGTCTACTAATAACTAGAGTCTCGAAGGACGCACACCATCGCACTCCCAGCATAGATAACACCGATAAGGATTCTCTCCCTTTTTCAGTGATACTCCAAGAGCGACATCCTCCCACGTGCGTCTGCCATTCACTAACAAACACCAATTGACATTGGAGAAGCAATCACTTCTGCTCGGTTAGGACCAAAGACACAACGTGCTTCCGTTCTCCTTTTTTCGCTCTCACTCTCTGGAGCCACCAGCTGAGCTGCTTTAACTCCCCTAGAAGAGCCGTACCGTCAAACGCAACGACGATTTACTGCCACTTTAATACATTTATTTGAACACTAACTCCCCCAATCAGGGAGACAGGACCCGCTCAGGACACAGGTTGCGTATATTTTATTGCTTTCACAAATACACAGCTCACAGCAGCACTGACTGACTGTCAGGGGCTTTAGGTTAATCAATTCTTCTTCGAACAACCAACCGAAACTTGTTTGGAGCACTGTTTCACTAAATCAACTCTGGAAGAAAGTTTTCTTCAACAAGCTATCATACTGTCAAAAGAAAATTTTAAAAAAAATCACAATTAAAGCTTCCGTTATCCACAATCCGAAAGACTATAACATAAACCAGGAAATCGCTTTACAAGTGTCCCACGTTGAGTTCGTCCCGACCGAACCACCCTCGGAATGTGTGCTACCTACTGCTGCTTCAAGCTAGACACTAGATTTAAACCAATCGTCCCTCACAAAAAGGTTGCGCTCAATACTCACAAAATTCCCCCAAACGCTCTGCGCTCAAATTGGGAAACCAACAACGGAATCAGCCTAAGGACTCGCGAGAGTTTTCCCACCACACAGCTAGGAAGTTGTAGCTATCCTACAACTAGTTGAGTTGGGCTTTCGTTTTCTTTTTTGAAACCTCAGAACGGATGGAGGTCCTTCGGTGGAAGACGAGCAGCGGCGTTGGGATGACAACATGGTCGGGGAAATTGCTCGCCAAAAGCACTAGACTCGACCATTGCCGGTATTATACGAGGAGAGATGAAGGTAGGAAAAGCACCAAAAAGGGCGCCCGCCTAGCCATTCGGGGCCGACTGACTGGCACAGTTCTTCTAGTGTGATTGGCGGGAAGTGGTACCAGATGGAAAAAAATCATTTAAGACGGTATCTTGAAAGGAAAAACTTGAATGAATTCGTTAAATTAGACAAAAGCTGTTGTATTTGTTAAATGAAAAATTGTTTAAAACTTAAGCCAATATAATTACTCTTTAAATATCTGTAAGCAGACTGGTCTTTAAAAAATGATTTTAAAAAACACTGCTACAAAACTTTTATTCAACTTTTAAATATTAAAACTTCCAAAACTCTAAGAAATATTTCTCCATGGTGTTTTTGAACGTGTGAAAACTTTTTCATAAAAATGCCAAAAGGTTGCCTTGTATCCATAACGAATGGCGACTTCTTTAAATCTTGCTGTTTAAAGTATCGCAGCGCTAATGGAATTACACCTCATGAACTGGTATGAAAATGCCCAAATTGCATTTTTGATGAATATAAGTTTATTGTAGAAATCATGCATTAATATACTTTAAATTCAGTGTAAAGTAGAACTTAAGGGTTAAAAAATCTGAGAAATTGCAAATTGACAAAAATTTTGAAAAACCTTTGAAAATTCGTATTTTTTCGTATTTCGTATTTTGAAAATTTGAAGAAACGAAAGGGTGCCAAACTAAGTCAACTTTCCAATCCTATTTTCAAAATTTATCTGGCTTATCTTAAAGAATTATGACGGTTCGTTGATTGAAAAGTACGGTTTTACAGCACTTTTTACATTTTTTGTGATCATGATCTTAAATTGTTTGGTTAAATGCGGGGTGTGTCCATAAAAAAAATAGTGATGCAAAATTAAAGATTTCAAGACATTTTGTATTTGAATGCACCCGAAAAAAGTTACATGCCGTCAAACTTCCAAAAGTGTCATATTGACACTCAAGGGCGGATTAGGGTTTGCAATCACAATCTTTGACAGAAAACGGGTTGAAGGTGAGTGAAAAAGCGTACCAAACAGCAGCACTATCTTATATATAAAAATGGAGGCGTTTTCTTTATACTACCAATAAACGAATAAACGAATGGTCAGATCTAAGTAAAATTATGCATCTGAGGGTTTTTTTCTGGTTCAAGGATGGTTAGCATAATAATTCCAAGTACTGCCGACTTTAGAAAAGGATGCTCCCATACTAAATTAAGCAAAAATATGTCTAATTTGAGATAATTTTTAGGTGATTTTCATAAGAAAAGGTTCAAAAGCATGATTTGACAAATGAGTTTGATTTGTTACCGTTGCGATATTCAACTCGGTAAAGTTTTCATAAATTAAATCATTATTTGTTTATTTGCTTAAATTATTTGTTTATAGTTAAATGTTAGTTAATTGGTTAAAATATTATTTCATCAGAGCAAGAAAGGTTTAGTTAAAATAAAATACAGGACTCACAAGAACACAACATGTTAACACAGGTACACTGAAACAAATACACAAAATGCTGTACTAGAACGGGTATAAAACGAACGCACAAATTAAAAAGGTATTAGTCCAGAAGTTAAAAAAAGTGGTATAATCGGCCTGATGAGAGGAAAGCTACCAAAACTAACGCTAAAAAGATCTCTTACCGCTTTGATCGCCAAGACAGCCAGGTTGCGTATCGAGAGGACTTAACCTAACCGTATAAGTGTTGAACTAACAAAAGTTTAAAGTTCAATAAGTCCGGTAGCGGAAAAACACCAGTGCGCGTTCAAGAAAAGTGAATCAGGTAAAAGTGAAGAGATCTTGGTAGCCCTCGCAGAAGTTTTATCGGCCTTTTATCCACCAGGACCCAAACCTTAGGAGCATATGCTTTATGCCCTCCGGGACCAACAAGTATCGGGAAGATTCCAATCTGGTACCGCGTTTCTGCAATTTGGACCATTTTGGCAGACAACCAACTCCCGCGATACAGGATCGAATCCCGAAGGGAATCCACATCTGGAAGGCTGAACGGAATCCCATATCCGTTCCGGCCTGAGGAGCTGACAAGGAATTGGCAAAGTTACCGCCAATTCTTGTCAACTGCCTAGCCACACCCCAAATACCCGTAGCGTTCCGAAGGAGTAGCGTCAGCAGCAGCAAAGGCCGGCCCAACGAGACACACGCCACACAAAACACAAAGGTAATTTCAATAAAAAAACAGTAAAACTAAATTTTACAGCGGTAGTGCGTTGAATCCATTCCGAACAGTCCTTGATCAGCAGCATTTGTAAAAGCCGACCTTGAGGAGCTCCGTTCCTGCTCAAGATCGAGCTAGCCAGAAAAGAAGGCCTTGTGTGCCCACCCTCCACTGAGTCTCCAGAGGAACGACCAGGGACTCGAGGGCTTAGGTTTGGCCCCCTCTGGTCTAGACAGTAATAGATTATTATTCTAACAACCACAATGCCTCGACGATAAATATGATACCGGAAGTAGTACTTCATAGTGTAATTTGTGAAGTTAAGCTCAACATTTGTCATATCAACGTTTAAAGTCTTTGCACTCGTCCCTTTTCAAAATTCAGATAACTTAAACATCTATTTCCTGATAGTTGACATTATTTTTATGACCGAGGCATGGCTTGGTGAAGTTGTCAACGATACTGGAATAGCAATTGACGGCTAAAACTTGATTAGAAATGATCGAAACAAGCATGGAGGAGGTATTTGCATATACTTCAGAAATAATCTTAAATGTAAAATTCTTCCGAAATCAGATAGAAATGAGTGTTATTGTACTGATTTTATTATCTTGGAACTATTCTTGAACGATACAAAACTCTTGTTTGGTGTTTATTACAACCCTCCCGAACGCGATTGCTCTGAGCTTCTTCTTAATCATGTCCAATAGTTTGCTTTAACCTATAATGCCTCTTTTTTCGTTGGTGATTTTATTGTGGACCTTTCAAAACATTCTTTGAATAAACACCGATTCAAAACTTCTTGAATTCTACGAACTTCTGCTGTTTTAATAGAGAACTCACCTTCTTCCATTCTACCGGCTGCCTTCTACTTGTTTTACTTATATCAGATTCACCTGATAGGTATACATAGTTTTAGTCGAATTTCTTAACCAGGCATTTCTCATCACAATTTAATTTTATCTTCATTGAATTTTCCGAAAGCTAATGAACCAGACGGTTACTAGTTTCGCGATTATAAAAATTTTGATGAAAATGCTCTTTTCACAACTCTCTCTAATGTTGACTGGAATAGCTTTCTAAGTATTGAAAATTCTGATAAGCTTGTTGATTATTTTATTTTATTTACATAGTATTCCGTCTCACGACATAACTTGACGAACATAATTCCTAAAATTCACTCGGTTCATAGCAACCGTTCTCCAATTTCTCGGGCACCCCACGTTCGCCAGATCACGCTCCACTTGGTCTAACCACCTCGCTCGTTGCGCCCCCGCTCGTCTTGTTCCTACCGGATTCGTAGCGAACACCTGTTTTGCGGGACAGTCGTCCGGCATTCTCGCAACATGTCCAGCCCAGCGTATCCGGCCAGCTTTCACCACCTTCTGGATACTGGGTTCGCCGTAGAGTCGCGCGAGCTCGTGGTTCATCCTTCGCCTCCACACTCCGTTCTCCTGTACGCCGCCAAAGATGGTTCTTAACACTCGTCGCTCGAATACTCCGAGTGTACGCAGGTCCTCCTCGAGCAATATCCATGTCTCGTGCCCGTAGAGAACAACCGGTCTAATAAGCGTCATATATAGGTTACACTTCGTACGAGGGCAAAGTCTTCTCGACCGCAGTTGCTTGTGGAGTCCATAGTAGGCACGACTTCCACTGATAATTCGCCTCCGGATCTCACGGCTGGTGTCATTGTCTGCGGTCACCAGTGAGCCGAGATAGACAAAGTCTTCGACTATCTCCAGCTCGTCGCCGTCGATCATGACCTTGTTATTACTGGACAAGCGGGTTCGGTCGGTCTCGGATCCGCAGGCCAGCATGTACTTCGTCTTGGACGTATTAATCATCAACCCAATCCTTCCTGCTTCGCGTTTCAGTTTGCGGTAGATCTCCTCCACCGCCGCAGATGATCTGCCGACTATATCAATGTCATCGGCAAAGCAGATAAGTTGACTGGATCTGTTGAAAATCGTGCCCCGCATTTCGCCCACCGCTCGTCGAATAACACCTTCTAGCGCCACGTTGAACATCATGCAGGATAGACCATCACCTTGTCGAAGCCCCCTGCGCGATTCGAATGAACTCGACAATTCACCCGAAATCCGCACACAGCACTGCGTTCCATCCATCGTCGCCTTGATCAGTCTGATTAGCTTCCCGGAAAAGCCGTTCTCGTCCATGATTTTCCATAGCTCGTTACGGTCGATCGTGTCGTATGCGGCTTTGAAGTCGATGAATAGATGATGCGTAGGGACTTGGTGTTCACGGCATTTTTGGGGGATTTGCCGTAATGTGAATATCTGGTCCGTCGTAGACCGTCCCTCCATGAAGCCGGCCTGATGACTTCCCACGAATCTGTTTGCTTGTGGCGTGAGGCGGCGGAGTAGGATTCGGGACAACACTTTGTAGGCGGCATTGAGGACAGTGATCGCTCGGTAGTTCTCACAGTCCAATTTGTCGCCCTTCTTGTAGATGGGGCATATTACCCCCTCCTTCCACTCCTCCGGTAGCTGTTCTATGTCCCAGATCCGGACTATCAACCGGTGTAGGCAATCGGCCAACCTGTCCGGGCCCATTTTGATGAGTTCAGCTGCGATGCCATCCTTCCCAGCCGACTTGTTTCTATTCAGTTGGCGAATGGCTTCCTTAACTTCACTCATCGTTGGGAGTGGCTCCTCTTCGTCGTTGGCTACGCCGGCGATGTACCTTCCCCCACCGTCTTGATCTCCTGCATGTGCGCCGTTCAGGTGTTCATCGAAGTGCTGCTTCCACCTTTTGATCACCTCACGATTGTCCGTCAGGATCCCCCCGTCCTTATCCCGGCACATTTCGGCTTGCGGCACGAAGCCTTTGCGGGATGCGTTGAGTTTCTGATAGAACTTTCGTGTTTCTTGGGAACGATGCAGCTGCTCCAGCTCCTCGAGCTCCTCCTCCTCCAGGCGGCGCTTTTTCTCCTGGAAAAGTCGGACTCGCTGCCTCTTCCGCTGTCGGTGATTTTCCACATTTCGACGGGTGCCTCTTTGCACTACTGCCGCCCGCGCGGCATTCTCTTCGTCCATCACCCTCCTACACTCCTCGTCGAACCAGTCGTTCCGTCGAGATCGCTCCACATAACCGATGACGTTCTCCGCAGCACTGTTGATGGCTGTTTTGATGGTATCCCAACAGTCCTCGAGAGGGGCTTCGTCAAGCTCGCCCTCTGCCGGCAGCGCTGCTTCGACCGATTGCGCGTAGTCTGCCGCGACCTCAGGTTGCTTCAGTCGCGCGATATTTAACCGAGGCGGGCGCCGGTTTCGCGTGTTGTTCACTACGGAGAGTTTTGGGCGCATCTTCACCATCACCAGATAATGGTCCGACTCGATGTTGGCGCCCCGACAGGATCTGACGTCGATGATGTCCGAAAAGTGCCGGCTGTCGATCAAAACGTGGTCGATCTGTGATTCCGTTTGGTACGGTGATCTCCAGGTGTACTTGTGTGGGAGGCGGTGCTGAAAAAAGGTACTACGTACGGCTTGTTGAGTGCTCTTTGTTTCGGTAGCAGGTACATATCCTCACAAGTTTTTATTCAATTGGTTCTCTACGATATTATTATTCAATTTTTTGACCACGCTGAAAACCTCGGAGTCATTTGCGATTGGGATCTTTCTTGGAACCGTCAGATTTGATTTATTATTATTATTTAATCTACAGAATATATGATCTGATGATCCAAATGATATTTAAAAATTTAGAGACTAACTACACAGCAAAAATTATTTCCTGCAAAATTACGCGAATGTCCTGTAACAAAAAGGAGCCGGACATTTACCTTAATTTTTCAGGTCGGAAAACAAATTACGTGACATTTAATTTTCAGTGTACAACTTTTTTACAGGACATTTGCTGTGATAATAAATGAATCTTCGTTAACTTTCAAGGAAAACAATTTAAAATTACAGGTTTTGTTAATTACAGGTTGATTTATTTTAAAGGTTGCAGTTTCAGTGACACGTAATAGTCAACATTTTTTTCTGTGTACAAATTCAAATCTACACTGAACTTAGAACACTAAGGATTCTTCTTCGGAATACAACCTTCGAAACGTCAAAATCAAAATGCTCTGAGGAGCGGTTGATGATGATGATGATGGCCCTCCACTATCCCCCGTACATGGGAACTTGGGCTGGATTATCTTAAAAGATATTTTTAATGATGTCTCTTTGACTTTTTGATCTGTTGATTTGCTTCATTTTTCTGAATGTTATTCCCATGTACGTGCATCATTGCCTTTTTTATTTTTTTTCCTTGTATTTTGCTGCTTGCTATACTCAACTTTTGAACAGCGACCATCTGAGAAAAGGTTGAAATTCTTAATGGCGCCAATTATCGCAGAGTTTGCCCCGTAATTGTTCAGTCTGAGAGGAACGAAGAGCTGAAGATCCCGATTCCTCAAACCTCGAGGTCGGACGCTAAGTGGAAGAACTTCCAGAAGTGTGGGAGAGTCGATTTTTGATGAAAACAGCTAATCGACGAAAGACGCACGAGTGGCGGTCCTGCTGGTTTGCAGCGTGTCGATGTCGATCAGGCGGCAGCGGCTTTCGTAGCTGGGAAGTCGAAAAGGATCTTGCCAGTTTAAATGTCGAAGGGCATACCTTAAAAAACGTCGTTGGATGGCTTTGATGCGATCAGAACCGTTTTGATAATATGGGCACCAAACCGCAGAAGCATATTCAAGGATCGATCGAACAAAACTACAGTAAAGACTCCTCAGGCATTAGATGTCCTTAACCCTTTAATGCATGACTTTTTTTAAATGAGAATGTCAGCTATTGGTTTATTGAAGTAATAACATTTTAATTCGAATAACACAACACAACAGGTTTGAAGTGGTTATTTTGAGTATTATAAAAGTTATGGCTAATCAAAGTTAAAAAATAATTTTTGAAATTCTTAATTTATTACAATACGATTTTGCCAATTTCTTCTAAACCTTGATAATTGGGCGCAGGAAGGAGTTTCTGATTGATTGAGATTAAAAAATTCGTTAGAATTTGCAAATCTGAAGAAATAACATGGATTTTCCAAAAACTACTTTTTTCAAAAAAATAAATAAATTTGATTTTTGAAAATTTTCCGCATACTTTGTTCGATATCTCACACATACATGAGAATATCGTTATAAAAATACCATGGGCTGATTTCTTTGGATCTCTAGATTATTTTTTGTGAATACATCACTAAAAAATTTCCACGCGTTTTGGGGATATTTGGATTTTGATTAGTGTTGTTTTAAAACAACACTATGCATTAAAGGGTTAAAGTCCTTAGTCATGCGGAAAAGAAGACCCAGGTTGTCAACGATATAGTTGGTGTGATTCTTAAAATCCAGCCGCACGTCAAGAAACACACTAAGATCTTTCACGTGTTGAGCTCGAGAGATTGCATCGTTTCCAAGGAAATAAACGGCTGAGAACGGGCGTTGTTTGCGGGAAAATGATATTACTGCGCAAAAAAGGAAGGCGATTGGCATCACACCAGGAGGCAAAGAGGTTAAACAGATCTCTGCTGCTCAATGCTGTAAAATCTATGGTGCACTCAAAAGATTAAACCTAACGACAAATCACCTGAAAGTTTCAACTAAACTTAAACTTTTAAAGACTTTTGTTTTCCCCTTGTTAATTTATGGACATTTTCTTTATTCAAATGCGCATTGCTCTAAATTCCTGCGTAGGATACGTTTTTAATTTGTCGCGTTTCTCTCGAGTGTCACACATGCAATTATTACTCATCGATTGATCTTTCGATAACTTTCATAAATATTGCTCATGTGTAATAATGCATAGGATTTTAAAAACAAGAAAACCGCCTTATTTGAAAACTTTACTTATCCCATTTAGGAATTCTCGAACTAGAAATATTGTTATCCCTTCGCATAGTTCGAATTTCTACGGTAGATCCTTTTTCGTTAGAGGTATTGTTAGATGAAATAATCTTCCCCTCAATTTAAAAACAAATCAGAGTTCAAAAGATGTTTGCTGGAGGAATTCGAACATTTTCAAGGTGATGTTATTCAAATTTGTAACACCTAGTACGACTTTGATCATCATGTTAATGCAGTTTCCAAGAAATTTTGTTCAAAAGAAAGTTTTGGCATAAAAAGATTATTTAAAGGGTGTCCACGATTAAATTACCACACACAAAATTTATTCGCAAAATTCGAGTTTTCATTCAATTGCCATCAAATTTTTAAGAATTGAAGAATAACTATCAAACTTAATTTTACCATTTAATCGTATTTTATTTACAGTCCATACGCAAATGCCCACACTTAGGCCTTAACCCCGGTCATAAGATTCTGCACAACCTGTGAATCGACCGTTTTTCGCATGTAAACCCGTGCTTTCTTCTGTTCCTCGACTGTCTTCACTACCTTAGGTCGTTTAAGAAGGTGCTGCTTCATAATCGCTCAGTACTTCTCGATAGGGCGGAGTTCAGGGGTGTTGGGAGGGTTGAACATTTTCGCCCCAAAATTGACCTTATTGTCCGCATACCACTTCAGCACGTCCTTGGAGTAGTGGCATGAGGAAAATCCGGCCAGAAGATTGTTGAGACGTTATGGGCCTTCAGAAGAGGAAGCAGCCACTTCTGAAGGCACTCTTTCATGTACACCTGTCCGTTTATCGTGCCCTGGGTCACGAAAGGTACACTCAGCTTCCCGCAGGTGCAAATGGCTTGCCAAATCAGGAATTTATTCGCAAATTTGGCCATCTTCTGAGTACGGACATGCTCCGGAACGCTGAACTTATCCTTGGCCGCGAAAAACAGATTGCCGGGGATCTAATTGAAGTCGGCCTTCACATATGTTTCGTCGTCCACGATGCAGCATTCAACTTTCGTCAGGATATTAAGGTACAACTTCCTGGCACGGGTTTTGGCGGACTTGTTCTGCTTCTCGTCGCAATTAGGGGCCTTTTGTACATTGAACGTTCGAAGCCCAGCCTTAGCTTTGACCTTCTGGACAAAACTTCGGCTTAGGTGCAGCTTCTTAGCTATATCCCGAACAGAGGCGTTCGGGTTTCGGTTGAAGACCCCAACTACGCGGTTTTGATTTTTGATGTTGTACGGAATACTTTTACCTTCACTTCTGGGCTTCCGAATGGTGGTCAATTGTTTCTCGGACCGCTTAATCACCCGCGGCACCGTGTTATTCGCGTTTAACGTTTCAGCGATAGAACGATGCAAGAGATCTCGTGATGAATGCGCAAGATTTTATCACGCACGAGCTGTTCTTTTGATTCCATTTCCGCGAGTTTTGATCACAGGACTTTAAAACTTGCAGGAAGTAAACAATGCACTATGAACTAAATCCACCCAAAATTCTTCCTAACGGGTAAAAAGTTAGAGTTTTTTTTTTACCGGTTAGGGAAATTTCATAGTGTGGCAATTTCATCCTGAGAAACCTTTACCGAGGACAATGGCAGTGATGAGAAAGCTTGTTAGTGCCGATCCATCTTAGAATATAATGATTTGTGGGCGTGGGCAATCAAATAAAAAAACATTATGGAACTTTGGCTTTCATTCATTTGACAAATTTTATTGAAGACTGCAAAACGTTTTGCCATTTACTGTAGAGCTTAAATTATTTGGTTGAAAAACTATTTAAAAATTTTCAGAATAGCCGAATAGGGAAAAACTAACCGTAAGAAAAATCTTTTACTTTTTCTCACAAGTCCAAACTACTCGCGTTCTTTTTAATGAGTTTAGCCCTTTAATTTCAATATCTCTAAAATATTCTACAGTTTGTGCCTAACCTCGCCTTAGACATGGTTTACTACAATCATCATTATTTCTATCGCATCGAATAGTTAATTTAATAAATCAAATCTGATGTTTTTAAATCGTCTTGGTACTCTTCGTATCTGAAAAATGATCACATTTTATTTAAAAGGTGATGGGAAGCATAAGAGATACATGAGATATAACAGGAAGAAAGAACATAAACCGTAAATATCTGGTTCAAGTCCCTGACGGTGAGCCGTTGTACTTTTTTCGAGAAATTTATTATATTTACGGCTTATGTACTTTCTTTCTTTGATATCTCAGGTTAACCTTTGAAAATGTGATAATTTTTACAGTTTACTTTCGCTAAATGATTGAAAAGATGTTGTTCTAAGATTTCGTAAAAGTGACAGCTTCTTGACATATCCGTGGAGTTTGCCATATCTAAGAGAAGCTTAAAAAACCATTTAAAACAAGAAAGTGGTCATTAAACCAAAAATTATCAATTTCGAAGTCTCAGAAAACATAGTTTCATATAGTTTTTTGTTCTGAAAAAATTATAAATCAAGTATACTAGTTTGATTAAAAAAAATTAAACAATATTGATTAAAAATGATGATATCAGAAACTAGGCTTAAATTATTTTCTTTGATATATCAAATATTTTCCTTGAATATGGATTAACAAAAAATGGTAGGAAAAATAATTGTAAAATCCTTCATACAGCACTTATAATAAGTAGTAATTAGGCTCAAAACTCTTAAAGCCCTAGGAAAAATGTGATTCTATCATCAATTACTCGTACCTACTAATTCTGTTTTTTCTAGAAAATTATTTGAGATTCCAAATCCTCTGGCAACCATTCTTTCTCCTACGATTCCAATTCTTCCGATAGCAAGGACGATTTCCATGCCTTTTTATTTTGTTCTCCCCTATTTTTTTTTTTGATTTTCTATTCCGTTTGTGTAGGTTGTTATTTTGGATACGCACACCGCTATCGTGAGAACCTTTTTCTAGCCTTTTTTCCGTAGGGAGGTACAAGTTAACAACTAACTGCTGAGCTATTATTGAAAAATGTTGTTGATGTTGTTGATTTTTTTCCTGCAGGTAGATATGAACCGTCATTCTTTTTTTTTTTGACAAGTAGTGTTACTGCACTACGCTTGAGCGTTTTAGTTATTTGTAGGCTCTTTTTGAGTGGAAGAAAAATAAATCGTTGATTTTTTTTATAATTACACGAAGCTTAATACTTTTCTATTTTTAAATCAAAAGTGTAGTAAAGTATTTTAAATTTTAAAAACGTTAGCAGGATCTTATATTCAAAAGACGGTTTAGCCACAAAAATCCCAAATACTAGTACAGACCCCGTTCGTTTTTGGCAACATTCTATTTTGGCAACATTCGATTTTGGCAACATCCGATTTTGGCACATGTGACAAACACCATAAATACGTTTTTATGTTCTGAAATGGTGATAAAATGCAACAATAAAAACAAAAATTTTTTAAAAAAATTATAAAGTACTCAAAAATAACAAAAAACGATGAAATATTCAAAAAGTCAAAAAAAAAACAAATTCAAGCAAAAGACTAAAAATGACAAAAAACAACTAAAAAATAATGAAGAACGACAAAAACAGCAAATATGACAAATGAAAACAAACAATTTATAAACAAAACAAGAAAAGTGGAAAATGCTTCAAAAACATGATAAAAAAATTAAAAATGACTACAAATGGTCGAAAATTGACCAAAAATAACGTGTTTGATAATAATAACAGTGATTTTGTAAAAAAAAAACTGAAAAAAATTGAGATAAAAAATCGTTCGACTTTGTCAACATTCGATTTTGGCAACACAAAATGTACGGGCGTGATGCCAAAATCGAACGGGATCTGTATTTCAATAACAACTTGGTAGCATTCTCAACGGCTTATCGGCTATTAATAACCCACAAGCAAGTTTTGACATATAATGATAATTTTTTGAACTGAACCCATTATAGCTCTTGGATTGGAAGAGAAGGGGTTTAACCTTAAACATTAAAAAATGACAGACCATTTAAAACTGCTGTTCATCAAAACTGAACGTTACAAGAAATTATAAACTGCACTCAAGGACATAAAAAGTACATTTTCTCATTTTCGAAGGTGATGGAAAGAAATAGAGAAACATGAGTTATCAAAAAACGAAAGGACATAAGCCGTAAATATCACGAAATTTTCTAAAAACATACAGCGGCTCACGGGCAGGACTTGAACCTGCAATCTCCAGTCCTCAATCTCAAGTCCTGCCGGGAAGCCGTTGTATCTTTTTAGAAAATTTCATGATATTTACGGCTTATGTTCTTTCACTCTTTGATACCTCATGTTTCTCTAATTCTTGCCATCACCTATGAAAATGTGATTATTTTCAGGTACAAAGATGTACCAAGCGATTTCATAACATCAGTATTAACATAAAAAGTAGTTTTCATCACATCTGGAACGTCTAGAAATGACATTCGATCTCATAATCATTGGCATAGGGAAGTTGAGTTCTATCCACTATTTTATAGCCGCTGGCAATCGAAATCTAATTTTCGGAAACACTTTAAGTTCACAGTGTTATAAACATGGTTGAAATGAATGTTTAAGTAAAATGACCTTTTTTGAAATTTATTTAAATACTATTTGTTTAAATTTGACCAAAATGGTAACTAATGGGGCTAAATCCCTTTTTTTACTGTTTGATTCCATTTAGTTATTAATTGTACGAGGAATATGCGACTGTTCCACGGGAAATGAGAAGATTTTCTTTTTCAAATGTGTTATTTTGTATTGAAAAATAACAAACTTGGTTTTTTTTCACGAGTTAAAAAATAAAGCATCTGTTATAATTCCAGTTTCGTTCCCCTGGTTACATATCTCGACTGTTATTTGTGATTTTAGATTCAATGCTTAGGTAGTTCATTCAAAAGTTTAAATATATAAAATTTAAATTTGACCAATTTGACTTAGCAGATGATATATAGAAAGCATTGAATAGAAAACCTAAAAAAAGACATTGTTTTAAGATTCCTATATCTGCTGAATACTTTGGCGTATTGAAATTATTTTAAAAGTTTTGAAATTGTGAAAAATTTTCCCAATCATATATAAAATTTTCAGGGTCCTATGTAAGTTTAGGCCGCTATGCCGGAATTACCGGGAAAAAAATTCTCATTTTTTTTAAAGATGTTACATTTTTCTCATCAGCAGATATCTCATTTTTAATTGAACCGAATTTCAAAATTCAAATCTACGTCTTACTTTGATAACAATATCATCATTTCCTCTGAATACACATAGTATCGCAAATATATTTTTTCGTAATATGAGAATGAAAACAAAAAAAAATCATAGTTTTCGTACCCGGCTGGGAGAAATTAAATCGTACCCCCCTCCCCCCGTTCCTACTGCCATGAAGTGTAACCTAAAAAGTGAAAATACATTTTCTGGATAGTTTCGATACATCCATTCACTAGATGGAAATCTAGAGTCTAGAAACTGTTTTGACAACGTTCACAAGAAGACTGATGGTATGGGTTCGATTCCCATCTCGGTACTGGGTGTTGAATGTTAATCTTAAGTTGTTCACGTCATTTATTCAGTCTGTAAAGCCTAAATCGGTTGAGACGGTGTATGTCTTTTTAAAATAAAATAGTGAACAAAATTGATTTTAAAAAATCGATACATATATATAAAGTTTGAGATATACTTTTGAATTCTATGAGCTTATAAAGTTTGTTATTATACTCTACAGACCAATTTAAAGCAGATCACATGTTTAAAAATTCAAGAATTCAAATCGTTCAAAAACTACCATAAATCCTAGATTAATTTACTTGGGGAAAACTTTTCCATCAAGATATCCTTCGAGAAGCAAAATTGAAAAAAAAAATTTAACTTACTCAACAAATCACCCACGTTCCCAGAAGAACTGAAGCTAGAGAAGAAAAAAAAGTCATCCAGCAAACAAGAAAAACGCATTGCCGAGAGCTCTGCTGTCGCAACACGTAGTTTTTCGGAGCTCGTGTTTGAACTATTTTCCTTCCTCGGGGGGGGGGGGGGCGAATGAATTGGCTTACGGTATCTACGGGAAGGTGGGGGTGGGAAATGTGTTCTTCATTAAATCTTTTTTTCTTCCCTTTCAAACCTCAAGTGGAAAGCGTAAGAATTCCAATCAGCAGCAGCAACGGTAGCACACAGTCGTTTTTTTCTATCTCGTATCATATCCAGGACACCAATTAGTATGGAAACGATTTCAAAGAAAATGCAGCCCCAGCACCATTCATTGGCCGCTATTAATCAATGAAAAACTAATATCACTCGTGACTAAATCATGCGGCTGTTGGGCTTGGGGTGTGGGTGGCGATGTTTTACTACACTCGTTCTTATCCAAAGCAGAAGAAGAGTAGCGAAAAAAAATCAGCTCCTATCGGTAGGTAACGGTTTATCGAGGAGCAGCACAAACGTAAAATGGATTCCTTCAAGTCGTTCGGTTTTCACCTGACTGGGTCACTTCAACAATTACATGATAATTTGCTCCCGGGCAGCCATTCCGGGAAACACTCGCTCGTCGAAAACGATCCCTGGGGGATGATTCGATTCAACCGGAGGGCGGCATCCAAAAGTCTGCTGACTGATTCAATAGAGAAAGTCCCTGCTGAGGTGTTGTTGCAGCCTTTTTTTTGACTGCCCACCCACCACACTCAGAGTCCGAATGGTCGAGAATAGGAAAAAATCGAATTACAGTCCCGGTTTTGCCGCGCGCTCAAAGGACTTTCCACGTTTGCTCCGCTGGAAATCCACCAAGAGACTGATCCTTGGGGCCGTCGAGGAGATACGAGCATTCATATCCTGTGGAAAGTTGAACCATCTTCCGCCGGATGTTTTTCTCCAAAGTTCAGAGAGCCCTCAGAGAGCTTTGCAGATTCAACAATTTCTGTATTGGTAATGTCCTTAAAAATCACCAACTGATAAAAGAGAGCGAACCAAGTTCACGATGTTTCCTCCATTTGTAGTTGTAAGCAAACATTTCGGGAGAGAATTTTCCTCATTTTTCTTCTGTGGGGGTGGAAAACAACAACAAAACGCACCTACCCTAAAATACACATGAACGGAAATTCAACGGACCAGCTCGTGCGGTAGGTTATGTGCTCGGTTTGGTGGGGTGGGAATCGAATTTACGACGCTCTGTCATCGATGTCGGGGGAGTTTCGGAAGGTTAGTGTTCGAAGCCGGTATGAAATTAATGATTTTGGACTTAGAGACATTTCTTTCGAAAAGATTCATTAACACATTAAGCATTGCAGAAAAATCTAAGCCAAGAAACATTGAAATATTTCATTCTGTATCTCAGGAATCAATAAGTCAAATTTTACAAGTTTAGCTTTTTAGGGTTACGGCAAGTGTTGTTTTTAATTTTGTCGAATAAAGATTAGATTTGATCCATGAAAATTTGTTTTATTTTCAAAAAAAAATCAATATTAATGGGTTTTTTAACTTTCCTAACGCCGTTCGGGTATATATGACCCGAAGCAAACTTTAAAATCGTCATACCTCTTTTGAAAAAAACATTGGAAAAATATGAAATTTGGAACATATTACTAAAAGCGCGAGATACACAATCTGTAGAAAATGCAACTTACGGTGACCATGCCGAAAAGAAAATCTTCCGGTGCATAGGGCCATGATAAAAGCCTCCACTGTTGACGATCCGGAGCTACCGTCTTCACTTGATCCCAGTCAAGGCTCTTGTTGACAGTTCGTATTCCGGCGGCTAGGCTTCGCCGCCACGAGTTTCTGGGTCTGCCTCTCCTTCGATGTCCTTCTGGATTACATTCAAGCGCCTCTCTGCAAATCTCGTTCACATCTTTTTGCAGCGTGTGCAAAATCCTTCTCCACTTACGTTCCCGAATCTCGATTTCTAGGGCCGCCATCAGGCGTAATCTACCTACCAATATACTGGAAGCACTCCACTTTCTCAACCTGTTGTCCAGTTACCATGAATCTTTTCGACATTGACTTTGAGGCCCGCATTGGAGCTTTCGGTAAGGTCCTCAAGTTTACTCTGCATATTCGGTTGTGTTTGGGCGAGCAAAACAATATCGTCTGCCAGGTCAAGGTCGTTTAGTTGATCCATTGTTGATTCCACGGAAATCCTCGGTTCGGTACACAGTCGATCGATCCAGTCAAAATATCATCCATCACGATTAGAAAATGTAGCGGTGATAGGATACATCCCTATCAACCGGGATTGGATCACCGGGATTGGATCAGACTTGGATCAGTGCTTCGATGAGATAGACTAGTTTCTCTGGGACTCCTCGTCGCCTTAGAACCGCCTAGATGTTTTCGTGGTTCTGTCGGTCGAATGCTTTTTGGAAATCAACGAGCACCAGCAAAAGAGAATCCTGGAGTTCGTTTATTTGTTACAGTTTTTCTCGTAGCGTTGTGATGTGGCCCACGTTGGGCGCCAATTAGTAGTCAGCCTTGAACGGCCCGAAGTAAGCGTGCTGCTTATGCGCCACCCATAAAGGGACAGCACACCAAAATTGAATTGCCCAGCTAAAACTTACTTCGAGGCGAGCCCATGTAAGTTCATCCGATCAGATAAAGGATCGAACAAGGTTCACTTCCGCATCAGCAGACAGATAGGAACTCGAGTGAACCTCGGATTCACTCCCCAAAATTATCAAATCTTAGAAAATATTCCCAAAGACATCCGGTACGATTCCACTCATACCTGAAATTATCATCATTGGATTAACAAAAACCTATCCCCGAGAGGTGAACGGTTGTGGAAGTGTAGACAGCTAAAATCATTCAAATTCAAATTTAAACACGCCACGCGCAGTGATGGAATTCGTGTAATGTCAAAATTTTTGGTGGAGATAAAACTTCAGAAAAATATATTGTGTTCGATTTCTGTATTAGCATTTAAAGTGTTTGTATGTACAAAAAGTAGAGTTCATTTCACGTAAACTTTTCGAGTAAGTATTTTTTGTTTAATCCATTTTCGAAAAAAATACTTACCCGAAAAGCTTACATGAAATAAACTCTACTTGATGATCATTAATTAGGCCTAATTTTGTACTAACATTTTTTCTTACAGCTAAATCTCTCCTACCAGTGCGTGCAAATCTCTATCTAACTTCTAACCTTGCAGTGCTTTCGTCAACGTTCCGGTTCATAAAATCTTGCAGTTACTGTACCGCATAGCGAACACCAGAGCATACTAGTTGCTACGTACGTTTTCTCTCGTTGGAGGAGTCGTCTAACTCTGTATCACATGTGGTTTTCAATTTTATAATTTTTAAAGATCATAATCATCGTAAAGACAGCAAAATTTGAGTGCGGTTAATGCATAATTTTTTCAACAATTTCAATGTTGCATCCTTCGTGGACGGCGCTCTGGGAGATAAATACAAAGGCGAGGAATATGAGAAATCACTCACCGAGTATAGCGTTTTCCAACCAAAACTGCGATCGATTCCTGTTGTAGCTCTCTTCGATGCTGCGCTCCTGATAGGTTCGCCCGTGACGGGCCTGATTCGGCAAGGTTGGCCGAAATGGATGACGATTATGTAGATAGAGCTCCTCGGGATGCCTCGCTCTGGCTGCGATGTGTGCTTCACTTCTACGATGCTTGATGTGCGCTTTCGGCAGGGTTGATCGAGATCAACCCTTATGACGACGGAATTGGCCGGAATTACTCATCCTTTTTGATCGGAAGTGCTGCTGCCAACTCGCTGTGAATAAAAGGCTGGCCAATACGGTAACAGTTTAAGCACATGCAAGGGCACGGTTTTTAACGCACGTCTTAACCTAGCTTTTTATTTTATTTCAATCGCACTTATACGATCCTAGCTCGCGAAGTGTAGCCTATACAGTGAGCGAAATAAGAATAGCACCACTATGTGTTTGGCTTGTTAAAATATGAATGTTTGAAAATCACCAGAACTTTCTTCTATAAATTGTTTTGAATTGTTTAACGGATTAATCAAGCATAAGTTTACTTTTTTTGGACGTTGTAATTGGCGTTGAGGACCAAAACGATGGAAAAAGGGTGCGAAATAAGAATAGAACCACTTGTGTCTTTTCAACAAAAACACGATTATTTCTAAAAATTTACTGTGTAGAAGTGAATAATAATGCTTCTACGAATTATTTGAATAGTTCACTGCATTTTTAGGAGTTTTCTAGAATAACAAAGATTTTCAAAGGGTTTAAAATGGTGTTTTAAGAGATGCTTTCCTAGAACTAAGGAATTTGATATTTGAGCTGTAATTCTTTACCAAACTACTTACTTTCTTCATTAAAATGACGTGAAATGATGAATCAAACATTTTCGATTTATTTTAAATCAGAAAAAACAGGTTGGTATTCATAAACTTAGATTTTTTTCAATAAACATAACTTTTTCCAGTTTCAAGTCATAGATGGCAGCACTATCTTGCCGTTAACACCAAATTAAGTCTCAATATTGATTTTTCAGGTTTATTTAGGCCCATATTCATCATTTCGATGTAGTTTTCCAACACAGTTTTGTTGGAGTTCACGCTGCAGAAATCTTTTCCAGATTTGCAAAAAAAAACACCAGCACAAGAATATAACACCGCCAAAATTCCTACACATCTCAACTTCCGATTCAATTTCAAATCATACCAATAATACTGCTATTTATCTGGTTCATCAAACTCCATCGGAAAGTACAAAATTATTCTGATTATCGGTCCAAGAAATTCACTTTCATGGGTTCATGATGAAATTCTTATTTTTTGATATTATGATCTTAGAATTTCCAAGGCGGTCACACGGTACCAAGTACTTATTTCTTTACCAAAATCATCCAGCACACCTGAATTAATCCCAGATATTCGAAAATGGGCATCAATTTGGTTTAATTGCAAGAAAGTGCTGCCATCTATGACTTGAAACTAGAGAAATAGCGTTTGACTATTTAAAAACATTAGTATTTTTGGATTTGAAGCCTGTTTTTTTCTTCAAATTCAGCATCAAATCTATGTTTCGTCAATTTGCATCATACTTATGAATGATGATGAAGAAATAAAGCAGTTTGATCAAGTATTATAGCTCAAGTATCAAATTCCTAAACGCTGGAGGAGCATCTCTTGAAACCCCCTTTTAAAACCTTTGAAAATCTTTGAAATTCTAGAAAACTCCTCAAAATACAGTAAACTGTTCAAATAATTCGTAGAAGCATTATTATTCACTTTTACACAGTATATTTTTAGAAATAATCTTGATTTTATTGAAAAAACACAAGTGGTTCTATTCTTATTTCGCACCCTTTTTCCATAGTTTTGGTCCTCAACGCCAATTGCAACGTCCAAAAAAAGTAAACTTTTGCTTGATTTATCCGTTAAACAATTCAAAACAATTTATAGAACAAAGTTTTGGTGATTTTCAATCATTCATATTTTAACAAGCAAAATACATAGTGGTTCTATTCTTATTTCGCTCACTGTAGATGCGGGATACACAACGAAAAGTATTAGTAACTAAATTATTTCTGAACTACATCACTTTAAGGAATACCTTTGAAAATCGAAAGGTCAGCTCATGATTCAAGAACCAAAACAAACCACACTCCACGCGCGATCCCAAATCAGATCTAAGTGGTTGGAAGTGTGTTCCTCAGTTCTGGGAAAGCGATATCGGGCGTTGAACTCAAGCGGAACTACGTTAATCCCGAAGTCTTTACAAATTCTTAAGATTTTTGAAGATTTTTGTTTGTCGCTCGTTCTATCGACTTTTGATTCGGGTCTTGCTTTTCCCTTCCAAATCATGTCACCAAACAACATGAAGCTGCCATGAAACTAGTAAGCATGTCATTCAATCTTCGATGCAACGATCGACAAAGTCATCGAATCAATCAAAGCTGTAAGTCTATTAAAGGGCGGCCCGATTCTATGTTCAGCTGAAAAACTATAGCTTCGAAAATTTTATAATGGTGCGGCTGCTACATAACACCGGACTTGTTTTACGAAAATTTGCTTTTCGGAGCTAACCCAAATTTTCGTAAGGGAAACGGAACTGAAAATTTCAATGACTCTGTACAATGAAATTAACCTAATCCTTACTTAACTACTATTAAAAAAAAACAAATAAAATGTTTTCGTATCACCCATTCTTCCACTCGCTTTTGAAGTTGAATACCTCATCAACTCTCAGCTCTTTCCATCACAACTCCACTCACAATTTTTATCTTTTGAACCCAAAAACCAATGATCACTCCAATCAATTAGTTGGCAAAACTTCACATGGGTTGATTCTTACATCGTCTGTTTTTGTCATTCTTTAGTAACAAACCCAGCGAAGTCAATCATACCATATAGGCAAATTTTTAATACCGGTACATCTACGATCAATGAATCCCTGCCCACTAAAACTAAATAATCAATGAATTAATCATTCATATTAGTTTTATCCTGAACTCCTCTGACCTTGTTACTCCGTAAGTAACAAGATTCAGTGATCTGAATCATGCAATCTAGGGAGATTAATAACATCGGTAGATTGACCGAATAATTAATTCCTGCTAGATGAAACTGCTTAAATATTCAACTATCGTTAGTGTTCCAACCTCAAACATTGATTTGATCAAACAAACACCTAGCTAGTGCATAGAGCACAGATAATTTTTCGACGCTTTCATTCTGTGCACGAAATTTACATACTTCACCACATCCCTAAACGAACAGCTAAAATTTCTGTTCGCAAAATCAAGCAACCCCTGTTTGCGAGACGGAAGACGTCAAAACGCGAATGTAAACGAAAAAGTTGTGGTGAAAATTTTTGTGTTCCGTAAATTTGATTTAATTTATCGAATTATCCGGAAAATACTGCAGTTTAGGTTTTATCCCTTTTCTATTTCGATATGGTTTCGTGGTTTCTTTTTACATCTTGCGGTCATTCTAAGACCACTTTCTTAAATTTTAAAACATGTTGCAGCTTGCTCGACTAACTCGATTTTGCTCAAAATTGTCTCGCGCCTGCTCGACTTCTGAGCCATGATCGTCCGGATCGGAATTCAGCATATTGCCGTCGGGGTGTCTCATCAATCTAATTCTGGATCCTGTATAGGATCACTTTGCAGAGTACTTTAAGAGTTGTTCAGATCAAACTTATGCCTCGCCAGTTACCGCACCCGGTCAGGTCTCTTTTATTCGGTAACTTTATTAGAATACCCTGTATCCAGTCGGCAGGAAATGTTATTGTATCCCAGATGTCAGAGAAAGGACGGTGCAAAATGTATGCTGACAAGGCGGCACGGTCGGCTTTGAGCATCTCAGCACGAATCGATTCCAGATGCTTTGTTGGATTTCATGTCTTTGATTGATTGACATTCACATAAGTAGAAATTAACTAAAAACAGGACAAAGAAGGATAGGGAGAACATGAAAGAACAAGAGTAATCCAGGTTTCGAGTAGGGCACACCAGTAGCACTCATCGACATTATGTCTCAGGTGGAACAGCTATCATGAGTGACTTATGCAAAGTTAGACTCACAGTAGAGCACATAGTTATCGAATGTCCTTACCAAACTTACCAACCAACTTACCAAATTCATACATCAATAAGAAATGCTCCTCCGAACTATCCTGTCGAAAAAGAAAAAAAAAATGTTTTGTATCCTGGAAAAGTGTTATTTGTTTAACGAAATATAAAATTAATGTCATCATTTTTCTAAGAGACTAACCAACCAAAGTTTCAAGTTTCTATAATAAGGACATAAAAACTCGATTGATGTACCAAATAGTTAATAGGAACATTCGTTGAAAATTTATGAATTTCGAAACATTAATCTGGAGATCATCAATGAATTTCCAGAATTCAGCACGATTAAAGTAAAAACATTTTTATACAAATTCAACATTTATTGCAATTTTTAGAAAATGGCACCAAAGTATCACCTTGAAATTTAGAATTTTTATTGAAAAGATGAGTTGAGAAATTGAGTGGTTGATAGAGAAATTATAAAACACTTGTAGCGTTGCTACATTTTCGTTTAACAGTTAATAATAAAAACAACTGACTCCTAGCGCTGCTCCTTAAACGACTGGTCCTGGAGATCCAACAACATCGCTGGCGGCATCACGATGTCCCTTTCCATGTCCATGGCCATGATGATGATGGTGATGGTGATGATGATGATGTCCGTGATGTTTCTTGTGCTTCTTGTGTCGGTACTGTTCCTCAGCTGGGGCAGCATGATATCCGTGTCCATGATCAGCCACCGGAACCACTTCTCCGTATCCTCCAGCAGCGCCTCCGTAATGAGCTGGAGCTGCTCCATGACCGCCCTTGGATCCCTTACATGGGACCACACTATGATGCGGGTTGCAGTTGATCAGCAAGTTGTGGCCGCACTTGACAGCCGGTGCCTTGGCCTGGTAGGAATATTCCACAGCCGGGCCAGGCTGCACCAAACCATGCCCATGGGCTCCGTAGGGCTCTGGACGAGCTACAGCTGATCCGATGACCATTACGGTCAC
Organism: Uranotaenia lowii; assembly: GCF_029784155.1. Classification (NCBI taxonomy): domain Eukaryota; kingdom Metazoa; phylum Arthropoda; class Insecta; order Diptera; family Culicidae; genus Uranotaenia; species Uranotaenia lowii. The sequence continues at coordinate 184,193,164 of NC_073692.1, read as the reverse complement.
AGAAAGGGCAACAAACAACTTCATGATTGAAATGTGCTGTCGTAGGCGAAAATTGAGCCCAAGCGTAGTTCAAATTGTAGTGAGCAACTGTCTCGAAACGAAGCGAGTCAATGACTTGACCTGAAGACTGCCAGGGTTCATATTTTATACTAGAATTAGGTTATAACTTGAGTCAGGACATCCCATATTTTGTATACAGTTTGTGCACGCATCATCTGTCCCAAGAGCAATTTCTTCCAGGGACGGAAAGTTGCAAATAACCGGCTAAATGCTACGTGCGGTTGGTTTCGGGAAAACATTGTTGATTGTGTTGTCTTGTTGAAAGTTTGGAGGTTTCTTACACGTCGTGTTTATTCAGATGACCCCAAAAAAACAAATTTTGGGCACTGGCTTAAAAACTAGAAAGCTTGTATTTGATTTTTTTTAGCTGCGATACTTCTCATATTTGTCATACCAAACCGTTACGTTTTAAAACATACTGTATTGCCAAAAGGTGATTTTTTAGGACCAAAACCTTTCAGGTACAATTTGCTTTGCTAGGAATGTTCGGATGGTGCGTTGGTTTACACGAAACCCTTTTACCTTAATAATTCATATTTTAACTGCCGTAAAATAAATTAATGAAGAAAAAATCAAAATAAACTCTTGCTAAGTCCATCTTCAAAATCAGATTCTTACAGCTTTAATAAATTATAAAATGTAATTCTGAAAGCTTTGATAATACGATTTGAATTTTAACATATAAATTTTATTTAAAAAAAAAATTTACCAAATTTCTGAATATCTTTCGTTGAGTAAAAAATTTCAACAATTTTTGAGCATATTTGCAGTGACTTTTGACTGATCAGTGTCTATCCCAGGTGTTTGAAAGCAGTACTTTTTGACGAAAGAGCTGCTCACAAGAGAAAAAAAATGCATTTGAATCAATGTCTGTTCTACATTGAGCAAGAAGAAATTATTCCTAGGAAAAAAAAATCAACGGTGCGTTCTATGATTACCCAAACATCCGGTACGGTACCGTACAGCCTATGCGTGATAAAAACTGTTGAGGAACTCGATATGACATGTTGTTTTTCGATCCGAACGCACATTCAAAACATTCAAGGCGTGGGCCAGCTAGTTTTGCAAACTTTGTCCAAACGAAGCAGGAATTTACACAAAAACTATGTATGCTAAGTATAAGTAAGCTATAAAAAAGTATTCATTTTTTTCTATCTTGATGAAGGACAATTTTTTTAATCGAACTCACAGTGATAATGCTGTTCTACATATGTACCTACTAAAAAAATTGCAACGTAGAAGACAGCCAAGCAGCCGTTAGGCTGAATGATGATATGAAATATTCTTCAAGAGACCAACCCATTTCAACATCAACTATAATTTGTGTTTATTGTTCTTCTAAATACTCAACTCGACATTTAAAGGATTTTAATGAATTACACAAGGCAACAAAATTCATCTTTAATTCAGGTGCAAAGAATTTAAGAGCTAAGTCTGATTAATTTTGATGTCTTGCTACTTTTGAGGACGAGTAGGCTATGCCTCGTGCGACCAACCCTCTTTTTTCCGTTCAAGGAAATTGTGTTTTCATAAAGTTTTTAACAAATATGTACATCAAAGTGAAATGATTAAAAAGCGGTTGATAGGGAGCCGGGATACATCATGGAAGTGATTACCGGAGGATCGTGGGTTGGTTTTAGCAAATTTGGGACGACATTTGCCCGGTTTGCAGCACACGCGTTTTCTCTGCGGTCCGTGAAAATTCCCCTTTATAGCAATTTTCCTGATGTTTTTTTTTTTTTGAAAAATAAATAGTTTATTCGTGTGATTGAGTGTTTCTCGATGGAGTGGCATCGGATGGAACTGCTGTGAAAAAGCGTATTTTAGTATATTAATTCGGCTAAATGTTGGCGAGAATTCATGGAAGGTCGACAAGTTCTTCTTTACTTTTTCTTGGTTTTGGCGAGTGATTTGGTGCGGTGATGCGCATAATTTTTCCTTCCACATGGATTTGAAATATTACTAGATTTTTACGGACGGTCCAGTTACAGAGGATTTTTTATTCTGTTAGAGTTTTGTTGTGGAAACAAAATTTAAAAAAAAATCGTCGAAAAGTGAAAAGTGCCATGTTTGGATATTTGATGGGAAGGGAAAAAGGGAGAAGGGAAGAGTGTTTTTTTCTAGCACGCGTACTTGTTCGTACGAGTTCATCAACGTTGATGGTGGTATTTTTTCGGTTCAATCTTCATCAACATCTTCGTCAAATTCGTGGAAGGATTCCAACTTTATTTAAGTCGGTTTTATGTGAATGGTGGATTCTTTTTAAATATCGAATTCCTTCTTATGGGAATATGAAGACCGCTGAAATAGCATCCGAAAGCAAGACTGAACGAATACGATCGCAGAGAGAGACGTAGCCTACTAAAACTCGGTAAGAAAATTCCAATTATTTTATATTCCTCTTTTTTTTTTTTCATTTACATCTAATTAGTTTACTAGTCGATTCATGCCAACCGAATTTATTTTTATCTTTTTCGAGCTGGTTTCGTGCGTATGGTTTGTCCAGAAAAGCAAAACACTGTACTGATCTTATACAGCAACGCGCCCCCAGTTTTTTTTTTCAATGCGTTACATTTAATGAGGATTTAGAACTCAAAAGACCAAAGGTTTGTAAAGCCAATGGAAATACATAATAAATTGGTTTGTATTTCAACCGTTTACAAACAATTTTCTGATACGATACAAAGGCAAAATAGCTGATATTCAGAAACCCAAATGTAATATTTTATATTCTAATTATTATTGCGGTGAGTATAATGTTGGTAAGCATCGTAATTTCCTAATTCCTTAACAGAATTTAATGTATCAATATTCCATATATACTTTCCCAAATGACATATATTCATATTTAGGTCTTTACATATTCAAAATATTATATGAAGCGTTTGGTAGGGATCTCCACGTTTCATTCCGCCCCCGTATCCTGTATCTTTCGCGGTTTTCATCACATGGTTGGCCTGGCTGTAGTAATATCTGCAATGCATAGGAATATGTAACAGGTAATACGCTGAAAAGAAAAATGATAGACGCAAGTCTATCTATCTATATTTTGGCCATGTTGATGTAAGAAGAAGACGAAGAAGAAGAAGAAGAAGAAGAAGAAGAAGAAGAAGAATTTTGATGTCTTGCTACCTTTGAAAATATGTATAAGTTATTTAAGAAAATTCTGCACTTTTTTGATAAAATTTTGAAACATTGAAAAAAAATTAAAGCAAAGGTTTTTCCTAAGACCGTAAGTTGTGTTGACTTCTGCGAAAAAAAGATTATTAATGTTTTCTATTTGTTTGTGTGTTAAAATAATAGATTTTAAACGAACTTTTAAAGATGTATTGACTAAATTGCATTTGAGATATTTTTAAAGAAAAAATAAAATCGTTTTGCATTTAAAGAAGTTCATTTACCAAGCAAACATTTTTGTAGGTATATTTCTCAACAACTTTGTTATACGTTTCATATACATTATAGAATGATCGTATGAAACACGAAAAAACAGCATTTACCTACCAAAGTGGAGGCAATATACATACCAATTTTCAACTTCAGGCTAAAGCGATAAGAGTATACGATTTCGACACCATATTCATACATACTGAAAGAATGCAAGAGAGCACAAGTTTGTTTTCTCTCAACGCATGCGAACTGTTGCCAGCGACAATATTTGCTGCCTCTGTCATTGGGCGATTCTTGCAAGTAAACCATCTGATTTTTAGCAATCTGGTTGCACTGCTGGTCGCAAAGAGAACAACAAAGCTGTTCTCTCTTTTTACCCACGCGAGAGAGAAAAAGGAACGAAATCGTCTTCAAAATCTGCAAACATGGCGGAGTTTTTATCATATCCGATTTATACCATTTAATACGACTTTGAGTAACGATTTTTACGATATTTTACTTGCGTAAGTTGGAATTACGATTCGCAGTAACGTTTTTAGTGACTTGAGTTATCATTTTTAATGCGATTTCATGTTTGCTGGGTATTTGAATCATCAATTGAATACTATAATGAATTTGAAAATTGTATGACGTTTTAATTGAAAAAATGTCTTTCAAAAATGTTAAGATTTTATTTAAAACACCTTGTTTTGGATCCGTTAATTGACTGAAAAAGCCGAAATATTTTCCCGTTGTTAATATTTTAATACATGAAGAGACCTTATTGATGAAAGTTATGTTCATTAACCCTTTAATGCATAGTGTTGTTTTAAAACAACACTAATCTTAATCCAAATATCTCGAAAACGCGTGAATATTTTAAAGCGATGTATTCACAAAAAATATTCTAGAGATTAAAAGAAATTAGCCCATGGTATTTCTTTTACGATATTCTAATGTATGTGTTAGATATCTAAAAAAGTATGCGGAAAAAATGCCAAAATCAAATTTATTTATTTTTTTGAGAAAAGTAGATTTTGGAAAATCGCTGTTATTTCTTGAGATTTGCAAATTCTAACAATTTTTTTAATCACATTTAATCACAAACACTTTCCTGCACCCAATCAACAAGGTTTTGAAGAAATTAGAAAGATCGTTGAAATGAACCAAGAATTTCGAAAAATATTTTTCAACTTTGATGGGCCATAACTTTTATAATACTTAAAATAACAACTTCAAACCTGTTGAGTTTTGTTATTCGAATTAAAATGTTAATATTTCACTGAATCAATAACTGCAATTCTCATTTGAAAAAAAGTCATGCATTAAAGGGTTAAGTATGAAAATTTCAAGATAATTAGATTTTAGGCAGATTGATAGAAATGAAATGAATAGATATTAAAAAATAAGCGAGAAGAATCATTTTCACCACATGTCATCAATTTGATCCTCATGGGACAAATTTTTATATTCATGATCTTGAAATGTTCTTACTAAAACAACATGACTCTTACCGACAAGGCCGATAAATTGAGTAAACATTTAGATAATTATGATTTTTTTTAAACTACCAAGTTATAATGTATTTTTTTCAAAATTATTTTACCGAATTTTAAACTCAAACCACCTCAAACTTTCAAGAAAATTTGAATAATTTTAAAAAAGTTTTGTCTTTGTTTTCCAAGTCTAAATGTTTGTGTTTTCAAAACACAATCATCTTAGAAGCCTAAAATTCCAAATTTTTAATAAGAATAACTTTGTTTCTTGTTTTTGTCCATGAAAAGTTTGGAAAATGATTCGAAGAAGCAACTTCAAAACTTAATTTAAATGCGTAATGTTGACTCAATTACTATTTGATTTTCTTAGTTTTCCTAAGCCTTATACTATGACAAACTTTTCAGCTCCAGATCGCATAAGCGTTATCACAAAAAAGTTAAAGTGGTTCAAGTGGTTTGTTTTAAAAAATGTCACCAATGTTTTCACAATCAGAAAATCAAAAATAAAAGAATGGATTAAAATGGAACCATATCTATATAGATTCATATAATTACAGATAATTTTTATAATTTCAGATAATTCAACCCTCTAAGACTGCTTGCCAGCCGATTTTAAAATGTTAAGATTAGGAGATATTTTTAAGACCAATATTCTTTGTTTCAATTGCGTATTTTCTGTAACTAGTTTAAAATATTTTTGAATTTATTTTATGTATTTTGATGAGAATGTTGAGTTAACCAGTGATCAATTAATATAATTGTAAGTTAAAATTAAATAATTAACACCACTTAAACCCTATAAATATAAAATAAAGTATTAAAATTTATTTGAAATAGAAAAATTTCAGAAAAATATGTAGTATGGGGGGGATCACTGACCAAATATTTTAACATTTGGTATAAATGAACTGGAAAAAGCTCTACTTCATCCCATGCAAAAATAGGCGTTACTATATTTTTTTTCTTCATAAAGTCCTTCTATTAAACACACTGTGCCTTTTTTATAGTTGGTATTTCTATTTAGCTGAATTTCAATATCGAACAGGTTATTTGTGATGACTACTGGTATCGTGCATGGCCGTGGGAACATGGGGAGGGGGGGTTGAACCCCTTCCATGAGAGTCCAAAAAATTGCAAAATGTTCGTCTCAAAACTCAAAACTTTAAATTCCTAATCAAATTTTTATAAACGACTAAAGTGAATCAACAGTAACATTCTCAACTCAGAACTAAGGTCAAAACCTCGAAATGTTATCCCAGGTCCAGAATTCTACTACATTTTTTCAAAAAAAATTTCATTTTTTTTTTCATTTTTTTTTCTTTCGAGTGGACTAGGAAAACACCTTTTTTTTAGATTGGGAGAAAAAATTGTATGAAAAACAATTAAAATCCTAAGATGATTTTTGAAATACTTATATTGGCTTTATCGGTAAAATTTTATATTCGTTGAGAAAGAATATTGAGGACTGAAAGATTATAGTCCAAAAGAAGATAAGAATAATGTGAAAGATGTTGAGAATAAGCGGAAGGGTAATTTTAATTTGAAAAACTTTTTCATCACAGTTTATCTTTTTGTTCCTCACGGGTCCGCTCATTTTCATCTCATCTTAATCTAATCTTCTATCCGTCTATAACAGGGGTCGGGGAACTTTTTGAATCATTACCCCAAAACATTTTTATTCAAGTTGATATTACCCCATGACGAAGAGTAAAAAAACGAAATCGATTTTTCTTTAGCATCTTCATATTATGCTCTCCATAACTCTTCATGATAATTTTGAAAAGAATACAATAACAAAAAAAATAATTCATACATCATTTATTAAGTTTATTGATAAAAAAAACCATACATAACGCTGATAATATAAGGTTGCCGGATTGCTCGGTTTTAACCGGGTTTACCCGTATATTTAATACAAAATTTAGGAACAGTCCGACCCGGCCCGGTTGCCAGATTTAATTGAAAAATGCCTGGATTTTGCCTGGATTTTTTCACTTTATTTGGCAAAGCAAACAACAAAATTAATTGTGTTGTAATTTTTTTTTATTTCGCCACCAAAACAAAATTGTTTTTGAGAATATTTTGCAAAAATAATCATAAAAGGATTTTTCGAAGCTAAAAATACGATTTAAAATATGTTTTTGAATTTTGATGAAAAAATTATTATCATTTATCTTGATTTTTGTTGAGTAACTTCTGGGTTTTGACAAAATTTTCCCCGATATTGCCGGGATTTTTGTCGTCGATTTAAAAATAAAATGCCCGGATTTTGACAGGTTTTTATTTATAGAAAATTGCCCAGATACGTGCTGAAAAAAATCTGGCAACCTTATGATAATAGTAATAGAAGACATATAACAAATTAAAATCAATTGAGGATTAACAATTTGGAGTACTGTATAAATATAAATATAAAAAAAATTATCATTTTAATAATAGTACCTAGTGATAAAAATAACAATAATGGTTGTACAGACAAAAAAAATTAAAAAAGGGAATAAACATTAAAACACTCTTATACGTTTTGGAAAAATGATGTTGTTTCATGTTCGAAATAATTCCTCCAAATTGGGACTTTTTGATGTAAGGGCGATTTGAATATAGTCTTCGGCGTTTAATTGATTTCTGTTTTTCATTTTTATGGTAATCAGAGTGGAAAAGTCTTTTGCGCACAGTATTTCTTTTAACCGCCTATTCATGTAATTTTGAAAGCAATTTTGACATCCAAAAAGACGACAGATTTGATTTCTTCTCAAATTGCTTGCTTCCGTATTACACCAAAGTTCGAGAATTTTGCCAAACCTGAAGGTTCTTCTGGTATCGTAGCAATTTCACAATTGATGGGATCTGCAATTCATCTGACAGTACGTGTATCAAGATCTGGAAAGAAATCAGAAAACCGATTTCTGAGTTCAACAAGATGTTTTACAATTGTATCCTTTATATCTGCAATAGAAATATTTTCATCATCTTCCAAAAACAAAGCTTATGTATCTTGAAAAAGAAACTATCTTGTTCTGTTCTACTTTCTGTCTCCAATAATGCAGTTTCAAACAAAACGCTGACATCATTTCTGCCGCTGTAATGATATCAATATTTTTTTCTTGCAATTTTTTGTTCAATATATTTATACTTTCAAAAATGTCCGTTACACAAGCGAGATATGCAACAAAAGAAGGGTTTTGAACTTGTCTGCAAGACTATTTTTTTTTACCAATCATAAAAATTTCGACTTCATTTTTGAGAATCCATATTCCATTTAGTACATTTCCGCGAGAGAGCCATCTTACTCCTATACAATAAATTAGGGCCGTATATTCAGCTTCTCCATCCTGACATAGTTCACGAAATAGCCGCGTGTTGAATGCACGTCCCTTGATAAAATTAACAATTTTAATGATATCATTCATGACAGCTTCCAGTGTAGGTTCTAAATATTTGACCATAAGAGCCTGGCAATGGATCATATTCGGATTATTTTTTTTTACGAAAGCCGAAAAACCATTAATATGGCCTAGCAGAGCTGGAGCTGCATCCAAAGATACAGAAATACAGTTTCCCATTTTAAATTATTATTCAACAAATGAATATCCTAAAATTCTAGATCCAAATCAAAATGGATCATTTTTTCCATTTTTTTTTATTCAATGCTTTTGTCAGACAATTTTTGACTTATTTGTGGATGGAAACGATATTTTCTCATGAATCGTCCAAAATTCTATAGAAATCGCATTTTTAGATTAATGCCTGAAATATTGTACCCCGCGTAACTTTTGATCCCATCGTTAGAACTATCCAAAAACTTCAGACATGCTAACTTTATGTTTCAACAATCACTCTGCAAAATTTCAATAAAAAGCGTTGCGTAATATTCCAGATATTGCAATTTGAATACTAAAAGTTCAAAAAGTCCGATTTTCGTAGAATAACTGTATCTCAGGCCACACATACTTACGAAAGCTCAATTTTTGTGATATAATAGTATGATAGTTGATCTATCTTTCCCACAAATTTTGATCGAATAATATCATTAGAGTAAAAAGTTATGATGTTCAAACTTGATGCACGCTTCCAATTATGAACAGTCCTGTATATGTATTGTATCCGTAAACACTGAGCGAGCTCTCAAAGCGTGTTATTTGAATGGCTCAGGGGGAAATAGTCACTGCTGCATGTCGCTAAATTCTTTACTTTCGAAATAAAACCAACAAATTCATAAAATTGCAAAATGAAAATTGTATACACGTTTCACTCACAAAATATTCACTGTTACCCCCAAGGATTTCACTTTTACCCCATTTGGGGTAATTTACCCCGGTTCCCCACTGGTCTATAATCTTTCAATTCTTCAAAATTCTTTCTTAAAGAATATAAAATATCACCGATATAGCAGATAAAATAATTTCATAAAATAAACTTACGGTGATAGAATCTTCATTTAAAATATTCCAAGATAATATTACGAAATACACCCTTTTAGATGATTTATGTAAAAGTGGCATTCTTTAATATTTGTATTTTCTTAAAATTTTACAAATTCTTAAATTTCATAATCTTAAGATTTTCTCACTAATCATAGTATTCAATAATTGTGGCCAAAACAATTTTTGATGAAAAGGTTTTAATGATGGTTCAAAACATATTTCGGCGAAAAAATCATATCGACTCGAACTGTGGAACAAGCTTGAGCGACACTATCAAAATTTCACCAAAAAACCTTTCGTTATATTTTATTGGCATAAATTCGCTGAATCTCCAAAGATGGCTCTCCATATATAGTGTTTTTACCCTACTTATGTTGATCCTCCCGGATTCAGATCTGCATTCTGATTCTGACTCATTGGTCCCGATTTTGATTTTTTCCTTCTGATCTCAGTTTCTGTTCCCGAATCTGGGGAGAATGGGGATACTTGATCCCCTTTTTTTTTTCATCATATCTTTTTGGGAATATTTTGCAACTCACCGTCTTTTGCATTTTCTGACAGCGTGTAGGGGAGATGAGGGCATAACGAGCACCCAGGGCATGATGAGCACTCCTTTTTGGCTTTCTTACAGAAAGGCATAGCGAACGGTCAGTTGGGGATATCATTAATTAAGGGTCCAAGACCCCTCTTTATAGGTACCAATCGACTCAGCTCGACGAGTTACGATGATGTCCGTTTATTTGTATGTTCCATAAAAACGTTCTTACCACATTAACTCCTATTCTAGGTTTCACGATTTTGATGAATTTAGTATCAAAAAATTGCATTTTTTTTCCTGTAGGGCATATTTCAAAACCAAAAAAAAAAACAAAATTGTTTAAAATTTTTCTATTCCATAGTAAATATAATGCTTATATTGGCTCCAAAAAAGGTAGCCATTTGCTCAGCAGCAGTAGCCAGCAATCGCTAAATTAATTACGTTGGCGATCGAAAATTTGACAAAAAGTTCATCAAATAGTCGAGAATCGATCCTACGTCATCTATCATGAAAGATGGGGAGGCTAACCCCTAGACCACTAGTGAGTGTCAAGTAATGTGGCTCTCAAACTTAAACAATTTGAAATATTTCGAGAGTAAATGAGCTTGTTAATTGTCAGTTCAATTATCCCCCAAAAAACGTACTGGCCACCTTTTTTAATATTGAGTTTGATCATTTTTGCTTTCGAATTTCTTTAATCGTTATCTTTGTTATAGATAAATCATTCATAATTCAGAAATAAGAATCATTGTGTCATATGTTTTCAAAGATAATTTATACTCTGTAAGAAAGCCTCCAATCCACTGTTAAGAGTATTAAATCGGGTTTTTATATTGAATTTAGTAATTTTTGCTATCGATTTTTTTTAATCATAATCTTTTTTATAGATTAATCGTATATAATTCAGAAATAAGGAATCCATTATTGTGTCATTTATTTCCAAAGATAATTTACACTCTAAAAGAAAGCCTCCAATCCACTGATAAGTGTATTAAATCGGGTTTTTCTACATAAGTACGTATTTTCTTAAACAAATTTTCATGAGGATTTGTTTCGTTTCACCTCTAGTATTAATTTTCCACCAAAGAAATAACCTTTTCATCTTTACAGCAATATTAAATAATAACCAGCTAGGTTCTCAAGTGACGAAAATATTATAATTTTTGAGCAAATAAGCAAATAACCTTTTATGACCTTTAAATCATCCTGATCTGAAATTTACGCACTGTAACATGATCTACATTGTTTCTCAATTTTCGACATCATAAAATTTTTGATTTTTCACATTAATCAATTTTAAAACGCTTTTTTATTTTAATTTGTTCACTAGAGGCGAACAGAGCACTATCAATGAAGGCATAATGAGCATTTTCTGTCGGGGAATCTAGCAGCGAATTCAACTCGCTGAAGTCAACTGAACAATAGAGCTACAGCTTGGCTTGTTTCGTCTGTCGATTTGGCCTATTGGTAAGGTGTCGGAGAGGTAATCAGTAGACTCGAGTTCGATTCCTGTTCGAGGGGATTTTTTTTGCACATACCATTCATGATTGATTTTTGTTTATTGTTACATTATACGGCTAATAGCATCATTGCATCATCCGTCAAACAAAACACCAGAAATATAATGTATGAGCATGTGTTAATTCTTTGAATTCTACAAACAGACCTAGATTATTTTGTTATTGCTTTGTTTGATGAATCTACGCGGCGCCGTTTAGTGCAATCATGATCACGAATGATAAATGAAAAAAAAATCACCTAGACCAGGAATCGAACTCGAGCCTTCTGATTACCTCTTCGACATCTTACCAATAGGCCAAATCGTCAGACGATACAAGTTAAGCTGTAACTCTATTACTCAGTTGACTGCATCGAGTCGAATTTGCTGCTAGAATCCCCGGCAGAAAACGCTCATTATGCCTTCATTTATGGTGCTCATACTGCCTCGGGGGGTTTCTCATTATGCCTCTACAGTGACTGGTTTTCAGCTTTCGGCAAAAATTTTTAAAATGCATTTTTAAACGTTTTTATCTACTTTTTCAAATTTCATCCAATTAGGCAATAGTCTATTTGAGTGTCTGAACACGAAACAATGGTGTAATTCACAGATTACAGCTGTTCTCTATGGTTAAATAAGCTTTTTCCTTAAGGTGGCCATTATGCCCCCATCTCCCCTAATTTCAAGTTTAGAGCAAAAAAATCAAGTATTTTCACTCTCTCCTACCTTTATCATTAACGTGGATCCTGATGCTGATCCTGGATCCTAATCTCAGATATTGATACTGGATCCTTGATTTACATTTTGGATCCTGATTCAAATATTGTTTTGTTATACCGAAATGTGATCCTGATCAGACCCTTGACTTTGATCCCGGAGCCATATTTCTGAAGTTGATTCTGGACCCCGGTAAATATTCCTCATGTTTTGTTGTTTTTAAGTGATAAAATTAACTTTTCAATAAAACTTTAAATGATTATTTAAAAAAAGCAGGTCTTCAATTTTTTTCCATGAAAAAAAATTGGATAATTTTTATTTTATTCCATAATTAAGTACTTCTTACACCTCTGCACCCTTTGCCTGCACTTGATATTTATTAAAAAACCGAACTTCATTTTAACCATGCCATTATACTGCCTGTGAAAAAAATTGCACATCTAGCAGAATTTTCCTCCATGGATCAACCAACATGCCCGCTTAAAGCAATCATTATTTTGCGTTCGCATACCACGAACTTTTTGCCAATCGAAAATAAGCCAAGAAATCAACTCAACTCAACAAGACTCTGTCAATGGTCGACGTTCTTCCATCAATTACTGAGTGTGGCTCATCCATCGATACGCGGAACCGCAATCGCACAGGAGAGTCCGATTGGTGTAGACTTTTCACACTGAAGACGTCTGTTGGGAGTGTTCTTTTTTCTTTGGAACTGTTTCCGGAAGCTTTGGGTACACCGTGGGAATTGATCTTCAGTCGACGTCGGGTGACCTTAATTGTGGCGGTTTTTTTGTTGTTTACTATTTTGTGCCGGTTGCCGGGGTGTGGGTGTTACTGTTTGGGTTCCTAGTAGGTGGCTGAGGACAGTTGCTGATCAGTGTTTGAAGGGGCGCTTATAAGAAAAGTATATCCGGTGACGATCGATTAGTAGTTTGAGTGATAGTAAAGAAGGAAGTTGAAAAAGTTTAACGATGAGGTTAGAGTTGCTTATGGTGTTGGCTTTAAGCCTAGTTTTATGCGATGGCCGAATAGTGGAATATCGAAGACCCAGTCGTGATCGTGAAATGTGGGAAGAATCTTACGAGGAGCTTATTTCTACGGAATATTCAAGCCCGGAGGATATTTATGAGGAGCGGAATACACAACGTGAAAGGACACTGAGAGCATCGGTTTATCAACCTAGCTACGGATTCACTAAAAGTTACAAGCGAAAGTTCAATGGTGATGGTGATTTGAAAAAGCAGAAGAAATCCAAATATGTTCCTAATAAGAGCCGTGGTAAATACTTGACTTATGGCAAGTCGGCAGAACGGAGTTTCACTAGACCGACGCCAAATTTTGAAGCCGAATTCGGTGATCGAAGAAAGGAGCATCGATCTGCACCTCGGTATGAACAGCCCCCGTATTTCCACCGTCCATCAGCATCTATTCCGCTAAATCCAACATACCGGCCTGTTTTGCCGAAACCAGCCTGTCAGCAAAAACTTTTGATCGGATGTGCTCCAACGGTTTCCAGAGTGCCTTGCGGATTTGGTCAAGCGGCGTACTCTCAACAAGACTACGTTCTGGGATCACCGAATCCATCTTTCCAAGCTGAACCCTTCAACCAGGGGCCATTAGAAAGCCAGTCCTACTTCCAACCACCAGTACAGAGCCCTCCATCGCTGTACGATTCTAATCAAGGTATTGCTCCAGCACCATATGATCAACCTCCAAAAGCGTTCTATCAACCTCCGCCACCGTCCGGATACAACGATTACCAAGCTCAGTACAAGCCAACCTCAACTCCTACCCGCCCATCCAAGGTACATCACACACAAATCAACTCCTTCATCCATATTAAACCCACAAACCCTCAACATTCGCCCCCAGCAGCGTATCAACCCATCCTTCGACAAAGCAACCAGCCCCAATTCCCCCAATTCTCTCCACCGGTCAGCGAGGACGGTCAAGAACCTTCTGCCCAACAACCCCCTGTAATATCTGCCTTCCCAACTCCTGCTGCTCCTCAACCCATTAGTACAACTCCAAAAGTTCCCACTTCATCACCCAATCAACCGCCACCAGACAAAATCCCAGCTGCCAACAATCCCGATCAAAATCTACAACCACTCGTTGTTCCGAGTGCCACAAATCCACCGCCAGTGGTAGATCTCTTCGATGATACTCCCCCCAAAGAATCATCCGGCGATTATCCCGATCAACCAGCCATCCCCAGCAGCACCCCGGAACCAGCAGTGGCAGTAACATCGGACCAAAACGATCGTCAACAATCACCGCCAGCGGACAATGAATCCCAACCGCAACCGACAACCCCAGCGTAGCAAGGATCTCAAACCACGAAAAATAATCTAAACGCATAACACGTGGTTGGAATGTGAAAACAAACCTTTAAATGTCCGTCAAAAATAACTAACTACGAATAAAAAGTGTGGAGATTGTTGCGTAAAGGTTACGAAAGTGCTTAAACCACCATATGTTTTTTAGTTGTTCGAAAGTTTCCCATTCCAGTTTCGCCTATGTCTTCAGTTTTTTTCTACCAAATCATATTGTTGAAATGAGCGCGACAAAGTGTTTGCTGAAATAAGCTAGAAAATTGTGTGACAAAAAACTGTAATATCACGAATCGCTTTCTGGCCCTTAAAACCGACTTTTGTTTGGTGAGCCCCTTCCGAAAATGATTCGCTCGATGTTTTGCGATTGCTGCGCGCCAGAAATGAATTTGGTGTCATTTACAAGGAAAGTTGGCAATTGAGTCATAATAATTAGCCGGAATTGGGGCACTTCGTTTCTGTGTATCCAAACATTGGCGACGTTCGATATAAATTTAATAAGTGAATGGAAAAACACCGTTGGCTTTCATTTTAAAATAGAAAAATTTCCCAATATTTTTCGTATTACTTGTCGAAATGAATTTGGACCGGACAACTTTTCCATTAACTTATAGATGCTGAATAATGTTCTATGCAAATTCGTTTAAAATATTCAAATTTATAGAACACCGACTTACTGACCAACTTTAGTATCTTCGGATGAAAGTTGCATCAAAGGATAGGCTAAACAAAGGTATTTTTTGCAGAATATTTAGCGATGCAGACGAGACTTTTAGACACCATTTAAAGCTTCTTTAAGAGATTTCATGTTTAAAGTCATTATTGGTGATTTGCCAATCGTTGTCCCCTTACCCATTGTTGCACAGAATGACTTAAATTGTCAACTTTTCAGTGTATTTTTAAACTTTTTCCCGAAAATAATACTGAATCATGTTAATTGAAATGCTTGCTGATGAATTGAGGCTTTTTACGATATTTTCTGCTGTAAAATATGCATCTCTAAACACAGTTTTGATTTTTCCTGTTTATTCGCGCGATTTTTGTGCTTATTGTTAAACTAAACCTTAACACTCCTTCTACGGAAAATAAAGTTTTACGTCAAAACTATAAATTTTTCGAATCGAGTTTCTTTATATTATTATTATCGAGTTTGATAATTTGAAAGCTGTTCAATCGTAGGATGAAAATTAAAAATCGCAATTAACTGATTTTAGTAGCCAATGAGTTTGTCGATTTATAAAATCTTCGCAAAACCATGTCATGAAATTATTGAAAGCCACAGCAAGCAAAGCATGGAATTTTACAACAATTTTCAATGGATTCGGATATTTTATTTTTGAATGGTTATAACTTTTTTTCGTGAAATACTTTGCTTCTTCTCATGAAGCTTAAAAAATGAAGCTTAAGAATAGTTAAAATCAATATCTTAATAGTATACATACTTTTATACTATTATATCAACGATTGACATATTTGAAAAAAAAAATATAATTTATCCATTTCCGAAATTATTAAAGACATGAAAAATACATGTGGATATATGTGAGCTGGTCGTTTGAAATAGCTTTTGGCAGTGTTCGGCATCGCTAACTTAAAAGTTAGCGGCGCTTATTAGATCGCTATCTCGGTCAAAGTTAGCGATCGCTAATTAAAGCCGCTAAATGTTGCGTAAAAGTTATCGATCTATAATAAAGCGCTAATCGCTAATCGATAGTAGAAAGTTTTGAAAAAAATAAGCAAAACACAAATTTTTCAGCCATCTTTAATTATAATATTGACTAGAAAAGTGATAAATGATATCAAAGCGAAGAGCAGTTTTTGAACTTATTTTGTAATATTTCTGTACATATCAGTTGCGTCAGTCCAGTTTAGTTTTAGTTAGTGTATTTGGTGGAAAGTAAAAGGAAAAAATATAGAATCAAATTTTTCAAAATATTTACCCGCTTATTAATTTTTTTACATCAGTTATTTCAAAGATTCTCTTTAGGTAGATGTTTTGTTTTGTCCGAAATAGTTTTTCATCTTTTTTGACATTAATACACTTATTTTGTTCTAGAAATTTCAATTTTTCACAACTTTTTTTTTTAATATTCAAAAAAAACTTATGCTTAAGACATAAATTCAAGTGAAGACAATTAAAAAAACACGCTCATTTCAGTCATCTTCTGAAATAAATCTTTAGCGAAAATTTAAATACCTGATTCAATACCGGATTCAAAATTTTAAATCTGAATGATGCCGAATTTATGATCTATAAATCTATGGCCAAATTTACACTTCAAAGAGTTAGCGTTCTTCAGTTAGGTTAGCGGAACTAAAAATTAGCGGAACTTTCTTATCCGCTAGCTGAAGAAAAATATAGCGCGAAAATTAATTCGCTAACCTAAAGTTAGCGGACTAATTAGCGATAAGCGGATAAGCGTTTTTGTGCCGGACACTGGCTTTTGGTATCATATCTTCGAAAGATGTGAGCCTTAGTGTTAAGTAGCATTGAAATCTTTTCAAGGAAACATGAAATTTCACTGAGATCCTCTATGTGCGTGTGTGTGTTTTTTTTCATCACGAGTGACAAACATCTCTCAGATTTAAGTTTTTTGGTCAGATTTAAGCTTTATTGAATAGATTTAAACTTTTCAGATGCTTTTAAGCTTTCATCTCCAATGCTATCAAGGCAAAAAAAGCTTAAATCTGAAAAAATCTTAAAAACGAGATTCACTTGCACTTAGCAAATAGCTGTTGGTCACACGTATTGCAGAGTACCGTAAACGGGGTAATATTGATCACCAGGGTAAATTTGACCAACATTAAACTTTTCCACATAATCATCAATAACTCAGTCTATAGTTTGAATTTTTGAAAACTATTTTCTACGTTCGAAAGCCTATGAATTGAGTATCAAATAGGCACAATTTGGTTTGTATTTGAAATTTTTTTCTGTTAGTAAAAACTCTAATTTCAAATCTTAAAATATCTATTTTTCCAAGGCTCGCAAACAAACAGCTCTCCTGATGAAACCAAAAAGCATTTAGAAGCAAATGGGCTGTTGAATGTGAAAGAACAACTTTTTTTCTTTGTATATGAACAGTTATAGTGCTATTTTTATAGTCTTTTTATGATAAATTTTTGTTATTTAAAAAATAAGAACATTTTCCAAGAGTAAGCCCGTATTGGACAAATGGATAAGAACCCTATCAATTCTTTAACTTTGAAGAAAAAATTAAAATGGAAATAGTGGGAGGGCTTAGGAGAATATGTGAAGGTAAAATTTCATTTGTATTTTGCAGCTTGAACTATTTAGCAAGCATTGTAATTTTTGCCCCTAAATGTAGGCAGCATCACAGTTCTTTTCTCTATTATAAATATTTTTAAAATAAATCGTTAAAACTCAAAGTTAAATTTATAAACTTGTTTATGTAAATATTATGAAGGTGTTTTGTACCCTTTATGATCAAGAAAACTTGTTTAAACCGTCAGAATAGAGACTGATCAATGTTACCTCAAAGCATTAAATTCTGAACAGAGACGAAAACGATTTTTTAATCCAATTTAAAGTAGTCTAATAAATTTCTGCATCCATGTTTCCATAGGAGTCCAGTACTGGTTTTATAAATATAAAACATGCCACATTTCCCTTAACAGAAAAAGTATTCGAAATATATTAAAAAAATTGATCAATATTACCCCGTATTACGGTAATCGTATAACGTAGCATGCCCTTGGTTGGTCATACGTTTTATACACGAGTACGCAACGTTACATGATTACTTTATAAAACGTAAAATCAACATCGTTTTTAAAGTGTTAGTGAATCTCGCTTTTAAGCTTTTTTCTATAAGATTTATGGTTGTTTTTTACTTGATTGCACTGGAGATGAAAGCTCAAAAAGGTATTATCAGCATTAGCAATTTTTAAGCTTTTGTCATAAAGATTATCACACTTATTAATTAAGTGAAAATTCGCGTTTCTCGGAGACAGCACGGAGAAAAAAGTATAGTATTTCCAACAATAATCCACCTATATTCAATCATATATCTGATTGCTTCTCGGCTAACTATAATAAAATTATTAAAATTTCAACAATACATATAATAGACAATCTGATTGATTTCGTACAGTCAACAATGTATATAATACAAACGACTATAGTTGTATGATTAATTTTGTGCATTCAACTTTAAATATTTTATTTTTTATTTACATAGTATTCCGTCTCACGACATAACTTGACGAACATAATTCCTAAAATTCACTCGGTTCATAGCAACCGTTCTCCAATTTCTCGGACACCCCACGTTCGCCAGATCACGCTCCACTTGGTCTAACCACCTCGCTCGTTGCGCCCCCGCTCGTCTTGTTCCTACCGGATTCGTAGCGAACACCTGTTTTGCAGGACAGTCGTCCGGCATTCTCGCAACATGTCCCACCCAGCGTATCCGGCCAGCCTTCACCACCTTCTGGATACTGGGTTCGCCGTAGAGGCGCGCGAGCTCGTGGTTCATCCTTCGCCTCCACACTCCGTTCTCCTGTACGCCGCCAAAGATGGTTCTTAACACTCGTCGCTCGAATACTCCGAGTGTACGCAGGTCCTCCTCGAGCAATATCCATGTCTCGTGCCCGTAGAGAACAACCGGTCTAATGAGCGTCATATACAGGTTACACTTCGTGCGAGGGCTAAGTCTTCTCGACCGCAGTTGCTTGTGGAGTCCATAGTAGGCACGACTTCCGCTGATAATTCGCCTCCGGATCTCACGGCTGGTGTCATTGTCTGCGGTCACCAGTGAGCCGAGATAGACAAAGTCTTCGACTATCTCCAGCTCGTCGCCGTCGATCGTGACCTTGTTATTACTGGACAAGCGGGTTCGGTCGGTCTCGGATCCGCAGGCCAGCATGTACTTCGTCTTGGACGTATTAATCATCAACCCAATCCTTCCTGCTTCGCGTTTCAGTTTGCGGTAGATCTCCTCTACCGCCGCAGATGATCTGCCGACTATATCAATGTCATCGGCAAAACAGATAAGTTGACTGGATCTGTTGAAAATCGTGCCCCGCATTTCGCCCACCGCTCGTCGAATAACACCTTCTAGCGCCACGTTGAACATCATGCAGGATAGACCATCACCTTGTCGAAACCCCCTGCGCGATTCGAATGAACTCGACAATTCACCCGAAATCCGCACACAGCACTGCGTTCCATCCATCGTCGCCTTGATCAGTCTGATCAGCTTCCCGGAAAAGCCGTTCTCGTCCATGATTTTCCATAGCTCGTTACGGTCGATCGTGTCGTATGCGGCTTTGAAGTCGATGAATAGATGATGCGTAGGGACTTGGTGTTCACGGCATTTTTGGAGGATTTGCCGCAATGTGAATATCTGGTCCGTCGTTGACCGTCCCTCCATGAAGCCGGCCTGATGACTTCCCACGAATCTGTTTGCTTGTGGCGTTAGGCGGCGGAGTAGGATTCGGGACAACACTTTGTAGGCGGCATTGAGGACAGTGATCGCTCGGTAGTTCTCACAGTCCAATTTTTCGCCCTTCTTGTAGATGGGGCATATTACCCCCTCCTTCCACTCCTCCGGTAGCTGTTCTATGTCCCAGATCCGGGTTATCAACCGATGTAGGCAATCGACCAACCTGTCCGGGCCCATTTTGATGAGTTCAGCTGCGATGCCATCCTTCCCAGCCGACTTATTTCTATTCAGCTGGCGAATGGCTTCCTTAACTTCACTCATCGTTGGGAGTGGCTCCTCTTCGTCGTTGGCTACGCCGGCGATGTACCTTCCCCCACCGTCTTGATCTCCTGCATGTGCGCCGTTCAGGTGTTCATCGAAGTGCTGCTTCCACCTTTTGATCACCTCACGATTGTCCGTCAGGATACCCCCGTCCTTATCCCGGCACATTTCGGCTTGCAGCACGAAGCCTTTGCGGGATGCGTTGAGTTTCTGATAGAACTTTCGTGTTTCTTGGGAACGATGCAGCTGCTCCAGCTCCTGGAGCTCCTCCTCCTCCAGGCGGCGCTTTTTCTCCTGGAAAAGTCGGACTCGCTGCCTCTTCCGCTGTCGGTGATTTTCCACATTTCGACGGGTGCCTCTTTGCACTACTGCCGCCCGCGCGGCATTTTCTTCGTCCATCACCCTCCTACACTCCTCGTCGAACCAGTCGTTCCGTAGAGTTCGCTCCACATAACCGATGACGTTCTCCGCCGCACTGTTGATGGCTGTTTTGATGGTATCCCAACAGTCCTCGAGAGGGGCTTCGTCAAGCTCGCCCTCTGCCGGCAGCGCTGCTTCGACCGATTGCGCGTAGTCTGCCGCGACCTCAGGTTGCTTCAGTCGCGCGATGTTTAACCGAGGCGGGCGCCGGTTTCGCTTGTTGTTCACTACGGAGAGTTTTGGGCGCATCTTCACCATCACCAGATAATGGTCCGACTCGATGTTGGCGCCCCGACAGGATCTGACGTCGATGATGTCCGAAAAGTACCGGCTGTCGATCAAAACGTGGTCGATCTGTGATTGCGTTTGGTACGGTGATCTCCAGGTGTACTTGTGTGGGAGGCGGTGCTGAAAAAAGTACTACGTACGGCCATTCGTTTGGAGGCGGCGAAAACAATAAGTCTGAGGCCGTTTTCGTTGGTCAGCTGGTGCGCGCTGAACCTTCCAATTGTCGGTTTAAATTCCTCCTCCTGGCCGACCTGAGCATTGAAATCCCCGATGACGATCTTGATATCATGTTTTGGGCAACGGTCGTATTCACGCTCCAGCTGCGCGTAGAATTCGTCTTTGTCGTCACCGGTACTTCCGAGGTGAGGGCTGTGCACGTTGATGATGCTGATGTTGAAGAACCGGCCCTTGATTCTCAACCGGCACATTCGTGAGTTGATCGGCCACCACCCGATCACGCGCTTTTGCATCTTTCCCATCACTATAAAAGCTGTTCCAAGCTCGTGTGTGTTGCCGCAGCTCTGGTAGATGGCACGACCATCTGGATACGTTCGTACCGTGGAGCCCTTCCAGCATTCCTCCTACAGCGCTACGATGTCGAATTTGCGGCTCTTCAATTCGTTGGAGAGCACGTGGGTACTGCCCACAAAATTTAGAGATCGGCAGTTCCATGTTCCAAGTTTCCAATCGCTAGTCCCTTTTCGTCGCGTGGGTCTTTGCCGATTTCCATCCGAAATTTGTTGTTCGTTATTCGTTGCTTATGTTTTTTAGTAGTCACAGGCTCGCAAGGCCCGCAGCTAACCCCACTATCTCGCAGGAGGACCGTCGTGATGTTGCTGTTTTGGGTCCCGAACATCACCAGGACGTTGTTGCACTCCGCACGCCGCCCCTGACATGGAGAACAGACGCGTACGAAGCCCCCTAACTCATTCTGCATGCGACCAAAGCATCCACCGGGGTTGGGTACCCGATCTCCGCTAAGGTTGCTCGCACCCCAGCTACCACCACGGGGAGGTAGAGAATCGGAGTTGCACATTGTCTACTTCACTAGCCATCTTTAAATATAATTGATTCAACTATAATGCACGATTGATGTTATACATTCAACAATAATTATAGTAGAATCAATTATAATTATATGATTGATTTAATTATAAATATGATAGATTCTACTATAATAATATAATTGATTTAATTATAAATATGATAGTTTCAATTATAATAATATGATTGATTTAATTATAAATATGATAGATTCAATTTTATTTCTATGATTGATTCACTGAGGTTAACTATAAATATTGTGCATTTAATTTTTGTTTATATTGGAAGTTATCATATCTGAAGCACTTTTTCGGAATAATTTTATGGCTACGTTTTGTTTTCTTTCAATTTATTAGATTATTAGATATTTGAAAACCTGACCTGAATTCGCGACGTGGATCCTGATTCCTTCGCTCTCGTTCTTTTTGGATCTTGATGCATGGTTGCCCAGGAAATTGTGCGTCTAAACTAATCGGTCCCGGAAGACGTCCGTGCCTCTGCACCCAGCGAAGATTGACCTTGTGGGGGGAGGAATTTACTCAATACCATGAAATAAATCTATCATACGCCGACTTACCATAATGCTAGTTTCCTATGGGATCCTGTCAGGATTGTGTAAAAGAACGTCGAGACCCACGTTGATTTCCCGGGCAGCCAGAGTAGTTGTACTTTTCCCAATTCCAGGAACTGTCGGCCTTCTACACGACCGCTGCCACGAACTGGTAGAGGAAAATGTTTCACCATCACCGGAGAGCGCTTGCGTTTTGCCACCGATGTCCACCGATATTGGGTCCAACACTTACTTTTTTTTGTTTTTGCTGATGAAACTATAGTATTCAAGTAAAACAGAATCTATCGTAACAATATATTTTTATTTACTATATTTATGGTTCAATACCTAGAATCTATCATACATTTGAAGTTTAATCTATCATATTAACAATTGAATCAATTATAACCTCTACAGTTGAATCTATCATATTTACAGTTGAATCAATTATACCACTACAGTTAAATCTTTTATATTTATAGTTGAATGCCTATAATCAATCATACAATTGTAGTTGAATCTATCATATCTACAGCTGAATCAATTATACTATTACAATTGAATCAATTATACCATTACAATTGAATCTATTATATTCATCGTTGATTACATAAGTACAATCAGCAGTTTGTAGTTGAATCTATTGTATTTATAGTTGAATGCAAAAAATAAATCATACAGTTGAATGCATTATACTGATAGTTGATTGCGTAAGGACAATTAGAAGTTTGTAGTTGAATCTATTATAAAAGTAGTTGAATGCGAAAAAATCAACTGCATCTTGATTATTGGTATAACAAGCTGAAATAATTGGAACAACTGTCGTTTTTTTCTCCATGAGAAAATGGCCGTCCCTGAAGAAGATCCAATACGAATCGAAACGATGGGAACGTACAAACGTTTATACGTACACGTAAACAGTTGCGTTAAAAAAATGAAATCACGTGCGACTTTCTCCCAACTTTGACTGGCTGCAGGAATATAGGTTTATTTAACCTATTGAATGATTTCAGATAATGTTTTGAATTCTTGTTTGCAACTTCGGTATAAAAGTTTTATTCTCAATATGCCATTAACACTAGAAGGACCGGCAAATTGATATACCTATTTGGACCGTGACCAGTCAAAATGACTGGTAAAGAGGAAATTTTTTATATCATAATATTTTTAACTTTTTTCTTTTTAAATCATTTTGTTATTTATACGATAACATTTTTGTTATAAAATGGAAATATTTTTTCACCATGGGTGCACGGAATCACCTCATTTTGGCATAGTTGACGAATGCGTGTATGTCATAAAATGAATATTTCAAATAATTATCAAAAAGTTAAAACACATTATAAAATCATGTTAGATGGCTATGGGTATTGACCATGGGTGCCCGGTTTCACTTCAATTTTGTTTTAGTAGATATTTTATAGTATCCATCGCTCTGAAATTTTTCAACACGTTGCCAATAAATTAAACCTGGTATTCAGGTATCAGGTATCAGAATAGGGGTAGGCTTAATAGCGGCACGTTATCCAAATATACGGGAAAATTGTGCCTAGCCTTTTTTTTATCCAAGATTTCATCATTTACCTGAGAAAACTGAAAAACCTATAAAAGGAAGAAATAAATTCAATCTATTTAAGATGGCATAAAGCCTTTCCACTAGGGATTATTAGCATTAAAGCTCTTTTCTACATTCGGTAAGGAATGATAGAATGTTTTTTAAGTTTAATTTCTTAAACTCAGATTCGCTTAAAGCGTAAGATCCCAGAGTACGAAAACGTAGTCTGGCAAATGAGGGACAGTTACATATAAGATGGAAGGGATCTTCCACATCTGATTCACAACTACCACATACTGGAGATTCAGCACGCTGAATGTTGTGCATGTGATAGTTGAGTTTACAATGACCGGAGAGTGCTCTGATCAAGATGCTGCAATGAGATTTATTTAAAGTTAATAAGTAACTCGATACGATTGGAGAGGGTTTTTCTAAAAATAATTTAGTTTGACGACAAGTGTCCAACTCTTCCCAGTATCGTTCATGCTGGTTAGAGGACCAAGTTTGAATTTGGTGTCTGAACCAACATGGTGATATTGGGACAGCCGGCTCTGGTCCGTAAAATTCCTTTTCCGATCCAGCTCTAGCGAGTTCGTCGGCGCATTCGTTTCCAAAAATTCCCTTATGTCCGGGTACCCATAGAAGGTTTATTGACCATGGGTGCCCGGTTTCACTTCAATTTTGTTTTAGTAGATATTTTATAGTATCCATCGCTCTGAAATTTTTCAACACGTTGCCTATAAATTAAACCTGGTATTGCAGGTTTTGAAGCATATTTTTTCTATAAGTAGAGCAATTTATCATGGGTGTACGGATTCACCGCCATTCATCCAAAATCAATTTTTTTGCATGTTAAAGGTGAAGAATAAAGACTTTTATAGATTCAAATGAAAATTTATGTTATTTACATGGTTTTTCACTATGGGTGCACGGATTCACCGCTTTTTAATCAAATATTGGACTTTTTGCAAATTTTTAAAAAGCATTTTTGCAAATCTTAACTAAACCAAAGTCGAAACCATGTGCATCAAGTTAAGTCGTAAGACGGAAAACAGTGAAAATAAAAATAATGAATCAACATTGCCAAATTTACACGTTGATTTGTTTTTCCTTAAAAGTTTTTCGATTGACCAATATTGCATTTCAAATACCTCTCATATCTAACTCAAAAATATTTTATGTTCTGAAGCAAGTTGAAAACAATTTTTTTCTATATAATATTCAACAGCGAATTTACAGCCATTCCGTGCACCCAAGTTGAAATATTTTAGCGCCGATGTGGTCTATCAAAAAGGCTGGCGCGAGTCTGGTCTAGATATGCCAGGCGTACTGGGTTCGATTCCCGGTATCGGCAAAGAAAACTCTTGGGTTCAAGCCCCATAAGTTGCCGACAGGTAAGATGTGTTTCTTCTGTTCAATGTTCAATAAGAGGGTTTAATCACACCAGGAAAACCCGGTTGCCAGCACACCAGGTATACACGGGTGCCGGAGTACCTGTAAGTGAACTTGCATTGGAAATTTTTCGAACCTAATAATCTAAGAATGCATGTGAATACATACTTGGGCAGAAACTGCGGTGAATCCTGCACCAACCAACATATAAAAAATATTCCGTGCGCGCATGTTGAAATATCATTTAAATTATTCAGTTTCATAGCTGATGTCTTCAAATTTGAATAAATGAGTACACAATTCATAATTATTTTACTCATTCTAGTTTAGTATAAAACGTATTTATCACATAAAACTACTCGATTACTCGAATGGACATTATTAAATCTTACATAACTTTTACAAATCTTGATGAAATTTCGCCAAATTTTGACAAAAAGTTAGATTATAGTTTAGCAACAAAACAGACAAAAAAATTGGGAGTCAAGTCCCAGCAAACATTTTTGTAGGTACATTTCTCAACCAACTTTGCTATACGCTTCATATACATTATAAAATCATCTTATATAACTCGAAAAAACAGCATTTACGTACTAAAGTGGAGGCAATATGCATACATATTTTTAACTTCTGGCTTATGCGATAAGTGTTGCAAAAATTGGACGATATACAACACCTTTTACCGTACATCCTGACAGCATGCGAGAGAGCGCAAGTTTTGCTCTCAATGCATGCAAACCGTTGCCAGCGACAATATTTGCTGCTTCTCTCATTGGACAGTTTAACCAAACGGACCCTCTGATTTTTAGAAATCTGGTTGCACTGCTAATCGCAGAGAGAACAACAAGGTTGTTTTCTCACTTGAATCCCGCACGCGGGAGAAAATTTGCAAACATGGCGCAATTTTGTCATATACGAGTCGGTAGACTTTAACTAACCATTTTTACGATCATTTACTTGGTTTGGTAGGAATTACGATTCGCATTAACATTGTTAACGAGTTGAGCTGACATTTCTAATGCGATGTTATGTTTGCTGGGTTGCTTGTAGCGCCACACAGCGGCCAATCCGAGAACTTTTTCTACAAATCTTCATGACTTTTTTTTCATTAAAATCTTTATTCACCTAATTTGAAATAAAAATATAAAAAAAATATAAATACATACATATTTACATATTTATCTTTTTACCTTTTTACCAGTTTAACCAAACGGACCCTCTGATTTTTAGAAATCTGGTTGCACTGCTAATCGCAGAGAGAACAACAAGGTTGTTTTCTCACTTGAATCCCGCACGCGGGAGACAAATTTGCAAACATGGCGCAATTTTGTCATATACGAGTCGGTAGACTTTAACTAACCATTTTTACGATCATTTACTTGGTTTGGTAGGAATTACGATTCGCATTAACATTGTTAACGAGTTGAGCTGACATTTCTAATGCGATGTTATGTTTGCTGGGGTGCTTGTAGCGCCACACAGCGGCCAATCCGAGAACTTTTTCTACAAATCTTCATGACTTTTTTTTCATTAAAATCTTTATTCACCTAATTTGAAATAAAAATATAAAAAAATATAAATACATATTTACATATTTATCTTTTTACCATTTAACATGTTCAATAATTTTTTTTCGATAAAAGCATTTCTTTAAAAAAACTGAAAGGTCACGTAATACATTGTTCAAATTATTTGCTTGATGAGCGACGGGTTTCGACCGGTTTTTGTTTTGGTACTGTTGACATAATTTCCAGAGTCCCTTTTTTGGCATTGCGAGTACGCCGTGAACTTTCCTGCGTGAATCCATCTTCGTCTGTAGCGTCAGTGGAAGTTTCCAGCGTTGGAAATCGATTCCGTTTACTGGCACTTTGCTGGTTTCTGGGTTCTTCAATCATCATTCGTTCCTGTTCAGCAAAACCCTTGAGAACTTCTGCGAAATTGCTATCCCTTTTTACCTTTGTAGTTTGTGGTGAGCTGGTCGTGGGCATCTGAACGATTCCGGAGCAACTTTTATCAGCAAGCTGCTCAACACAACTAGCAGAGCTAGCTGAGAGAGCTTGTTGCATTTTATCGTGCTTATCTGTGCTTCCATCTTGTTTTTGCGGGCAATTGGCCTTGAGGTGACCTTCTTGCTTGCAAAAAACATCTTTTCTTTAAACCGTCATAATAAACTCTTCCTTTTCTATTAAGAAAGAAGAGAAAGCCTGGAATTTCCTTTTTCACTTCTATATGTATACCTCTTACACCGGTAAACAAGTCTAAACCAAACTCTACGGAAATTTTTCTCTGGTCATTTTTTTCACTGTATCATACTTGCACAACACATCAGCGATATTTCCATCCGTGATTTCATATATTACACAGAAAAAAATAATGACTATTACGTGTCATTGAAAATGATTCCCTTTAAAAAGAAACAACCTGTAATTTAATAAACGCGTAATTTTGAATCATTTTTACTGAAAGTTAAAAGGTTATCGTTTAATATTACAGCAAATGTCCTGTAACAAAAAGGAGCATGACAGTTGCTGTAATTATACTGGTGGAAAAAAAAAACGTGTTGATAAATTACGTGTCTTCAATTAATTTTCAATCGCACATTAGAAAAAAATTTGTAACTGGCATCCCAGTAAGCGACCAAAGAAGAAACGTCAAAAGCAGCGCGCGGACTTTGTTTTGATTCGGTTGTTCGTTTCGTGCCAGAGAAATTCCAGCAGCAGGAAAAGCCGGCGAACAACTTCGTGGCTATCCTTTAAGTGGTGTACTGTTTTTCGTTTCCATCAAAAAACGCCGATTCGGGAAATTTATTTAATCTTGCGATAGTGATATACACTGAGCAGTGCAGTGCAATTATCCAGATGTGCTGTTCCTGTCCGGAAGCGTAAGCAGCAAATTCAAACGACCGCCAACCAGGCGAAGAAGATTACCATGTCTGAACTGAAAACGGTAAGTAATTTTTCAGTTTTCCCCAAAAAAATGACTATCATTCTATCTTGTTTATCCATCTAATCTTTAGATGCAGCAACGTCTACGGAAACGGAGGAAGCATATTTCGCACTATGGAGCAGGTGACGAGAGTAAGCTAACACAAGTACGGGGAATATTTCCCCGGGTACCAGGGATCTGCGAAATATCAGCTGGCACAAATATTACGCTTTCAATATTCGGTCCCGACCAGCCTTGTAGTCTCTAGTGCAGTATCGGATTGTCATCTAACACCCGCAAATTTTCCAGGTAAGTAAGAGATTGTTAAATTTCGTATGCATAGGTTAAAATAATTTGTACTGAAATAGATTTGAAACAAAAAAAAAACACGCAGAAGCATCAAAATTAAACATCCGTAATTATTTTTAATTTGATGTGACCAAAGACTAAAGTGTTTTTTTTTTCACATATTTGCAGCCGAAATAACCAGAAAATGCTACCAGATAATAATCTCCAATTGCCCAGGCGCGGATCTAGAGATTGCTTCTAGGGGGGGTGATTTAGTAAATTTTCCAAAATAAGGGCCAAAATTTTTTAAGTGACAGGAAAAAATAAGAACTATGACAGGAAAAATTTTGATGCTAAAGATGAAAAGAATTCAGCAATGTTGAAGACAATTTAAAAAAAAAAAAAGATTGTTCAAAGAACTCTATAAATCTGTTTGTGGCTGGCTTAGTCTTTGGCAAAACGCAGAAAAATGTTTTTTTTTTCACTGGTATGAAGTCAAATTTACGTTTATTTATCTAGTTGGGAATATAGAATAACCATTTGTTTATTTTTATCAGATAAGAAATCCATATGCAATTTAATTTTCAAAATCGTACTTTATTTATTTTCAGTCAAAATTAAATCTGTTGATATGATTTCAACTCACTCAAATGAGCATCTCTGGTTTCATGGTTAAAATAACGTCTTAATAATTTTGAAAGTATTACAATATTCGGGTAAAAAAGCCATTTACATAAGTTTCAATTATATTTATTCGAAATATATTCTCTTTTGAGTTCCAATTTTAAACCGTATGTCGCTTCATTGCTTATCGAAACCCGTCAATGTATTTCTTATTTTTCACTTGAAGTTACAATGAAATATCAATTTAAAGACGTGAATCAAAAAACAATCTTAAACAGTTTGGCGACAGATTTGAAAACAATGCATGAATAAAAAAAACTTACAAAAATTATTACCTGTTTTAGACTTATAGTTCCTTATATCAAATAGTAATGTGTTGATCTGGGGTACAATCTTGGGTAGACTGTATTTTAATTGGTGTTTGTTTTTTAACGGCAAATCCACCCAAGCTTTCAATGACAAACGAGTTTTATGCGATACTCAGAACAAGGCATAGAATAAAATTCGTTTGTCATTAAAAGCTTGGACTGATTGGCCGTAAAAAAGTAATTTATGAAAATATGCCCTACTAATAATGCATAATTTGTACAATGAAAGCTTCAGTTACAATGTAGAAACTTATTTTTAGATATGGTTAAAATATTTATTGATATGGATTTTGAGCATCAAATAAGTTTGCTTTAAGAAAATATTTAATTTCTTACAAAAGAATTCATATCGATAAAAATGAATCAAACATTAAAAGATAAAATAAGAGATTAAAAATTTGTTGCTAGCTTGATCCAAATCGAAAATTTTAGTTTGAAATTTGGCTTTTGAGAAGACTGTGATAAATAGTATACAATACATTAACAAAATATGGAATTCCCTGCAGATTTTTTATTTTGAAATTTCAAGTCTCTTTATCAGTTAATATTTTATTTATTAAAAAAACAGCTCCATAAGTGAAATCATGTGGATAATTTGATTTTGCATTATACGAAAATTGTAAAATGAACTCGAAATCTACTTTAAATTTGAAATTTTTTGCTGAGTTGTGACATTGATTCAAAAAATTGAATAGTAAAATTGAATCAACAATTTTGCGATCTTCTACGATTTTAATCATCTCCAACGAAATATTTTCTTGATATTTTTATATTGGTTTAAAAAAATATTTACGGCCTGAATATGAATCTGAATTTAGAATGTTGATTCTGCCTCTGAATTTTGTAACTTAAATTCAATATTTGAATTATAAATCTGTTTCCGAGTTTCAACATTACTTCTAAACTGTAAAAACGCGATTTCTAAATCTTGATTCCAGATCAGAACTTTTTAAAACAGTTAATTGCATTACTTAACGTTCATAAAAAAAATGTACCAAGAACTGAAATTTGTTTCGTAGCCTTCAATCATAAATTCAAATTCTGATATTTTGAGGATTCGATCTGAGCTCACTAATTCAATTATTTGATCTGAATCCGATAATTGAATCTGAATTGAAATACGAAAATTTTAATGATGACCCTAAATTTGTTTGATACTCTTTTTCATTTCCATCTAAGAAACACTTTCTTTGAATCATGCACCAAACAAATCAGAATATTCTCATAGCGATGAGAATGAGAGTGAGAAGTTTCACTCCAAAATGCACAAAAATCTGATGTCATGCTTAAGGGGGGGGTAGGGTCTAACACTTTCAAAAAATCGATTTTTTTATTTTTTTATTATCTTATTGTAAAACATTTCAAGAATGTTGTGTCAAATTTTCAAGTCAATTGAATCAAAACTGTAGAAGTTATAGGCCTTTATCTCCTTCTATCTAATACTGCAAGAAAGCAAGAGCAGAAACATCAAACGCGTTTTTCTCGAAAGCACATTTTTAAAGTCCGTGGACATCGCCATTTGAAAACTACTTATCCGATTCTTTTCAAATTTGGAACATATTTTCTACATATAAAATACCAGACCCCAACGTTTTTCTTTTTTGTTTTTTTTACTTTGGGGAGATTTTACAGGTGAAAAATGGCGGATTTTTAAGTGAAAAATCGTAGTTTTTACTTCAAACAGCCACAAAAATTTCATAAAAATATTTTTTAGTTAAATAAAAACGTTGGGGTCCAGAAAAACATCTATTAAAAATATTTTGCTCTGATTTTTTGACTTCAGACGATTCTGTGCTGAGATACAGTGTCCACCGCAAATCCTGTTTTCTAAAAGGCATCCTCGAAAGTGCTCCGTCACCGGCTCATTTTTCAATATTTTTCTACGAAAAAATTACTAAATGTTCTTTTAACAATGCTTTGTATAATGTAAAAAATTTGAATACATTTGTTTGAATGATAGCTCTAGAAAAAAATCGTGAAAATTGTGTTTTTTTATACCTGTTAGACCCTACCCCCCCCTTAAGGAAATTCCTTAAAGAGTGAGGTACAAGCTTTATCCCTTTCGCACGCCCGACGCCAACACGAAGTTATACACGCGCATAATTCAAGAATATTTTCAAGCAGCATCTGAATTCTTATGCACGCGGCGTAAAAATGGTAATTTCAATGTTAAGATATTTTGACACATGAAAAAGTTATATTTCATCTAAATTGAGTTAAAAAAAAATGGTGACCATTTTACTGATGATTTATTTTTTCCGCTTGGGGGGGGGGTGATCACCCCCATCACCCCCCCCGTAGATCCGCGCATGCAATTGCCAGTGTTTTCCTAATGGCATCAAGATGTCCCCGTCAGACTTTGATTTGACTGAATACTATCTGGATCACAAGTAGCCGTTTCCGAGCAGTGATTGTGTTTCGCCAGTGTCAGAAGTGTTAGGTGATAACTATATTTTTTCAAATTTGTTTTTAAATGAATTTAATAAATTAAACAACAGTTTCAAAAAGTGTTTCTGAATATTATTTGTGAACAAATCCAATTTGAAACCGAGCTAAAGTAAACCTAAATTTACAGGCCTGTAATTTTAAAGTTGCCTTTTATAGATATGCTCACTGAAAAACAGTGGTCCTGTAATTTTTTTTCGACATGTAAAGTTACGGTAAATGTCCTGCTCCTTTTTGTTACAGGATATCTGCTTTAATTTTACAGCAATTAATTTTTGCTGTGTAGAAATTAATGCGAAACAGAGTTCGTACGGGATCAGCTAGTATAGTAGTTATGAAATTAAAAGATGTAGATTCATACAAAGTTTTGTAAACCTAGGGTTAGGAAGCTCAGTTTGTATAGTTTTTAAAATTGATTATAAATTTTTTTAGGTATATAATGAAAATTGATTTTTTTTTTTTTAATTTCGAATGATTTAGGTAGGTATTTGTACCTATGTAGGTATTTATATTAATCAATAATAAATACAAACCCTTGCGAGACCAAGTAAATTCAACTTCTTCAAACAAAAACAAAATCCAAGTGCTCATTGGTTTCAGAGTTAAAAACAAATCAAAATAAAACACTTCTGGAAAGTATCTAGCGTTCAAAATTAGTCAGTTTTCGAAATTTAACGGTGCATTGACGACAGAAACAATGGGCAATGTCATCGGCGTGGAACAGGCTGGTTAGACGATTTAGAAGGCTCCACAAGCGGTAAGTAGATCGTACACTATTCAGGGGATTAATTTATTATCAAAGATAGACTTAAAAATAGGCGTGGAGAAATCAGATGAAGGTTTGTGATGTTTATCGATGTTCCCTCCCACACTAAGCTAGTCCTCGCAAACAGCCGCAGGAGCAGCCACTGTGCTGACAGCAATGGCTACATTTGCCGCATGTTTTGCACAGCGGCACAGAATGTTGGGCACAGGAAGAACATTGAGGCCTTCGCAGCATGTTCATGTGATGAGGATTCCAGAAGCGTGGATTGAAAACGGTTGGCATTCCTGCGCCATCTCGAAATGCTGCTTGGACGTCTCTGTTTTTCGAAGGTTTATCCATCAGATATTGATGTGGCTTTACCGCTGCGTGGGGTTCAGCGTATAACACGTGATAGTTAGAGGGATCGTCATGATCACTTGGGGCATCAAAATCTGCCGTCAATGGTTCTTGGTTCACGATGTACGTTTCGGGGTTGGCGTAGGCAGCCCGCTGCTTTCGACCGAGAACTTTTGGAGAGGTTTCCGAAGTGAGAGGGTCCAAATCTGGAATTTAATAAAATATCGGTATTTAATAATTGTCTGGTACAAACAATAAGTGATTATCACAGTTTGAATTCTAGATAAGTTTGAACACCAGAGAAATTTGACTAAAACATGCCACGAGGTTCATTTCAAGCTGATAGAGTTGCAACGGATGCAAACAGATAAAAAAAATGCGGATTCAATTTCTTCTAGAAAACGGAGAACTTTTATTTTTTTTTTTAAATTCAAATGGAATTGTCCTAAACATTATCTTCTGAGGTTCAACTAACTTTAATGGCTTTGAAAACATTCTTATTCTCGGCACGTAAAACAAACGTAGATATTTGCCTTGATAAAATTATTTGCCTCTGCTTATTAAGGTTTTGGTATAAAAAATGATCGACAAGGTAATTTTCTAATGGAATTATAAATTAACTGAATGGTAATATAAATTCCAAAAACATTTTTACTGAAAAATTTAGTATAAATCTAAATTGGCTCGAAAGCAATATCATACAATTTCTAGTGAAGTAGTTTCATTGGAGCTGCTATGCTCAGTAAAAATGATTATTATTATGATATATGTGTGCAGTACATTTCTGAATTGGAATGGAACACTTTTTTTTAACATCCAGAAATCCTCCTCAATAACTGGTTTATAATAACACCCTGCGGGCTTAAAATGCTAACTCTGAAAAGATTTAAAAAACTTCCATTGATTATGAGATAAAAAATCTAAAATTTAACTGAATCCTAACTTTATTATAATTTTTTTAACTCAGAGATCTCAGTAGAAAACATCTTTCTTTAAAACTTCTGAAAAAAATATAAGCATCAGAAGATTCTTTCTTTAACAAAATGTCAAATTTTCTTAAAATTAAACCATTAAAATTTGGAACATAGGGGAAACTTGTCTACTATCGGACACTTAACGTTTCTAGCAATAACTTCAAAAAAATAGGTTTGGAATCATTGGTTCTTCTACAGATTTGAAGAGTATCAATATTATGATCGCTAAATTTGTTGTCTATGGCCAGACAGTACGAATTTTTTCACCAAAATAGTCACCAATGGCACAAAAACTAAGCAAAATGACTTAAATCACTCGCACAGATCTTATGAGTACGAGTTCATCAACCAATCATTCTATGAAGCCTTTCATACAAGTTATTTTTGACAAACTTCATCATCGAATTTTGAAACCGACCATATACGTTTTGTAGATTGTGCCAAAAACTGACCTGTGAAAAATTTCCGCTCAATTGGACTTGATTTAGAGTTGTCTCAAAGCGATCAAAGTTCCGTTTTTGACTCTCAATAATCACCAAAGAAATCGGAGAGATTTAAATTTCAGTTTTGATACCAAATGACTAAAAACTGTTAAAAACTTCGTAATCTGGTGTTGTCTCATTTTTTTTTTTAAATCGGAATGGAATTTTTTTTTAATCACGAAAGGGGTACAAAGGAAGTTGAGAAAATCTAAATTTGAATGTTGATGCTAAATGACTTAAAAATGCATGAGATCTAGTGATACCTCTAGAAACATAATTTTAGTTAAAAATTGACTTTCTGGGACTTTCGGAAAGCGATTTGTCATACGATTTTTTGAGATAGCGTTCTAAGGAGTGTATACGAAAAGAATGCAGTACTTTGTTTCGTGAATAACTTTTAAATGCATGGATGGGAATTGATGAAATTTTCAGTGAAGCTACCTAGTGATGTAATGTGTACGGATACGAAATTTGGTGAAAATCAGGCTAGTGGTTTTGAGAAAGCGTCCAACACTGAAGTTCATTTACAAATTGTTTTGGACAGGATTGGAAAAAAAAATGCAAAAAAGACCCAGGGGGAGATTCAAAAACAGCTGAATATCAACTATTTGACCGACGTTCACATGGTAAATCGTTAGAGAAGTCCTAGAAAACTCAATAGTGAGCAACAATTTAAATAAAAGTGAAGATTATTAATTCTGTTTTATCAAGCTGACTTGAAAATAGGCCTAACTTCATCTCTACAAGGTAGAAAAGCTGTCCGGTAAAACTAACAGAATACGGTGGTCAAATCGTGCGCAAAATATTTGGACTGCTTGTGAGGAGATATTTTGAAAAATTTCGTGATGGACAGCAAAACGTACTTTTTAGCGGTCACCTGGCAGGTTTCCAACCAGAGACAATAAGAGGAAAAAATTGAAAAATTTGATGTCTAGTACTTGAGGAGGGATCTGTGGAAACTGCAAATTATTGAGTCTTTCATAACGATTGAGACGATAAATGGCTAAAAATACAATGAAGACTGTCTCCTAATGCGTCCGTTTTCTCTGCAAAGCACTTCCCGAATAGACCAAAACCATGGTTTTACATTGTAATAACAATGGTTTTCGTCTTTACAATGAAAAACAATGTAAAATTTCAATCCCTTTAAAAAGTAAAATTTGTGTTGTATTGTGAAATTACCGTAAATATGGCGATAACCATGAAATATATGGTTAATACATAATATTTCACTGTATGTACCTAGATAGCTAGGACTTCAAGATGAGCGTGTACGGTTTGTTATGTCAATGTGAAAATTTTCCTTGTTTTGTTTGAGTGGTACCACGCGAGTGGAAAACATTTTACTTGATTTACTTGTGCTGGATCGGATGAGCAAAGATTTTTATTTCAGTGGGTGAACAATGTTAATAATAAAATTTTCATGGTTTTACCATGAAAAAATGGAAGCTGTTATTATCATGAACTTTACATTTTTGGACTTTCTAATGTACGGGAAATCACCATTTTTTCCATGGTTACGCTGCATAACAATACCCCTTTTTCAAGATAATTATCGTCAAAACTATGATTATTATAGTCGAAAACTATCAACTTCAATGTGTATTCACGGTATCGTGGATCGTAAAAGTCATGGTCCAAGCCATCAAAATCATGGTATAGTGATTATGAACTTAATGGTTTTTTCATGGTGCAAGTCTATTCGGGTTCAATAGGTTTATACAAAGTTTATACTCAGTTTAAAATGGATCTGAAATTGTGTCATTACGCAAACACTTTGGAGGAGTGTTAAAAAGTCAAACATGTTGTTTTTTTGCCGAAGGATGACAATTGGCTAAACTTGTTATGACTTCGAACAAATTTAAAAATTGGAGTTATTTTGAAGGTTAAGTTTTGGGAAACAGCTAACGTAATCAAAAAGATCGATTTAAAAAAAGGTGGTTCATAGTGAGCACTATAGGTAGCGCACGTGTTGCCCAAAAATTAATGTCGAAAAATTTCTTCATTGGACGCTTTCTCAAAAACCACTAAACAGAACATCACAAAAATGTGCATATGTGAACATTATATTACCAGGTTACTTCGCTAAAATTTTGTTCAAATTTACATCCATGCATTCAAAAGTTATAACCAAATCAAAATATTGCTTTTTTCGAAAACACTCCTTATATCGAGATTTTTCGACTCAAGTTATTTGGCATCGTGTGTGTGCTCCGAAACATCCAGGCAAGACTCGTCAACGAAAATTTCTTGGCTGGAAACCTTCCAGGTGCCCACCAGAGATTTCGTTTTGCTGTCCATCACGAAATTTTTCAAAATGTCTCCTCGCTAGCGGTCAAAATACTTTGCGCGTGATTTGACCATTTTATTTTGTTTATTTTAGCGGTGGGAGCTTTTTATCGTGTAAAAATGAAGTCAGGCCGGTTCATTAATCAGCTAGACGAACCAGGCAAAAAATGTATCCTTTTATCATTTACCCTAATGAAATTTTCAGATAGCGTTTGATTTAAACTCTCCCATTCCTTACATTCATGGAATCAATCATCTACACATCTCACATCACATTCACATCAAATCTTCATAACTTTAGCTTACTGTTTTATCTTCTAGGGCTCCTTAAACGATTTACCATATGAAATTTGGTAAAAATAGTTGATTTCGAGCTCTTTTTTGGTCTCCCAAATGATTTTTTTTTTATTCTGCCCAAAAATTCTGTTAATAAGTTTTTGTATTGAACTCTATCTAAAAAAAACTACTTGACATATTGTTACCAAATTTTGAACACCTAGGGGTAGAATGGCAATGGAAAATCAGATAGGGGAGATGAGGGCATAATGGTCACCTTAAGGAAAACGCTTATTTTACCATAGAGAACAGTTATAATATGTGAATTACATCATTGTTTCGTGTTCAGACACTCAAATAGTCTATTGCCTAATTGGCTGAAACTTGAAAAAGAAGGTAAAATCGTTTAAAATTGCATTTGCGAATGCTGAAAACCAGTCACTGTAGGGGCATAATGAGATCCCCCCCTGGGTCAGTATAAGCACAATTAATCGGGGCGCGATGAGCGTTTTCTGCCGAGGAATCTAG
The DNA here is from genome assembly GCF_029784155.1 of Uranotaenia lowii. Taxonomy (NCBI): domain Eukaryota; kingdom Metazoa; phylum Arthropoda; class Insecta; order Diptera; family Culicidae; genus Uranotaenia; species Uranotaenia lowii. The sequence goes on along the minus strand of NC_073692.1, from coordinate 184,155,450 downwards.
CAGCGAATTCAACTCGACGAAGTCAACTGAATAATAGAGCTACAGCTTGACTTATTTCATCTGACGATTTGGCCTATTGGTAAGGTGTCGGAGAGGTAATCAGTAGACTTGAATTCGATTCCTGGTCGAGGTGATTTTTTTCATTTACCATTCACGATGGATGCATTTTGCACTAAACAGTGAGGCGTAGATCCATCATACAAAGCAATAAAAATATAATCTAGATCTGTTTGTAGTATTCAAACAATTCACACACGCTCATACTTTATGTTTCTTGTGCTTTGTTTGGCGGATGATGCTTCTTGCCGTATAATGCAACAATAACAAAAAAACAATCATGAATGGCATATGAAAAAAAACCACCTCGAACAGGAATAGAACTCGACTCTATTGATTACCTCTCCGACACCTTACCAATAGGCCAAATTGTCAGATGAAACAAGTCTAGCTGTAGCTCTATTATTCAGTTTACTTCATCGAGTTGAATTCGCTGCTAGATTCCTCGGCAGAAAACGCGTTTTAAAATTGATTAAAGTCGCAGCCCGTGGCGTAGAGGACAGCCTTAAAGTCATCTAAGCCAGCGGACATGAGATAGAATCTCGGTCACGACACACATAGTACACTTTCTGTGGGTTGGTGGGTTTAGCATTTGTAAGATGCTAGCCTTCATATCCTCGAAAGATGTACGCTTAGAGTTAAGAAAAAGGAACCTTTTCGAGGAAACATCAAGTTTCATTGAGATCCTGTATGTGTTTGTGTTTATTAAAAAAAAAGTGAAAAATCAAATATTTAATGACGGTGAAAATTGAGAAACAATGGGTAAATCATCCCTATGAACATCGATGTAACCTGATTCATCTTGAAACGCTATCCCGTAGAAGGAAGTTCCTGCAATGTTTATTCACATTCGACTTACTGAGCGGCAATATTGAAAACAACGATCTCCTGGATTGCATAAATTTGTATGCTCCTACACGCCCGCTGAGGAACCAAATGCTTCTTTGGATTCCATCTCATCGAACCACGTATGGCTACTACAACCCAATAGACGCATGTAATCATTATTTTAATGAGTGTGTTAGTATTTTTGATTTTGGTATGTCTAAGCAATCATTTAAAAATAGGTTAAGGCATCTCTTAGAACAGGGGTGAGCAACCCGCGGCCCGCGGGCCGCATGTGGCCCACGAGACCCTTGTGTGCGGCCCGCGAAGCTTTTTCAAATGTTTATGCCTCAACTTTTTTCTACCATGGATAGTTAGGAAAATTTCAGGATGTTAAATTTTTTCTGGCATTTAAGCGTTTATTATGTTCTGTTTAAGGCTTAAATGCAATATTGTTTATTACCATAACGTTACATTGGAGTGTTTTTCTTTTATTAGTATACTTTTTCCCTTCTACTTTGAGAGCAAAATCCATTAACGTGAGTCGGAATAACAGCCAAAAATCGGAACCTACACATAGTCAAAGGAATTTCGAAGCCGGTTTAGTGAAGTCATAACCTATTTTCATTTCAAGCAAAAATATAAATTTGAATTATAAAAAATATGCTCAGCAGATTATTTTTTTAAATTATTCTATCCAATGGCAAAAAAAAATTTAACTTAAAACTTCTGATATATTTTTTTTTATTTCTGAATATTGACGAAAATTACGAAAGTTAAATAATAAAGCCTTGGTGAACGATTTTAGATTGTTTATCAACATGAATCAACCCACAAAAATTATAAGTTCTTGATAAAAACAATTGATATCTTAAATTTTGTGATTCCACCCAAAATGTCTTTGACGATTATCTGTGATGCTTTTTTTCAGAAATTTGATAGAAAATTGATCACAAACATCGTTTAATTGAGTAATTTCACTTATAATTCGTAATCCACATTACCAGAGTCAAAATATAGCTTTAGAAATCCTATCGGAATGATATCTTAATAAGATTTGAAATGATGAAAATGAGGATAAAAATTCTAGAATTTAAAAATGGCAAAGATTTAGCGAGGTACCTTTTAAATATCGGGTTTTTTTTATAAAGCCGTGTTGTAACTGCCGCGAATTACTGTTTTTGTAAACGTGAATTCGTTTTTTCTTTTCTATTTCAGTTTTTTTTCGCCAAAAATTTGTAGTTATGAAAAATGACGTGAAGTTCTAACAATTATCACAAAATAAAATTAAGTGCGGCCCGCCGACAAGATACCAAAATTAATTTTGCCCGTTGGTTCAAAAGGTTGCTCACCCCTGTCTTAGAACAATAAGTGTGTGCGAATCAATATTTTTTCGAAGACTAATAAATAAATAAATAAATTAAATCATGTTGCAGTGCGTACATTTTAGATCAAGATGATTTTAAGGTCATTAAAGCTTATTTAGTGGTGTTCAAAAATTATAAGATTTTCGTCACTCTAGAACCTAGCTGGGTATTTTTTATTATTTCTGTAAAGATGATGAGGATATTTCTTTTTTTGTGAAAAATTAATACTATATGTTAATACTATACTATTAACACTTAGGTGAACATATTCCCATCATTAGATTTGTGCCAAACATTATTGTAATATTCGAAATATTGAAAGTGTCCGTCTTACCCGATTTTCCCCTACATATTACATTGCTAGGTAACTTCTCTGAGAATACTATCAATTTTCATTCACGCCTTCAAAAGTTATTTACAAAACAAAGTATTGCATTTTTTTCGAATACACTCTTAACATGCATCATTTCACCGTTATTGAGTGTGTGGTCTCGGCGAATGTAAATCAAAAATTTTAACCATAATTTTGGGTATAGATTAGACTGCCCCAAATTTGTATGGGAAATTTAAAACCTGTAAAATGTTATACGCTGCAGGCTAAAATTGGTCCTGGGACTAGTACAAGATCTCATGCCAAATTTGGGCCAGATCGGACCACGGGAAGGGGTCGCTCAACGGGCCTGAAGTTTGTATGGGATTTGATTTTGAGACATTTTGTTCGAGAGGAACATGAAAAACCAGTTTTTCGTCAATAACTTCTGTCTCCCTCGACCGATTTCTTTCAAAAACAGGTTTTCTTAAAGCCTAAACTATGACAAATATTTCATATGAAGGTTGCATTTCAATTAAAGTTAAGATAAAAAAGTTATTAAGTTTCAAAAATTGGTTAACTTTTTTAAGGATGATATTCACCACTTTTTTAATGAGGCGAATAAAGTCCTACCAGAACACTCAATGCGAAAGGCATGCCGTTTCGTCAAATAATGACCGATTTTAATCATTGTTGTTGCGCTCGATTGCACTTTTTAATGTTTTTCTAATATTTGAGTTTGGATGATATTCACTTGATAGTTCGGAAAGAAGTAAGGGCGGAAAAATGCTTGACAATTTAAATAAATTGCATAACCACAGGGGCTTAGGAACATGACTGGACGATTTGTGATGTCAATAAAAAAAAAACAGTTTTTCATCAATAACTTTGGTTCCCGTCGGTCGATTTCTTCCAAAAATAATTTTTCTTAAAGCCTAAATTATGAAAAAATTTTCATCCGAAGACTGCATTTCGATAAGAGTTTAGAAAAAAAAAGTTATGAGGCTTCAAAAATAGGCTAACTTTCTACGGTGGTATTCATTACTGTTAATGAGGCGTCAATATGTTCGACCGGCCCAACTCATCAACAGTGATAAATACCATCCTTTAAGAAAAACCGTTTTTGAAAGAAATCGGCCAATGGAAACCAAAGTTATTGATGAAAAACAGGTTTTTCATGTTTCTTCCGAGCAATATGCCATACAAACTTCAGTTTCGTTGAGCGACCCCTTGCCGTAATTCGATCTGTCCCGAATTTGGCATGAGATCTTGTACTAGGACTAGAATCAATTTTAACCTAAAGCGCATAATATTGCTCAGGTTTTAAATTTTCCACACAAATTTGGGGCAGTCTATTGTACATATATCCGCCTTTGGGTGGGGTTTATGTTTCATCTTTTCTACCTAACTCAGAATCTTTTTTTTTTTCTCAAAAAATCTATTCAGAATTGTTGTTATTCTCAGAACCAACCGCCAACATATTTTTATATCGAAAAACACATGGACCAACGCTTTATGATGCCAATGAAATGATAATTTTTCGAAAAAGGTTCTTTTATATTTTTCTCACGTTTTTATTATATTAGCTGTAGCTTTCTTTTGATACACAATGAAGGTTAATATTGATAATTGATTCCAACAAAGTGTTTTATTCGGTTTAGAGTGAATTGTGTTTATGTTTGAAATTTCTTTTTTTTAATGTACGCATTAAGTTTCAAAGAAATTTATTTGAAAACTCTGTTACCGTGCATGCTTCGAAAAGAAGCAATTGCTACGATATTGTGTATAATTTGAACTTTATTAATTACTCTATGAATAAAAAAAAGATTTTGAATAACTTCACGTGTCAATCTCATTATTTTTTGTAATAAAAAACACTCTAAACATCTTTTAATTTAAATTTATCTTTTAATTGGCATCACAAATCGTCCAGTCATGTTCCTAAGCCCCTGTGGTTATGCAATTTATTTAAATTGTCAAGCATTTTTCCGCCCTTACTTCTTTCCGAACTATCAAGTGAATATCATCCAAATTCAAATATCAGAAAAAACATTAAAAAGTGCAATCGAGCGCAACAACAATGGTTAAAATCGGTCAATATTTGACGAAACGGCATGCATTTCACATTGAGTGTTCTGGTCGGACTTTATTCGCCTCATTAAAAAAGTGATGAATATCACCCTTAAAAAAGTTAACCAATTTTTGAAGCTTAATAACTTTTTTATCTTAACTTTAATTGAAATGCAACCTTCAGATGAAATATTTGTCATAGTTTAGGCTTTAAGAAAACCTGTTTTTGAAAGAAATCGGTCGAGGGAGACAAAAGTTATTGACGAAAAACTGGTTTTTCATGTTCCTCTCGAACAAAATGTCTCAAAATCTCATACAAACTTCAGGCTCGTTGAGCGACCCCTTCCCGTGGTCCGATCTGGCCCAAATTTGGCATGAGATCTTGTACTAGGCCCAGGACCAATTTTAGCCTGCAGCGTATAACTTTTTCAAAAGTCGGGTCATTTGGGGCAGTCTAGTATAGATGTTTCATTTCAATTCTATATTCAAAATATTCTTTTTTGTAAAGTTAAGCTAGTATACAGTACTGAATAAAAAACGGCTTGCATTCAATATTTTCAAATCCCTATGTCTTTTGTCACATAAGGAATATCAACTTGAGATATTGAAAATTAGACATAAAGACTGAATAAATGACGTGAGCTGTGGACAACTAAAGATTAACATATTATACCCAGTTTCGAGAATCAAACCCATGCCATTAGAGGGATCAGCGATTACCGTCTTACAACGCTAACAACTCAACCACTCAGACGTACGTACGTTATTCTGATGAATTATAGCATTTTTGATAACCTAAAGACTGGTGGAAAAATTTGGAATCGTTACACATTTAAGCATAATTCGTACATGATTCGTGTTCATTGTTTATTTAAAACGTATTTTCAAGCAAATTTGCTTAAAAAAAACTGAACGGATTTTAGCTTGTAGCTTACGAACATCTTCTTGAACTTGGTTTTCACCATCTTATCGGATTTATTTTGTCCATGCGAAAACTGACTTCTACTACAACTATTCTTATGCTCGAAGAACGAATGCAATTTAAGACAAGAATGTTTCTTTTTTTTAAAAATACATCATCAAAATATGTCAAGCTGAGTTTTCTTATGTGGCAAAAAAAAAGAACTGTAGTTTTTTTTTGCTCCAAAACCTCTTTATGAATGTCTAATTAAAACTCACATTTATTTGAAAATCAATATAGAAACTATTGCATTTTCAATCAATTGAACCAGGGATTATTCAATGTACTGAAGTTGCATATGACCTGCTTATAGTTTTCTCTTTATCGTAACACTGATATGCATTAAAATGACTGAAAGAATGCAACTTTTTTTTTATTTAGCTTGCGTACTGATGATCTACATAAATACTGATTTTTAAAAAAACTCAAGCTTTTGTTTCCAAAGTCAATTAAATATTCTAAAAAATGTTTCAAATTTAAATAAACAAAGATTATTCAGATTTTATATTTGAGGCGCTTGGAATTAAAGGGATGCAAGTGCCTGTATGAGAGTTTAAATTCAATAGAAAAAGTGTTCAAATTTTTTTTTTCAATTATTCGAGTTTTGCACCAGATGTATATTGAAACATGAAAAATCGATAGGTCATTATACTTAACTCAAAATTGATGATTTTGTACTAGCACCCATCTGATCCTGAGGGCCTCATTTCCAAATACATGTGTATGTCTTCTAAATGTATTTTCAAATGAAATTTTTCAAAGCAAACAAAATTCAATTGATGTTCTGGAAAAAATGTACCATCTCTACAGTTTGTTCCGAGAAAAAAACTATGAACCGATGTACACTGGAAAAAGTTTAAAGTTATGTGCGTTTCTTTGAAGTGATTACAAACTAGAAATAAACGCAACTTTAAAGGAAAAACGATCCCGAAATTTTCTCTTAACTCTCTGAATTGTCATTGGCCCATACGACCTAATTAAAAAAAAGCAGCACACTTAACTTCACTTTTAATTTACAGTTGGAGAGCTAGATGAACACTTTTACGTTTGAACGTAAATTTCATAAAATAACATGAAATAAACATACCGCTAGTAACGGTGCTTTCAGTTTCAGCTTCCGGATCAACCATCAGGTAGCTTTCCGGTTCATATCCGAGTGGGACCATCGAAGGTTGAGTTTCCGGTTTCTGTGAAGTTTTTCTTCCCCCGTTGGTATCCTTGGTCTTGGCGCGCTTCTTAATCTCCTTCAGGGTTCGTGATTCCAAAAATTTCGAATCCTTTGGAATATCAACGGTTGATTCAGTGTCTTCTTTTTGGGCTGCATCCGTAACCTCTTCGATTGAATCGGTCTCCAGAGGGATTCGTTGCGTGGTAAGATAACGACTGACATCGGAGACATCCTTTTCAAATTTTTCCTGACTTTCATAGTCTACGGTGAATCCATCTGTGAACAGAATTTCTTTCTCCTCTTCCGTCAGTTCCTCGGCATCATCTGTTGCCCCCGCCTCATGGCTAAAAAGTTTAACCGCTTCACCGATTGTGATCCCACCCTCACCATTTTCACCACTTAACAAATCCAACAGAAGCCCATCATCATCCTCCGTATCGACGGCATCCGTATTGAGCTCTTGAGAATCTAACGTCACTTCATCGGAACCAATTTCCTCCATCTCCTCGACAGTTTCCAGCCCATCAGGCTGCGCGTATGAATCACCATCAATTTCTCCATCTCCTGCTCCCAAAATCTCTAACGATTCCTCAACCGATCGCGATTTAGCGTTTATCAGCACGATCGACACTAACACTAGCGTTATCAGCAAGACCGTGGCCACGAGTGCGCGCATAATGATCATATCACAGAATGTTCTCACTTGTACAACTTGGACATTCGATCGTTATCTTAGGCGCTCTCGGTCGAAAGTGCTGACTTTATAAAGGTTGAAACCTTACACCGAGCGCAGTTGAAACGATAGGAACGTTTCGCATGTTTTTGATATGGTGCGCGCGATTGCGCGAAACGTGATAAACTTCAACATAACATATTCCGGAGATGTTGATGACCGTGTGGTTTTCGGTACGGTAAATATTCAACATATTGTTACTTTCCAATCGCTTTGGCACGTCTTGGCTTTCATTCATATCTGACTACAATGTAGCATCCTTGAGTAAGAAATGTAAATAAGACTTCAATGCTTTTGCTCCAATTGCTATCCCATTTAAACGAAATTGATTCTGGAAATTAAAGAGTTTCGTAAACTTCTAGCCGGTAACTTCGTTCTAGCATAAATTCAATTGAAAGTTCTCATGTTGAGCTATTCGTTCATTCACCCTATCTTTCTTCACTGGGCAACTTTGAAGAAGTCTTCCAAGAATAAAACAGTTGAATTTCTGTTTAAAGAAGCGATACATTTGAGGAACCCAAAAATTTGATCAGCTTGTCAATTTCGTGGACGGCGGCCTTTCAAAATACATGTTTCGGCAAATGAACTGCTATATATGTAACTTTAACAGTGATTATTAAGAAGCATACAACACTGAATTCGATAATACCTTATCACTTTTTCAAATTATGTTAAAGCTGTCAGAGGATATATTAGTTTATTTTGTAATCAAGTGTTTTCGGAAAAATGGGCCTCAAACCGTAACGTAGTACTTTGATTGCCTAGTTCTAGACTGAGAAACGGCAGAAAACATAATTCCTAAGCTGTCCAATATGCGTGTGTGTAATTTGATTTATTTCGCCCTGCGCATGGAAGATACCTGGAGGTCGGAAGTACGAGAAAACGTAATTTTGGGGGCCATCAAACTACAATGGCGACACCTACCATATTGAAGATCATAAAGATGCGCCCTGAGAGAATTTCTCGACTTAGTTCCACTAAATAGGCTAACGATTTTGTTTGATACACCGCACACAGGGGTAAAACATGAAAAAGGCGATCAAAACTGTTTTCTGCCGAAACGGTACGTTTTAGACCTATAGTGTCTTCGAGACGAATGGCCAACATCACAAGGGCTATAAAATTAGTTTTTTGAAAAATCGATTAATCCACCTAGTAGTGAGTTAGAAAAACTAACTTTTTTAATATCCATTTTAGAGCTATATTGTCTGAGAAAAGTTTTGAGCTTGTACCAATTCTAGCAACATTGCTAAAGAAGTCATAGCTGTAACATCAATCGTTTCAAAGTTATGACAATTTTTAAAAAAATAACATAAATTTTCAGTTTTTTCAACATAACTTTTTTGCGCGTGATTTTTCCTATAAAATATGTTCTAAAGAGTTTTGAAGGCAAAAAAGTTGTACACTTTTGCTGAATATACTGTATAAAAATTTTGAAGTTTAAACGAGATATCTTAAAAATACTTAACAAAAATAGTCATTTTGAACTGTTCATATCTCCTGAGTTCGGACGAGTTCGTGAACATATTTTACAGTTTTGCATTGAGAAAAGTATCGCCTTTTAAACAATATAAACTCAAAGTGGCCAATTTTGATCTTCATAGAGTAAATGTCAATAGAAGTGAGATAAAAATGAAGTTTTTATACTAATTTGAGCCCATCTACCATCTCAAGTCCAAGTGGTTCAAGTAGGCCTACTATTAGGAATCCTACATGTTGCAGTCTAATAGTAATAGTTATGCTCAAATTAGTATAAAAACTTCACTTTCGGCTCACTTCTATTGATATTTACGCTATGAAGATCAAAATTGGCCACTTTGAGTAGTATATTGTTTGAAAGGCGATACTTTTCTAAATGCAAAATTGTAAAACATGTAACCGAACTCGTCCGAACTCAGGAGATATGACCAGTTCAAAATGACTATTTTTGTCAAGTATTTTTAAGATATCTCGTTTAAACATCAAAATTTTTATAAAGTATATTCAACAAAAGTGTACAACTTTTTTGCCTTCAAAACTCTCTAGAACATATTTTATAGGAAAAATCACGCGCAAAAAAGTTCTGTTGAAAAAACTGAAAATTTATGCTATTTTTTTAAAAATTGTCATAACTTTGAAACGATTGATGTTACAGCTATGACTTCTTTAGCAATGTTGCTAGAATTGGTACAAGCTCAAAACTTTTCTCAGACAATATAGCTCTTAAATGGATATTAAAAAAGTTAGTTTTTCTAACTCACTACTAGGTGGATTAATCAATTTTTCAAAAAACTAATTTTATAGCCCTTGTGATGTTGGCCATTTGTCTCGAAGACACTATAGGTCTAAAACGTACCGTTTCGGCAGAAAACAGTTTTGATCGCCTTTTTCATGTTTTACCCCTGTGTGCACCGGTTCAAAATCGCCATCAGATCCTCAAAGCTGAACTTAAAACCAAGCCTTAAAATAAGGTTGGCAGAATTTTTTCAGCACGTACCCGAGCCTGACAAATCCGGGCTATTTTATCTAAAGTCTGCTTCATTTAATATTGGAACAAATTCTTTTGCTCATTGTGGCGCTCCTAGTGGACGGATTTGGAAACTTTTTTCACCCACGTGTCGGGAAATTCATTACCTTTCACCATGTATTTATGTCATAACACCAAACGATAGCATTTTGTAAACAACCGCCATGGAAGCCGAACGGAGGGATCAAATTGTGCACAGTTTTCTTGAAAATCCATTGTTGTCGGCATCGAAGCTAGCTAAACAGCTTAAAATGCCCAGAAATACCGTATGGCGTGTTATCAAGCAGTACAAGGAAACATTGACGACGGCTCGGAAGCCGCATTCGAAGCGTCGGAGTGGAACTGTCGACCGGAAACTGCGTGGGAAAGTCATCAAGGCCGTCAAGAGGAATCCCAATCTTTCAGACCGCGATTTGGCCAATAAGTTCCAGGCCGCTCACAGTACGGTGCGACGAATTCATCTCCGGGAAGGAATAAGGTCATTCCGAGCCAGCAAACAGCCAAATCGGACGCTGAAGCAGAACAATGTGGCCAGAATCCGTGCTCGAAAGCTGTACGACCAAGTACTGACAAAGTTCGACGGATGTATTCTGATGGACGATGAGACCTACGTGAAGGCGGACTTTGGGCAAATCCCAGGTCAAAAATTTTATTTGGGGGGATGTACCTGCAAAATTTAAGTTCGTGTTTGCGGATAAATTCGCCCGCAAGTACATGATTTGGCAGGGGATATGCAGTTGTGGACAGAAAATCAAAGTCTTTCTCACTGACAAGACAATGACATCAGAAGTCTACAAAAAAGAGTGCCTACAGAAACGGATTCTGCCGTTTATTCGTGCCTACGACCGACCAGTAATGTTTTGGCCGGACCTCGCAAGCTGCCATTACAGCAAACGGTTATTACAGCGTAATACCGAAGGACCTCAACCCCCCAAACTGCCCCCAGTTCCGGCCGATAGAGATACTGGGCAATCACGAAGCGGAGGCTTAAGGCAAAGGGAAAACTTGTTAGGAACATGACTCAAATGAAGAACTGGTGGAATCAAATCGCCAAAACGGTGGACGAAAAGGGTGTGCGCCGCCTAATGTGCCGTATTACGGGAAAAGTACGAGAATTTCTTCGAAACAGCAATGAATAATTTTTTTAATTTTTTTTTATGAAAGAGTAAAGAAAATGCTACATTTGTATGAAAAACAAATTATGAATTCGTTAATAAATGACTGAACTACACGCAATTGTTTGTGTTCCAATATTAAATGAAGCAGACTTTAATGCACTCTCAACTTTATATCAACGTTGCAGTTGGCGAACAGTTATTGAAAAACTTATCCGGTACAACAGTGTTCGATGATTACTCTTGGGCTCGAACTCGCGGACATCAGCTCAGGAGGCAACTGACTTGCCAACTGGGCTATATCACAAGCAGGATTCAACACACGCGAGTGTCACAGCATGTTCAAAGGTTCAACTTTTCTCTGTTATCAAAAAATAAAAAAAATATGTTTTCTTCATGAAATTGTTACTTCGGCCCAAATGCACAATTGAAACGAATTTAGAAATGAAAATATGAGCTTATTATTTTTGCTTACATACCAATTCAAGTACGAACTTAACATGAAAAGTGTTTTTGTGTTACATGGCTGCATAAAAGAGACTTTTGATCCGCTTCTTTTTTGAAAAGTGAGACTTCAGAACTGATATTCAACTGGAAGCAACATTTTTATGAGAAATTTTTAGTATACTTTTGAAGTGTTCAAAACAATATTTCCTCCTGTCAACTTACACGGTGGGGCAAGGGCAAACGTCAAACTTTTAAGTAATTCATCTTCGAAACGATTTAATATGTTGGAAAGACCAGGAGGGGTATTCCGAATGTTGAAACTGAAGCGGATATTTAAAATTCTTAAATGTCTTTGTAAATGAAGGTCATTTGCTTTGAACAGCATTCGTTAAAAGTGGAATAACAAACATAAATTTATACTGCTGTAATACTGCAGATATATCAATGCAACTTGATAAAACATACAAACAGATATACGTATTAAATCCATTTTGAAGCCATTACTCTGACGCATCTGAAAATAAGCTTTGCATTTACACTTGCCCCAATATACGGGACAAATGTTAACTTAGAAATTTGTTTTTGACAACATTTTTGTATATTTGACTTTCAAAGAGAAAATTAAAAACGCGGAGAAATTATTGAGTGATGCAACTGATATTTTTTGCTTTAATAAATTTATTTAAAAAAGAAAATTGCACTGTATAAAATCGATAATTTTCATACCATGATAAGTGTTGTTTGGGAAAACTTCAAGCTATAATGTCTCATGTCAACGATTTTGGCATATGGCGAAACATTTTTTTAACATAATTTTGGCGCAAAAAGGATAGATATTCAAACTGCTTCGAAGGGTGAGAATGGTGGAAAAAGCTGTTTGAAAATGTTTAAAAAAAAGTCCTTTTCATGGTTTTTTTTTTCAAATTTCTATAGCTTATTTTTTAACTCCAAAAATACATCATCTAAAGCTAATCAGGGGCTGGAAGTGCTCATAACACAGAATTTTAGGAATATTCTCAAAAAACTGTCCCGATTCACGCTATTGATCGGTTTTCAAAACTCTATTCCATAAAGTACAATGTGCAATAAATTCCAATATGCGAATCTTTTTCTTTCAATTAGAAATTTATGTAAACTCAAGCCGGGTAAATCGGCCTAAAATTGGAAAAGATGGGGGAGCTCCCATGTAAGTTTAAGATAAAGAGCTTTTTAAAGAAGGGACCATATTTTAAAAGAGGATTTTTTAGCGTACTGATATTTGGCATAAGGGGATTTTTTTTATTATCTGACAATTTGCGCCGGGGGTCTTCAGATTTTCCCAAAATTGAAAATTTGGTTCATTTTTGCGACTTAAAAACACATGTATTTTTTCAGATTTCTAACATTTTTATTTTTTGAGTTAGCTTCGGTTAGATTTTTTTTTAAATAAAAAATAACCATTTTTCAAAGCTACATAACTCTGTTGTTTTCAACGGAAATTATAAAATAGCACATCAAAATGCATTGAAATTTTATCAGCTTTCCAAATAGAATAGTTGAAAAAAATTAAATAATGACCTTCAACATGAAAAGTTGTAAATAAACTTTAAATGGCGTCTAAAAGTACCGTCTGCACCACCGAATATTTTGCAAAAAATACCATTGTGTAGCTCGATTTATGATGCAACTTTCATCTGAAGACACCAAAGTGGGCCATTAACACCTTGAAGAGTTATGAAAGAAATAATGACAATAAATCCCTTTTTTTGCATCGAAAACAAACAATGGTTGAACAACTGCACTCACATATGGAGATAGCAAGCACTTCTAACAACATGGAAACAAAAGAACTTACCAAAGCAGGTAAAAAACACTACTTCTTCGTGCTTTGTAGATTGTTTGCAGCAAAACTGACTTTGAATTTTAACCAAAATTTTGAGTATCGTATTGTTTAAGTGATATAACTAATAATGGGAATGTTGCTTTTACAACCTGGTCACATACTATGTAACTTATTAATTTTTCGATCAAAGATCATTGTGAAGCATAATCAATGCCAATAGTAGAAGGTTCAGTTCCTGTGTTTGGGATCACAAAAATGTGATTAAAAAAGTTAAATATAGACGTGCTATACATAGTTTTTATATCAGGAGCTAAGCACTGGACACCACAATTCTTTCCCATTGATCAAAAAAGTTTGAGAAAGTGGCACAAATTTTGTAGAAATAATCAAAGAGCTCAGTATGGCCAGCCCAGGCTGTAAAATGATGGAAATATGATACTTTTACCGTATTCGTTTTCTACATTCGCCCAGTTTTGAGGTTTACCATACTAGAACAAACATAATTCGTCGTCAGCGTTTTGCTACCTCGATCGCTCACACACGAATCTTCAGTGTTCCACCGTCCATTTTAAATCAAATCAGGGGAATTACGGATGCAAAACTTAGCGCATAAACTTCTAAAAATGACAGTAAAATGTGCATAACTTGTTGTGACCTGGTGCAAAACTGGGTATAAACAAATACGTTAATAGATTTTTGGATATAACATGAAGTCAGTTAAGCTGCAACAATCTACCGCCCCTTCTTTCATAACAGTCCCATATACAAAAATAAGCAAGCGAGACAATCAGCTTTTTCTGTTTTGGAATATATTTTTAACTTGTGACCACCACTTTCAGCATAAACGAAAATCGTTTCTCGGTTGTCATAATAAATCGTTAGGCCTGAAATTTTCGAAATTGGGTTATTGGTAAGGTCGAGAGCGCCATTTTTATTCATTATGGGACTGTTAATCGACCATATTTGAAACCTTTTTCGAATCTACTAGCATAACAGTCCCATACAAAATATATTTTTCTCACCAAGCTACTTTCTAAGACTTGAATTTGATCATTTTTGAACTTCTAAATGCAATTGTAAGAAAAAGAAACATACTTTTGCAAAAATATATCATGAATTCCACATTGTAAGTTGAATCTTTTTACGATTTTTGATTGCATCCGATAGTTTTTTGCTCAGGAAGTCATTCCTAAGAAAGTCAGACCTGCCTTCGAAAACTAGTGTGCATCATTCGACATCAAGTGAGTTAAAAAAATGTTTAAATGATTCAAAGCAATAAACCAAAGACTATTTCGCCGAAAGAAACATTGAAAAGTAACCAAATCCGTGGTATTTCACATATGGGACTGTTATTCAGGTATATTTCATATAGGACTGCCACGAATTGATATTTTTTTCGAAATTTCTAGAACAAAACCTCTTTTTTTAGTCTTTTATGTTGAAGCCTTATGTTGACCTATAATGACGAAAATTCATATGGGACTGTTATGCGAGTAAGGGCAGTCTGAAAAGGACGAAAAAATAGTGTTTTTTACCTGCTTTGGTAAGTTCTTTTGTTTCCATGTTGTTAGAAGTGCTTGCTATCTCCATATGTGAGTGCAGTTGTTCGACCATTGTTTGTTTTCGATGCAAAAAAAGGGATTTATTGTCATTATTTCTTTCATAACTCTTCAAGGTGTTAATGGCCCACTTTGGTGTCTTCAGATGAAAGTTGCATCATAAATCGAGCTACACAATGGTATTTTTTGCAAAATATTCGGTGGTGCAGACGGTACTTTTAGACGCCATTTAAAGTTTATTTACAACTTTTCATGTTGAAGGTCATTATTTAATTTTTTTCAACTATTCTATTTGGAAAGCTGATAAAATTTCAATGCATTTTGATGTGCTATTTTATAATTTCCGTTGAGAAACAACAGAGTTATGTAGCTTTGAAAAATGGTTATTTTTTATTTACAAAAAAATCTAACCGAAGCTAACTCAAAAAATAAAAATGTTAGAAATCTGAAAAAATACATGTGTTTTTAAGTCGCAAAAATGAACCAAATTTTCAATTTTGGGGAAAATCTGAAGACCCCCGGCGCAAACCCGTCAGATAATAAAAAAAAATCCCCATAACTCAAAAATTGATGTGAAAAATGTTTTTATGGAAGTTCGTAACTTCCCACTTTGGGAAAAAAAAGGTGAAAAATCCGTAAATTTTAACATTATTTGAGTCATTTTGAAGCTAACAGAGTACAAATTTCAGATCTTGAAAAACAAATTTAGAGATCAAGCTTCAGTAAATAACTAATACCATCTTTGAATTGCAATTCGGAACTCCAGCTGCAGCTCTCATTTCAAAGTTGTTGGTTCTAAACCATGATGAGGTTTGATTTAAAAAAAAAATGCTTACAAAAATCTAAATTTGAATAAATTTTTACAAATTACATTTGTTTTTGGAAGGTGTAGCAATGCACACCGGGTCAGCTAGTGAAAAATAAAAATCGGTTCTCCAGTTGAGGGGCGCTTGGAATGGGTCATATGTTTACCTGTTGCTCTGGTCATAAAACAGAAATTGCCCCACCCCCTTCCCACCCACAATCGGAGGGATTTTTTTTTTCAACAGTACAGCAATAACACTCCATGTCGCTATCTTTCTACATAATTGCGAACGAATCGAATCCAACGACTAGCGAACGAACGACCAAGCAACATACAACAAAGCAGGATCATTCAAAAAATCATGATTATGAACACCATGATTCGATCCGATCGCAAGTTGTAACACACCGTGATCGGGGAGATTCGGGAGTTGTATCCTTCGAGATTCGTAGCTTGTCGTAACCACGCACAACAAGATTAATGAAAGATATGGGATAGCGTTGCGAGTGCACGCAACAGGATTTTTGCTGTTCTTGCATCTTCGAATCTCGGGTCACTCGTCGCTCTCTGAGATCTCTCCATGCAACATAAACAGAACACAAGGCGTCGTCTGCCAGTAGCAATTGGAACGAGTCCGAATGTTGGTCGTTCGCTGCTCACAATCGTTTGAAGCGATTTTTTTCCATCGCTGCGAGTGTGTCGAAAGGGGCTGTTCACTAATTACGTAAGCACATAGGGGGGGTGGGGGGGTTTCACGTTTGCTTACGATCTCTTACAAGGGGGGTAGGGGGGGTTTCCAAAAATCTTACGTAAGAAATGTTACATTAAAAGTTCATCACAGCCACAGCCATACGGAACCATATTACTCAGGTTGTTTTTACTCACTACCGATTTATTGGTTAATTTTGATGTTATGTTTTTTATCTTTGAATGTCTTGGAAATAATAAAAAAATTGCAGGTTCTATCAAATTTATAGAGAACCAATTCAAACCAATATGCCATCAAAAAAACTAAATCACATTGTTAAAAAAGATCGTCGGTTTTCGCTTTTCATCATAACAATCTTATGAGCTGAGAAATTCATATAAACAAAAAGGAAAATGGCGCGTTGTGACACCCCGATTTGAATCCATCATATTTCGAAAATGACTTCATCCAGAAATTTTTTTTTAATATCAGCTTTAATAATGAATTTCTAGACAGTTTCTTTACTGATAAGCCTGTGATGACCAACTCTAAATTTTACAAACGATTTACCAAAAAAAAATCCTAAAACATCATCGCTTACCGCTGAATGAGTCTGAGGTTTGAGGTTAGTTGACAACGTGATTACATTTCGTTAAAAAAATTTGCCATAATTGTAATAGTATATAATGATATTTTTTAAAGATTTTTAGATTTTCAGGTAAAAAACATAACAATTTTTTTATGGTACCTTGTGCTAACTTGATCTCTTATTTTTAAATCGGAATTTGGATTTTATATTGTTTATTCGATTGTGGAAATTTATTGAAAATTATTGTTACCCCAAACATGCTACGCCTTGAATAATGTTTTCTTCAATCGTTTATGACATTTCATCTGTTGTTTTGTATAGAAAATATTTTTTTAATTTTACTTCAAAAGTGCTTTGCTTTGAAGCATGTATGTCACATTTTTAATATTTTCAAACTATTTTTGAAAAAAAACGTGTCGATTTCTCAAAGAATAAAAAACGTAAGATCTAACTAGGGGGGGGGAGGGGGGTTTTCCAAAAATCTTACTTTGTCTTACCAGGAGGGGAGGGAGGGGTGAAAATTTCCAAAATCGTGCTTACGTAATTAGTGAACGGCCCCAAAGAGCATGAAAAAGTTTTTCTCACACTTATGTTCTTTGTTCACGCGCTCATTTTATTCCTCAAAATCCTAACGGGCAATTTGAGAGCAAAACGAGCAGCAAAAAAATTGAGCAGGGAGATTGGGTGTGCGCGCGTTTCGTAAACTCCCCGGCTCCCCGAAGTTGCGAAATGAGCGAGCGAAAAAACAAACGAGCACACGCCCGGGCTAGCTCACCGGGGGTTTGGATTTTCGTGCTTGCGTGTCGTGTATGAGCTAGCTGTTGTGCTGCAGGATTGGTGTTTCTTGGTTAGGTAGCTTGCGTCGGGCGCGGCACAAATGCGTCGGCGTTAGATGAAGACATTTTTTGTTCCATATCTATAGAACTAATCATACGAAAGAAACCAAATTCAATATGAAAGTTTCTTTGCTTATTCTACTGGGGGAGGGGATAATGGAAAGGGGGCTCTCATACAATTTATTGCATAACTTGCACTTGATAACTTTTTCAGCCAATTGCGCCAAATTCAGCAAAGGAGAGAAATTTTTGATGGCTTGGGAACAGTTCCTTTTCTGTGCATGAGGTTTTTAAATGTCGTCTAAATAAGTCACGGCTTACTTACTTGGAAGATTACTAAATTTTCTACACAAAGATAAGTATCCGTGATAATTTCCGTGGAAAGATTAAATAATATTCAATGATATAAATAACTACCAGTTGAATAGCTTAGCTCTATCATGGTGTTTAGTAAGGGGAATGGACAGGACATCAAACGATCGGAAGACTGCTATAGAATGGATTGTGGGTTCAAGTCAGCCGGAGTATCTCGGCAAATTTGGAATCATGAGTAGGTTACTAAGGTACCTTTTCAGGATCATATATTTGTTTCGAACAGTTTGAAGAGTGTGGTAACGGACCACTTGATTGTGCTGCAATTTTTGTTGATGAGTTAAACATAAACAATATTTGAATGTGCGATCGAGATTTCCCGTACCGACTCGGGTCGAAAGACCTATCAGTCACTGGTGGGTTTTCATACATACATATATACATACAATTGGGCCAAATGCAGCATTGGAGAGTTTATGGAATCAAGAAATGATTATTTGAGATTTTTCCATTCTACAATGGGGAGATAGACACAAGAGAAAGGTGCATTCATATTAGACTGGACCAAATTTGTATGGGATGATTTTTACAACAATTTTTTCAACGCGGCACCCCCTAGGTTGGTGCATTTAGGTGAAAAACTGACTTTCTGAAAGTTTCAGGTCATTTGGTAGAAGCACGAGCTGGCGTAAAGGACTTGAAATTTGTATGGAGATTTTCGGCAAAATTTATAAAAAACTAGTTGACCCGGTAAACTTCGTTTTACCTTCTAAAGTATAAATCGTAATAAATGTTTAATTTCATCTACACGTCCTTAACTGCATTGTGCTCGCCAATAGATTCTTATGGAAATCGTAACAAATAAAGTTTAATTTGTATTGGGACCCCCCTTTCATAAAAAGTGAGATTCTTGAAAGTATTATACAAACCATCTCTGACCCAAAAAACCCTCGGATACCAAATTTCACTTCATTCCGACCGACCATTCATACGTGATGTTATCACAAAGAAAACGCCTCCATTTTTATATATAAGAAGATATGAAGAAGAGATAACTTTGTATGGGGACCCCCCTTTCATAAAAGTGAGATTCTTGAAAGTATTATACAAACCATCTCTGACCCAAAAAACCCTCGGATACCAAATTTCACTTCATTCCGACCGACCATTCATACGTGATGTTATCACAAAGAAAACGCCTCCATTTTTATATATAAGACGACATACTTTCACTCTTTGTGTTCTAAAATATGTTTCCAGTATGCTAGAAAGCTCAGAATTTCTGGAATTGTAGTTCAAACAATAACAAACAAGTTTGTAGTAGATTGTGAAGCGATACGAGTTGACTGTGATGAGTTATCCCAATTGATCCCATTTCTTTAATATATCGCTCGTGCTTTTGCCAACTGACCTGAAACCTTCAGAAAGTCATTTTTTCACCTAAATCAACCTAGGGGGTGCCGCGTGGAATATAACACGGAAAATAATAAAAAGGTAAAATTTACCGAGACAGCAAAGGTGAATGCTCGCAAAAGCCAAAAAGGTAACTTCTACCTATTCGAGGTGAAACTCACCTCACAGCGAGGTAAAATATACCTGAAACGAAGAATGAAAAAAGGTACAATTCACCGAGAAAAAATGTGAATCCAAAAAAGGTAAATTTCACCTCGTAGCGAGGTGAAGTTCACCTGAATTGAGCTGAATCAAAAAGTATAATCCACCTAGAAAGAAAGGTAAATCCAAATAAGGTAAAACTTACCTCGTAGCGAGGTGAAGTTGACCTGGATTGATCTAAACAAAACGGTACAAATCATCTCGAAAAAAGTAAATATTTGACGAATCCGTTTATTGAGGTTAAGCTGTTTTGCCGTTTAGGAACAAGTTCTGCTTCGTGCACAATATGTGAAAATCGGAACAAAATGGTAAGTGTTTTCTTAGATTTCATTTAGTTGTGCTGGTTCTCTTCATAATACTTTGCTTTTGTTTCAGATCGGCCCACAGAGCTTCGTGTTGTATTCCCGTCAGCCTTCAGATATTATTCCGGACAAGCCGGACCTGACGAGCTTGGCGAACAAAGGACTTGCCTCAACAATTTTTAAAGAACACGGTGATATATCTCAAAAATAAATATAAGGTAACAGTTCCTATTTATTTCAAATAAATGCCAATTTTTTCATGAATTGTGTTTTTTTTTAATTAATTATTATTGAAGAAACCAATCAAACAAACAAGCATTTACCTTTTAAATCAGTGAATGGGAAAACGGTATTATTTACTATTTTGCTAGGTGAATGAGAAAATGGTAAAATCTACCTTTTTGCTAGGTGAATTGAAAAATGGTAAAATTTACCTTTTTGCTAGGTGAATGAAAAAAAGGTAAAATTTACCTCGAAAGAGGGGTGGAAAAAATTCACCTCGCAAAAAGGTAAATTTTACCTTTTTTTTATTTTCCGTGAAGGATTTTTTATATGGGCCAGTCTAATCCATATATTTTTTAATAGTTCGAGAATTGATCGATCCAATTTTGCATAGAGGAGATTTGGGTACTAACAAATAAAACCAAATCAGGGAGTAATTTTATGCAAGCAAGTAAAACATTTTAACATAGTTTAAGAATTTATGAAGAAACAAACAACTTCAAAAACATAATTATGATAAAGAACTGAAAAACATATGTAAAAAATAGAATTATTCTTCTTTGTATTGAAAATCGATTCTCAAGTTGCAGTTGATTTTAAATAAGGACTTTTAATACCTGGCAATAATTGAAAAATCTTATCCTTATAATTTTCTTTCATTACAGAAAATCAACTTTAACCACTCTTGGAAGACGCATTGTTTCCCAAAAACAATATTTGGCTTTGATGCAATGTTTGGATTATCTATCAGAAAGTAATGAAGACGGCGATATCAATTTATCCTCAATTAATCGTTATTTCTTTTTTTTTTTCAAGTATAGATATCTCCTATTTCGGCTTGTTTCTTTCCTCCGGTAATTTAACCAGTCTGGATAAGATCTATCAACAAATTGAATCCGGCAACCCAAATTTGATTGACATGCTGAATGAACTTTCTTCCCCGAGGGAGTGCGCCATGGCCACGCATCGGTTCATTCGTTCCTACAAAATTTTGATCCTGCCGGAACGGGCTCTAAATATTCTGTGCGGTAAGGCTTGAATGTTGGCTTGAATTCTGTCTTCTAAGAAAATCTCAATGACTTATCCTTCCAGCAGCCCGAAACGAAGGAATCCCCCGACGGCTGGTGGCCCTGGACGTTCTTAATTTGGTTCATCACGAACTTTCGGGACCGAAGCTGGAATTTGCCCGGGCCTATCTGCAGATGATGCAGCATCTGACCCTGCGAGGTTATCTCACTCCAACGGAAATTCGAATCGTTATCAGCCCCTATCTGGCCGTACCAGCTCTGTTTCCCGGAAGGAATTCTATGCAATTTATTGCCTCCAAGTCGGCCTGCCTCATGGAGGTGTTTTTGAGCACCCATCTGTTGGACAATCCTGAAGCTCTGTCCCACGAATTGGCCACCGAAACGCGTCGCTTTGAGCGGAAACGGCGAGATAGGTTTGATGATAAATAGAGAAAACATTGAAATTTAAAACAAAACAGCAAATATTTACATATTTTAATCTGCTAGGGACCTTGCCAGGAGCAGAAATATCATAGGATTCAACAGCTGGAGTTTGTTAGAAGTAGGGTTTTTTACAAGGGTTTTTTTGTCGTCCATTAGATATCATCTGTCTCATTGCCTTGGTACCGACTATACAACTAACGAGCTCTGTAACTAGCAAAAAATTTTGTTTGAGATAAAGTTATAATGAATCATAGCTAGACAACACTTTTTACTAATCGGAGAAAAATTTGCGGGACATTTTAGCGATCTACCTACACTTAGTTTTCCGCTTATTAAAAATTAAAAATTCTGGTATACGCCTTGACTTTTCTGATGACCCTTAACCGTGGTTGCCTATCAGGTGCCTCACTCCAACACACATGATTTGAACTTTTTAGACATTTTTGACAGTGTTTGTATACTTTTCCACACTAACGCAAAGAAATTTTTGAACAATCAACGGGTTTTCCAGCCATCGATTTAATAATGATGGATTTTGAAGGAAACTGTGCTGAATATGTTTTGCCTTCCTTTCAGAAAGGTATAGTTACCGGTCGATTTTGTAGATAATTAATTATGGGTCTTAGATATACCTTTATAGGTACCTATCAGACGATGTCAGTGTATTTGTGTGTATTGGTGTGATTTTTTTAAAACTTTTTTTCCACGTTTTTGCGAAACTGGGCAGTACAATAAAAATGATTTTTATATTTAAAAAATTGTTTTTTTTTCTTCTTCAATATATAAAAAAAAAGAAAAAAAAACAAAATGCTTTGAAAAATAAATTTTCATAGTAATTATCATCAAATCATCACTCCAAAAAATGTGTCAATTTGGCTTGCTAGCCACACCCAGCAATCACTAATCAAGATTATCGTATATATGACGTCAAATTAAACATGACGTCATATACACGATGGGCGCGCTCGCTGTGTGTAGTGGTAAAATTTACAGGCTCCACTCCCATTCATGATGTCTTAATGACGACAAAACGAGCGGGAAGAAGGAGTAGTAGAGATTAATAAAATTTCTAGCATTAATTTTAATTTTATTTTTTTGTACCAGCTCTGTGTTAACCGAACCGGTTTCAAAAATTTTAGAGCCGAAGCTCCAAAACCATGTTGTGGTATGTAATATGAATTTTCATAAAGCGGTACGACCCCGAACTTGCCATATCAAACCGATGGGCCTAGAGCCCAACATCGCATTCTTCTGCAGCGATGGCGAGCTTCGATACTACGACGCAAGCGGGAATCTGTCAGATAATTTTGTAGTAAGTTTGGAAAAGGGCGAACGCGCCTAATGTAAACAAACCTAGCGTAACATTTCATAAGGGCGAAACTATCAGTTAGCTCGGAACAAAAAAAAACGCTTTTGAAATTTCGGAACATCTTATCAAATGCTATTTAAAAAATCGACGCTATCTATTGGCACTACCCGAATAAAAAAAATCAATTCTAAATAGGCGTAATTTCACGTTCCAACCTGTTCCAACGAAAATGCATCAACAAAAAGTTTCACCTAATTTAATTTTATCAACTGTTTTAAAGATTAAAGTGATTTTTTTGTACAGACGCGTGAATTTCAAGATGTTGAATTCCCTGGACTTTAAAGTATTTCTGATTTGGAACTTAATTTGAAAAAATCGAGTCCAATAGTGAGTTTCAGAATTCAGATTAAAATCCAAAAATTCAGATGCAATCCAGCGCTAGACGATTTACAAAACAAATGTACAAAACCGACATAATTGACTCAAATGTCAAAATAGTCAATTACTACAAAAATGACATAGTTGTTTAAATTTTCTTAAGTTACAAAGTGGACCAAATTTACATAATTGACAAAATTGACAACATTCTCAAACTTTTATCAAGTTTTAACAAACCTGACAAATTTCGCAAATATGGCAATAATTGACAGAAATTTACCAAAATTGACCAATTTTCAATGGATTTACATGAATGATAACATTTACAAAATTGGCAAAACTGGATAGATAAAATGAATATAAATCATATAACTGAAAAAGTTTTCAAAATATGCAAAATTGACAGAATCAATATAAAAAAAAATTAAACAAATTCACAAAACTGACAGAATTTACAAAAATTTCAAAATAGTCTATAATTACAAAAATTACATCATTGTTAAAATCGTAAAAAATTACCAATTGGACCAAATTTGCATAGTTGACCAAATTGATATAAAATACAAAAAAAAACAATAATGACAACATTCACAAACTTGATAAATTTTACAAACCTGACAAATTATGCAAATATGGCAAAAAATGTGCCCTTTTCAAAAATCGATCTTACGTTGCGCGTCATTCGTTGGCATAGTCGCATAGTTATACTTGTACGTACATAAAGGGTGCTAGGTGGTTTTGTCATAAATCAGGACATAACAGATTTGTTCGTAGTTTTCATAGTTCAATTACAAATTCGATTGTGATTTTAGATTTTTTTTTGACATCCAGGACAATTCAGTTCATTTTGAAAACAAATTTTCCAAAATCAGGACAATTCGAAAGTTTTAGAAAAATCAGGACAACCTCTCGAAAGTCAGGACAAGTCCTGAAAAATCAGGACACCTGCCACCTCGTCGTGCATTACAATTCTAGCGTAACATTTCAAAAGGGCGAAACTGCCAAATGTAAAAAAATCGAGTTAACCGCGATTCCGGATGTAAGCGGTTGCACTTTACCTAATTAACGCGGTTTCATCTTAAAATCACTTAAAAATTTCAAAAAATGAATAAAATTCAATTGGGCGAAACTTCCTGTTGATGCATTTTTGTTGAGACGTGAAGTTACGCCTATTAAAAATGGGGTTAATTTTTCTATTCGTGTAGGGCCAATAGGCGTAACTGAGCCGATCAATTGGGCGAAACTTGCAGGCGTAACTGAAAAAAGGCGAAACTCGAAAATCTTTGAAAAATAGTGAAAAAAGTTAAAAATTTTGATGAACAACGAATAATATGTGAATAAAATGCACATTTTTTTTATTTTGTTGAACGAAAAGTTGTCGATTTTTCAAACAGGTTTTGATTGGATGTTTCATGAATTTAATTTGCGGCTTTATCGGTGATGGTTAAAGAGTTGAAATGAAAGACGGATAGAATATCAGAAGAAAATTCTAAGGTGGTGAAAAGAGTCTTTCATTTCAGCTCTTTAACCCTCACCGATAAAGCCGCAAATTAATTTCATAAAACAAACTCACGGTGATTTCTCTTCTTAAAATGATTAGATGTGTCGAAATTTCAAACGCGTTTTTCTCGTTTCGAGCTAACTGCTAACTTTATCAGGATTTGTCCTGATTTTCGGGAGAACGTTTTAATTTTTTAAAAACTCTCGAGTTGTCCAGATATTTCAAAATTGGTGCCTAAATGTCCTGAATTGTTCTCATTTTTATGAAAACCTCTAAAATTTAATCGAATTTGTAGTTAAACTATGAGAAAATCTAAAAAATCTGTTATAAAATAGTTAAATGGTGTTTTTTCAATATGAACTGCAGGCAAGTCAAAAAGCTGCGTACTATTGTTGCATAAATCATGGCGTTTACAACACCTGCTACTGCTAGATGAGTTGATCCCAGTATCACATTATTTTTTTCAATAAGATTCTATTTTCCCTACCCAGCATGAGAGCAGCAGTGGTATCAATTTTTTCAAAAGGGCGTGCGGCCAAATGTTAACAAATCGAATTGTCAGCTGGGTGAAAAAGTACCGTTTGAAGACCTACATTTTAAACCTAATTATTTTCAACGCGATTTTCTCGAAACAGCTTTTGCCCTTTACTAAAATGAATAAACATAGAAATAAAAAATCTTAGCATACCTTTCAGGGGCATTCTTACTAGTCTACATTTAAAGGACAATTGGGTTCAGCTAGTAACCAAAAAATTTTATGTTTGGCTTGCATAAAAAGTGACCCGTGATTCAAACGGAAATTTCACTGTTATCGAGTGCACACATAATATTCTAATGCATTTTGATGATTATTGATTTACATTTTCGCTATTTTTGTCATTTCTGTCATGTTTATCAGTTTTGTCAATTTTGTCTTTTTTCCAATTTTGTATTTTTTCCAATTTTGTATAATCAATTTTTCAAATTTTCTGTTTCATCAATATTGACAATATTTTTTATCAATTTTGTCAATTTTGTTTATTTAATTTTGTCAATTTTGTCAATGTGGCCAAAATGGTCAATTTGGACAGTTTTTTTTCTGTTTCATCAATTTGACCTAATTTACAAAATTGAAATAAATTGACAAAGTTGACAAAATTGAAAAATTGGCATAATTGGAAAAAAATTGAGGAAATTGAAAAAATTGACCAAATTGACAGAACATGGAGGTCAAATTGATGAAACAGAAAATCTGTCCAAATTGACCATTTTGGCCAAATTGACAAGATTGACAAAATTGAGTAAACAAAATTGATAAAACATATTGTCTTTATTGATGAAACAAAAGCTCGAGCTCGCGCGACTCTACGGCGAACCCAGTATCCAGAAGGTGGTGAAAGCTGGCCGGATACGCTGGGCTGGACATGTTGCGAGAATGCCGGTCTACTGTTCTGCAAAACAGGTGTTCGCTACGAATCCGGTAGGAACAAGACGAGCGGGGGCGCAACGAGCGAGGTGGTTAGACCAAGTGGAGCGTGATCTGGCGAGCGTGGGGTGCCCGAGAAATTGGAGAACGGTTGCTATGAACCGAGTGAATTTTAGGAATTATGTTCGTCAAGTTATGTCGTGACTCGGAATACTATGTAAATAAATAATAAAGATGAAACAAAAAATTGAAAAAATTGATTAAACAAAATTTACAAAAAATAAAAAAAAAAACAAAATTGACAAAAATGACAGAAATGACAAAAATGACGAAAATGTAAATCAATAATCATCAAAATGCATTAAATATTATGTGTGCACTCGATAACAGTGAAATTCCCGTTCGAATCACGGATCACTTTTTATGCAAGCCAAACATAAAATTTCTTGGTTACTAGCTGAACCCAATTGTCCTTTAAATGTATAGGTACTAGTAAGAATGCCCCTGAAAGGTATGCTAAGAACTTCGATTTCTATGTTT
Organism: Uranotaenia lowii; assembly: GCF_029784155.1. Taxonomy (NCBI): domain Eukaryota; kingdom Metazoa; phylum Arthropoda; class Insecta; order Diptera; family Culicidae; genus Uranotaenia; species Uranotaenia lowii. The sequence continues at coordinate 184,128,558 of NC_073692.1, read as the reverse complement.
ATTCATTTTAGTAAAGTGGGAAAGCTGTTGCGAGAAAATCGCGTTGAAAGTAATTAGGTTTAAAATGTACGTCTTCAAACGGACCTTTTCACCCAGCTGACAATTCGATTTGTTAACATTTGGCCGCACGCCCTTTTGAAAAAATTGATACCACTGCTGCTCTCATGCTGGGTAGGGAAAATAGAATCTTATTGGAAAAAAATAATGGATACAACTCAACTGGCAGTAGCATGTATCCTGACAAGTTATAGACAAAAATCAAAAATAAATATTATAAATATTGTCGAGTACAAGTTTTTGTATGAATTAACTGACATATAATCGTTTTTCAATTCAATTGGATAATTTCATCATCATTACAATTATTAATCTATCTATTATATAAAATTCTCTTGTTTGTAGTACTACTCCTCCAAAATTACCAAACCGATTCAAATGAAATTATTTTTAGAATATTCTGTGGGCATGCGAATCGGTTTATATCGAATAAAAACAACAAAAAGTCGCATCAATTGTCTGTAATCATTAAATTTGTAATAAATTGATTCAAATTAAAGTCATGGCCTTCAATTTTTTCGAGATTTTCTTTCTTTTGGGCGCCGGGCGGTTTGTTTTTCGTTTCCAAGGTCGAAGCGTCGCGAACAAACGTCGCTAGAGGATAGTAACCAGAGCATAGCATACTGATTAGTGGGAATATTTGGGCGCCTATTCCAACCAATACTTTCAATTCACGTGTTGGCGATATGAAGCCTAGATGTTTTTTTTTCTTGATTCCTAGCTCATTTGTACAGCACATGGTAATGAATGGCGCCTAGATATGACCAAAATTCATATATTGCCAATCGAATCAAAACCATATAAACGATTTTAAAAATTAAAACTATTTTGATTTTGTGTTTATTAAAGGAGCAATTATTGTCTGAAAAATTTGGAATTTAGAACTGATGCATATGAAATAATGGTATGACCTTTTAACGGTTGTTTGAAAAAAGAAAGTGGGAAGCTTTACATACAATTGTATAATCCAATACGCCTAGAAGGCAAGTTTTGATTTATATCGATAACAGAAAAATGAATAAGATGTTTTCGACAGAAACAGATCGAAAACATTTTTTTAACATGTTTCAAAGGAACTTAAGGGGGGGGTAGGGTCTAACACTTTCAAAAAATCGATTTTTTTATTTTTTTATTTTCTTATTGTAAAACATTTCAAGAATGTTGTGTCAAATTTTCAAGTCAATTGAAGCAAAACTGTAGAAGTTATAGGCATTTATCTCCTGCTATCTAATACTGCAAGAAAGCAAGAGCAGAAACTTCAAACGCGTTTTTCTCGAAAGCACATTTTTAAAGTCCGTGGACATCGTCATTTGAAAACTACTTATCCGATTCTTTTCAAATTTGGAACATATTTTCTACATATAAAATACCAGACCCCAACGTTTTTCTTTTTTGATTTTTTTTACTTTGGGGAGATTTTACAGGTGAAAAATGGCGGATTTTTAAGTGAAAAATCGTAGTTTTCACTTCAAACAGCCACAAAAATTTCATAAAAATATTTTTATATTAAATAAAAACGTTGTGGTTCAGAAAAACATCTATTAAAAATATTTTGCTCTGATTTTTTGACTTCAGATGATTCTGTGCTGAGATACAGTGTCCACCGCAAATTCTGTTTTCTAAAAGGCATCCTCGAAAGTGCTCCGTTACCGGCTCATTTTTCAATATTTTTCTACGAAAAAATTACTAAATGTTCTTTTAACAATGCTTTGTATAATGCAAAAAAATTGAATACATTTGTTTGATCGATAGCTCTAGAAAAAAATCGTGAAAATGGTGTTTTTTTATACCCGTTAGACCCTACCCCCCCTTAACTGGAGATGAATCAAACGCCTTTAAACTGTTAATACAACAACAAAATCCAATGAAAATGGACAGACACATGAACTGTCCCTTTAAACTAGCTGACTAAATAAACTAATTTTTTTTTTGAATCATTCACCGAATAACTGTTTACAGGTTCACTGCTCGCTTACATGTTTTTGTTTTGAATATGTTGGCTACATAGAAGAGAATTTCGGTCCGCTTTTTTGATGAAAAGTTAGGTCAACCATTTTCGGAGGAAAATAGCACGTCTTATTTGGCAAACAATTAAAACGAAAGGGAGTTTTTATTTTTTCTACATTTATAATTACAGCTTTTCCCGCTAAATCATTCTTGAGATATCAACAGATAAATTATAGCGGTGCTCAGATGGACACTTTACTTTAAGGCGCAAGTGTATTTTTGTGATTGATATTCCAGAAGCGTTTTTTATAGTAGAACAATATTTTTTAGATAAGTTTTTATTATGACCTGAATGTTGTGAAAATAATATTCACTCCCGTCATTTCACACGATGGTATCCGTTTGCACTTGCCCCGGTGTTTCTTTATTAAAAAGTACAATTACAATAATAAAAGACACGTTAATTTTTTTAAGGTTTTGAGGTTTGTTTACATGAAAATTTCCAGAAAATAGAATGAACTCATGAAATCATCGTAGCCGTAACAAATTTATTCTTTTCGATCTTTTTTTTTAATCTGCTTATAATGTTATTGAATCTTGAAAATATCACATAATCTTAAATTTAATCGCAGATAACCTCCAACACTACTCAGGTAATTTTGAACTCAGAACACCCCAATGCTTCAGATAGAATCTCAATAAACAATGGCTTAAATTGGTACATATGTCCTTAATGATAAAAAAAAAAAATATATTTGGTTGAATGATAAAAAATCTAAACATATGTTTTTCCTTGCTTGATTAATTGGGTTAAAGTTCAAAGGAAATTAATATAAATTTTTCCTTGAATAAATATTTAAAAACATCAAACCTTTTAGTGGACATGATTTTGGTGCAAATATGGATATTAATTCTAACTTCTTCGAAGGGCGAGGATGGTGAAAAAAAGCATCTTGAAAATCATTATTTGAAAAATCTTCTCTTATATTTTTTTATTTCTTCAGTTCTAACAAATATACCACCCAAAGCTAATCAGGAGCTGAAAGTGCTATATTAGGTAGAATATTGGGTAAATATTTCAAAAATTGTCCCGATACTCAAAGTTCTATTTCCATAAAGTTTCATATGCAATAAATTTACAATTGATGAGAAACTTTTGATTCCGATTTAAACCTTAAAGAACCTTAAAGTAGGCTTGCCAGATACTTTCAGAAAAAAGCGGGACATTTCACGACAAAAAAGCGGGACACAGCAGAAAAAAGCGGGACATTTAAGAAATTCTTAAAAAAAAGCTTAATTGTTTTGCCATACTTATACGTATACCATCAGCCAAGATTATTTATAGAAAGTACACTAAGATTTTTTTAACACGGATTAATTTTGCTCAGGTTTCCTTAGATGACTTCTATGTACACGGTTTTTTGCCATAATCACGGTTAATTTTCACGGTTTTCGCAAATTAACACCAAGGTTGTCAAAAGAAAACTGTGTTTTGACGATGATAAAATCTGACGTTCTAAGATTTTATCCAAAAAAATCTGTGATGTTTTTCTGTGATGGTTTTCTGTGTCGCTTTTTTTCAATCATTTCTTTAAAAAGTCATGTCAATTTGCATCTTTTTTACATTTTACTTGAGAAAAATCAAAGAACATTACTAATCTTATCATGTTTTCCAATTCATACTAATGAATTCAAAATGTCTAACGACGTAAAAAAAATAATTTTCAAAAAACCTATGCAATTTCAAAATTTTGTGGAATCTGTGACTATTTCTAAAATTCTGTATTCTGTGACAAAGATTCTGTGATGAAAATTTACTCAAAATTATTTGTAACTATAGATTTTTCTGTGGTTTCGGCAACCTTTATAAACACGTTATTTGAGAGAAATATTTCAAGTCCTACATGTGAACGGCGAATAATATCGTGTAAAAAACCTTTGTGCATTAACAAATATATTTTAAATTTGTTTCAAAAATTTGAAACTCAAGAAAATTTCCATCATTGTATACTTGACTAATTAAGTTGGCGTGCAAAAGGCAATTGAACTTAGATTCTGTCGAAAAATTAAGATTTATAATCATCTAGAAGCAACTTAAACAATACTTTCATCATATATACTAAAGTTATTTTATTGGTTGAACGTGCTCCAAGAACAATTCATTGATCCGAATTTTATTGTAATGTCAGGACTTTTTAGTATTGTCTTATGTAAAGTCTGAAAAATTTACGCTTATTTAGAGGAAAATGACCTTTTCGATTTGTTTGTTCTGTGTTGCTTATTTTGAGAATAAAGACCTAATCATAAAGAGGATAAAGTTTGATTTTTTACAGAGTTAGTCTGTGAGTTTTTTAAAAGTTTTCCTTGAAAAAAAGCGGGACATTTCGAGGAAAATGCGGGACGGCGGGACACTCAACAAAAAAGCGGGACATGTCCCACTTTTGCGGGACGGATGGCAACCCTACCTTAAAGTGAACTTGAGCAAACTAGAGTAAATAAATCAACTAAATGGTATTCAATAAATAAAACAAAGATATTATCAACAAGGTACAAAAAGTGGATTTTTTTGCACGAGGCTAGCCCAGTTTGATGGTTACGTTGAGTGCTGAAAAAAAAGAATTGTCAACGGGAAGCGGATACCTGATACCATTCGGCAATATTCAAAACTTCCGAATTAAAGAAAAGTAAATAAAAAATTATTCATGTAAGATACATGTAAGATTTATTGAAGGTTATTCTTTGATAATTTAAGTTAAGACCCGTAGAATTAAGTTAAAATTCTTAGGTTTGATTCCGATAGTATTAAACGGGACAATTAGTAAACTGTAGTAAATGTAACTAAAACTAGGAAATGTCACGAAAGCAAGATGATATACAACTTAAAATTTGATGTTTTTAAAAAGTTAAACAGCAAAGAATCAATGGAAAATGGACGCCAAGACGGTAAGACGAAGTTTACCGGGTCTGCTAGTTTGTCTATAAATTTATTACTTTCGTTTGAAAGTATTTCTTATAAAGTTTATTACTGACAAAATCGATTAAAAAATGAGAAAAATGAAAAAAGTTTACAAAATAGACAAAATTCACAAAAATAACTAAATTGAGAAAAGTCCAAATCGACCATTTCGACCAAATTTTCAAAATTTACGAAATTGGAACCAATTGACAAACTTGACTAAATTAACTATACGACAAAAATGAAAAAAAATATGTTGACAAATTTGCGAAATCGACAAAATTTCAAAATTGTCCAAATTTAGACAATTGACAAAATTGACTAAACTTACTAAGTTTACTAAATTTACTAAATTGACAAAAAACCCTAAATTGACTAAATTCACAAAATTGACAAAACTATCCAAATGGACAAAATTTAAAAAATTTACAAAATTTATAAAATTTACAAAATTTACAAAATTTACAAAATTTACAAAATTTACAAAATTTAAAAAATTTATAAAATTGACATAATGAACAAAATTGACAAAACTATCAGAATTGACAAAATTGACAAAAATGATCAAATAGACATAATCGACAAAATGACAGAATTGAAAATATTGACACTTCAAAGTTGTCAAAATGTTTAATATCTATGGTTAATTCGATCGATTATTGGAACCTTCGTTGAAGCATCGTATTTTAGTCAAGCAGTTGTAAATTTCCATTTTTTTCAATTTATTCGCTTCCTTTACTTGAGAGGTTTAATTATTTGAAACACATGGTTGGGCATCTTTTTTAAAAAATTATATTCTTCATTTTTAGAGCTCTTCTATTTTATAGATATAAGACCATAATGTCATAGAAACGAGATGGGCTTGTGATATAGCTCAGTTGGCGAGTCAGTTGCTTTCTGAGCCGATGTCCGCGAGTTCGAGCCCAAGAGTAAACATCGATAACAGTTGTACCGGATAAGTTTTTCAATGACTTGTCCGCCAACTTCATCGTTGATGTAAGTCGCGAATGACATAAAGTTGTTAAAACGACTATAATCGAAACAAAAAAAAAATAGAAACGGGATCATACAAGATATTCCAGAATTCAATCATTCAAAAATTTTCAATTAGTTTACAATTATGTTATTATTTATGTAAAAATTATAATTATTTCAAAATACTTTTATCCTATAAAAAATTTTGAATCATTATTTCTTAAATTTATTAGGATTTACTACGTTAGAAATACTTCAATCATTACTCAGAATTCATAAATCTATCATTTATTTATTACTTTGTGTCATGTGCATCCAAATACACTGTTAAGTGTATTAAATCGGGTTTTTTTCTTATTCTCTTGCATCGTAATTATCTCAGAAATGCGTGAATTTTAAAATTTAAAAAAAAAATAGAACGAATAGTGCTTTTTACAGGAAACAAAATGCTGACAAAATGTTGTATGTTCGATAACAGGAAATAAGTAATCGGCAAAAGAAAGTGTCCCATTTCTAAATGAAATAACCTTCAAGTGCAAAATGGCGGCTGGCGTTGTCATTAGAAAGTACGGTTCGACAAAGCCAGTCCCCAACCTAATAAAAAAAAACTATCAAGAAAGATTATTTCATCGTTATTCCTATATTTGTTCCCGTATCTCTTCGAGAGGTTTGTTATCGTGTCGAGCCATTTGAAACGGGTGTTAGGTTAGCTTCTTCTAAGGCATCCGAATAACGTGGCAAACTCATCTGTGGGGAATATAAAAATATTTTATGGAATTTCTCCCAACAAATTGTCTCAAGAATTGAAAAAACATTTATACGATTTATGATTCCTTTTTTGATCATCTCTTTAAACATTGGAGCAAGCAAACATATAATACGTTCCGTGCCGATTATGTCGTTCACATTCTAAGGACTAGTTTTGCTCGCTGTAAACTTCAGCATTACAATAAATACTAATTTGATAAAACTTAACAATATAACGATTAAATTTGGAATTAAACATTTTCAATGATACACGTTAGGTTAGATTCTCTACAGAAATCAATATGGTATTTTCTTCAGATCACTTGAACTTCATTCGATGGTTGATTCCCATTGGTAGTTGCAGCTGCAGTTGGACTTTCCGAATTTGTAGTTTTGAACCCAGGTTGCGTAGAAACTGTAGAAATTTTGTTGGTATTCGATTGCTGAAAAAAGAATCAGTTAAAACTGTCTTTATGAAATTCACTGTCCAAGCTTTTACCCTCGCTGATCCGGCAAATCGATCCGGAGGACTTTCCATGTCGTAGCTATTCTTCCCACAGCAACACATAGGAAACATTTTCGCAATTTGGTGAAAGATCCTGTTTCAAAACTTTCCAAAGAATACACACTGCTCCGCGGAACTTATCGTAAGGAAATGGACGAGAATACTAAACTCCTCAAGAATACTTATTAGTGAAAATTGTCTTGTAGGAACAATTATCAAGCATTCCATCGTAATCTGAATGAATCACTTCAAAGGGGAGCTCTAATTCACCTGGCTTATCAGTTCGAACCATATTTTTTCCTATTTTCGCTCAGCCCTAGCGTAGGAATATCAAGAGCGTACATATTTACTTTTAATCGCTAAGCAAATAAATAGCGACGACAGTTGATCATCATAGATACGCGCAAATGTTAGAGAAAGTGAATGTCTTCGGTACTGATGTGGGGGTGCAATAATCGTTACTCACCTTGACCGGGCGTATTCATCGCCTTCATGATCCCCAATTTAAGGTTTATTTCTGTTTTCACAGAAAAAACAATATCAAAAGGGCTGTAAATTCTTGTTCGTTTTCTCGAAAATTAGATTAAAAAATCCTACCCCAATTAAATCAGATTGCAAAAACATGTTTGGATTACATATAATTATCCACTTATTTGATGAATTTTACCTAGCACTTGTGTGACAAAAAAAAGAATGAACGGTTTTGAATAAGTCAAATTCAGATACCAAACAAAATAATTTTGAAGGCTGAATACAACCGATATTTTTTGACCTGCTATCAAATATTATCAGCTAAATATGACCTACAAATTCGGGCCTTGAATTCATTTCAAATCTGTGTCTGACAAAATCAAACGGAAGTGTTGAAAAGATAACAAAGACACCCTCAGGTGAATATGCGACTTGACTTAGGGCCGTAGGAAAAACCGTCTAATGGAGGGGGAGGGGCGTTTGGGGTCCGCTTTTCTATGATATTATTGCTCAACGATGCGATGCATGAATAAAAAACTAAAAAGAGTTACTTTTAATACTAAATAATGTTTAATAACAAAGTTTATTGATAAGAAACGTTTGGAAATACATCCTAAAATCAAGGGTGTTTACGATTAAATTGCCAAACCATGATATTGCTCTAACTTTTTATCCGTTGGGTAAAATTAAAACAAAATTTGGGTGAATTTAGTTCATAGTGCATTGTTTACATCCTGAAAGTTTGAAGTCCTGTGATCAAAACTCGCGGAAATGGAGTCAAAAGAACAGCTCTTACGCATTCATCACGAGAACAAGGATCTCTTGCATCGTTCCATCGCTAAAACGTTGAGAATCGCGAATTGCACGGTTTCGCGAATGATTAAGCAGTTCGAGAAGCGATTGACCACCGATCGGAAGCCCAGAAGTGAAGGAAAAAATATTCCGTACAACACCAAAAATCACAACCGTATAGTTGGGGCCTTCAACCGAAACTCGAACGCCTCTGTTCGGCATGTGGCTAAGAAGCTGCACCTAAGCCTAAGTTTTGTCCACAAGGCCAAAACTAAAGCTGGGCTTCTAAAGTTCAAGGTACAAACGACCCCTAATCGCGACGAGAAGCAGAACAAGTCCGCCAAAATCCGTGCCAGGAAGTTGTACCTCGACATGCTGACGAAAGTTGAATGCTGCTTCGTGGACGACGAATCATATGTGAAGGCCGACTTCTAACAGATCCCCAGCAACCTGATTTTCACGGCGAAGGATAAGTTCAGCATTCTGGAGCATGTCTGCACTCGGAAGATGTCCAAATTTGCGAATAAATTCCAGATTTGGCAAGCCATCTGCACGTACGGGAAGCGGAGTGCACCTTTCGTGACCCAGGACACGATGAACGGACAGGTGTACAAGAAAGAGTGCCTCCAGAAGCGGTTGCTTCATCTTCTGAAGGCCCACAACGTCACAATAATCTTCTGGCCGGATTTGGCCTCATGCCACTACTCCAAGGACGTACTGAAGTGGTATGCGGACAGTAACGTCAATTTCGTGGTAAAAATTTTCAACCCTCCCAAAATTCTGGAGTCTGCCCATCGAGAAGTACTGGGAAATTATGAAGCAGCACCTTCTTAAACGACCTAAGGTAGTGAAGACAGTCGAGGAACTGAAGAAAGTATGGGTTTACATGCAAAAAACGGTTGATTCACGGGTTGTGCAGAGTCTTATGGCCGCGGTTAAGGCCAAGTTGCGGGAATTTGCGTATGGACTGTAAATAAAATACGAGTAAAATGATAAAATTAAGTTTAATAGTTACCGTGAAGGCACCAATGGCCGCGCATTTAAGCTATGATGAATGTTCTCTGTGCCGTACAAAAATCGTTTTTTGTGCGATTCTGAAAAGAAAGGCACTCACACGTAGTAAAACTTACTTTAAGGGAAAAATTTAAAAGTGAGAGATTTTTCATTGTAACGTCACAAAAACCGCGAATTTGTAAAAAGTGTTGGTGTACCAAAGGCCGCGCACGCTTATTTGTTTATTTGTTTATTTGAATTAAAATCATCTGACATAGGTGTCTTAATGATCTACTTAATATTATTAGCACATTACATGATACTTTTCTTAATTTCTTAATTGGTCACTTAAATAAGATTCAATACGGCGTTTGAAAGTTGGAGTAGAAACATTGAAGTCGAAGACATTATAATAACGTAAAAAGCACATTTTTGCGGAACGAAGAGGGTCGTTGCTGCCATAGCTCGTGTTTCTGGGTTCCAGAGAGAGCCAGTTTCTATTACGCAAGGTTCTTTCTGGAGCATAAATATTACAGCGAGAAAGTAGCCAGGAGCAGTCAATTTCGTTACGAAGTATCTTAGCCACAAACAGCGATTGACCGATGGAACGACGATCCGACAGCGTATGAAGTCCAAGCAGGGCACAACGATGAGCGTATGGCGGTAAATTCAAAGGATTCTCCCAAGGTAGCTCACGAAGAGCGTAACGCACGAACCTACGTTGGATGGCTTCAAAACGCGCTTTCCATGAAGCTTCAAAAGGCCACCATACTAGGTTCGCAGATTCCAAAATCGATCGCACCAGGCAGCAATACAGAGCTCGCAAGCACACTGGATCAGTAAATTCTTTGCTCAAACGTATGATAAATCCCAGCATTCGGTTTGCCTTTTCGAGTACCACAGAGTAATGACGCTTAAAAGTCATATGACTGTCCAACAAAACGCCAAGATCCTTTATCTCCTCAACACGTTGCAACTGCTCGCCCAGAATATTGTAATTATGCATGAAAAGATTTTTCCTACGCCCAAACGTGATAATACAGCACTTCGCAACGCTCAAAACAAGTAAGTTATTACGGCACCAATTCACGACTGCGTCCAAGAAGCGTTGCAATTCATAACAATCAGCTTGGCTGTTTATGACTAAAAATATTTTCAGGTCGTCCGCGTACAGGAGAACTCCACATCCAATCAGCACCAAGTTGATGTCGTTACAAAAGAGCGTAAACAATAAAGGACCCAGATTGCTGCCTTGGGGTACCCCAGACTTCGGAATAAAGTCCGAGGATTCAGCAGAACCTATTTTTACAGCCAATCGCCGATCCGTTAGGTAGCTTCTGATCCACGCACACAATCGTTCGGAAAATCCCAATCTAACCAATTTTTTCAGTAGAATGTCATGGTTTACAGAATCAAATGCCGCCGAAATATCGGTATAAATCGCGTCAATTTGCTTGCCGCCATCCATGTTTGATATGCATAAGGATGTAAAAAGCATCAGGTTTGAAGTTACCGAACGTTTAGGAAAAAATCCATGCTGGTTCTCAGAAATCCAGTTCCGGCAGGCCGAAAACATGACATCGTTTTTTTTTTTTCATATGTGATGAAAGGAATTAGAGAAACATGAACTATCAAAGAACGAAAGAACATAAGCCGTAAATATCATGAAAATTTCGAAAAAGATACAACGGCTCACCGACAGGACTTGAACCTGCAATCTCCGCTTCGGTACAACGGCGCGTTAGCCAATTCCACCACGGTGAACGTGATGGAACCGGCGAACACGAGCAATCGAGCTCTGCCGATCAACTGCTGGACCTTCTATCGAAACACCATGTATATCCCGCATGTGAACTTTCCCTCTATTGATCTCTCTTGTTTCTCTAACCCCACCCATCGACTCGGGATTTTAGCCGAGCGAGCACATGGTCGATTGCTTCGGGTTTGCCGCAACTTACGGTCAGATGAAGAAGCAATCAGTGCCGCTCAAGGTTCCGAGCAGACCAGTTGATCGGCAGAGCTCGATTGCTCGTGTTCGCCGGTTCCATCACGTTCACCGTGGTGGAATTGGCTAACGCGCCGTTGTACCGAAGCGGAGATTGCAGGTTCAAGTCCTGTCGGTGAGCCGTTGTATCTTTTTCGAAATTTTCATGATATTTACGGCTTATGTTCTTTCGTTCTTGGATAGTTCATGTTTCTCTAATTCCTTTCATCACATATGAAAATGTGATCATTTTCAGGTACAAAGATGTACCAAGCGATTTCATAACATCAGTATTGATTTCAACAGAGCAACACCTCCCTGTGTAACTGGTCTGCTCGGAACCTTGAGCGGCACTGATTGCTTCTTCATCTGACCGTAAGTTGCGGCAAACCCGAAGCAATCGACCATGTGCTCGCTCGGCTAAAATCCCGAGTCGATGGGTGGGGTTAGAGAAACAAGAGAGATCAATAGAGGGAAAGTTCACATGCGGGATATACATGGTGTTTCGATAGAAGGTCCAGCAGTTGATCGGCAGAGCTCGATTGCTCGTGTTCGCCGGTTCCATCACGTTCACCGTGGTGGAATTGGCTAACGCGCCGTTGTACCGAAGCGGAGATTGCAGGTTCAAGTCCTGTCGGTGAGCCGTTGTATCTTTTTCGAAATTTTCATGATATTTACGGCTTATGTTCTTTCGTTCTTTGATAGTTCATGTTTCTCTAATTCCTTTCATCACATATGAAAATGTGATCATTTTCAGGTACAAAGATGTACCAAGCGATTTCATAACATCAGTATTGATGACATCGTTGACAATCCTCTCAAATACCTTCGAACAGGCAGCTAGCGATGTGACACCTCGGTAGTTAACAACATCTTGTTTGTCACCTTTTTTGTGCACTGGGCTCATAAACGATTTTTTCCAGATGGTTGGAAATTTTTGCTGCTCTAAAGACTGATTAAAAATACGCATAAGAGGTTCCACCAGTAAAGTGCGACACTTTTTCAATACACACGCCGGTATTCCATCCTGCCCGGCTGAAGTGGAGTTCTTCAAATTAATTATGGCCTCTAAAACCATTTCCTCGCTAACAATGAAAACATCCAGATCCAACACATCGATGGGCCCAGCTAACATGAAATCGTAATAGAAATGATAATCCAAATCCGATATTGAGACATTTTCAATAACCATCGTAAACAAGTTGGTATGGATGGATTTTCTATCATTCATTTATGACAAGCTTTGCCCAAAAATAGCTGAGTCGGATAGCAGTTGAGGAAATTCGTAAATATGTCTCGAAAAGGTAGGGAATATGCTGTTACAACAATTACGATTTGAGTGAACTAATTTACGATAAAGGGGCGGTCGTAAAAAAAAATCTCACCTATAGAGCTATAGCGTGGATCATTTCAAGTGATGAGTTGGCATCGTGGTAAGATACCGGGCTGCGAACTCGGAGGACTGGAGTTCAAATCTCGGTTGCGGAAATTATTTTTTCTTTTTGATTTTTTGTGGAAAATCGAATCGTTGGAATCTTGCCATTGTAGATATATCGCCTCCACTTTTGTAGCTTTATGCTATTTTGGTAAGTTTAATACAATCTTTTCATCTGGTATAATTGTTTGAATAATTTTGTTGTTCCTGCGATATACCTTCTGAAATGTTTGCTGGGGGTAATCGTGATAAGGCGGAGTTTAATTGCTCGGTAGTTGGCGATGCGTCTGAAAAAACACTGGCGAAGTGCGCCGCAAAAAGATGGCATTTTTCAGAAGGTGACATAGCAATACGGTTGTTTAATTGAAGTATAGCTGGAAGCCCGGACTCTTTCCGTTTCGAGTCCACAAATTTCCAGAACTTTTTTGGATTGCGACGAAGCTCACTCTGGGTACGATCCACATAACGGCGATAGCAAAGTCGATTGTATATCCGGTACCGATTAGTAGCAGCGTTCAATTTGATTTTCACGAATGGGCACCTGGAGTTACTAAACTTCCGTAGCAATTTCGAACGCGTCTGTTTCAACCGCTTCAGGTGAGAATCAGACCAAGGGGGTCGAAGAGGAGGTCGCACCAGGGGTACGGACTCATCGAAAACGCCATCCAAAATTGCGCCAAATGTACTAACAGCCACATCTACGTCAGTACAACTTTGTATGTCCGACCAGTCAACTTCAGACAGAACACGATTCATGGTGTCAAAATCCGCACGGTTAAAGTCACGAGCTGACACATCGAAATCCTCGACAAAAACGATAGGACTCGGAAATGAAATTTCAAATTCCAACGGAGGGTGGTACACGTGCAGGCTGGAGAACCCCGTCGCCGCAATCGATCTCAGGGCCGGGACGACTGCTGACGATGGCTGGAATCAGCGCGACTGAGTCGATGGGTTCAGGGGACTCCAAAATGCCTGATTCGTTGCGTCCCGGTGTAGTCAACCCAGTAGAGATTATGATGTTTCCTTCCGGCGTATCATTACATTGAACAAAAGTTTCAATCGGCGTTAGTTCAGTTTGCCTAACAGTCAGGCCAAACTCGAATCTGCAAGGCGAAGGGCGATGACTTTTTTTTTTTTAGTTGGTAACCACAGGTGGTAAATCCCGGTTTACGGATTGTATTCCAAGGCACGGCGAGCCACCGCGTCCCCCCAGTTTGCTACTCTGGGTCCATGGGTACAATGGGCAGACTCATGATATACTCCGTGTATACCCCCTACTCCCTAAACTCCACCTGGGGCCGCAGACCTGGTTCCCACCTCGAACTGTTTAGTACACTATGCTTCAATAGTGGGAGGTCTATTCGCGCTAATGCGCTCAAAGGCAATACTCATTAACGAGACCACTTTCAGCAAAACCTCTCATCCTTACGACTCGACGCCTGAACTCTCCTCTAACGACTTGAGAACCGACATCTCCTCGCAATGACTCGAGATTCCCACATAAAACCTCTCCTCTTCGCGACTTGAGGCCTGATCTCTCCTCTGACGACTTGAGATCCGACCCCTCCTCGCATCGACTCGAGGTTTACCTCTCCTCTGCACGATTCAAGGCCCGATCTCTCCTCTAACGACTTGAAATCTGACCTCTCCTCGTAATGACTCGAGGTGACCACTTGTACCCCTCCTCTTGTTGGTAAGGGGCCAGATCCCTCCTCTTACGACTCGGGACCCGACCTCCTATCATAAAGACTCGGGGTTGACCACACAAACCTCTCCGCCTGAAGGTTTGAGGCCTGACCTCTCCTCTAACGACTCGAAGCCCGACCTCTTATCTTCAGGGTTCGAAGTTTGCCACCTTGCCCGTCGTGTGCCAGATCGAGAGCAGCTTATCCTGGACTCGCGCCTGTCACGGCACACGCGCGGGACTTAACGCAACTACTCGGATGATTCCCGACGAAGACGTCATCCTACACCGACTCGAATGGCTCGCCCGGCGTCGAGAGCCACTCTACCCGTGGGTATTCCCCGAACGTGGAATAACCCTTTCCCAACGATTTCCACTGCGAAGAAGGTCAAGTCTTATCCCCGCAGCTTCTGTCGTTGAGAACCGCTCTACTCGGATACTCCCCGAAGGTGGAGCATCCTACACACGAACGCGGCGCACCCACGGCATCCGCTACGCAGAAGGTATTGTCTTATCTTTGTAACTTCAAACCGTGGGGTCGGACGCACTCTACTCGACAGCCCCCCGTCGATGGGGTCAGTCTACTCCGACCGTTGTCCGGTCTTCTTTATCCCCCTTGGTTGGCAACCCTAGGATTTTTGGCCCGCGGATTTTCCTGCCCGTTGTGTGCCAAATCGAGAGCAGCTTATCCTAGACTCGCGCCTGTCACGGCACACATTCGGGACTTGGAACGCTACGACTCGGATGTTTCCCGACGGTGACGACATCCTACACCGACTCGAGAGGCTCGCCCGGCGTCGAGAGCCTCTCTACCCGTGGGTATCCCCCGACAGTGGTTAACCCTCTTCCTTCGAGATCCGCTACGAGGAAGGTAAAGTCTTATCCCCGCAGTTTCCCTCTTAGGAAGCGGAACTACTCGGATACCCCCCGACATTGGGGTATCCTACACACGTTCGCGGCGCACCCCTGACCTCCGCTACGCAGAAGATGATGCCTTATCTTTGTAGCTTCGATCAAGGGATCGGACGCACACTACTCAGATGCTCCCCGCCGATGGAGTCATCCTACACCGTTCGCGGACTGCCGTTGGTTCCAGCTCCTCTGCAGGGCAGTCATGATCCGGGTGAACCCATCGCTGACCGCGTGCCAAGTGTTGGAATCCGCACACATCCTCTGTACAACGTTGTCTGCTGTCGTGTCAGGCCCGCAGGCGGCAAATATGGAAGTACGTACCGCCGCAAACCTCGGACAGACAAACACCACATGTTCGGGTGTTTCCTCTACGTCACCACAATCTGGGCAATATGGCGAAGCCACATGTCCAAACCGGTAGTGGTACTTCATGAAGCATCCATGACCAGTCAGGAATTGCGTCATATAGAAGTCCACTTCACCGTGCCTTCTTCCGATCCAGCTCCCGATGTGCGGGATCAGACGATGGGTCCACCTTCCTCTCGTTGAGCTGTCCCACAGCTGCTGCCAGTTGGACATCGAGTCCTCATTGGCGAGATCTCGAACGTTGGGCGTGTCTCTGTTGTCGTAGCAATAGACATCCTCCTCTAGCAAAACCGAGATGGGCATAACACCCGCTACTACACAGGCGGCTTCGGACGACATGGTCCGGTATCCGCTGATAACCCGCAGGTTCATCAGCCGCTGAACGCTGCTAAGTCGCTGCAGGTTACAGCTTCCTCCCAGGGCCTGCCTCCAGGCCGCTGCTCCGTACCGCAAGATCGAAGTGGTCACACTTGCAATGATCCGCCTTTTGCTGCTTTGGATAGCCGAGGAGTTCGGCATCATTCGTGTGAGTGCGGCCGTGGCCATTGCCGCTCTCTTGCACACGTGTTCGACATGGCTCGTGAAGCTGAGCCTGTCGTCAATCATCACCCCTAGGTACTTAATTGCGCGTTTAGACACGATGTTGCACGGTCCAACGGCAATGGTACCTGTTTGGGGTGATTTCAGGTTGGTGATAAGCACCATCTCGGTTTTGTGGTGGGCTAGACGGAGGCACTTGGAGTGCATCCAGCGTTCCACTTCCTGGATAGCTACCGTGGCCAGTAGCTCAACCTCCGCTGTTGAGGAGCCCCTCGCCAAGAGGACTACATCATCTGCAAATCCTACGAGTTCGGCTCCCGATGGGAGGCTCGTTCGTAGGAGTTCGTCGTAGGTGATGTTCCACAGAACCGGGCCGAGAATTGACCCCTGTGGAACACCCGCCGAAACCTCTTGTGTTCGCAAACCCTCGCCGGTCATATACTGCAGTTGGCGATTGTGGAAGTAACTTTCCACAAGCCTATACAGATATGCCGGGATCCTCATTTGGATGAGCGACGACGCAATCGCTGTCCAACTGACACTGTTGAAGGCGTTCTTCACATCCAGAGTGACAACCGCACAAAAGCGGAGCCCTCTCCTCTTGGTCAGCCTGGCTCTGTCCGCTACCTCGATGACCGAGCGGATGGCATCTACGGTGCTGCGACCTCGACGGAAACCAAACTGTTTCCCCGAGAGTCCGCCCTCACTTTCCGTGTATCTCTGAAGTCGGTTCTGAATCACCTTCTCCAGGACCTTACCCGCTGTATCCAGTAGACAGATCGGCCGATATGCCGATGGGTCTCCTGGACGCTTACCCGGCTTTGGCAGAAGAACAAGTTTCTGCCGTTTCCACGTGTCAGGAAACACCCGTTCCGTCACGTATCGTTGCAACGATGTTCGGAACATATCGGGGAATTCCCTAATCGCGGCCTTCACCGCGACGTTCGGAATGCCGTCCGGTCCGGGGGCCTTCCTCGGTTGGAGAGACTTGGCGATCTCGCGAAGTTCTTCCACCGTTATCCTCTCTTCGGCGCTGGTGTCCCAGTCATACGGGACTGTAGGCCAGCGGGTAACATCGTGCTGTGGGAACAGCTCATTGATGATGACTCTCAGTTTATCGGGGCACGTTTCAGGTGGTGCGCCCCCACTTTTAGTTCTGCCCATGACTATCCGATAGGCATCACCCCATGGACAGTCGTTGGCGTCACGGCATAACTGTTTGAAACGTGCCCTCTTGCTTGCGTTGATGGCCCTGCGGAGGGCCGATCTCGCGCTTGTGAAGAGTGGCCTACGCTCCGTTCGCTCTTCTTGGGTCCTTGCGTTCTGCATCCTGCGCCTTGCCCTATGGCAGTCGGCGCGCAGACCCGCAATTTCCTCCGTCCACCAGTAGACGGGTGGCCTAGTGCTTTTATGCTTGGCCCTTCTCGGCATCGCAGCATCGCAAGCGCGAGCTAGAACCCTCGTCAGTTCTTCCGCGGACAGGTTGTCCAGGTTCCTCTCCCAGTGCAACGCTTCGACAAAGACGTTCTGGTCGAACTGCGTTGTCTTCCAGAGGCGTTCTCCTGTACGAGACTCGCGTCTACCTGTCCGCGCACTTGAGCCTAGCCGATAGCGAATCGCGAAGTGATCGCTATTCGTGTAGGCCTCGCTCACCATCCAATCGCTTACCAACCCCGGGCTACCGAAGGTGACATCTATGGTTGACTCGCTCCCGTTCCAACTTTGGTAGGTACTGGTATTCCCTACGTTGGCCAGATCCACATTAAGCCTCGCCAGGGCTTCTAAAAGAGTTTGACCTCTGGGGTTTGTGAGGCGGCTACCCCATTCAACGGCCCACGCGTTAAAGTCGCCAGCAATAACGATGGGGCTTTTCCCCATTAGCACATCCACCATCTTGTCAACCATAGTGCCAAACCTCTCCAAGGACCACCTTGGGGGAGCATAGCAGCTACAGAAGTAGATCCCGTTAACTTTGGCCACCACCATGCCTTCGTATTCCGTCGCCACAACTTCTTGTATGGGGAAACTACCTGTAACCCATATCGCGGCCAGTTTGGCATCATCAGTCGCCCAATTAATGCCATTCGCAGCTCTGCGATATGGGTCTGCCACTAGCGCGATGTCCAACTTTTCCTCAACTGTCATCTGCCGCAACAGCTGGTGTGCTGTGTAGCAGTGGTTGAGGTTAAGTTGGACGACCTCTATGCTCTTGGCGCCCGGGGTGGTACCGCCTGCGCCTTTGTGTAGGCGGGGCACCTAGGGTTGCCAACAGCGTGGTCTCCAGCGCAGACAGGGCATTTAGCAGGCTTTTTGCAGTTAGCCGACTTGTGGCCGGTTTCGCTGCAGCGCCAGCATATGCCACTTCTGTCTGGCCCAGTGCAGTCGAACGACTTGTGACCGTTCAACAGGCACTTGAAGCACCGGTCCGGTTGCTGGGGGATGGATATCTGACAGATAGACCATCCCACCTTTAGCCGCCCACACTTAAGTGCGGCGTTTGCTGCTGCAACCGGAAGTTTGACCAGCCCAATCTGCATACCAGATTTGGGAGGGCCATTCCGCAGACGAACCGTCATCTGGTCAGAGCAGATTTTGCACTGCTCGACCAGTGCCACCCGCAGTTCGTCTTCCGTCGTGACTTCATCCAGGTTTTTAACCCGGATGGTCACTTCCTTACAGAGGGCACGCACCTCAGCCTTGTCACCAAGGGCTTCGGCGGCCTTAGCCGTAAGGGTCCCGCTGGAGTTTCCAGCACCACGCTTCAGTTCGAGGATCATCTCGCCGGTGCGTGTCCGACGGATCCTCCGAACTTTCTCGCCTAAATCGGCGAGATCTTCGTTCGTACGCATCTGTCGCAAGACATCTGCGTACGTGCCCTCAGGTGCTTTGACGACAATCGCCTCGCCCCTCTCCCTGACGCGACGTTTGCGTCGTTGGGGTTGGGGTTTGGCTTTTCCCGTCTCCGTACCTTTGGGCCTTCCCCTTTTGCGCGATACCGTCCGCCATCCGGTATTTGCGCTCGTCGGCTCATCTGCCTTTTCGGCAGGGCCTTCCGCCCGCTTGGAAGCGCTGGCCGCAGGATCCTGCCGGACAGACGGATCCTCCGCTCTTTTCTTAGGGTCCCCGGGTCTGAGTTCCCCGGGGGACCCTCTCTTACGCTTGCTGTTGCCAGCAAACGCAAGGCTGCCCTCTGTTTGGGCAAAGGCATTGACCTTCTTTGGGCGGATGGTGTCCGCCCTCAGAGGGGTCTCTGCCGGCCCTCGCTCTTTTGGTCTGGCGGCCTCGGGCTCCGCAAGCCGTTCCACCACAGCTTTGTTGGCTGCGATGAAGAGCTGCATCACCCTGGCTAGCTTCTCGCGTATTTCCTTGTGGATGTTGGACTTCCCCTTCACACATTCCACAAGGTCAGCGATGCCAGCCATGGCCGTGACCAACTCTACTGGAGCTCCCGGATCTTGGAGTTCCGGGGAGCTCAGTAGGTCTTCCAGCGCTTCCTGTACTTGATCGTACGGGTCCGCTCACACATCGCTCGGTGTTTCCACCGACGTTGCCGTCGGGTCCACCGGGTTGGCAGATTGCCTAACCGGCGAACGCCTAAGGCCACTCCCGCCGAACGGATTCGAGCTCTCGCCCTTATCCGTTCCGTCCTTTTTCATTTCTTTTAGATTTTTTGGCATATTTGATCCCACGAGTAATCAGGTAACAAACGGTCCACTGCGCCAGTGACCTGCTTAGCGCAGCAAGGACTGGGATACTGTGGGGTGTGTCCCGGTGCCCCACAGGCAACCGTTAGAGACTGGCGTGACTTAACGACCCGCCAGCCTTCCAGGTACATCGGCACGGTTAGCTTCACACCTTCACCAATGGAGTCGGTTTCCGATAGAAATTCCATTGTCGTAATCCAAATTCTTTAGCGAGGGTCTTCATAAGGGGGGGGGTGTAGTTCTCTCGGCCGTACATCTGCATAAAGCAGACACGTTTCCACTCTGCACCACGGGGAGGTGGAACTACGTCGCAGAGCTAGGGGGGGGGGCGGTGACTGGTCGAAAAAGAGGGTAAAGGAGTGTACTTGCCTGCCTGCACAGGCTGGACAGCCCCGTTGCCTTTTTCGAACACAGGGCCGGGACGGCTGTTGACGCTGGCGGGAAACTGCGCGACTGTGACGAAGGGCTCGGGGGCGTCCATTGTGCTAAGTGCGGTGCGTCCCGGTGATCCAAAAGCCATACGTTCAGCATGCTGTTTTGATGAGTGGTTTCGTTGTGCATTGATGGCAGCAGGCTGTAGCATCAGGTTGGTGTCTGCGTTGATTTGGGCATCAGAATAGAATCGATTCGATGCACACGAAACGGGTCTAGAAGGCAGAGGTGTGTGACTCGGAGAAAAGCGAGAAAGAGGGGAATACTTGCCATGGCATGGCAATTGGAAGTCTCCCCTTGAACCACCTGACCGATACACGGGACGACTTGAAGCTGGAACGAACAGTCGTTGGTGGTCAAGGAAAAGAACTTCCGAATTGCCTTCAGTGGTGCGTCCCGACGTCCAGTTGGAATTAGCATGAATGGTGTCAATATCAGGAGCATTAGCAGCATAAGCAGCGGGTTGTAGCATCAAGTTGGCATCGGTAAAGATTAGAGCATCAAACTGATCCGGCTTACATGATGCTGGGCTAGAAGGCAAAGGTGTGTGACTGGGAGAAAAGCTTAACGCAGGAAAATACTTGCCAGAGCATGGCAGTTGGAAGTCTCCCCCTGAGCCACCTGACCGCAAAACGGGACGACTTGTAGCAGGAACAAGCGGTCGTTGGTGGCTAGAGAAGAGAACTTCCGAGCTGGCATGGTTGATGCGTCCCGGTGTCAAATTGAGATTAAATGGCAGCTGATCGTTGTTTAGAATCTCGAAACTGATTTGACTTGTAGTCCACGAATTCTCGGAAGTACAATCCTTTTGGCCAGGATTCCGGATTCAACGCTTTCAGTTTCAAATCCAGAGATAGGCCAACTTTAAATGAAATGAACCGGAATGAACTGATATCGCTACCTCTAGGAACCAATTTAACTACGTTGGCATCTTCCGCACCAATGTTGGCCTGTACCATGGCTTTAACAGCGTCTTCCGTGACGTCAGGCTTAATGCGCGACAAATAAACCCAGAACAAGTCAGGATTTTCGTCTTCGCTCAGTGGAATTGAAACGATATCGGCTGATGTATGTTTTGATCCCAATTGGCAGGGTTCAGTTGAAACCGCGTCCGGAACCCGTATACGCTTCAAAGGACGCCTGACAGGCGTAGGAGTCGGCGTGGGCGTTGATTTGTTCCAAACGGCGGTACGTGTTGGTTTCGGCGCAATTTGCTGAATTTCCGAACGCAATTCAGTGATCGCGTTCGTGAGCTGCACTAGCCCATTTGTCTCAGACGGAGCATTGAAGGCCATCAATTGGAAACTGGGGTTCGAAAACATTGCCGCACAGTCATCACAGTACCAAAAAAGATTTTTGGACAGCGCATCCATTTGTCTGACCAGACTCTTCGGCAGACCAGTGCAAGCGGTGTGAAATCGTTTTTTGCAAACACCTTTGCAGGCAATGTGCTCGATGCCGGTTATAGCCTCGTGGCAATTCGAGCAGCTGTGATCCATTGCGCCAGGCGGGTATGCAACACAGGTACCAAATTAAGCTTCGAAAGTGTTTATGTTTCAATTTTTTCCACCAGATGTCGCCTCGGTCGAAAAAATCAAACGGGGTTGTTTACAAAGGTGAGTTAAGTAAACAAACTTCCTTAAACTAATCGAAACTTTGAACTCGATTTAGAAGATTTTTCTTCCAGATATCACTTGAACTCGATAACTTCCTAGTTGAAAGCAGATTGTTCAACAAGAAGAATTGGACTTCCACTATTTTTTCAACATAAAACACACAAAACAGGTAAGTAAAAACCGTCGAACTTATGTTACTTGTTCCAATCGCCGCACACAGGGGAAAACGATAGAAAAAGGTGATCAAAATTGTTTACGCCAAAACGAAGCGTTTTAGACCTATAGTGTCTTCGGGACATTTTACCTACATTACAAGGACTTTAAAATGAGGCTTTGAAAAAAGTGATTAAATCACCTAGTAGTGAGATAGAAAAATTATTTTTTGTAATTTTCATTTTAGAGCTATTTAATGTGTTCAGCAAGTTTTTAGATTGTAAAAAGTTAAGTAATTTTGTTGAAGACGTCAACATCGTAAGAGCTAACCATAAAAAGTTAGAAAGGTTCAAAAATCAAAAATATTTTTTTTTTCAAAAATTTCAGTTTTTTTACTCTATCTTTCCAGGAAGAGCTTATACTTGCAAAGTATGTTTGAAAGAGTTTTGAGTTACTTAAAATGAAACAGTTTTGTGGCACATACCAAAACAAAATTTTTAGGCTGAAACGAGATATATAGAAAAAACTAAGAAAAAATAGCTGTTTTCAAACAACTGTATCTTACTAGTTCGGTTGAGTTCGGTTAATGTTTTGGTTGCATTATGATCAGGCAAGTCTAACGTTTATAACAATATATAATTTTCAACGTTAAACTGTTTATTTTTTAGCTCTATAAGTCAACTAAGCTAGTGGCTTTCATAGATTTTTAGGGTAAATAGTAAAACTGGCAATGAGCAACTTTTTTTGGTTAGAACTTTATCCACATCCTTCTCTCGCATGCGTATGAGGTTATTAAAGCTTCCATCGAAAAACTTTTCAACCTTGCCCCTTTCTTGTCGCTTTGGATTGTTGAATTTATTTTTATTTATAGCTCATTAAAATCCATTCGTTCTGAATAAAAATTAAAAAAAAAAACGAACTAATATTTGCTGTAAAAACATATGAAAGTCACAAGCTTAGTTGAATTATAAAGCTAAAAAATAAACGGTTAAATGTTGAAAATTATATATTGTTATAAACGTTAGACCTGCCTAATCATAATTCAACCAAAACATTAACCGAACTCAACCGAACTAGGAAGATACAGTTGTTTGAGAATAGCTATTTTTTCTTAGTTTTTTCTATATATCTCGTTTCAGCCTAAAAATTTTGTTTTGGTATGTGCCACAAAACTGTTTCATTTTAAGTAACTCAAAACTCTTTCAAACATACTTTGCAAGTATAAGCTCTTCCTGGAAAGATAGAGTAAAAAAACTGAAATTTTTGAAAAAAAAATATTTTTTATTTTTGAACCTTTCTAACTTTTTATGGTTAGCTCTTACGATGTTGACGTCTTCAACAAAATTACTTAACTTTTTACAATCTAAAAACTTGCTGAACACATTATAGCTCTAAAATGAAAATAACAAAAAATAATTTTTCTATCTCACTACTAGGTGATTTAATCACTTTTTTCAAAGCCTCATTTTAAAGTCCTTGTAATGTAGGTAAAATGTTCCGAAGACACTATAGGTCTAAAACGCTTCGTTTTGGCGTAAACAATTTTGATCACCTTTTTCTATCGTTTTCCCCTGTGTGCGCCGCTCACAAGTGTACCAATGGTCGCGCACTTCTTAATTTGGTTTAAATAGTGAATAAAGTATTCAAACACAAGGCCGTGCGAACGGGGGGGGTTTTAGGGGTTTAACCCCTAAATGTGTAATGATGGTGTAATGATATCTTTCCAAAATTTTCGAAACTGTAGAATTAAACTTTTTTAGATCATGCATAATCATCTTTAAAATATTATTTACTATTTGAATTAAATGAATAACAAACAAATACAGAATCAGATATTTCTTTACCGTTGATTTGTTATTTCATCAGTTATCAAAGATTGATTTCACCTAAAACTTATACATTTTAAAGCTTATAAACTCCATATAACTAAACGCAAGGTGATAAACAAAATTTAACAAACAAAACGAGTTCAGCGCTCCTAAATGTACCAAATCAATTATTCAATCAAATGTACCTAAATGCTGTTCCTATGAATTATCAATTAAATTCTTTTAATAAGTTTTTAAAATGGTTAGACGAGTTTATTGAAAAAAGAATACTTCAAAAATGTCAGAAAACTTTCCATATTCTTCTTCTTATTTTGTTTTAATTTTCAAAAACATTTCCCAATTTTTAAAGAAAAACTATTTAAACTTTATGAAATATTTTTTATAAGTTTGTTTTTAATTTTTTAATACAAAATTCTGGTTTCCAAAAAACATATGTTTCATGAAGGCTTTGAAACTAAATTTAAATAAGAAAAATATAGTTTCCACCTTCAGCCCTTTCCAGGACCCAATATTCCAATTGAAACCCACAACATATTCAGAGATGAAATTTTAAACTTCAAAACTTTCGATTGAAAATTTATAAACTTTTAAATTTATAAATTTTATTTCTTTAATTTTCATTATATTTAATCATTTTTTCAATCAATCATGATTTTAAATTTATCTTCAGAAAGTTCGAAAATTATTTGAAGTAGTTATTTAAAAGTTGAATTTTAATGCCCAATGTTAACTTCATTTGTATGAACTTTTCAATATTTACAACAGAACTAGAAACTCATTATATTTATTTTATCAATTTCTTATTTCTTATTCTCATTCTTAGAAAAATTTAAATATAGAAAAGGATTTTATCTTTGACTTTGATCACCGGTAATCTTGAAATAAAGTCAAATATTTTTTCTTTTTCCAAATAAAATTCAATTATCAACTATTGAATGAATTATCCTAAGTTTAAAATGGGTTTTCTCCAAATCGAAAATTCACATTTCAAATCGTGATGAATTTTATTTTAAATTTTAAGGTTGTAAAGGGGATTATTTTAATCAGTCCTTCAAATGAAAATGAAGAAAAGAAATTTAAAATAAAATGAATAATAAATAACAATCATTATCATTTTTCTTACAATTTTTATCATGATTGTTGTTGTTGTATGTTTATTTAAAGAGAGTTATCATGGTTAATTTTTAACCTGATCTAACATTTATTCAAGAATTCAGATTTTTTTTAAATCTGGTGATATATTTTAGGGATTCTATTTTTGTGCATAAATTCTTGTGCCTAAAGCTTTAATATTTATTTTTTTTTTTTTCTGGTGTTTCGGAAATATCGATTTCAAATTTGAAAACATAACTGCTTAGAATACATTTTCATGCAAATTTCTAGTTCAGTACAATAAACATCAAATTAATAAATGATTGACTTTCTGGAAATAACATTGATTTAAAACATTCATTTTGATTTATTTTATTAGTAAAATTGATTGTTTTTTTTAGTTTATGTGTTAATCATAAGTAAGAAAATGGCTTAGAAATGAATTACCTGGTTTTTTGTATATTTTTGGAATTGTTATTATTTTTGACTAAATTTTGAATTTTGAAACTTGATTTAAAAATCGTTGTTTAGAATATGATGCTTTCGGGGAACATTTATCGGTCTCTATTTTGACGATTTTAACCTGTTTTCTTGATCACAAAGGATACAGAACACCTTCATTATATTTACAAATGCTAATTTATCAATTGCTAAGGCAGTTCGGAACAAACTCAAATGATATAAAATTAATCATGAACTCTACAAAATTAAACACAACACTTTCGGTGGCTCAAAGATACTATATTTGTAACGTTTAGTCCAGTAAATTCTAAGATATACAATGGTGAATTTGGGTGTTTCTTGGTTTAGATTTCTTCGTGGTTCCAAAAAAATCAACATTGCGGTCCTTAATATGTTAAGGCCGAACAACAATTAAAATCGATAGAAGGACAATGATGCTGCATAAATTAAGGGGCTCATTTTTTACATTAGGGGAGAATGTGGATGCTTGATCCTTTTTTTTATTGTCATCATATCTTTTTGCGAAAATTTCTTAACACACCGTCTTTTGCACTTTCTTATAGCGTGTAATTTCAAGTTCATATACTCCAAAAGATGGAAAGATACATGAATTCGTAGTTGAGAGAGAGGCATTTTCGTGAGACCTTAAAAATAGCGATATTTTTTTAAGTAACAGGAGATTTGATCCTTTAATTCAGGTTGCCCTGACCCTAGACAAAAATCTTTTAAAATATGAAGATAAAAAGTTCGTTCACTATTGTTTGCCATATTAGTTCTCATTTCACAGTTTGTAAGTATCAGACAAAGAGAATCTTGAAAGATTGTCTACTACCCTAAATTTATTGCATACTTCAGGGCGCAATTTTCAAGTTTTTAGATAAATACAGTGTGGCGACGTAAACCATCTTACCCTCATATCATCATTTCATCACCATCATCACCATTCCATCATCATTCACCGTCATTCATCATCATCAGCTCAACACTAACACTACAAACTAGTTCCCGAACATTCCATCAGTCAGTCCAGTCGAGAACCTTCTCAACCAAACACACGCATGCAGTAATAACAACAACAACAGCCACGCAATTGACGCCAGCAGACAATAGCCGGCAAACCAACAATAGCAACAACAAACGATAGCACCGGCAGACAACCAATAGCGTTCTTGCGTTCGCTTACTCACACACACAATCCATAGCTATAAATAAACCGATCAGTTGTTAATAGTTAAGTTAGTAATAAAGTGACCATTATATAGTGAACACGTCTAATTTAATCCCGTGAAACCGAATCCCTCTTCGGGCGGAAACCCCCATAACAGTTTGTTTAGCCCTTTTAAACATATAATTACTGGATAAACATTAGTTACTGAACAGATATAAGTAATTTCATGATTCCCAATGATCACGGTCCATTCAGAAGAAAAATATATCTTTTTGAGCTCTAGGGATCAATTATACCCATAACAACCATTATGGAAAACTTCTTCTTAAAATAAATTGAGAGTTTACTATTGCTTTGAAAATATGGCTTTATGAAGTTCATATTTTACTCTAAAGATTGACATTTTTCATGTGAGAAACATATTAAAGTGATAAGAAAGATTCTAAAATCACATTTTGTTGATTTTTTCAAACAAAGTTCAATAGCTTAAAAAATACAATTTTCAAAATTTGTTGAGACAACAGCATTGTTGTTTTTTTTCTAGAACATTTGATATTGGTAAGACATTTCTGTTCCGAGATATAGCGAAGGAATCAAATATCTTCAGGGATCAATTATCCTCATTTTCCCCTACTTATCAAATTTTAACTACAAAAAATGAAATTTTGCCTTCATTCAATTCCCTAGGACAGTGATCGGCAATCATTTGAGTAATCCTAAAACAACAAATTTACAAAATTTCAGAGATTTAAAGAGCCGCAATGTTGTTTTCGCGACATAAGTTTATCATTTCCTGAATCAATAATGAGAAAAACAATCTTGAAATTAATAAAAAAGCTCCTTTGAATTACGCACTCATGAAGGTATGAATGATTGAGATAAGTAGAATAAATAAGTTGAAGGTTGTGTGTCATGTATGAGAGACAATTTGTAGCCCTGTTGAAAGTTGTAAAATCTGACATTTTCTTCATCGTAACGAAGCATATTAACGTTTTAGAAATATGGGGTTAAATCAGATGTAAAATCTGACATTTTCTTCATCGTAACGAAGCATATTAACGTTTTAGAAATATGGGGTTAAATCAGATTTAATTTATGTATTCGATAAATTTTGTATTCTAGAATCATGCTTCAGGTAACTTATGTCATTCTTATATTTTTAATAACTTATAGCTTCCAATGTACGCGTCGGCAGAATTTTAAGCATAAGAAAAATATCAAGGTATAAACTTACGTCAGAATAGACATTGTTGGCAACTGAATGGAAAATTAAACTATTTCTTAAACTTAATGGAGCGTTTAAGTCAAAAAATAGCTGATCAGTACGATCAAAGTGTTTTACTGGCATGATAAATCAGTTTTTACATATTTTCCTAAATTAAGTTTTGAATCAAGGTTTTAGAAGTTGGAGTGTTAAAATTTTGAAAATAATAAGCCTTAATAATAAAATATTATTTATTCTGAGACATAAAATTAATATATATCACTGGAACTTTGTTCAAAATTTTGGCCTGCGATTAAAATATTTTTCAAGTTGTTTACATTGTCCTTTTTTCGAAAATAGCGCCTATGAAGCAAGTTGACCACAAGAAATCATTGAATATTTTTGAACATTTGGCTAAATTATAGAATAAATACTAGCTGACCCGGTGTGCTTTGCTACACCTTCCAAAAATAAATAAAATTTGTAAAAATAATAGAATTTCAGATTTATTTCTACACAGCATTTCAAATCAAATTTCAACATAAATAATTTAGAAGCAAACGCTTCAAAAAGAGATTTGCGAGTGGAGCTACGAATTTCAATACAAAGATGATTGAATGATATTCTCTTAAAATTGATCTCTAAATATGTTTTTCAAGATCTTTTAATCTGTTTTATAAGCTTCATAAACTACTATAAATTAATTTTTATTGTCTAAATGACGTCATATTTTGCTTTATCTGTCTGATAAGTTTTCAAATTATTCTATATATTATATGAATTTCCATGATAAATATAATATGATTCCACTCAGAAATAAGGGAGGGTGTCAAATTATTCGTACGCAAACAAACTCTCTTCCTTTTACTTGATAAGTTCTCGATTCATGCCAAAAAACTTGTATGGACTGGATAATAAGTTTTCAAGCTACACAACCCAATTTATAGGGAACTGCCCTTGTCCCTCTCTTCTTCACACTTCAATGCAAAAGCTTTTGTAACAATCAAAGAAAGATATCTCATACCCCAATACCTTCCCATGTAAAAATCATGTTAATAATTCTTTTCGCCATTACAACTTGAAGTGATGCCAAACAACACAATGGATAAAATGTGTTTAAACTTTATTATTCGACTGAATCATACCTATTTTTTCTTATTTTGAGTTGATGGTCCTTTTAAAGACTTTTCAAGATTTAAAATTACTAACCTTATCTGTTCATAATCAATCGATTGAAAATCAGATTTTCAAAAATATAGTGGATCGAAAAAAAACCTGTTCATACTTCGACGGTGGTATGAATATTTTCAAAAATGTTCATGTAAACATCGCACAAAATCTTAAAATGATTATTTTAGCGTCGAGAAGGGTTACAGTTTTTTACTTCTTTTTTTTTTTAATTTCAATCTTAATTTTAATTCAGATACACCAGGGCAAGTGCAAACGGATTTTTCCATAGTTCAACTTTTATAATTCTCAGCAAGATATGTAAATATTGAAAACAAATAAATTTCGATTGCTGTACAACTAAATCAGTTCTCAATAAACTCTTGTTGAAATTAAAATATGGAAAATTGTTGACATAAATATATTTCTAAGTTAACATTTTTCCCGTTTATTGTATGCAAGTGAAAACACAATGCTTTTTCGAAACTTATTCATAGATGCGTAACATAGCTTCGAAATGAATTAAACACGTGTTCCTGTTTGATTCAGGCGCGGTCCTATGGGGGGGGGTGATCGGGGTGATCACCCCCCCCCCCCCCCCCCCAAGCGGCAAAAAAACCGTTATAAAAAACCCAAAAAAACTCGAATTTCTATTAAAAGTTGCAACTTTTCTTAGTAGATGTACTTTTAAATTTTCAAAATTTTCCACTCCGTGGGGGTGATTTTTCTCTAAAAAAGTTAATTTATCACAAAAGGCTCAATATTGAAAAAAGTCGGTCCACCAAACTCAAGCAGCTGTAACTTGCGATTCACTGGACTAAATTATACCAAATAACTTTTGTTGATAAGTAACTCAACAAAGGTTCGGTTTTTAGTGTTGATTTCTAATTGGCTATTAATGAAATGTAAGGACAATTCTTTTAAAACTGTCACTAATTTCCCTGATACATATGCCTAAATTAATACGAGAAAATCGTAATAAATTTTATATCTGCTTGAAGCAAATTCAGAGCTTCTAAATTCTTGACTTTGTTTTGAATTTAAGGGAAATGACTAAATGGAAAAAGTCACATAGGATGGTAAATACTTGAAATATTTGTTCTGCTGTCGTAATACATTTATTGCCTTCAATATGCAGTTTTTTTATTATTTGCTCAAATTAAGAAGGAAACAGTAAAAAAAAATCATTAAACTATAAACGTACGGAATCGTGAGATTTTCAATTTTCTTTATTTTTAGAAATTTCTACCATGTTTAATGGATTAACAGATCTTGGACGTTCTAAGAAGTAAAAAACCTTTTGCCTTCAAGTGTTAAATTGCCTTTATTGTAAGAAATTTAAATTTTAGGCAAGTTATCCATCGGAGTGATCAGTTTTTTAGGCGTTTAAGAAACGTATGACTTCAATTGTCTAACTTTCTAATCTTTCTTTTTGCCTTTTAGTCACCAATATTTCACTAAACAAATTCAATCGTTAGAAACAACAAGTGTGGATGCCGCATTAAATTCATTTTTGATGAAGTTTTGAGCAGCGAGAAGCTTCCCATAAAGATTTTTTTTTGTATTTCAAAACATTTTTTAAATCGATTGAAAATTATCAATTTAGCATCAGGAAAAAGGAAAAAGGAACGAAAAGTATTTATAAAAGCTGTTTTAATTTGAAGGAAATGATGTCTGCGATAAAGATTCAAATTCATCTCCAGTACCCAAAATCTGCATTCAAAACTATAACACAAGGAAACAAAATTCACATTTTCCGAGGTGCAAAGAATTTGAAAACTGATTTTGACTTATTTAATAGCACTAAATGCAAATTTGTATTTTTTTTATCAGTTCTTGTTTCCGGTATACATTTTGAAAATACATGGTTTATTGAATAAAATTGTTTACTTTTAGCAAAAGTGTAAAATATCAAAAAGATTAAATAAAAAAGGTTTTGGCTTAATGCTCAATTTTCATGAAGACTGTGAGTAATTTATCATGAGAAAAAATTATAGAAGTAAGTATGTTTCCCCATTTTGTAAAAAACGAAGATAATCTAGACGAAACTTGTATTGTTTTTTTTTTTGCGGGAATTTGTTACTATTTAGCATTGTTCCTTCTAATCTGTATCGTTGAATGAATAAAGGATAATGAAAAGATTTTACATTTTTGTTAGGTTAGTTACTTCATCAATTCACTGATCGATTTCACTCCAAACTGCTTAGTTTTAAATTTACTAAATTTAGAGAGAAAAAATCTGACAAAAAAATCGAGTTTGAGGCGCAAAAATCTTCCAAAATCAGTTTACCTCGGGTTTAATTTTTCCCTTGTGAATTAAAATTATCCCTTTATCATTTCACTATTTTTTCGGCAACAAGGCCATCTATCATACTAAACAGTAAGAAGATCTTTTAGTGATTTTTAACCAACACTCCTGGATTTAAAGATCTACAGCAATTATGTGACCGATACTGCTTTCAGCTCATCTTCACAATAAAATTGAAGTTTTAAGTTAAAATTTAGCTTAAGATTTGATATTCTGAATCTGAAAGCTTGGCTATTTCAATTGTAAATAATTGAGACTCTTCTCACTAAAGAAAAGTATCAACTTTCAGAATTACCCCTTCATCTCATTTTTTTTAAATTATAATTCAAAATTATTTAAAAATAAGAATTATGTGTAGGTACCTATGTACATGAACAATAAAAAAGACTAATTACTTTTTTATAATTAATTTGTTGTAGTACGATTAAAATTGAAAATTTTGAATGATAAATTTAAATTCAAGAGCAAATGAGATTAAATTAGGTTCCGGAAGCTTCATATTCAGAAACTGATTTCGATAATCGGATATTCTACATAATTTATATTTAAAGTGTCTATTTTATATATTGTGTTTCCAAATTTGAAAATAATAATACTGAATTTCCAGATCACGATTCAGTAAAATACCTCAAAAGAATTAAATGCTCGTTAGTTATGTTTGTTTATTAGTTTATCGGCTTATCGGTGAAAAGTAAAATACTTCCGAAAAATAATGAAATATCAGAGCGCAAATATTTAGAAGCTCAGGAAAAAATTAAGATAGCTTGAAATTTCATCTCTCAGCTACGTGCGTATTATAAAAAAAATATATATCAACATTTTTTCGCAGAGGATATTATAGATTCGCTGGTTATTTTATAAAAAGATGTGTAAGTTGTGTAGAAGGATATTGAAATGAGTATAAAGAGAAACTTTGATAAAGTTTTCACTATTCATCTCTTGTTTCACTCAAATGATCGTTTTTTTTCACCAGATATTAACGTTCCTTTATATTGACTGATTTTTGAAAATTGGAAAATCACCCCCCCCCCCCCCCCCCCCCCAAGAGCCAAGTCTAGGACCGCCCCTGGTTTGATTTATTAACTTTCATTGGTATATCTGCAGTTTATCTGTTAATGATTGCTGTTTAAAGCAAAAGACTTCCATTAATAAAAAAAAAAATTATTAATTTTGAATATCCACTTCAGATTCAACACACAGGATACCTCTTTCTGACCTTTCTCACATAATTCTTAATAATTTTGGAGAGGAAATTCTTTAAAGGTCTACCTTTCACGGGTAAAAGGCGCGTTTGAACCAACCCCCTGGCAACTTGACGTTTCCCATACAAATCGCGTGTGCCAGTTTTTTCTGGTTCTCTGGTTCTATCAAATCGAAAATCGAGCTAATTAACATGTCGGAAGGACGCATCTTGAAAAAACTAAAAAATGTTTTGAATTTGGAACTTTTTGCTCTGTTTTATGTGAAGTGAATCGGTTTTCAAAAGTTTAGTCCAAGACAACAAGTAGAGCGTTAATTTGTGTGTCCTACATAAGGTATAAAAGTTCTGGACTACTTTAAATAATTTACTGATATCCGGCAGTTTTCGGGTCAAGTTTACCTTCCACTGAAACTGTTGAAGACACTCAAGCACAATAAATGTAAAATACAACATTACCGCATCAATCATTAGGTGATTGCCATAAGCTGCGATGCATATGAAAATTTTAAAATGACAAAACAATCACATTATAGCAGAGCTATTCCCATTTTATAGAAAAACTGTTCCTACACAATATATAAATCGGTAGAATATTGAATAAGACTAACAATTTCGGTTAAAACTTTTTTTTATTCATTCGAAAGTTATGAATTCGCCTGATTCGTACCACATTTAATAGTGTGCCCTTTCCATATGCATGACTCGAAAAGTATGTAAACGAGCGGCACACACGCGACATCTGCGATTTTGAAACAGACACACGAAACCAGAGGTGCCAGGTCATTTTGTCAAAAATCAGGACACCGCGACAAAAAAATCAGGATTTTTCAGGACACCAGTCAGTTGGCGAAAATAACATGCAGTTCTACTTAAATTGCATAACTAAAGGCGAATATAGGTGCTGAAGACGCCTACACAGTAAACTAAAATTACCGAGTTCGGTAATTTATTTTACAGAACTAGTTCTGTAATTAGAAAATTTTCGGTAATTGATCAATTTGACGTTTAGTTTTTACCGAGTTCAGTAAATCGGCTCTTGACTTACCGAAGTTCTTATATTTTAATGTAAACAAATCTCAATGCCATCAATTTTCGGTAAAAAATCACCGAAATTAAACTGCAAACAAGACGAACGTCAAAATTCGATTGTCATTTTTTCGCACTCCGGGTCTTCCTTCTCATTCTTGCAACCGAAATTAATCGTTTCGACTACTTTCGTGTGCTCGAGTGTGATGGGTATCTTTTAACCGGCCAGTCGTCGCCATTGCTAGGCATTTTCGGTTTCGCGTGTTTTGAGCAATGGAGCAGCAGTTTTTTTTTGCTTTGATGGCCTCCACTTGAACGCACATAGACGATCGGATTTGGGACATCACCAGCACCGCGGCGCTTCGCATGGAATGGATTGCTAATTTGATGCAGCTCCAGTAAAGGTACATCGGATGAGTTTATTTTCCGCACTATAGTAAAAAATCAATTTTACTTCCAGCTCCCGTGGCTGTGACAACCTTCCTCCAGGCACCTGTAGCAGATGGCCATTGTCCACAGAATGTGGGAGGGAGGGGGGGGGGGGGGGCGAATCTTGAAAAGCCACGAGACGGTACCATGTTGCCATAACACAGAAAATAAAGTTAAAATAATTTGATACAGCTCCTCATTTTTATTTGTAGATTGAGCCTCTGCTATTGAGGCGTCTTCTAGAAATGCGATAGTATTTAGCAAAAAATATTTTTTTCGGTAATTTTTAACGAAAACCGTAAAACGTTTGGTAGTTTCAGCTTATGATACACAGCATATTACATGAGATGATATTCGAGACTCAAATCATCTCGTGTAGTATGCTGGGTACGTACACCGAAACTACGGAACGTTTTACGGTTTTCGGTGAAAATCAGTGAAAAATTTAGTTTTTGGTTAATATTATTGGCATTGGGGTAATAACAGATGTTTCGGCGAAAAAAATCAATTTTCCGGTAAAAACAACCGAATTTTCGGTAAAAATTAAAGGAATTTTGTGAAAATTACCAGTTTTTCGGTAAACATTACCGAACTTTTTGAATTTATCTGGTAAAACTGGCCGGTTTTTTGGTTTTAATTACAGATATTTCGGTAAACTCTTCCGATTGTTCGGTAAATATTACCGAACTTTTACAGTTTTTTTGGTAAAAGTTATCAGTATTTCGATAATAGTTACAGGTATTTCGGTAAAAATTTCAAGTATTTCGGTAATAGTTTTAGGTATTCGGTAATCGTTACAGGTTTTTCGGTTAAGTCTACCAGTTGTTCGGTTTACATAACCGAGCTGTTTAGTTTTTCGGTTAAAAATAACCGACCTTTCGGTAATAATTAAAGATATTTCGGTTCAATAATACCGATTGGTCGGTTATATAACGAGCTGTCATGTTGACAACTGTCAATATTTTGACAGATGATCAGCCGAGTTTTGGTTATTTTTTACCGAAAAAGATCCGTAATCTTTGACAGCTGTCACTTCTCAATCATGAAAAAATTACCGAACAGTTTAACGATCTCCACATGTTAGGATTTCGGTAAAATAATTACCGAACTCGGTAATTTTCGTTTACTGTGTAGAATTATGCAACTGAAGCGAGAGTAACCTAGGCTGGCCTTCAGTTTATATCGAAAAACACCATTAAAATATCATTTGAACCGAAGATTTTCATTGCTTTCACTGGTTAAACTATTTTAATGAAGATTTGTTTGATGTTCTCATCGTTTAACAATAAATTTAGTTATAAAAAAAGATATTTTTTAAAAATCAGGACAAATCAGGACATTTTAAGGGCCATTTTTGAAAAATCAGGTCAATTCAAGCATTTTTTAAAAATCAGGACGGCCTCTCGAAAATCAGGACAAATCCTGAAAAATCAGGACACCTGACACCCTTGCACGAAACTCGACCAAACTGTCAAGTTGCCAGGGGGTTGGTTTGAACCAACCCCCTGGCAACTTGACAGTTTAGTCGAGTTTCACGTGTCTGTTTCAAAATCGCAGATGTCGCTTGTGTTTCGCTTGTTTACATACTTTTCGAGTCATGCATATTTAAAGGGCACACTAATAAATGTGGTGCGAATCAGGCAAAATTAAAACTTTCGAATGAATAAAAAAAAGTCTTAACCGAAATTGTTAATCTTATTCAATATTCTACTGATTTATATATTGTGTAGAAACAGTTTTTCTATAAAATGGCGAAGTTCTGCTATAATTTGATTGTTTTGTCTTTTTAAATTATCATATGCCTCGCAGCTTATGGCAATCACTTAATGATTGATGCGGTAATGTTGTATTTTACATTTATTGTGCTTGGGTGTCTTCCACAGTTTCGGTGGAAGATAAACTTGTCCCATAAAACTGCCGGATATCAGTAAATAGTTAAAGCAGTCCAGATCTTTTATACCTTATGTAGGACACACAAATTAACGCTCTACTCGTTGCCTTGGACTAAACTTTATAAAACAAATTCACTTGACATAAAACATAGCAAAAAGTTCAAAATTCAAAACTTTTTTTAGTGATTGAATCAGTTACAGAAAACATATTTAAATATGCGTCCTCCCGACATGTTAAGTATCTCGATTTTCGATTTGACAGAACCAGAGAACCACGGTGTACAATATAATAAGGTGATATCTTCCCGATAGTGTCGTCATTACTATCCGTCTAGTGATCCTCGGTGTATGCAACATTAAATTACGCGCGCAAAACTTTTTGCCTGGCACGCTATAGGCAGATAGTACTGACGTCACTTGTTTACATTCAAACGAGTTGTTTACTCGTGTGAGTAGCCTACTTTATATATTTATACCGTGCAGAGAACCAGAAAAAACTGGCACACGCGATTTGTATGGGAAACGTCAAGTTGCCAGGGGGTTGGTTTGAACTTGTTCCACCTTGTGAAATGACAGGAGTAAATATTAATTTCAACACTTTCAGGTCAAATAAAAAATTTATCAAAAAAAATCTGCTTCCATTGGAACATCAATCACAAAACAAACTTTTCAACAAAAAAAAGATCAAAAGTCTCTTCTATGATACCAAATATGTAAAACAAAAAACACACTTTTTATGTTAAGAACGTACACTCAGGCAAATTTCTATTATTATTTTCATAAGATGCTTCTTATGAACCGCTTTTTAGAGTGTAAAATTATGTTTCATAAGAGTCTTATGAAATTCTTTTAAATTTCATACGAAGTTCTTATGAAAAATAAAAGAAACCGCATTGTGAAAATAATAATTAACACATTCAACACAGTCATACTTTATCGTCGTCAGAAGCACTCATCAGTTTAAAATTTACTACTTTCCTTCAACACTTCAATGTGATTTTGATCTTCCAAAATGGTAAGTTTTAGTTGAAATTTATTTTTTGTTGAAAATATTTGTCTTAATAGGTACATTTCATGTTTATTTACTTTTCAGATTGGTTAGTATGGCAAAAGGCGAAGTCAAAGGTCCGAGGCGCAATAAAACTTTTGATAGAACCAGATGTTGAAAGGCAGCTGATTATCACGATGACGTTATTTCATACAAACAAGGCAGAAAATAAATTTAAATGAAAAAAAAACTTGATTTATTTTAATTTTATGCGACACATCCTTTTCCCATAAGAATATCTTATGAAAAGCAACAACCCCTCATTGGCACCAGTGTTCATCCCTCGAGTTCAATCGATCATAAGACAATCTTATGAATTTCATTATTTTTTCTTATGGCGCCACTTTATAAGAGAATCTTATGGCATACATAATAGGATTTTTCTGAGTGTACTTGAATTGTGTGTAAACAAACAGTACAGTATTTTTTGATAGTTGATTTAAAAAAAAGTTGAGTTTATTTAGTCAGATTGTAAATTTGTGCCCAGTAATTTATAGATGAAGAATTAATTTATACATTTTTTGTAAATATTGAACGTTTGCATTTGCTCTAGTGTACCTTCTTAACTGAAAATTCTTCCGGAAATTGTATATCCTTGGTATACAATATATTGGCATATATTGGTTATGAAAAAGTTGTTTATTTTATTGATGAATTTCACTTATGCTTGCAAAATAAAAAAAAAATCTCTTCATTCGGCCTTCAAATATTTCAATCCTATATTATCTATTTTAAAGGACAGGCTCTTGTTCATGTGTCTGTTCATTTTCATCGGATTTTGTTGTTGTTTTGATAATTTTAAAAGGCTCAATTCATCTTCAGTTAAGTACATTTGTACATGTTAAAAAAATTTTTTTGATCTATTTCTGTCGAAAACATGTTATTCTTTCTACTGTTTTCGATATGAATCAAAACTAACCTTCTAAGCGTATTGGATTATACAACTGTATGTTAATCTTCCCACTTTCTTTTTTCAAACGTCCGCAAAGAGTCATACCACTTTTTCATATGAATCAGTACTAAATTAATAATTTTTCTACAACAATGGCTGATTTAAATAACATGCAATTAAATAAGTTTTAATTTTTAAAACCGTTTATATGGTTTTGATTTGATCGGCAAAATACCAATTTGCGTTACATCCAGGCGTCATTCATTAATAGCTTCGTTCAATCGTTAGTAAAAATCGGTTTCAACTGGTTTCTGTTAACTGATAGATGTTCAACGAGCCAATGTTTTGGTCGAAACTAGTCAGGTCGTTGTTCAATGGAGCAAGTTGAAACTAGTCGAAACCAATCCAGCTCGGCAGCAGGATTAGTTTCGACTTGGTAGAAGTCGGTCGAAGTCAATTGGAAAGAGACAGATGATCAACTATCAATCCATTTCTACTTGTTTCGACCCGTTTCTACTAGAGTTGATTGAACAGACATAATATGTGGTGTACCAATGAGATAGGAATCGAAAAGAAAAAAATCGCATCTAGGCTTCATTGCGCCACCACGTGCATTGACAGTATGCCTGGTTGAGAAATACGCGCCCAAATGTTGCTACTAACCAGTATGCATCAGTATGCTATGCCATGGTTACTATTCTCTCGCGACGTTGGCTCACGACGCCTCGAACTTGGAGATGAAAAACAAACCACCAAAAGGAAAAAAAATCTCGATAAAATGGTAGCCGTGACTTTAATTTGATTAAAAAAAAACTACAAATTTAATTATTACGGACAGTTGATGCGACTTGTGTTTTTTATTCGATATAAACCGATTCGCATGCCTACAGAGCAGGGATTGAAATGCTCTTGCTCAAGCGGCTGAGCATCACAGCTCTTGCAGCTCGAGAGCGAAGAAAGCTGGAGCCAATTCTAGTCCACCAATAAATGCTCAAATTAAGCTCATACACTGAAAATAGAAAATACCCAAACTTGAGAACTGCCACCCGCCAAACCTAAGTTCAAGATTGACAACTTAAGTTTGTGAAAAAATCACAGCTTGCCAATAAGTCAAACTTGTCCTTCAAACGAAGAACTGTTTTTTTGGGGGGTTTTTGTTGTAAGCGCATCTGATTCTGTTACCTCCATCGTGGCAGATTTAGGTTTGGGGGGTAAGTTCAAAGCGAAGAACTGTTTTTTTTGGGGGACAACTTTTATTCTCGCTTCATTCGTAGAAAGTCTCACATATACGATGATGTAGCTGCCTCTCTCAACAACCCTCCGGTGGTCGAGCGGTTAGCATCCTGAGATGGTAATCGCAAAGCCATTGCAGGTATGGGTGTGATTCCTGTACCTGGCGAAATTTTTTTTTATATTTTGATTTCCATTTTATTGTGGTATCAGATTTTGGGGGATGAGTTCTCCTTTAAGAGCTTAACTTTGTGCTATGCCACCAATAGTCAAACCTGTAGGGAGGGAGTTTCATTCGGGTTGGCGGGGAAAGTTCTCAAGTTTGGGTATTTTCGAGGTTCAGTGTACCTCTTCTGGCTCTAGGAGACAAGGTTTTGCATTTTGCTTCGAGTTTGTTAGCTCAAGGAGCCGAAATTTCTTGAGCTTGTTGGCTCAGCAAAATTGTAACACTTGAGCCAAATGATGTGTATTGACTTTGCTATTGTGGTGCTGTGTGAGCCAACGGCTTTTTTTATGCACCAGGAACTGTGGAAGGGCTTGTTGGGATTAATAAAATGAATGTTAGAGATTTCTTGTAACTGGTAAAAGTTACCAGCACTAGTAACTATGAAATAGTAAAATTTCGAAATTTTCGAGAAAAACGCCAATTCAAAGGGCTTTTTGGGAGGATTATTAAAATCAATGTTTGAGAGTTCTAGTAACTAGTAAAAGTTACCAGCACTAGTGACTATGAAATAGTAAAATTTACAATTTTTCGGGAAAAACGATAAATGAAAGGGCTTTTTGCGAGGATTATTAAAATCAAAGTTTGAGAGTTCTAGTAACTAGTAAAAGTTACCAGCACTAGTAACTATGAAATAGTAAAAATTACATTTTTTTCGGAAAAAAGCCAAAAGAAAGGGCTTGTTGTGAGGATTATTAAAGTCAATGTTAGAGAGTTCTAGTTACTATTTAAAGTTACCAG
Source organism: Uranotaenia lowii (assembly GCF_029784155.1). Lineage (NCBI taxonomy): Eukaryota > Metazoa > Arthropoda > Insecta > Diptera > Culicidae > Uranotaenia > Uranotaenia lowii. The sequence goes on along the minus strand of NC_073692.1, from coordinate 184,088,374 downwards.
CACTAGTAACTATGAAATAGTAAAAAATACAATTTTTCGGGAAAAACGCCAAATGAAAGGGCTTTTTGTGAGAATTAATAAAATCAATGTTAGAGAGTTCTAGTTACTAGTTAAAGTTACCAGCACTAGTAACTATGAAATAGTAAAATTACAATTTTTCGGGAAAAACGCTAAATGAAAGGGCTTTTTGCGAGGATTATTAAAATCAATGTTAGAGAGTTTTAGTAACTAGTAAAAGTTACCAGCACTAGTAACTATGAAATAGTAAAAATTACATTTTTTTTTCGGGAAAAACGCCAAATGAAAGGGCTTGTTGTGAGGATTATTGAAACCAATGTTAGAGAGTTCTAGTTACTAGTTAAAGTTACCAGCACTAGTAACTATGAAATAGTAAAATTTACAATTTTTCGGGAAAAACGCGAAATGAAAGGGCTTTTTGCGAGAATTATTAAAATCAATGTTAGAGAGTTCTAGTTACTAGTAAAAGTTACCAGCACTAGTAACTATGAAATAGTAAAAATTACATTTTTTCGGGAAAAACGCTAAATGAAAGGGCGTTTTGCGAGGATTATTAAAATCAATGTTGGAGAGTTCTAGTTACTAGTTAAAGTTACCAGCACTAGTAACTATGAAATAGTAAAATTTACAATTTTTCGGGAAAAACGCCAAATGAAAGGGCTTTTTGTGAGGATTATTAAAATCAATGTTAGAGAGTTCTAGTAACTAGTAAAAGTTACCAGCACTAGTAACTATGAAATAGTAAAATTTACAATTTTTCGGGAAAAACGCTAAATGAAAGGGCTTTTTACGAGGATTATTAAAATCAATGTTAGAGAGTTCTAGTAACTAGAAAAAGTTACCAGCACTAGTAACTATGAATTAGTAAAAATTACATTGTTTTTCGGAAAAAACGCCAAAAGAAAGGGCTTGTTGTGAGGATTATTGAAACCAATGTTAGAGAGTTCTAGTTACTAGTTAAAGTTACCAGCACTAGTAACTATGAATTAGTAAAATTACAATTTTTCGGGAAAAACGCTAAATGAAAGGGCTTTTTGCGAGGATTATTAAAATCAATGTTAGAGAGTTTTAGTAACTAGTAAAAGTTACCAGCACTAGTAACTATGAAATAGTAAAAATTACATTTTTTTTTCGGGAAAAACGCCAAATGAAAGGGCTTGTTGTGAGGATTATTGAAACCAATGTTAGAGAGTTCTAGTTACTAGTTAAAGTTACCAGCACTAGTAACTATGAAATAGTAAAATTACAATTTTTCGGGAAAAACGCTAAATGAAAGGGCTTTTTGCGAGGATTATTAAAATCAATGTTAGAGAGTTCTAGTAACTAGAAAAAGTTACCAGCACTAGTAACTATGAATTAGTAAAAATTACATTGTTTTTCGGAAAAAACGCCAAAAGAAAGGGCTTGTTGTGAGGATTATTGAAACCAATGTTAGAGAGTTCTAGTTACTAGTTAAAGTTACCAGCACTAGTAACTATGAAATAGTAAAATTACAATTTTTCGGGAAAAACGCTAAATGAAAGGGCTTTTTGCGAGGATTATTAAAATCAATGTTAGAGAGTTTTAGTAACTAGTAAAAGTTACCAGCACTAGTAACTATGAAATAGTAAAAATTACATTTTTTTTTCGGGAAAAACGCCAAATGAAAGGGCTTGTTGTGAGGATTATTGAAACCAATGTTAGAGAGTTCTAGTTACTAGTTAAAGTTACCAGCACTAGTAACTATGAAATAGTAAAATTTACAATTTTTCGGGAAAAACGCGAAATGAAAGGGCTTTTTGCGAGGATTATTAAAATCAATGTTAGAGAGTTCTAGTTACTAGTAAAAGTTACCAGCACTAGTAACTATGAAATAGTAAAAATTACATTTTTTCGGGAAAAACGCTAAATGAAAGGGCGTTTTGCGAGGATTATTAAAATCAATGTTGGAGAGTTCTAGTTACTAGTTAAAGTTACCAGCACTAGTAACTATGAAATAGTAAAATTTACAATTTTTCGGGAAAAACGCCAACTGAAAGGGCTTGTTGTGAGGATTAATAAAATCAATGTTAGAGAGTTTCAGTCACTAGAAAAAGTTACCAGCACTAGTAACTATGAAATAGTAAAATTTCGAAATTTTCGGGAAAAACGCCAAATGAGAGGGATTGTTGCGAGGTTTATTGGAATCAATATTTATGTGTTAAAAATTTGTAAGTTTTACTATCTCATAGTTACTAGTGCTGGTTACTTTTACTAGTTACTAAAACTCTCTAACATTGATTTTAATAATCCTCACAAAAAGCCCTTTCATTTGACGTTTTTCCCGAAAATTCGTAAATTTTACTGTTTCATAGTTACTAGTGCTGGTAACTTTAACTAGTTACTAGAACTCTCTAACATTGATTTTAACAATCCTCACAAAAAGCCCTTTCATTTGGCGTTTTTTCCCGAAAAATTGTAATTTTTACCATTTCATAGTTACTAGTGCTGGTAACTTTTACTAGTTACTAGAACTCTCTAACATTGATTTAAATAATCCTCACAAAAAGCCCTTTCATTTGGCGTTTTTCCCGAAAAATTGTAAATTTTACTATTTCATAGTTACTAGTGCTGGTAACTTTAACTAGTAACTAGAACTCTCTAACATTGATTTTAATAATCCTCGCAAAAAGCCCTTTCATTTGGCGTTTTTCCCGAAAATTTCGAAATTTCACTATTTCATAGTTACTAGTGCTGGTAACTTTTACTAGTTACTAGAACTCTCTAACATTGATTTAAATAATCCTCACAAAAAGCCCTTTCATTTGGCGTTTTTCCCGAAAAATTGTAAATTTTTCATTTCATAGTTACTAGTGCTGGTAACTTTTACTAGTTACTAGAACTCTCTAACATTGATTTTAATAATCATCACAAAAAGCCCTTTCATTTGGCGTTTTTCCCAAAAAATTGTAAATTTTACTATATCATAGTTACTAGTGCTGGTAACTTTAACTAGTAACTAGAACTCTCTAACATTGATTTTAATAATTTTCGCAAAAAGCCCTTTCATTTGGCGTTTTTCCCGAAAATTTCGAAATTTTACTATTTCATAGTTACTAGTGCTGGTAACTTTTACTAGTTACTAGAACTCTCTAACATTGATTTTAATAATCATCACAAAAAGCCCTTTCATTTGGCGTTTTTCCCAAAAAATTGTAAATTTTACTTATTACCACACGTCCAGAGGGGACGGAGTCTAAGCCCTCGGATCCCTGGTCGTTCCTCTGGGGATCAGTGAGGGTGGGTACACATGACCTTCTTTTGTTGGCTAGCTCGATCTTGATCTCGCGAAGGACCTCAAGGTCGGCTTTGTGCCTACTTTGGACTACCAAGACTCGGATGTGATGTGTTTGAAAAAGAACAATTTAATAGATTTAAGTGCGTGGTTTATTTCGTGTTATAATTCTGGGTGATGTGTAAGATGTGTATGTGTGTGTATTTTGTGTGTGGCGATACGCTCACCGTTTTGTGCAGGCCTGCGGCGTCGGAACGTTCTCTTGGTGATGGACTGGCGAATTCTCGGAGATGGCTTGGTGGATGGCTGGAGGTCGTCTGGGGCTGGTTGTGGCTTGAGTGAAGCTGACCAATGATGCTGACCAACGTAATGGACGTTACTTGGCAGGAAATGAGCTAGGCCGGCTTGTTGGGTTCTTTCGGGGCGATCTGGCACGATTGGACTTCTCGGGGATCTCTGATCGACACTCGGAATGGTTCTGGCTTGCCCAGTCGGATTGGCGACCGAGTCGAGCAAGTGCTGCACCACGTGTCCCGGGGCTGACGTCCCCCGAGGACACCTCGAGTGGACCGTTCTGGTTACCTTGGCAAGTAAATCGGCTTCGGGACACAATTTGCGATGTCCGTGTGCTTACTTTCGGCACAAGTCACGATCCGGGCTACTTTTCTTGCCCAAAAACTTTTAACCGGCACTCCACGAGTCACAAAGCGCCTACAAGTTGGCAACGGGCGCATGCGAGGCGTTCAGCGCGAAGTTACCACCCGAAAGAGATCATCTCCCGGCTTTCTCTTTCCGATCAGCCCCCTGAGTTTTCTCTCCAACCCCTTGAACTGAAATTCGCCACCTTGTGATGTTCATGTTTGTGATGTTATACGTGTTCTGTCTAAACCTAGCCCTAATACTTAGCCATTTTTCGAAATAGTTTGAAATCAATTGCCTGACTTAAACACCCATAAAAATAAATAATTAAGTTAAACAATTAACATTGAAAAAAGAAACAAAAACTAACATGCAACAAGACAAATGTTACTAACGGTAACACTACCATATCTCCCTCCTTTAAAAATTTATTATAAACTAATAAATTTTTAAACTTTACGGACAAATCTAACCCAGGGTTGGGCAAGTAGCATGCGCTACAAACTCGAATTTAGGAAATGTTCGTTTAAACGTATTATTATTTTTTTTTTTAAAGAAATCTACTCAGCGATCTGAGTGACCGTATAATTTTTTTTTGTTACGCCCTTTTGAATGAATATGCTTGAATTTTAACTGTTCTAATTTGCTTCATAATAGCAATTTTGGTATGCTTTGTTCTCGCTTGTAGTGACGCTTCTCCAAACGACACAATAGAAATTTGCTCAACAAATCTCTTTGTGCATCCCGTGGTGTTGCTTGTCCCTTTAGAATTGAGTCAACTTACTAAGTTTTCATCCGCAAAAATCTACCGAAGAGTCGCCGAAATTTACTACCTGAGGAGCTAGAGCTAGAACCGGTTAACTAACTATTTTCCGTTGGTTGAAATTCCTCATTTAGCGGTCAAATTCAACTTTTGTCGGTTAATTTTCATCCAACGCGCTTTTCTCAAGTTTCAACATGGCTTCCTTAAATTTCTACGACGAAAGACGGAATAACAACAAACACGAAAACTAATCATTTGGACATCACCTACATCTAATTTTTCTCCTTTTTATTTTAGGATGACTTCGTATTGGACGGTACCGACCTAATCTAATAATCTTTAGTGACGATAACTTTATGCTTGAATTTGGGCTAAAATTATGAGAATGAACTATTCTATGCTAAAATTCTTGACGGTTGGACAATTCAGACGAGGCCTAATTATTGATGCCGGGCTTCATATCAGCAGCCGAGAAAATGCCAACGATCTTTCCGCTTTCATTGGCCAGTTCGTAGGAACTAGTCCCACGACGAGAAACAACTGTACAGGGAACGTATGCAGGACCCAATTTCGCGTTATAAGAATTCGCCGCGGACGATTGGACAAAATTACGAAGGAACACCTGCTGACCAACCTGATACACCGGTGCAGGTTTCGCGAAACGTAAATTGTAATTCCGCGCACTGCGTTCGTGGGCTTTGCCCAGATTCTTCTTCACGATGTCGTATATTTTCTTATCAATCTCTTGCTTGGTAGAGATTCGTTCTGCGTCCGAAATAGGATCGGTTTCTACTTCGCGTAAATGCTCGTTTCCCTTCGCGACTATTTCGTGCCCGTATAATACGCGATACGGAGTGAACCCCGTTGAGGCGTGAACCGTATTATTTATCATATGTTCGACCTGCGATATACGCGTATCCCATGCACGTTGGTCTAGCTTGACGTAGCTACGAATGCACGCGTTGATGCTCCGGTTCAACCTCTCCACTGGGTTCGCCTGGCTGTGGTGGCGAGAGTTTGCCCAGTGCTTCACGTCATATTTCTCTAAGAATGCCTTAAAATCGCGACCGGTGAAACTCGTGGCATTGTCCGAGATTACCACCTCGGGCACCGAGAGCCTACGGAACCATTGTTCCTCGATTATTTTAATCGTTAAAGTTGCTGAAATTTTTCGTACTGGTATTAGGACCGTCCACTTCGAGAACAAATCCATGAGAACCAGCAAGTGGGAATTTCCCGATTTGCTCCGAGGGAGCGATTGGATATAATCAATTGCTAACATCTGGAACGGTTTCGTAACTAATCTCTGATTTCCCATTACTGGATTTTGCGAGACGTTAGCCGGTTTATTTATTTTGCACGCGACGCAGTTTTGGATGTATTCGCGAACCGATTTTAACATTTTTGGCCAGAAGTATAACTTTCTAAGCAATTCCACCGATTTATCCACTCCCGGATGGAGGGACTCGTCGTGGTGCTCCTGCAGAAGCTTGAGGCGTAGCTCGTTTGGTACGCAAAGCTTCCACACGTGACTGTAATCTAAAACTTCGTTTTTCGTCGGCACTAGTTTGTAAAGTTTATCGTTTTCGATCTTATAGTCTGGAAGTTCGTCGGGCGAAGCTTTGACTTTTTCGAGTAGCGTCGTGTACCAGATATCGGTAGTGCTAGTGAGATCGATGCTCTCCACCGCGCGCGAGAGAGCATCTGGGATTATATTATCCCTTCCGCGACGGTGCTTAATCTCCATCTCATAGCCTTGGAGCTCGATGCTCCACCGACTTAAACGCGACGAGGTACGCCACTTGCCACGCATGATATGTGTCAAAGCAGAGGCGTCGGTTATGACGACGAATTTCGTCCCTTCGATGTATGCGCGAAACTTGTTAATTGCGGAAATCACAGCCAGGCCCTCTTTCTCAGTCGCGGCGTATGATTTTTGGGCTGGCGTGAGCTTTTGTGAGAAGTACGCAATAATTTTCTCACCATCTGCGTGCTGTTGCGTAAGCACGGCAGCTATCGCGGTATCGCTCGCGTCGCTCTGAATTTCGAACGGTAAAGTAAAGTCTGGGTTGCAGAGGATCGGCGCGGCAACTAGACATTCTTTTATACGAAGGAAAGCTTTTTCGGCGTCGCTATTCCATTCCAGTTTCTTCGGTTTCTTCCGCAGCAAATCAGTTAGCGGAGCGGTAAGCTCACTGAAGTTGCTCATAAAACGCCTATAATAATTTGCCATGCCTAAATAACGACGTAAAGCTCGGATAGAATTTGGACGTTCATAATTCACAATAGCCTCTATGCGATCGGGATTTGGTCTGAGACCGTTTGGTGTGAGAAGATAACCTAGATACGGGAGCTCTAACAAACAGAATTTTGATTTCTTTAGGTTGACCGACAAATTAGCTTCTCTGAGGCGTCGTGCGACTTCGCTTAGGCTTCGGAGATGCTGCTCGAAGTTTTCGCTTGCCACGACGATATCGTCTAGGTAAACGAAAACTTCGGGTTCAAGCTCTCCGTAGCCTAACACTTCGTCGAGAAGCCTCATTAGAGCTGCGCTTGCGTTTGCTATCCCAAATGGTAACCGTCGAAATTGCCAGAGCCCTCTACCCAACACCGAGAAAGCCGTGTATTTGCGCGAGCTGGGATCTAACGGAATTTGCAGGAAAGCTTTTGTCAAGTCAATCGTCGACAAATATCTGCTAGCTCCCAGCCGGCTCAATATGCGGTCTTGGTGTGGTAGGGGATACGCGTCTCTCACCGTACGTTCATTAAGACGCCGAGCGTCTAAGCATAATCTGATGTCCCCGTTTGGTTTGACAACAGGGACGGTGCTCAGGGACCAGTCGCTGTTGCTTTTTTCGATCACTTTCTGAGCGATGAGTTTATCTAGCTCCGCGTTTATCTTCTTTTGCATCTGGGGGGGCGTAGGATGGGGGTTAATACGAATTGGTGGAAGACGCTCAAATTCTTCTCGGATCTCTATCTTGTGAGAGGTGAGATGTGTTGTCTCCAAATATTCTCCCTCCACAGCAGCTTTGAAGGTTTTTTTAACCTCCGCAAGTCTAGCTACCTGGGAATCTGTTAAATGGATCTCATTTTCAATAGTCTCTACAACGTCAATTTCTTTGAGGCTGGGCATGATTGTAAGACAAATCCTAAACGCTTTCCAGAAATCTGCGCCCACAATTAAGCGATGTTTTATCTGGGGGGCAACAATTGTTTGAATAACTTTTACATGATCGTGAAATCGATAGGGTAAGTCAACACATCCGCTGACTGTTATCTTAGAACCAGCCGCGTTTAGCAATGTTGTTTTACATGGGTAAGTATAGAGATTCAATTTTCGTAGTAATTTTTCGGCACCCGATCCTAAAACTGAGCACTGCGCTCCGCTATCGAGCAACCCGATTAAATCTATGCCCATGATGTTAACTTTGACGTAAGGGCGTGTGTCGCCAACGGAATGAAAGAATGAATCGTCGCTGTTAGGGTAAGTAATGCTATTTGAGGTATGAATGGATGCAAGATCATTGATGAATGAGTCTTGATTACTGTTTTGGGAGCTACAGGGATTTGAATCTGCGTTTTCAACTTGCCCTTTCAAGTTGATCTCTCCCCGTTTTTTTGGCAGTACGGACAGCTATTGGTGTACACTCCGGAGAATCCGCAGATTCTACAGAAGTTCTGTAGCTTCTCAGGACACACTGCATAGTGATGTCCTCTTTCGCGGCAGTTATAGCACACCCCGAGGGGCGGCCGTTGATAAGCTTCAACTAGCTTCTGTAATGTTCCCTTGCTTGATCCCTCGTTAATACCTAGATTAATTTTATCTTGTTCAGAATTACGAGCTCTTTCTTGCCTATCGTACTTTTGATGACGTCCCTGATTTTCATTTCTATAAGGTTGATATTTAGAACTTTTGAAGATTTTAGTTTTTTCGAAGCCTCTTCCCATTTCGTTCTTTTCTTTTGAAAGTTCGTTCATCTGCGCATTTTTAAGTCTATTTTCCCAAGCTTTGCTATGCAAGTACCAGTTATTTTCGTCAACCGAACGACCGAACTTTTTCAATTTTGATAACGTTTTTATCTCGGAACCGATCATTGCGTTCTTGTAATCGTGTCGCATGTTTCGCCATATGATTTTGAATTTTCGACGTTCTGATAAAGGTCTCGCCATCGCGTGAAAAATCTTTTGCATATCGTGGAAGTAATCGGTAAACTTTTCAGACCGGGCCTGTCTACGATTTGTGGCTGAAACTTCTAGATGGAAATCGAAATCTGGTGGTATGAATTCTCGTTTGAGTTCACGTTTCAACTGCTGCCAATTTCTAAATTCTTTGTTTTCAAATCCTTCTAGAAACCACTCTTTAGCTCGCCCCGTGAATAAGTGGATAGCTGAACGAAATAGCTCGCGGTCGCTAACGTTTTCTGCCCGCGATCTAATTTTGATTTCCTTCAAAGTTTCACTCAATTTTCTTCCGTCATCTTTCCCGTCGTAACGAATTTTCCATTCTGAAATGGGAATTCGTTTCAGGGATCTTTCGCGTTCGCGACGCTGGTTTCGTGGCCTACCTTGTCTATGTCGTCTATGTTGTTCATGCTCAAGAGATGACTCTGAGCTAGAGAGAGTATGCTCACTTGTTGAGCTGTACGATGTTTCCGACTCAACCGACGATCGCGACCGTTTACGATGTTTGAATTTTCTCGATTTCGTTTTGCTATGCTTCTTCGACGAGCTTTTACGATTTTCCTTTTTCATACTTTTCGTGATTTGGTAACCGAGTTCGCTCTCCGTTGAGCTATCTGGCGACGTCTGTGATTCCGAGCTATGCGAACTCAGGAATGCAGACGAGCTCTCAGTTGACAATCGTCTTGTAGAAACTGGGTCTGCTAGGAGCCTTTTCAACCGTGATGCTGTTGAGTTTAGATTTTCATCAATCAAGCTTTTATGCTCAGACTGATCGACCGACCTACGCGTATTAAAAGCTGTTGACTTCTTTATGGCTCCTGTGTCGCTCTGAGTAGCAACACTCGGGTTTCCCTTGATGATTGTTTTATCTAAACTTTGGGTCAGATTTTGCAATAGTTTTTCAAGCTTTTGTTTCTCTTTTAGTTTACGTTCGGTTTCGTGGATTTGTTCTATCTGCCGCTCAAATTCTTTTTGACGTCTGATTTTGTCCTGAGCTGCAGTCTGAATTGCAAACTCTTTGAAAGCTTTCAATAATTCTGGGAAGCACTCGACTTTTCCTTCTTCATATTCTTCGAAGGCTTTCAAAATTTCTTCTGTTCTTTTATTGGATGCTTCTAATTCAACTTCCCTCTCTCTAATTGATTCCCTCTTCTTACTCCTCTCATTCCCCTCTCCATCCTCGTCTTCCTGAATGGACTGATTCAGAACATTTATCTCCGAGCGGACTTCTTCTAATGCTTGACCAACTTCTTGTTGAATTTCCACCACTTCGGGGATGCTATCAAGGATGGGAAAATAAATGTCATGAATTCGCGAAACTTCCTGCTCGAGTTTGGCAATCTCTCTCGTGAACTTATGGGAATCAGCTGCATTGTGCAACCGCGCGATACGTATTTTGTAATGCATCAATCTCGTTTTCAATTTTTCCCGACTTCTTCTGTCAATTTTACGTGCTTCTAGGCTTGAAGCAATAGCAATTAATTTCGCGACTACTACACCGATTTCGTCTTTCGTGGTCCGCCAAGTCATCCCACTAGAAATTGAACTGCTACCGTTCTCCCTTTCCGACTTCATCTGATCTTTTAATTTGCGTCTTTTTACACTCTCATGATCGTTATGTGCAAAATTTATGCCCCTGATAAGTAATTCATACTCTACCTCATCTATATTGAGATGCGAAACATCTAGTTTCAAATACTGCGAATAAATATCCATCTTTGGCGACTGTGAGCTTATTACTCAACTACTAAATGAACAAGCGCACCCCAAAGCTGTCAATTAACTAACTGTTTGAAAAGTAAGTAGATTTTGCAATTAGATGATTAGAGATTTTTTTTTTGTATTATGGGTCACTCACGATTCCTTTCAACCGTTGATCTTTAATGGACTCGTTTTGACGAACTCTTCATAAACATGCGCGCACTGTAAGCTAAATTTGGGTGAAGCATAGGTGGGAATGACAATAGAACCGAATTCGCATTTGTGTTATTGCAAGCAGAATCTGATTCTTTCCCCACGGTATCCAAACTAGAACAATCAATGGTAAGTGTTCGTGTGTGTAACGAGTCTTGGAAAACCTTTTCGGCAAACTACAAGTTGGGCGCCAATTTATTACCACACGTCCAGAGGGGACGGAGTCTAAGCCCTCGGATCCCTGGTCGTTCCTCTGGGGATCAGTGAGGGTGGGTACACATGACCTTCTTTTGTTGGCTAGCTCGATCTTGATCTCGCGAAGGACCTCAAGGTCGGCTTTGTGCCTACTTTGGACTACCAAGACTCGGATGTGATGTGTTTGAAAAAGAACAATTTAATAGATTTAAGTGCGTGGTTTATTTCGTGTTATAATTCTGGGTGATGTGTAAGATGTGTATGTGTGTGTATTTTGTGTGTGGCGATACGCTCACCGTTTTGTGCAGGCCTGCGGCGTCGGAACGTTCTCTTGGTGATGGACTGGCGAATTCTCGGAGATGGCTTGGTGGATGGCTGGAGGTCGTCTGGGGCTGGTTGTGGCTTGAGTGAAGCTGACCAATGATGCTGACCAACGTAATGGACGTTACTTGGCAGGAAATGAGCTAGGCCGGCTTGTTGGGTTCTTTCGGGGCGATCTGGCACGATTGGACTTCTCGGGGATCTCTGATCGACACTCGGAATGGTTCTGGCTTGCCCAGTCGGATTGGCGACCGAGTCGAGCAAGTGCTGCACCACGTGTCCCGGGGCTGACGTCCCCCGAGGACACCTCGAGTGGACCGTTCTGGTTACCTTGGCAAGTAAATCGGCTTCGGGACACAATTTGCGATGTCCGTGTGCTTACTTTCGGCACAAGTCACGATCCGGGCTACTTTTCTTGCCCAAAAACTTTTAACCGGCACTCCACGAGTCACAAAGCGCCTACAAGTTGGCAACGGGCGCATGCGAGGCGTTCAGCGCGAAGTTACCACCCGAAAGAGATCATCTCCCGGCTTTCTCTTTCCGATCAGCCCCCTGAGTTTTCTCTCCAACCCCTTGAACTGAAATTCGCCACCTTGTGATGTTCATGTTTGTGATGTTATACGTGTTCTGTCTAAACCTAGCCCTAATACTTAGCCATTTTTCGAAATAGTTTGAAATCAATTGCCTGACTTAAACACCCATAAAAATAAATAATTAAGTTAAACAATTAACATTGAAAAAAGAAACAAAAACTAACATGCAACAAGACAAATGTTACTAACGGTAACATACTATATCATAGTTACTAGTGCTGGTAACTTTAACTAGTAACTAGAACTCTCTAACATTGATTTTAATAATTTTCGCAAAAAGCCCTTTCATTTGGCGTTTTTCCCGAAAATTTCGAAATTTTACTATTTCATAGTTACTAGTGCTGGTAACTTTTACTAGTTACTAGAACTCTCTAACATTGATTTAAATAATCCTCACAAAAAGCCCTTTCATTTGGCGTTTTTCCCGAAAAATTATAAATTTTACTATTTCATAGTTACTAGTGCTGGTAACTTTTACTAGTTACTAAAACCGTCCAACATTTATTTTAAAAATCCATGCAACAAGCCCTTCTTTTTAGTTACTTCACTTGTGCACAAAAAAGCAGGCGTTGGCTCGAACAGCAGCAGTGAAAACAAGCTCAACGAATTTTAATCGGTTGAGCCAACAAGCTCAAGCTCCTCTGGAGGCATGAGCTAACGGGCTCACGAGGGAAAAAAAGAGCTAAGGTTTCTTCCAAATAAGAGCTTAGCAATACGAAGCTCCGGAGACAAAAACGATAGGAGCTTCGTCGATTGCTTTGTAAGCGGAGCTATGGAAATAAAGAGCAATGAAGCTCGCTCAAATGAGCTTAATTTTCAATCCCTGCTACAGAGTATTATAAAAATAATTTCATTTGAATTGTTTGGGCCATTTCGGAGGAGTAGAACTACAAACACCGTTTCAAGAGAATTTTAGAAGATGTAGGTACTTTGATTTGAAAAACCAAATCAAACAAATAATAGTAGTAATTCATGAGTTCGTTATTCAAATCCAATTCGAGAATAAATTTATATGGTTCGGTTTTCAATCTTTCATGTACCTATCTGGTTTCGGCTTTCTAAGTCCGCAATTATTTTTAAGAATTAATTTTCAAATTCTTTTGAATAGTTCAAAAACTGATGCGAATACTTACCATAAACGACCTAAATTGCTCAGCAAAGACCCTGATTCTATTTCATTGTGCTACAATAATTCTTTGATTGCGAGAGGAATAAAAAATTGGAACAAACTCGCCATTCAAGTTAAAATGAATTTACCAAAAAACATATCTCAAAGAGGACTTGCTGGTTTCGCTAAAAAGAAGTGTTTAGACTTGAACGAATGCTGATTTAAGAATGCTCCCAAAAACGTCAGGATTAGTTATACCAAGTTACTTGAATTATTGTTATATTCATTACAAATCTGTAACGAAATAAAAGATCATTGATCTTATGTTACATGCCAATAAAAAATTAAATATATAAATAAATTCTACGCATTTTAAAAGGTTAAATCTTAAAATTAAATAAATATGGGAATGTAGTTCAAGCAATCTGCTTGCATTATACAATCAGTACATTGAGCAGAATTAGGCCCGATCACGGTATTTAAATTTAAAAAAAAATTAAACTTGTAAATTTTAGCTTCTTAAATCTAAGTAAAAGAAAATTTTACAAAGAGCAAAATTATTGTTTTACATTCAATGCATGACACTTAAAATGAACAGATTTATTAAATTCTTACCCAGTGTTTTTTTAAATTCAAATACCACGTCAGAAAAGGATTGAAGCCGACCCCTGGCCTAAGCTCTCGCCCTATCCCCCTCTTAATATTTCCTACAAATTTTACCATTTGATAGGGTTTCTAGCTTTTTGTCCTAGGCTGACTTACTCTTGAAAAAAATATTTTTAATATATCAAAAATTTACCTCAAAATTTAAAAAAAAAACTACACCAGAACTATACATTCTCTAAAGAACTCTCACATAAATCAACCTGTTTGCTTCTAAACGCTTTGATTTCATCAGGAAGGGTATTTGTTTGCGAGCCTTCGAAAAATAGATATTTCAAGATTTTGAAATAATATTTTTACTTACATTTGAAATTTTTTAAAACCAACCAAGGTTTTCACGATTTGAAACTCAATCCAGCTCCTGGAGCATCGCCACAATCGATTGGCGTTGCAGGTAAGTTTTCACAACCGGAAACACATGAAGCAATTATCTCGGCTTTGAAATCTAGTCAAGGTTTAATCTTGAGCTCCAGCTTTTGGGTTCATAATATCGTCTTAACCGTTCGTCCTATGGTTCAAAGGTAACGTGTTCGACTCTCATCTTAAGGGTCCGGGTTCAAATCTTCCAGCATACACATTTTTGAAGAAAGTACAAAATTCAACAAAAGTAGAAAAGATACATCAAAATATATAAAATAAAGAAGGGAACTAGACAAAATTGAACTTTTTGTATCTTTTTTATTCAAAGTCTAATGCATGAGCTGAATAGCCTTCTACTAGGCTTTGTTTGTGAAACTTGAAAGTATCAATAAGAACTTAAATTTGAAGCTTAGTAGAATGCTATACAGTAGACTGAGTCGATTTGGGGTCATTTTGGAATATCTCAAACCCTGGGGACTAAAAAGCTTCCCCTTGGTCCAAAACTCATCCATGATTATTTTTGCAAAATTTTTAAGTAACGTTTACATGAGTAAATTTGAACTTTTAGGTTTGTATGGGAAAATTGAATTTTTTGTACTGAAAAATCGACATCATTTTTGTTTCGTCGGTGGAACCGAGCCAGCTGATGACTTTTGTATCAATTTATAAACTCCTAAAGGAAATTTTCCGTTGAACAACTTTGTCGAAAACCGTAACTTCGCATCTTATTAGCAAAGAAAGTTATTAGCTATCAGCCAAACATTTTAGCATTCGAAAGAGTTTTTCGAATTTCTATCCGAAAAATCTAATGGATTACTAATATCTCTCAAATATCGACGATGCCGAAGTAGTTAAATTTTTCCTTGGCGTTTATACCACTTCTTTTTTGCATAGTAACATGATACATTTGCTCCATTATTTTCAAATTTTAATAGGCATTAACGTTTAATTTAACAAAAATCCTTACTGAAAAGAAATGTCTTTTTAAATTTCCGAAGCAAAAATTCCGAAGAGATTAAAAATCTCGTTTTCTATTTCAAACGTCAAAAAAATGTCTTCTTCGAATTGACCGGAATGTCAATCTAAGAAAATTTCGCATCGAAAAAAATCCGAAGAGATTGGAAATCATGTTTTCTTATTCAAACGTCAAAAAATGTCTTCTTTAAATTCACCGGAATTCCAATATAAGAAAATTTGAAAAATGTCTTCAATTATTGCTTTTTTTCACGACATTTTTTGCCCGAAATTCGGCTGCAGGGTTTGAGAAATTCCAAAATGACCCCAAATCGACTCAGTCTACTATACAGCCTTAAAATAGGGCTGAGTAAGCTTTTAAGAGACCGTTCTATGGAACTTTTGGCTTTTGGTTACATGGGGATTCGCACCGAAAATCAAACATCCTAAACGAGACACAGAATCCGAAATATGAAAACAGAAATTCAATTTTATATCGATAATAGGCAACCTCTGGAATGAGTTCAATCTAATTTAAAATTGAATATTCAGAAATAAATTTCTATCAACAAGTGAGAAAATTTTGGAAAACTTGAGCAAAGTTCTGAACCTGGTATTAGTTTTCGAGCTTGTGGCATCAGTTCTGAGTCAAAGTTTTATCTCTTGAATGACCTTACTCAATCATCAAAATTTGATAAGAATCAAAACGGTTTAGTGTAGAGTAGTGAACCCAACATTCCTACAGCCATGACTTTACTTGATGACGTATCGACGCATTTGGTTGTGGTGGATAGTCATTCAAAACGGCCGATAAATATTCTGATACACACCTCTTATCACCAAATGATAGGCCGTTCCGCACACACGTCCTTCTTCAACCGGGCCAGGTAATTGATAGCTTGGAGACATTTAAGGTTCGGTACATTCGAACCTCTGTCAAAAATATCACCAATTATCACATCCACCAAAATGGGCTGTCATCGAGAGCACACTGTCTGGTATAACTCATTCCAGTGAAGCTCTCTAGACTCTAGCCAGCCATCTGGTACTTTTCGAAAATTGATCTCAACCCCCGAACGGTTTAGCGCTCCTTCTTGATCGAATAAACAATTCAAGTTTTAATTAGGGGAGAACTGTACAAGACGCACCAGCGAGGTAAAATGGCCCATGCCATTCTTTGTCAAAAATACACTAACCTCTGGCTCCGAATAGTGTTTTTCTACATTTTTATTGTAACGAACGAGCTTTTTCATCATTTTTTAGATGAAGACTTCTCACAAACGACTTTAATTCTTAGAAACAGAAGGATTAATGGATTTTGCCTAAAACTTGTTATTTTCTCGGTTAACATTTAAGGTTTTATGGTAAACCAGTCAGCACTAACTAATCAAACTGCAGCTTTTCGTTATGGCACTCGTATGCACTTTCGAATGACTTTTATTATTTAATTATATTTCACTAACTTCCCGCAAATTTTAACTAAAATTAATCATTTTAAAATTGGGGCAGAATGCCCGCAAAACCACGTGTTTTGAGCTCAAATTTGGAATGCTGTTAACTTTTGAGAAAAACAAAATGTCAAAACAAAATGTCTTTCTTTTTATTTGCTGACTCCCAAATTACGATAAGAATGCATAATTATAACAAATTTCGTCCTTGTTTGAGTTAAAAAGGTGCACCAATATTTGACTCGAAAAAATTATCCGCCGCCATGTTTGCCGCGATATCAGTCAAGAAATTGAAGTTCGTTGCCTACCTGAAGGCGTTTTACCTATAAGGATATAAAAAAGTGAATTTTAAAAAGCAAAATTTCCGTTAAATTAAGCAATAGTAAATGATTTTTTTCAAAGTATGGTTAGTTTGCAAAAATACGATGAACATGTAATCAAAAATTTGATGTTTCAATTACTATATTCCGTATAATCATTGTTCCATTTCTCACCACCCATTCAGAATGGTGCGTTCTGTCCACTAGTTTTGGCGTTCTACCCCGCGGCTTGTTTTTTGGCTGTTTAAGATTTTCACAAAAATATAACCAAAATCGTGTTTTTAACATATTATTTCTTTTTGTTAAGATGTAAATGTGATCCCTGAATCGTCGTGAACTTTCAATTTGGTTCATAGATGATGGGTATCGCTGTAAATAGCGATTATGCTTAAGTGGTGCGTCTTGTACAGTTTTCCCCTACCACCCCTGTACAGATTTGGGCGAAAAAGTGCTACAAAGTTGCGTGTTTAGTTTAACTCAAACGAAGGTTGAAGTAGAAGTGAGTCGATCGGAGTACAGCGATTTTCAAGATTACAGAAGTGTTTGATACTTAGGGCGATATGGGAGGTATTGCGTCTAAAAACCAGTCCATTGGAAGTAGTCCAAAAAATGTACAACCGGAAGTGATTGCCAGTGAAAATCCAAACCGCCGAGAAGAGGAACAAACTACGAATGAAACAAACCGTTCGGCAGAAAATGGGACCGGATTGGCAGTGGAGGAAACGATAGTTCCCAAAAATGTACACTACAAAATGTTCTTTGTATCGCTGCAACAAGTACTAACGTGGTTATTAATTTGTAGGTGGCCAGTGCGTTCAATGTCATATCGGCTCCGAAGCAGTGCCCTCCCGGATACAGATTGGATCACAAGGGAAATTGTCGAAAAATTGATTATTGAGAAAAAAAATTATATTACCTACCTATGGTTTTGAGAAAATAAAAACACAGGCTCTCTGGATAGTTCTTTCACAATTAAATTACAATTGAGATGATTTTTTATAGTGTTTCAAGATTATAAAATGCTACAACTATTAGCGTTTTCGTTTAGCACTGGCACAGTGGCAAACTTTTTCTTATGCTCTCCCCCAACACAGAAGATTTTATGGATCGCAACCGTCTTCATGAGGCTCAAAACTCGGGCAAAACTGGTGGACTTATGAATGAGTAAACGATCACTGATGACATCAATTGAAGTGAAACTCGTGGAAAACTAGGTTGCCCCTGTATATATGTATGATGTATGTTGGGTGCACGGATTCACCGCAGTTTCTGCCTAAGTACATATGTGTTCACATGCATTCTTTAGATTATTAAGTTCGACAAATCTCCAATACAGCGCGCACACCATACCTGGACCTCATGGCTTCGTATGAACTGTTATGGATGAATGTATTGTGTTGATGTAGGTTTATTTTGAAAGAACGAGTCAATCAGGTGGGCTTGTTTACTTACAGGTATTCCGGCATCCTTGTGGCAGCTGGCAACTGGTTGAACATTCTTATTATATAGCTATAGAATGAAACACATCTTACCTGTCGGCCGCTTATGAGATTCGAACACAAGAGTTTTTCTTGCCGATACCGGGAATCGAACCCAGTACGCCTGGCATACCAATACCAGACTCGCGCCAGCCTATCCGCTAGACCAAATCGGCGCTTTTTGAAGAACAAGGTTGCCTCTGCTTTTAAACGAAAACGCTGTGTGTTTATACGATTTATGGAATAAATACTACTAAATCTACAAAAAGATAAGTCCCACACTTCAGGTATAATCTGAGACTCAGTCTCGTAAAATAATAAACTTTAATCTGAAGTACCATAAACTGAGGTTACTTTGATCAAAGGGGAAATACTATGATCACAATTAAAAGTATTTAGAAAATCATTAATAATTGTCTCTACAGTTTATAGATCTCAGTACTGATTTATACGTTTGAACACTTTTATATCACGTTTTACGTTGGTAAGATTTGGATTTTATCTATTTGGTTTTTGTTGTAAAACTCAAAACTTCAAATAAAAAATACAGTAGTTTTTCGATTTTTTCACGGTCAAAAAAATTTCAACGTGAATTTGGCGAAACTAAAAATTAAAGTGGAAGAAAGTATTTTTATCTTCTTTAATCAATAATTGATAATGTTTTCAATAGTACAAACGTTTTGTAACGTAATAATAATAATAACGGTACTGTTTGCTAACTACAGGTTGACAAAGGTAAGTGGGAAAATGATTATAATACTGATTTTGTGTGATGAAATTAAAACTACATCGAAATTCAAGATTCGGAAACGCTGGGGGATAAAAAAAAACAACTTTACACATTTTTATTAAAAGTTGTGAAATAAGATGGATCTTTCTAATTTTCAGGATGAACAGTCGTATTAAACCTTTTGATGTTTCTATGGAAACTAGTCGACTTCCGAGGGAATGGGAAATTTGGAAACTTGACTTGGAAACATTTTTTGTGGCACAAGGAATTTTGACACAGCGGGAGAAACGCGCACAACTGGCTTATCTAGGGGGTCCAGGTATTCAAGAATTATTGCGACATCTACCGGGCGTAAATAAAGTTTCGTATGTAGTACCAGACCCCCCTTTTTATGATGTGGCAGTAAATTGTCTCGATGAATATTTTGAACCATTCCGTCATAAAACGTACGAAAGACATCTTCTAAATCAGATCAATCAGGGACCAGAAGAACGTTTTACAGATTTTGTTA
The DNA here is from genome assembly GCF_029784155.1 of Uranotaenia lowii. NCBI lineage: Eukaryota > Metazoa > Arthropoda > Insecta > Diptera > Culicidae > Uranotaenia > Uranotaenia lowii. Next base: position 184,068,921 of record NC_073692.1, on the reverse strand, counting down.
TGCGTCTCCGGAAGCAAATTTCGAGATGTGAGTACCACTCTTCAGTAGTGGATGAACTTATCGCGCAGGGCATTGCTGAAGGATGTTCATCGGCAGAGTTACGTTCCAAGCTACTACAAAAGGATCGAAGTCTTGATGAAATTATAGCATTAGGAACTAGCATGGCTGAAGCCAAACAACAATCAGGAAAATTCGTCACAACAGCGCCTAGTTTCGTCCCCCATAACGATGTTTGTTCGATTTCCAAAAACCAGCATTTTAAATTCAGCAACAACCAGGGGATCCAGAAAACATTCCAACGAAATGAATTTTATTCTAAAAATGGATTCCCAAACCCCCGTTTCACTTGTTATGCTTGTGGTAAAAGAGGACATGTTGAGGGAAGCAAAGAATGCCCGGCAAAAGTTTCGACATGTAGAAAATGTGGAAAGTATGGACATTGGGCAAAAAGATGTTATCCCCGAGAACATAACCAAAGGTTAGGTCAAAAACGTGGTCCAGGAAATCGACATTTTGAGCCTAAAGCCAAACAGATTCGTGCATTGAACGAAGATAGGGTTGCTGGTAATTTGTCCGATGACTATATTTTCTATGCGATGGGCAAGAACGTTTTTAAATTTATCGTAGGGGGTGTGGAAATCCCGATGACGATAGATTCTGGTGCAGATGCTAACATTGTGACTCGCGAAGTATGGGAACAGATGAAGACCGAAAAGGTTCAAGTACTGGAAATGTCCACAACGGTGGACCGTAACCTAGTAGCTTACGGATCAAGCGTACCAATAAAAGTTACGGGAATGTTTACTGCAATCATAGAAGCTGGAGCGTATCAAGTGAAGGCGAACTTTTATGTTGCCGAAGACGGGCAACAGTGTTTGTTGGGCGACGAAACCGCCAAGGATCTAGGAGTACTTAAAATTGGATATGGAGTAGCAGCAATCGAATCCTAAAAGAAACCCTTTCCCAAAATCCGAGGTGTAGTAGTTGAAATTCCTATCGATTCAAATGTACAACCTGTTCAACAGCCATACAGACGTTCCCCGATAGCTTTTGAAGAGAAGATCGAGAATAAATTACAACTTTTGCTGGATCAGGATATCATTGAACGAGTAAATGGACCATCCCCATGGGTTTCTCCGATGGTTCCGATAACCAAAGACTCCGGAGAAGTGAGGTTGTGCATTGACATGCGTCGTGCTAACCAGGCTGTTCTACGTGAAACCCATCCACTTCCACTGGTCGATGAACTTTTAGGATCAGTTAACGGTGCAGTCCGGTTTTCAAAAATCGATATTAAAGATGCATATCATCAGGTGGAAATCTCCGAAAAATCACGCCAAATTACTACCTTCATTACCAAGTATGGTCTATTCAGGTAGATTAAACTATTTTTATTAAAATGTCAAATACCGTTGGAAATAAAAAAAAATAAAAAAATAAATCAATTCATTCAACAGGAGTTTTATTAGCAACTTTTGTTTTTAATTTTTTTTCGTTCCATAGATATAAACGGCTTATGTTTGGAGTGTGCTGTGCTCCAGAAGCATTTCAAAAGGTGATGGAAACCATTTTAGCAGGATTGAGTGGAGTCGTTGTCTATTTGGATGATGTTGTAGTATTTGGAACTACTCAGAAGGAACATGATGAAAGGCTGATTGCCTTGTTACAACGTCTCAACGAGTATGATGTCTTGTTGAACGAACAGAAATGTGTTTTTAACACCGATATATTAGAATTCTTAGGGCATGAGTTGTCGATAAAGGGTATCAGACCAACTGAAAGTCGAGTTGAAGCCATTAAAAATTTTAGAGAGCCGCAAAACGCAGCCGAATTGAGAAGTTTCTTGGGCTTAGTGGGATATGTTGGCAAGTTTATACCAAACCTAGCTAGTAAAACTGAACCATTAAGACTTTTGATTCGATCAGGCATTTCCTTCAAGTGGACTCCAGAATTGACTGAGGCCTTCGAAACTATCAAAGAAGCCCTATGCCAAATTGATTATTTGGCATTTTTCAATCCTAAAAATCAAACTAAACTAATTACAGACGCAAGTCCAACTGGTTTAGGAGCAGTGTTGCTTCAGCAAGATGAAAATGGAGCTTTAAAACCAGTTTCTTTCGCCAGCAAAGCACTAACAGACCTAGAGAAGAAATATTTTCAAACCGAAAGAGAGGCTCTTTCTCTGGTTTGGGCCGTCGAAAAATTTCAGCTCTATCTACAAGGAATCAATTTCATCCTTCTAACTGACTGTAAAGCATTAAAATTTTTATTCAGACCGAGATCTAAACCTTGTGCCCGAATAGAACGATGGGTTCTGCGGCTTCAGGCGTTTTCATTTGATGTAGAACACATTTCAGGAGCATCAAACATTGCTGATGCTTTATCAAGGCTATCAGTAGCATCCAGTAAATTATTTGATGGGCAGGCAGAAAGGTTTCTCAATGCCATAGTTGAACACGCAGTGCCAACCGCAATAACTTTTACTCAAGTTGTTTCTGAGACGGCAAAGGATGAGGAAATCCAATTAATTATAAAAGCCCTAAATGCACATTCAGATCTCGATATGCCTAAAGTATACAAACCATATGTTAACGAACTTTACTCCACAGAAGATGTTCTGTTAAGAAGCAATCGCCTAGTAATTCCAACAAGTCTGAGAGCCCAGATAATAGAATTAGCCCATGAGGCTCATCCGGGAATTGCAGCGATGAAACGACGGTTACGCCAAAAGGTTTGGTGGCCAGGAATAGACAAAGAGGTAGAAAATCGAGTTAAAAGCTGTAAAGAGTGCACGTTGGTTTCGACTTTGGGAACACCCGAACCATTGCAACGGTCTAGAATGCCAGACAAGCCAGCTATCGATTTTATGGGTCCACTACCATCAGGCCACAGTCTACTGGTTCTTGTAGATTACTTTAGTAGATTTACAGAAGCAGTCGTTATGAAACAAACTACAGCAAAACTTACTATACGAGCGTTACACGAAACGTTCTGTCGATTTGGTATACCGGAAAGAATAAGATCCGATAATGGACCCCAATTTGTGAGCGAAGAAATGGCAAACTACTGTAAGGAATACGGAATTAGACTTCACAAAACGACTCCATACTGGCCCCAAGCCAATGGGGAGGTGGAAAGGGCAAACAGGACAATTCTCAAGCATTTGAAGATAAGCCAAGAAACAAATAGGGTAAGTGAGCCCTATTTTGGCATGGTCCTTTTCTTGGCATGCCAACATGTCTTTTCATGTTTTTCAGGTCCAAATTGAGCTTAAAAAATTTTGAATATATTTTCATTGCGAAGAGAATAATTTGTTTCAAATCTGTGCATACCGAATTTTTTGATTGTTTGTACTTTAATAAAGAAGTTATTTTTTTTCGATCTGCATCCGAGGCAATTATGTTGGAAATCACCGTATGAAAATCAGATGAACTCACCTTTCTAGTGCAACTGTTAAATTCACATGCGCTTTCAAACGCGGATATTCATTTAAAAAATTTGCAATAAATACTCATGCTTACAGTTAAACTCGGCAAAAAATCGAAAAATAATAGAAAGAATTTTTGAAAGTTTTGAATAAAAATTTAAATCTAATTTTGTTCCTTTTCTTGGCATGCAACTTCAATCGAAATACATCACCAGTGTTGGAAGCTGGAAAAAATACCTGTTCATTGAAGAGGTATTTTTGGGCTGATGTTTTCCCTAAAACTTCATTCAAAACTGCGCACAAATGTTTTCATACTAATTGGGTTGTATGATAAGACCGTTGCTATCAACTTAAGCTTTGAAATAAGTTGGAGAACATAAATGATTCGACTAACTAAAAGTCATATCCAAGCATTTTAAATGCAAAAATCGCTATTTGGGAACTATGAATCGAAGGTACATTGGTATGCGAGCGAACAGCATTTGCATTGCAGTCTGCCGAGCAAAAGCCACGTGGTCTCCTACAGAACACAGTGGTTCGAAATATTGAAAAAAACTAAGTTAAATTAAGCATTTCACAAGACTTAAGATGTTTTTCTTGATGATCGATGGCAATTTATGACTTTAGTATGTAACATACATAATTAATTGAGTTTTGGAATCGTTTTCTATTGCTTGGGAACCATATACCTACTCAGATTTAATTTTTAGGAATTTTGTTCTAATTTTTTTAATGGAAACAGAAGTTGGAAGTTAAGGAAAATATCGTTTGCTTTCCAATTATTTCTTAAAATATTTGATGTGAGTCGAATTAAAAAAAACTGTTTTAGCAAGATTTACATTCTAACATCTATTTGGCGTGTCAAACCACTGCGCAACACCCCGGACATTCGGATGGCTCTTGCTAGAAGCTCATAATCTCAGCTAAAAAATTCAAAAGGGCAACATTTTTAAATACCATTCAAGAAATTTTTCAATTTCTAACTTTATGAAGCCAAACTCCAAAATATGAAGACAGTTGTTTGGTAGTGAAAATAACCCCATGTGTCGCAATTTCTGGACTTCCGACTTTTTGAAATGAAAGCTTATTTTGTGCTTCCCTTTCAACCAAATTTCATCAATGTTTTCAAAAACCTTTTTGTTGTATGAGTGGCGCCCGGTGTTCAATCGTCGCATAGAACTTTACGCGCAGCTGACGTCATTCTGTCAGTGGCCTTATATTCAGAATAGCCAACGATTCTGTTAACTGTCAATTGAGCATTGTTGGTAAAGATCTATTGCACTTTGCTGGTGGTCAAGAATAGGATCATCGAAACGGCAAACAATTGGTACGGCGGCCAAGTAATTGGAGCACCGCAGTGAGTACTTTGCATGCATTTTACTCACATTAAGGAAAGTTCCATAGAGAAAACATATTTTTGTTGAACTCTAAGCAAGTTAGCAAGTAAATTCTTCAAAGGATCCCGAATAGCAAAGACCATGGTTTTAAGATAACCGAACAATGTTTTTCAATTTAACTGTAAACTTCACCGTAGTATCTAAATATCTATAAACCGCATTTTATTTCGAAATCACCATAAATTTTAAAGTCACCGTAAAGTTTATAGTTTATTCAAAATATTTCATAGTTGACGAAAATGACAGAAACACGGTTTAACAATAATTTTATTGTGATTATTATTGTTACAGTGTACTTCATGGTAAAATGTAAGTCCAAACCAAAACGAACAATGGTAAATTTTTGGTTATTTTACACACTTTTAATTGATCGTGCAGAGATTCTTCAGTGCGCGCCATTTTGGCAAAAAATTGTTTTCGCGGTCAATTTTTTGTGGTGCGCATCGAAATATTTTGGATGCGGTAAGTTGCTTTTTAATCATTTATTTACGGTTTTGAGAACTGTTAATTTATTTTTCTAGATGCTACTGTTCCACAGCTCCGGAAGGCAGGCTCTTATTAACAAAGCGTCCGGTTGTTTTCCCCCCATCGGCGAAGACGGTACGGGAAAATCATTGGCAGCCGTCGGAAATGTGCTGAGTCCTTCAAAATGGGCCGATGTGAAATCGGGGAAAATGCCATCGGGAAGACCTTGTCGGAACCAGAGAGTCAGGTTCCAGAATAGCTCAGCTAGTGGCCAACGGGAAGAAACCAGTCTCCTATCGGAAGTTCCACACTAGAAACGGTCGGCGGTGATACAGTAAAGTGCATGGTGCTGGTTATCAAAATATGAAAAATGAGTGATCAAATATGATGAATGAATGAATAAAATTTTATTGCAAACCTTGAAAATGTGAATTTTTCAATGTAGAAACCATGAAATTGTACGGTAAAAATTATGCTTTTGTACCATCAATTAACCTTGATTTCCATCTTCGCTAAAACGATCGGAATGAACATATTTTCATGGTTTTATTGTGAAAAACTGGAAGCTGTTTTAACCATGAACTTTATATTTTTGGGCTTTCCAATGTATGGAAAATCGCCATTTTTTTCATGGTCACGCTGCATAACAATACCCCTTTTTCATGGTTATTTTCGTCAAAACGATGAAATGTATGGTCGAAAAATATGAATTCCAATGTGCATTCACGGTATCGAGGACGTTAATATTTATGGTCTGTGAATATGGAATTCATGGTTTTTTCACGGTGCATTTCTATTCGGGATGTTATATGGTGCACTCAACAGGAAGGTAGGATTGTCGAAAAAAAGGGTAAACCATGTCTTAGGTGCCAAGGTCGTGTACATTTACCCTAGTACAGATTGGATTTGGGATTTGAGAAGCTTCCTGCTCATGAACAATTCTACCCCACACTCAACAACTGGTGTCGCTCCATCGGCTCTTATGTTTGGGCGGGTATTACGTGACAAACTGCCAACTTTCGTAGAACAACGGGATCTAGATCAAGAGGAGGTACGGGATCGTGATTGGTCAAAGAAATTACAAGAAGCCGAGTACAGCAATAACCGTCGTCACGCAACTCCATCAACACTGAAGGAGGGAGATATTGTGGTTGCAAAACGAATCGCGGAGGATAACAAACTTTCAACAACTTTTGGACCTGAAGAATTTGTCATTACTGAAATAAACGGAACCGATGCAACTTTACGTTCTTCGGATACTGGCCGTATCTACCACCGGAATGTAGCACATCTTAAACCAATAGTTCCCCAAACGAATCCAGGGTTGGCAGAAGCAGAGCAGGGAAATCTTGACGAATACAGAGAAGATACGATGAACGAAGATGAACACAAACGACCTTCGAGGACTCATCAAAAACTAACATATCTAAAAGACTACTCATTGTGTTAATTAATAAATAAATTTAAAAAAATAAAGTGAAGGAGGAATGTAGTGTATTGAGCTTAGAACTTAAATGTATAATAATAAACTTACAATGAGCGTGTATTGAAGGGTAGGAAAACTGGCAACAATGCCAACACCACAGAGAACAGACATACAAGCTAGCCAACGAAAATTGTGTAAAAATCCCAACACTCTTTTTGAACAAATTTTTGTCTTTTGGCTGGGCCACCAGATGTCTCCAAACACACCAAAAAGAACTTTCAAAACAAAGCTGACTAAGTTTCAGTCAGTTTTCTATAGGTCGTATGTGCTGCTTAGCATGCTACAAGAAAATCGCTGTTGAAATTTCGTTCGAAACTTGATGAACGAAAGTTCATCATGTTGCATGAAAAAAATAATCAAAAAAGTTAGATATTATCTTTTTCCTTCAAATTTGTTAGAAATACATAGTTTTAAACAGCTGGATGCTAAAGTGATATGTGAAAGTCACCCGCTTTGAGATGCCTAGAATCAATACTGTTGGGTAAGACTGATCGTCAAGAATGTTCTTGTATTTGACTGGACATAGGTGATGCATTTTCTTACATAAATTACTGTTCAAGAAGTGCGAAAACTCAAACCGAAACTGTTAGTTATATTAGCTGTCAAAGTAGTGCAAAAAAAAAAGAAAGTGTAATTTCGCCCAGTTAAAAGTAACTCTGATTTCATTTATTTAGCAATAAATTAAAGCCGTCCAATTTACTGAGACATTGGATTCATTTATTGTGAGTTCATATACGATTACGCCTTTTTGAAAACTGGGCACTTTAAAGTTGATTTGTAACTTTTGAACGGCGCAATAGATGGCACTGTTTGTAGTCAATTTCTAACGTATTTTTTGGGTGATAGCATTTGAAATTTTACACACTTTTTTGACGATTTTTTGTTCGAGCTTGTACGTCTGTTCTCTGTGCCAACACAGACTCGGCAGTTCTTGTCTAGCCGAAGTTGCGTGCGGTCGCTTGTTAGATGCGTTCGGTTCTATCGCAAGTAATAAACTAACTAGTTTCGAGAACTAAATACGGAGTTATTCTTCTAAGTCCGGAACCCAACAATTGGGAAATGAAATACAGCTAAGCGAAGCCAAAATTGGAAGTTGTTTTTTTTATAGTAAGATTTTTTTTCTACCGGAAGATCTGAGATAGCGATCAAAACTTTCATTGGACTCCAACATATCTATACAATGTCGGATAGATGGATTCTTGACGATTTCAAACATCTATAAACCACTTAAATACAGAAAATCTGCCAAAAGTTATGAGTATTTTAAAAATAAAATAGATTTTTCGGACTTTTTACATTCTGAACTAGTTTCTGATAACCTGGTAATATATATCGACTTTATTTTTAAATGTTGAGCAATTAGAATAACTTTGCTGTACAATGAATAATATCATCAAAATTGGTTAACATTTACAGCCAGGAGAACGAAGTCATACCACAACTCAAATTTCACTGAAACGGATGTTTAGCGAACGGCTTTGGAAGGTTAAAAAAGAGTTCAAATAAAAATGCATCCAAAAATTATCGTCTTCAAATTTCAAATTTCAATATTATATTCTAAAAAGTTCACCTTTTCGAAAAATATTTTGAAATTTACTCAACTTAGACTTTGCTTTAAATTTGCTTTATGGGCTTTTATATTCCTTTGTTTTTCATAAGTAGAAAAATAGAAATCTTAGTTTTTTAACATATTTTGAGGTAAAGCTAGCAGAATTTTATTTTGATCTTCCAAAATTATCTATTCAGACAATACTAAAGTCAGCTAGGAATAATAACAATACCATAAATACAGAACAAATAAGCCAATTGGTTTCTAATACCATTTCATTATTAAGAATTTTAAACGAATATCAGTCTCAGATTTTTTAAGGAAAAACGGTTGTAGAAAAAAATAGTTTTTACTTAAAAAATCCGAGAGTGATAGCCGTTAAAAACCTTTTTAAAAAATCAACCTAAACAGTCGCTCCATTCATAAATAATCGTTTTTCATATTCTTGTATACCTAACCATCACAAATGCTTGAAAAATAATAAGTTTAACTGATACGATTCAGAGTCAATCAGAATCAATGTTTTCAATTATTGCGATTTCCGATAAATGATTGATAAATTATTCAAAATGATGATCCTTATTTAAAACTAGAAATTCGCTAGAAAATAAGCTTCAAATAGTCTAGTTTACTAGTTTGAAATAAATATTAAAATAAATCTCCAACTTCAGTTTGCCTATAAGCTGAAGGTTGAATAATTGGTGATTTTTGTAATTATGAATAAGAAACTGATATAAATATAAATAAGGAATTCCCAGTTTTGTTAGAAATATTGAAAGCACGAAGCATATACTAATTAACTTAACATTGCACATTAAAACTTAGCTTTGCAGCTGCTATTACGAATCATTATTCTTACTTTGCATGTTTTTTTTAATATGTTCGATTCAGGAAAGATGATTTAAAATAATAAAAAACAGTGGTACATTTATAATTTTTAAGCGCGAGTTTTGTAGTTAAAAATTTTAAGCACAGAATATTTTGTAGTCGTCTTTTGGAAAAATGTGTCCTAGGACAAAATAAAGAAATAATGTTTTTTCTTATCAAAAATTTTGAAGATTATTTTCTCAAAACACAAGAATTCAAAATGTGAAAACAAAATCATTAAAAACATTACGAAAAATTTACAAAGTCTGACATAAATGATTCAGTAAAACTAAAAACATTTCAGAAGGAAATTTTTCAGTAAATACATCTTGACATTTTAAAACTCTTTCATTGAATTTTATTGATTACTCAAGAAAACAGCATTTTGGCCTATAACTTTAACAATTTGGTAGATTTTAGCGTCCAGAACTCTATTTTTTTCCAACTTTTTTCTGTCACCTTCAGTTTTGGTGATATGATGTTATTGAGTTAAAATGAAGTTATGTTAAATTTTGAGTGAAATCAATCATTGATATCTCATGAACTAACAAATCTATGTACGTACATGAAATAAAAAAACACCTCCTGAATTTGTTTATTATACTTATTATATTAAGGAATAATTTTTTGATGATTATAATGGAAAATGAGCTTAAAAATTTCAATTCTACAGTTTTAAAAAGTTCGAAAACTGTCATCACTTGCATTACTGACATTAGTGAAGAGAGTTTGAAAAAAAGATTATATTGCATTCAACAAATTTGTTAAATCCTGCAAAACGATTTGATGTTTGCTTTAAAAGATCTCGATAACTCAATTTGGTTAAACATTTTTCAAAAAATTGTTAAAACTACCGTATTTTACAAAAAGGGGTAAAGGAAACAAATAGAAATTCACAATAACTTTTTTCGCAGAAGTTAAAATTACTTGAGGTATTGCAGAAAGGTGATAGTTAGATCAAAACCTTTATTTGGATTTTTTATGTTTTTGATAGAAAATGCAGAAACTTCTTAAATGATTTTTACCTATTTTCAAAAGTTAATTTCAAAAAATAAAAGCTTATAGAAAAAAACAACTTGAATATTTGAATTAAGGGCAATCAAATTAATCATAATAAGTTCTTAAACTCTAAGTACCTTCGAAAAATGTGAATTTTGTGGCTTTCTATAAAATATCATAACCTTTTTGAATGTGAAGTTAAGCATTGATAAGAACAGAAAACATAGGTATATGTTTGAGTCTGAAATTTGATTCATGAAAAATATTAGAAAAAGATTTTTAATAATGTAATGGATGTCAAGTTTTAGATTTTTTTGTGCTAATTCTTTTTACCGTTGTGAGTATTGAACAACTGGCTTATAATTCAATGATGTGTTAAATTATTATTCGATGCATGAATTTTTGAAGATAAAATGGTTGATTTCAAATTCTGAACTTATATTATTTAAATTTTTAATTAAAACACTTTCTTAAGGTAGAATTTTTGTGTGTCAAGATTTGAGTATCAATACAAACGGTTTATTGAATCGCAACTCTAAACTTACATTTAAAAAAATAAGTTTCAATTCGTAAAGGTCCTATAATGTCGTAAAATGAAATGACTCTGGCCAAGAGTGATTTAATTATAAAAAAAACTTCTGCCGGAGGCGAGCCAATTTTCTGACATGCTTGTTAAAATTATTTTTGAACACCTTATGGGATCAAAAAACTTCCGTAACTATAGTAAATTTATTTCTTAATCTCTAAATTTCACTTGGAAAAAATCTCCATGGGGGGGGGGGGGGGGTTAAATCGTCGTGGAATCATCGAATTTGTACAATCCATTTGTGTAGTCTATGGCCCGCTTGAAGCACCAATTGAAGTAATTTTTGGTTTTGTTCGAATTAAATTATACATACATTTTTTCTGTCGAAGATGTTTTTTAAGAAAAGCAACAGGGTGCTACATACATTTAGGGGTAAAAAATGTTACAAAAAAAACTTTTATAGCTGAAATAACAAAAATTAACGTTAGGATGGATGAAATTCTGAAATTCACAAACGCATGATGCAAAACAATCATATTCCAGCATATGGAAACGAGATTTAAAAGGTGAAATCTTTGATTTGCATTTTGATTCATTTTAGCCCAGGCAGGTAGCTGAATTATAAGGATAAATATTTTAAAAAAATTTTGTGATTGTCCGAAAAACATTTTTACATTAACAATAGAATTGAAAATTTGCACATGAGAGTTTTACAGTACGGGCAATTTATTTCAGGTGTAAAATTTTTTTCAATGTTTTTCAATGTTTTGGTAATAATTACGTTATAATGCATCGGATCAAGACGACAATTTAAACAAGAAATTTTTACAGAACGAGAAATCGATTGCTTAAAACAAACTTTGTATTAGGTGATGGAATAAGGGTTCGCCCATAATAACCGTTTTATGTTTTTGCAATAATTACTTTATTATGCGTGAGATCAAAACAAAAACTCATGAACGGCGGTTTTACCACTGGTTTTACAAAACGGACAATCGATTCCTAGATATAGATTTTGAATCAGACGGCAAAAAAAGGGGTCGTCTTTCATACAAACTTTTTAATGTTTTTGCAATAATTGTGTTACTATGCATAGGATCTAAAAAAAAAATCATACACGGGAGTTTCACAGGATGAGCTATCTATTCCTAATTTCTAATTTTGTTTCAAACGGGGAAACTGTTCAACATTTTTTGGCAATCATTTCGCCATTATCTGTGCATTGGATTGAGACAAAAAAAATCATACATGGGAGTTTTCGTGGACAGGCAATCGATTAGGTACTGTTTTCAAGCTATGTACCATACTACTACTGATAAATGAGTAGTACATATGAATTTTTTAATGTTAATTTCGTCATTATGCATCTGAAACAGACGAAAATTCGTACACGGACTGGGGGAGGAAGACTGAAATTGCTGTATTGTTTTCTGTATCGTTTTTACTGTTCGGCAAAAAAAACGGTTATGAATTATGATTTTAGTTTTCCTAAACTTAAATTTTTATGTTTGTTGGAAGTTAAATGGAAAGCCTTGGAAAATCAATAGATTATGGAAGTTGCACATTTAAATGTAATGCGCGCCTATTGTGCAACATAGCATCTCACAGAGATCACCCACCATGCAAGAGACGGACACCACGGCTGATCTGGCAGGCTGTTGCGGTGTGACTGAGAGGGGTCCTTTAGCGTGCTCCTAGAGAATGTCTTGCTCGATATTCCCATACATGAGTACGCGCCCCACACATCTCCCTTTCTCTCCGTAAAAAAAAATCAACATTCAAGGAAAAAGTCAAGAACATTACTGAAGTGTCGCCCACGGAGCTAAAGTTCACGTCGTCTGCTACTCCTGGTTGTCCAGTAACGAATGTTTTTCCATGGCATGCTACATTAGTTTGTAAGGCAATATTGTACACACAAACTCAATCATGCATAGTAAGAATGGGCAATATAGTATAAAGTGCCATATGAACTTTAACTACGATACTACATTTACTTTCCCCTTTTTTTAAATTATATTTTCATTCAACTTATTTAGTATTCATTCAACATGGCCTCGCATACAAATTCTGATGGACTGATTTCTTGTCCATGGATTTCTTAACCGTATCTCGATCAAAGGTTACAATACTGTCACTACTCACAAGTTGGCTTGGACCTTGGACTAAACCACCTCTATCTCAGTTGTTCTCTAGAATACCACTAGTTCACCTTGACCTTATTAGGGTAAACATAGTATACGCTTGTTCTCCAACAAAGCCTCATCTTTTTTTCTAAGACTAATAGCATTACCTCCTTCTATGTATACTATCAGTTGTAGTCTCTCCGTCTTTACTTCTTTTCTTTTTTTTTTCATTTCTATCATTTAGCTTGTAATTGTGAGTAGTCAGAATGCCAATGAACAAACCCATTGAAACTATACAATAAACGATGACAGAGAAACTAGCACCACTGTAAATGTCATACACTGTAGCGGGAAACCGGTCTACTATCTTGTCGTCAACATCCATGACCCAACGGTCATTCGGCCATTTCTTGGTGTGGCATCGTGCGAGTCGGTCGGCAGCGGGTGGTTCCCCATCAGTCAATAACTGACGATTCCACAGTGGCGACCGTTTACAGGTTGGCAATTAACAATTGCTGTAAAAAAAAAAGGGAAGCCTGGATGGGGAAACCACCTGCTGCAAATAAGTATTTTTTCTAATGGTGTGAATAAGTGGATTTATGGTGCTACTTAGTGAATTTGTTGGGTCTTTTTGGAAGCTGGTGGCCATCTTGTTTTTTCTTCCGTTGGCCGCGGATCGATGGAGCCAAAGGTTTGGTTTTGAAGAACGAATATCTTTATTGTGGTAAGTGATTGAAAAAAACTATTGATTCCATTTTTAATTAGTTTTTAAGGTTGTGATGGAACATCCAACCTGATTCAGTTTGTTTTGAGGTAGCGACGGAATATCCTACCATATTTATGTGAAAATAACAGGTTGTGATGGAAAATCTAATTAGGTTGAGTGAAAATATTTTTAGAGTAAAGGGTGCGATTGAATATACACCAAAATTTTGTTATTCTGCAGCTTTTTATACAAATTCCAACAAGATTCCTCTTTGTTAGAGTGTGATGAAGAATTCAACCAAGTTAAATAAGTTAAGTTGAACGATGAATTTGAATAGAACCTCCGGTTAGGTTTATATAACAGGTTGAGATGGAACATCCAACCAGATTTTTGATATTTAGAAGGTTGTGACGGAACATCCAACCACATTTGGCTAGGTTCTGTGTTGTGACGGAACATTCCATCTGACTTTGTTAGTTTCCAGGTTGTGACGGAACATCCAACCAGATTTTGTTATTTTGAAGGTTGTGACGGAACATCCAACCAGATTTTGTTGTTTGTAGGTTGCAAAGGAACATCCAACCAGTTTTCCAAAATTTTAAAATTCAGCATGAAGAATCAACCAGGGTTGCGACGGGACATCCAACCAGTATTCGAAAATTTAGCAGGAACAATCAACGAGACTTTGATATTTTCCAGGTTGTGATGGAACATCCAACCAGATTTGGTTATTTGTAGGTTGTGACGGAACATCCAATCTGACTTTGTTGTTTTCCAGGTTGTGACGGAACATCCAACCAGATTTTGTTATTTTGAAGGTTGTGACGGAACATCCAACCAGACTTTGTTGATTTGTAGGTTGCGACGGAACATCCAACCAGATATCGAAAACTTTACAATTTAGCAGGAACAATCAATCAGACTTTGATATTGTTCAGGTTGTGACGGAACATCCAACCAGATTTTGTTATTTTGAAGGTTGTGACGGAACATCCAACCAGACTTTGTTGATTTGTAGGTTGCGACGGAACATCCAACCAGATATCGAAAACTTTACAATTTAGCAGGAACAATCAATCAGACTTTGATATGTTTCAGGTTGTGACGGAACATCCAACCAGATTTTGTTATTTTGAAGGTTGTGACGGAACATCCAACCAGACTTTGTTGATTTGTAGGTTGCGACGGAACATCCAACCAGATATCGAAAACTTTACAATTTAGCAGGAACAATCAATCAGACTTTGATATTTTTCAGGTTGCGACGGAACATCCAACCAGATTTCCAAAATTTTAAAATTCAGCAAGAGCAATCAACCAGGGTTGCGACGGAACATCCAACCAGTATTCGAAAATTTGACAATTCAGCAGGAACAATCAACCAGGCTTAGTTGTTTTCTAGGTTGTGGCAGAACACCCAAATCTGATTTAATTGTTTTGTAGGTTGCAACGGAACATCCAACCAGATTTTGTTATTTTGAAGGTTGTGAGGAAACTTTGTTGTTTGTAGGTTTGTTTTGAAAACTTTGTTGTTTGTAGGTTGCGACGGAACATCCAACCAGATTTCCAAAATTTTAAAATTCAGCATGAAGAATCAACCAGGGTTGCGACGGAACATCCAACAAGTATTTTGATATTTTCCAGGTTGTGATGGAACATCCAACCAAATTTTGTTATATCGATGGTTGTGACGGAACATCCAACCACATTTCGAAAAATCACCAGAAACAACAAACAAGACTTTGTTGTTTTGTAGGTTGTTATGGAACATCCAACCATATATTGTTATGCTGCAGGTTGCGATGGAACATCTAACTAGATATTATTCTTCTGTTGTAACGGATTAATCTTGTTACTGCAGATGTTATTAAAAAAATAAAAATAAAAATAACAATATTTGAATAATTCAAAAATTGTGATGAAACACTTTTCAAGATTTGTTGAAATTGATTACAATTGAGGGTTTGCGTTTTGTAGGTTGTTTTGTTGAATAGTTTGTTATTTGGTGAGATGTTATGAATCATCCATAAGGATTCAATATAATTCATTTTTGTTTCATATAAAGTGCAAACAATACTGATTTGTTGATATTAAAAAAAATCACAGTTTATAAGTGTGCAGACTAGTCCGTAGTCTGGAACCGACACTCGGGGCTGCTGGATCACATCCGATCAGAGGATGTACACCCGATTTCTTTAATCGCTTGCTAGGTCTTACCGTCTCACCCGCTTGAGAAGAATGCGCGAGCATTTGTATCTTAAGTTACAGTGGTATAAAAAAATACAAAATAAAAACAGAAATAATCCATGCACACAATATGCTGCCTAAAACATGAGCTTCAAATGCAGAGTAGTATTTGTAGTTAAAGTTGTAAGAGTGTGAGGAACTTCTCTAAAAAAGAATGTTGAATGTATGTTGTTCATCTTCAAAACCTCAAATCACGTTTTCGAGAAAAGAACATGAATTGTGATAAGTGCAATATATTTTGGCTGAATCGGAACATCCATTTGCAGTTCGTCAACTTCAATTCTCTTCTAATGAGAGAAGAATGATAATTAACTAAATCACTCATGGCGCCATATCAATAGTTTTCTCTTGGAATGGTTTCATTTTTAAATTGTTCTAGATTGAGGAATCTCCAACCTGCATGTGTCAGTTTCCCCTCAAATGTTTGGCAATTACTTCTAAAATTGCTCTAGTTGGCTCAAGTAAGATGTCTGGTAGGTAAAATCAGGTGCTATCGGCTTCCGCGAAAATCTGGTGACAAAACACTAGCGCCAAATAAAGGTTGACGGGTCGAGATCCAACTTCGAGTTTAAACTTTTTCCACGCACTCACATACACCAGTACAAATTGCATTGTTGTAAACAGTATAAAAATAAACATTGTGTGAGTAAAGTTACGCCTGAATTTCAAAGTATTATTGTAATGATGTGCTTTCATTCAAAGCTTGAATGCACGCTGCAAAGCCTGAATCGAAAGCTGCAAAGCTTGGATCAAAACTCGCAGGGCGGCAGCACCATAAACATTGTGTTCGAGAAAAACAACACTCCGACTATCTTGATACTTGGAGATCTTTGGTAAAATACTTTTCGGTTTAAGTGGAAACATCTGATATATGGTCTTGAAGCAAATTTGTTTATTACCAGTAGCAAGCTGGGTTTCCCCATCAGTTTTGCACTAAGTTCTTTCATTATATTCATTCGGTAGGCTATCGGTTTTGCACGATGGGCCACGCCAGACTTCTGGCGATTTCTTTACCTGATTAACGGATTTTGTTAGAAAGCCTGAAAAGCAAATAATATTTAAAAATGGTACGTTAATATAAATATCGATTCTGATAAACTGTGGATAAATGATCTTACGAAATAACTTTCTACGTTTGTAAAGTGTATGTCTTGTATGTTCGATCTGAATTAAACATCAAACATTGTAATTGTAATTTGTCATTTATTAACTTAAACGTAGCCTTTCAGTTACAATGAACTATTAATTCAGGTTAAGGAAAACATTTTCATAAATGCACTTTTGGAATGTTAATAAAATATTGGTAAGTTTCTCTCTAGTTGGCTCGGTTCAGTGCGGTTTTGAAGGTAGTTAGCGAATAAGCGTGCTTAGTTGCCAAAGGTAGGAAGCCAACAGGGAGCTACATACAATAGTATGCTCTTCCTCGATGTCGTCGTATGTTGCGGGATGATGAAATATTTGGCTCGATCGTTTCTTCCTCGCTGCAGGTGATTTAGGAGATAGATAGGCAGCCCTTGGTCATAGCCCTGACGCATGAAGCAACAAATGCGTCTGCGATAATACTCCTGGAGATCGCAGCCAAGTATTAGTCTTCTGGGGGTCTCGGTAGTCTCCCTACGTTTTAGACTGAAGACAAATCTAGCTGCCGATTTGAAGCATTTGAAGTCAAGTCAAGTCAACTACATCGCAGTATAAAAAGAAGGGAACAATAACAGATTGGACCAATTTAAGACGAGTTGGGAGTTAGTGAACTAATTGAAATTTACGGAAAGTTCTGAAAGTAAGAAAAACCTTAGATGTAACGCCATTTACATGGTCGGTTCAATCCAGATTGTGGTCCATTGTAAGACCCAAGTTTTTAACTTTTTTCATCAGAGGGATGGTGTGGTTACAGAATACAATATCAGTGTCCTCTCTTGGTGAAAACAATCGCTTGGGTTTTAGTGGGATTGAGCGATACAAAATTATGTCTACTCCACAACTCTATTTCCGCCAGATCTACATTGATTGATCGCACTAGTTGATTGGTAGATATAAAAAAAAAACGAAATAAGCAAGTTTTTCGCGTTTTCTTTTGGAAGCTTTAGGAAGGGAGCGAGGAAATTTATTCCAACTTATGAACTAAAATGGAAGGTTGCATAAGTGCGAGCTGTTTGTACAAAAAAGGATATTGGCTACTTAAGTAGAGTTGAATTTTGTTCAGATGCAGCTGGGCTTGGTGAAGAGATGATTCAATGTAGGATTGGATTCCTGACGAATCTCACTTACAAGATTTTAAAAGTAAGAGGCCTGACTTCAAAGCGTCAACCGGAAAGGTCCTTCACGGCTATGTAGAATAAGATTCCAACAACGTAAGAGATTTAGGCTTTAGGCTTAGGAGAGAAGGTTTGCGGACGGAGTTGGCATCTCACTACTGTATAGCGTGCCTTTCTTCAGGTTCAAGAAATAATATCATTAAGTATTTAATTCTCCGTTTTATGCATTGATTGATGTATTCAAACTCAGGGAATCAAATTTGAATGACCCTACATGAGCTGCTGTCTTTCATTAAATTAAGCAATAAAAACCGACCATTGGTATATTAATAGAAAAATTCAACTTTGTGGCAAAAAAAAAAAAATTAACAAATGACAGGAATGCCTTTTAAGACGACACGAGGATAGGATGGATCAGTACATCTAGCTGGCACCTACCTCCAAAGTTGATTATAACGAGTTGGTTGGGCTACAATCCTGTTGCTTTAAAAATTAGGTGGGGTGTCGAAAGCGCTTTTTTTTATTTAATTTGGTGCGCCTTTATAATGTTGTGAAAGATCCCTTTGAAGAGGGTGGTGGAAATGGCCATCATTATTTCAAAATAAATTGCATAGCTAGGTTATCACTAGACAGAGGATGGGTTCGAGGTCCAGTACTGGAAAACTTCGACATTTATGGAAAATTATTTCCCAATACAAGTGATTGACAGCTTTTATGCTCCTGTAGTTTTTTGACCAATTAGACAATTTAAAAAAAATGCAATTTCTTTTTTTTAATTATTCTTTTTTTTGGGAGAAGAAGGAAGATGTGAGTAGTCAGAATGCCAATGAACAAACCCATTGAAACTATACAATAAACGATGACAGAGAAACTAGCACCACTGTAAATGTCATACACTGTAGCGGGAAACCGGTCTACTATCTTGTCGTCAACATCCATGACCCAACGGTCATTCGGCCATTTCTTGGTGTGGCATCGTGCGAGTCGGTCGGCAGCGGGTGGTTCCCCATCAGTCAATAACTGACGATTCCACAGTAATGTCTGTGTAAGTTCTTTCAGTTATCGAGAACCAGTATGTTTAAGTTACCTGAATCATGGAGAGTCTCTTCCAAACTGAACAATTTTGTCGGTTAATTTCTTTATCCTACTGCTTCTTTTAAGAATCCAATTAATCAAACCCTGACCCTTTTTTTTTACTGCAATTGCTGATTTGTCTCACTTGAGTATTCCTCATTTTCCAAAAATATTGGAAAGCCAAGTGTTTCCATTGTTCCAAAGCTCTATCGCTGCATATGACCAAATTTTTCCTACCACGCACAAACGAAGAAAATCTGTGTTGCGCCGTGATATGCTAAAGCAGAAAGAGGCAGTTAGTCTTTGTTAAAATTGTATGTGTAGTTTTTTCTAAGCCTTTAAGCTCCGATCATGTCGGAGGAGGCAACAAAACTTTAACCGAGTAACGGCTTTGGAATGGACTAATTGTCATGACAGATTTTCGAAAACGGGTGTGTGAATCAGCTATACAAAGACACGGTAATCCGCCACGGGTGTGCAGCCAGTCAGCTGTGAGCTAGAGTAAGGGAGTCGAACGACAGTGCGCAGCTCCCCTGGCAGGTTGTGGTTCAGTGGCACATCGGTGGTGCGTCCAAGCAGCGGACCAGTTCGCATACCGGGATGCTGTTATTGTGGTGAGGGAGGCCTGAGTTGAACCTGGCTATCCAAGGAAAAAAGTAACAAAAGGTTTGTATCGAATGTATCAGATTTTCTTCGTTTGTGCGTGGTAGGAAAAATTTGGTCATATGCAGCGATAGAGCTTTGGAACAATGGAAACACTTGGCTTTCCAATATTTTTGGAAAATGAGGAATACTCAAGTGAGACAAATCAGCAATTGCAGTAAAAAAAAAGGGTCAGGGTTTGATTAATTGGATTCTTAAAAGAAGCAGTAGGATAAAGAAATTAACCGACAAAATTGTTCAGTTTGGAAGAGACTCTCCATGATTCAGGTAACTTAAACATACTGGTTCTCGATAACTGAAAGAACTTACACAGACATTACAAGCTAAATGATAGAAATGAAAAAAAAAGAAAAGAAGTAAAGACGGAGAGACTACAACTGATAGTATACATAGAAGGAGGTAATGCTATTAGTCTTAGAAAAAAAGATGAGGCTTTGTTGGAGAACAAGCGTATACTATGTTTACCCTAATAAGGTCAAGGTGAACTAGTGGTATTCTAGAGAACAACTGAGATAGAGGTGGTTTAGTCCAAGGTCCAAGCCAACTTGTGAGTAGTAACAGTATTGTAACCTTTGATCGAGATACGGTTAAGAAATCCATGGACAAGAAATCAGTCCATCAGAATTTGTATGCGAGGCCATGTTGAATGAATACTAAATAAGTTGAATGAAAATATAATTTAAAAAAAGGGGAAAGTAAATGTAGTATCGTAGTTAAAGTTCATATGGCACTTTATACTATATTGCCCATTCTTACTATGCATGATTGAGTTTGTGTGTACAATATTGCCTTACAAACTAATGTAGCATGCCATGGAAAAACATTCGTTACTGGACAACCAGGAGTAGCAGACGACGTGAACTTTAGCTCCGTGGGCGACACTTCAATTACGGAATACATGACCTTTTTCTACTCCTACAAAACTACCAACAATCCATCTCGGCTAGGCCACACGGGACTACATCCAGAGCAGGAGAATGTCAGAAAAGAAGAACACTTTCCTTTTTTTTACCTTTAATTTACACTGGATTTTTACTCCATCGTGGGTTTGGTGGAAATGACTCAAATGCGCATTAGTTTTCCTTCAATTTTAAATTCAAATTCAGATTAATATAAATTTTAAAATGGGCTTGATATAGCGCAATTGGTTCGAGCCCAAGAGTAAATATCGATCACAGTTGTACCTAATAAGTTTTTCAATAACTGTCCGGCAACTGCATAATTAATATAAGTCAGGAATGACCTAAAGATGTATCAAAAAAAATCGAAACGAAAAAAAATCCAAATACTTGATGTAATTTTCTCAAATAAAAAGTTTATTGCCAGTTTGAATCCACTTAAAAAAATCGATTTATTGATAATAATTATGGTAAAATACAATTTATATACAATTCAGTAACACGTTCTAATCTGCTGTGATAAAAATTTAGATCAGTGCTCGACTTGTTTAAATACACAATATACAAAGGGGAACGTCCTAGTTAAAAGATAAAATTTCTGAGAGATAATCCGACAGACAAAAAAATAATCACGGAACATGAAATCAAAATAGCGTTGCATGCTCACTTAATTTGGTCACTTTGGCGTGCTTCTCCATGACCGCACAGAGATCTTCATCGTCATTTTCCTCGAGGGCTCTCCGCTTTCGTTTTCGCGTTATTTCCTCTAGCAGTTCGGGATGATTTTTCAGCCTCTTTTTGAGCGTTTCTTCGTCCATATAATCCCACAGCTCCCAGTCATCGATCAACGAGAGTGGTTTGCGTTCCCCCAGCTCCTCGACATTTTCGGTCGAATCGTCCATTTCGGGTTCGCTCGGAACGTCCCGGTAGGCATCATAGAAAACCTCTCGATGCGGATCCCTATCCAGCTCTTCCTCGGTCCAGATGCTGCCCCCCATGCTGGCTGCCAGTTCCGAACTGGTCTGACTGTCGTCGGTCGATGAAGATCCGGAACCGCCGATGGCTCCCTCACTGTCGTTAAGGGTTTCTTCAACATTGTTGTTGTTCAGTTCCTGCACTCTAATTAAACAAAGGTCAGCCCTGTTGGGAAAAAATATTGACAAAAATTAAAATACAGGGATACATTGGAAAAAATTGAAGTTGTAACTTACATTTTTTGATATCGTATTATTAGGGGCTTTTTATTCAGTTTTCAGTTTTTTTGAACATGTACTTCGAAGCGTTTTTTTAAACAATAAATCACACCATATTAAAACGAATATAAAATATACACAAAATAAATAGTCACAATTACGAGAAGATTCTTTTTGACTTTGAGTTCACAATCGACACTAGTTTATTGCAGCATCTCGTTTTACATAAAATTGATTGCAGATCTGGTGAAAACTGCGTAGAATAAATTCAATGTTTAGGTAAGGACAACAAAGTACGAATGAAACCAAAACAGAGATACAAAATTTATACCTGTCAAAGTTTGGCATTTAGTTTTACCCACTGCGCAGGGCTGGCACTCAGTGGGTGGAATTGAAATTACCGATTTTATGCCTGCGGCCTGCATGGTTTACAGTTCAAATGAAAATGAGCGTGAAAAAAATCACAACACAATCTGGCGGAAATATCATCTTTTAACCAATCCCCATCGATTCCACCACATGTTAGTTAGCTAACATATGGTGGAATCGATGGGGATTGGTTGAAAGATGATATTCCCGCCAGAATTGTTTCTTAAAACCTTTAAGAAATGTTTTTATTTTTATTCTCCTGGTTTTCACCGCGGAAATTTCATCTTGATGGGGGAATCGGAATAAAAACATGTCTATCAGGGTTTAAGGAACAAGTCCGGCTTCAATTTCATCTTTTAACCATTCCCCATCCGAGATATTAACCAAACAGAAGCGCTACAAAGTGCTCCATACAAGAGTTTAGAGAATTTGGGAAGCTTTTAGGAACAGGCATATAATTAAAAAGGAATTAGCTCCTAATGTTATTTTTTGATAATTATTGGGCAAAATTTTGTCATGAAAAGGTACTTGCAAGACTCGCCGACAGAAATACATTCGATTTTTTTACAAATTTTTTCGAAAAATGTGCAAACAGCTCTCACATAAGAGCAGACATTCCAGAAGTGCATTTTTCATAAATGAAATACCACTCTTAAATAAATCTATAAAAAAAAATCTAAATCATTTTAAATCTTCTTCCAGTACAAAAAAAAACAACTCAAACACTCCATTGATTCCAGAAAAAAACATCAAATTTGTTACTTTGGTTAACAGAAACAGGATAAAATTCCAGTTTTTTCAACCAGATTTTTTCCTTGTTAGAAAATGCTTTCAAAAACAGAATTTTCGTAAATTTAGCTTACAAATATCTCCAACAATTTTTTTGAATGGATTTTTTTGTGAAAATATAACTTTTTCATTCAAAAACTTTTAAAATACTTAGGGCATCCGCAGCAATCGCGAGCAAAGTGAAAATGCTCACGAGTTTATCCACTTCCATACCGCACCGGGGGTTAGTATGAAGGTGAGCAAAATAGGGCCGATGCCGTCGGGACCGACAAAATCACCAAATTTGCTCACTAGAAAGGGGCGAGAGCAAACATGCACTGAAAAAATTCTACCGTTTTGAGCAGAAATAAACAAACGATGTCGCAGCGTGTAGATGTTTGTTGATATTTATTTTAAGAAAAAAATTGAATCAGATTAAAATTGTGGATGGATTTTTTTGTAATAACCAGTTAAATTCGCAATTTCGTTACATTTTTTCGGGTTTTTCCAGGAATTGAACGAGAAAGTGTAAATGCTGGTGATGATGGTGAGTTATTTATTTTGATTTTATACTGTTTTTGACTTTTTTCTACCTATGAATTTTGATAACATTTTTTCCTTTCTCACTCAATTTCAGATAAACAAACTTGAAGCATCGTAATTTGTGACCAAAAATGGTCACTCGGAGTTTCTCGGAGTAATAATAATCGAGACCAGTGCGCTGTGCATGATTTTTGTATCCAACCGACCAATATGGGTGGCATTCCAGTACTGTCCCTACCGATTCGGCTTTCGAAACGAGGTCTCTCAATAAGTTTGGAACTAATGGGACCCAGTTTTTCGGAGCAGCAATTATTTCAATCAGTACGTTGGATAGAAAAAGAAGTTGATGATTTTTTAGAAAAGTATGATTTTAATATAAATATAATAAACCAGTGTTCGGCACAAAAACGCTAATCCGCTAATCGCTAGTTAGTCCGATAACTTTTTGTTAGCGGTTTAATTTTGCCGCTAAATTTTGATTGAGCTAGCGAATTAAAAACTTCCGCTATTTTCTGGTTCCGCTAAATGAAGAACGCTAACTTCCATTTACTTGTTTCGAATTCACAAATTATTACTGATAGAAGTAGACTTTTTGTCATTTCACAGTTAAAGGAGACATCAGGCATCATTCTTACACCAATATGCGCTCCAAGTGAAAATGGTCACTTCGAATGGTCTCAGGGCAGAAGTGCATCATACAGATTAACTTTTTTTTCTCTTTAAGTACTTCTTTTCTCAACATTCTCAGACAAACAATTCAATAAATATTGTTGAACAGTATTAAACTATTTTAAACATCACTATATAATTCAAAGCTAGAAGGTCAATGTTTAGATAAAGTTTTTTGCTTGCAAAAGTACAGTAAACGGCCTACTTGATAAAAATTTTACATGACTTTAGCATGGTCGTCCACATGCGGTGATTTGTTGAAATGTGCTTTTAGGTTCATCGATGGATTTTCAAAAGCTTTTTTAAATTTCTAAGTTTTTTTTAGATCTCACATTACTATCTCACACGGCAAGTTCGAATAATAAATGCTGGAAAAATCCGCTTTTTTCAACTTGTTTTAGGTGGATGAAATATTTACTTTTTACAAAGCAGGTTTTACAACTATTTCAAATCAGGTAAAATAAAAATAAGACAATATCGCCATAGAATGAATTTGCATTTTTATTTCATTTAGTTTTTTAGATACACGTTTGGCAATGCCTATCATGAGAATTTTGCATTACTATTTTGATAGTTTGAAAAAAAAAGTGAAACCTAGTTAAAGATGTTTCAACAGACTGGGCACAATAAACAATCTGCACTATGTTTGTAAAGTATTTGAGCAAACTAATTGAGATGCAACCTTAATCCATGCTGTTGCCATCCTGTTTACGTTATTGTTTATCAACAGTTAGCGATTAGCGATTAGCGCTTTAAGCTTGAAGCGATAACTTTTTCCGCTCATTTAGCGGTTTTAATAAGCGATCGCTAAGTTTGAATGAGTTAGCGATTTAATTAGCGCCGCTAATTTTTCAATTAGCGATGCCGAACACTGTAATAAACAAATAAAGTTGAATTTTAGTTGAATTGTTTGGTTTGTTGAATTTTGTTTTTCGGGTCCATGTGTTAGGAAATATAAGTGCCCGGCGTGTTGAAAGCAAAATCGAGCATAATTCGAAAATATTTTCTTATCTGAACTTATTTTATTCAATCAAGTCGTCCTACAATTCAATAAGTTTTTAATCACAATCCAGCAAACGGGTGACACGGAATTGGAAACACCGTAAGGGAAACTCAACGCTTTACAACCACCACCGGTTGAAAGCGGTGTCCTACACACAAAATTTTCGAGGCCGGAATTTAGCAAAATTTTGCTCAAATTTGACCAGCTACACGGAAAAAAATTGCATGGGCTTTTCGAATACAGAGTCATGATAGTTTTACTATATCCATCATTTAGTATTTTCAACCATGATTTAGTATTTTTTACCGAAAATCTGGGCGATAATACTACGACATAGTATTTTTACTATGCGAACTTTGACAGCTCATAGTAATTTTCTCATGTCTTAATTACCATGCGCATGATATTTTGATATTACACAATTGTGTTCTTGAAATTACTATGCCCATGGTAATGTTGAAATACCGTCATTTGTGTTGTCAAAAATACTAGGCGCATTATAATTCATAGTAATTTTACTATGTGCTTCATTCGAGTGTTTGTTTTTTACGGGCCAGCCGTTCGCGATTTCGGAACGCGAACAAAATTATCGGATTGTCGGTTTGTCGGATCGGGAAAATTTTTTCCTCAGGTGAGTAAATTGTGTTTTTTTTGTTACTTCCAATGGATTAATTTAAGGGCCTTCTGAATAATTTTACCGATAGAGGGAAAAAACAATGCCATCTGTCGCATTTTCAAAAAAACTGATTGCTGCTAACAGATGGCGGTACAATAACAAGTCAGATTTTTGGTTTGGTCGTATTGAAATTATGTATAGAGAGTTAACAAAATATAAGAATCTTGATATGGAAAGTTTAGTCATTATAAGTCATAATAAGTCAAAGCGCTGGTTAATTAGATTATAAGCACTTAGATTCTTTAATTCCAAATTAATAAAACTATAACATAAACACAAAAGATAAGCTATCTTTTTTTTTACCATACATCACCTCACGATAAAATGGCATATTATTAGTTTTTCGAGTAGAAACAAAAGAAGTATGCATTTGAAAAATCGATAAAAAGCGACCGATCAGTTGAGGGAATCCTTCAGCTATAACTGAAATAAAGAAAACAAGATAGGGCAAAACTTTCAATTATCAAAAATTACTAAAAAATGCACAATTTTGGATATTCAACGAACAATAATCGAATATTTGGCATAAGTTTTTAAACAAATGGTGGTTGATTTTTAATAGGTATTGCTAAAATGTTCGGAAATCTCAAATAAGTTTTTCTCGATTGGGGCCAATTACTGATTTCGCCCATATGAAATGTTACGCAGGTCATTTTCTTTGACATGAGGTTTGACAGCTCTACACGCTGGTGGAGAAATCTCTCTGTAAAATAGCTTCATCCATCGATCCATTAACTGCTTATGAAATATGCTAACAGAACAATTTTCCTATATTGTTGTCGAAAGTTTTCCCAGATTGTGTCGTCGACCAGCTGGAAAGGGCCTCAACGAGCCTTTGAACCAACGCTCCCGGAGCGGGACAGCATATTAGTCTGGTCGTAAATTTTTCAGGTTAGGGGGCATCCATAAATTACGTAACGCTCCTAGGGGGGGGGGAGGGAGTAAGCTCGAGCGTTACGAATTGTGACATAGGGGAGGGGGGGAGGTATGCTCATCGTTACGTAACGATTTTTTTCCTTAAATATTTCAGTTTAATCGCAGCTATTTTGATGACATGCAATTTTCCAGAATGATAATCAAACTAAAATCCACTTAAAATTTGTAAGCTTCAACATGATTGAATCTTGTTGGTAACCTTTCCTCTTTAAAGATTCTGAGATAGACTGTATTGAATATCTGCTAAATAACCGTTGGAAAACCGAATATTATGTATATTTACCCTAGAGATGTACCGAATAGTGGTATTCGAACGGCCGAATACCGAATATTGACCTTTTCAACTATTCGGCCAAACGAATATTCGGCCGAATATTCGGTTAAATATTCTGTTGGGTTTTCAATAGAAATACTTCTTTTTCTACTCCTATTTCTAATAGAAATCTTCTATTTCTGCCATCTTTATGTCCCCATGTTTTTAAGTCGATTATTTCCAACCAGATGTATCAAATCTTTTTAAGTAGAGGTCTCTTTGATTTTAAAATGTCACCATCAGCTGAAAGGACATCAGATAACTTGTCCTTTCTAGGACGTTTATCTCAAAAAAGATTGGATTCCAGTGAAATCTGGGACAAAACATTTCAAAACAGGCGTCAAGCTATTTTAAATTGCTTTTTTTTTATGTCGAATTAGATGAATGTCTAATTATTGCTAAATTTCATCAAAATAGTTGCCAAAAAGAACGATGATCTTTAATCTTAAGCATTCAATATTTTCAACGACACGTATCCACACGGCCGGGTCTTAACGATTTTATTAAAAAATTGTAAAAAAAGAAGGGAAAATCTGAACAGGATCTATGCATTATTCTCAAACACACAAGAGGAAAAAAATAAAATAACTTGAAATTTAAAGTATTCATCGAATTACAGCAGCAGTGTTCACATTGTATCTAACGAATAAATTAACTCCAAAAAATCGTTTAGTAACAGAAAATTTAAAAATTTTCAAAAAGATATTTGATTTTTTTAAAATTTGATTTAGCATAAAATCTGAATAAACCTGGGCTTTTCTCGAATTCTTTATTAAGTTTATGGGCAAGCCTGGATGTATCAAGAAAATTTGAAATAAACGATAATCAAAGTATGCAGCTATCAACACTAAAAATACACGTATTCATCTTAAGTGTTTAACTGAAACCATACATTTTTGATGATTTTAAAGGTTTTTCAACATTGCTTCTGAATATTTAATAAAGTAACCAACAACAGTTGAAAAATTTGATAATTCAGTTTTTGTAAAAAATTTAAAACATAAATATTCGGCCTATTCGGCCTATTCGGCCGAATACCTTGCTCAACTATTCGGTGAGCCGAATATTCGGCTTAACGGTTTTTTGACGATATTCGGCGCCGAATATTCGGCCGACCGAATATTCGGTACATCTCTAATTTACCCCCAACTCAATTCAAACTTAAGACGGAAATTTAACTATTTTTTTCTCAATTGATTTAAAAAAGCAATTTTGATTCTTCCAACGAATAATAGGGGAGAGTGGGGTATCGTGGGCCATGGTGAAACGTGGGCCACTTTCAATATCTTAGATGTGTGTTGAGATAAAAATCTCAAACCAACTGTCATCGTCGTCGCTTTTCGTGAGCATATATTCCTATATGTTGTTGTCTGAAATACGCATCATATGCTTCTTTTATTTATTAAGCTAAAAAAGTTACAAAAATTTACTTGCATATTTAAAAAAAAACACCCGCTAATTTCATCGATAGGGAACCTAAAGTGCATAACAAAAATATGCTCATACGCTTATGATCTTAGTTTTGTCATGATCTTTCACGTGGAAAAGGAATTTTTGATGAAACATGAATAAGTCACACAAACGCAACCAATTTGCAAATCATAGCTTGTGGGGAATCGTGGGCCACACAACTTGAATCACCATTATTTTTATATTTTTATACACATTCAGAACTTAAAATACGTTTTTCCTATCTGTAAAGGTTTCTTATGCCAAATGAAGAGTTATGAAAAATATTTTGTCCATCCTATATAAGAAATTTTGCCAAAACGTTCGCGAGCCAGGTTTTGGAATCTATGCG
This sequence comes from Uranotaenia lowii, assembly GCF_029784155.1. Taxonomy (NCBI): domain Eukaryota; kingdom Metazoa; phylum Arthropoda; class Insecta; order Diptera; family Culicidae; genus Uranotaenia; species Uranotaenia lowii. Next base: position 184,039,967 of record NC_073692.1, on the reverse strand, counting down.
ATCATACACAGTTCTCTTTTTTTATTTCATTATCTGAAATTGCTCTAAAATAACGAAATGAATTAAGAAATCACAGTTTTGGGTAAACTCATAAACTTTGCATGTTATTTGGTCAATTTGGATTTGGTGGCCGACCATTCCCCACCATTTTTCAAAATCCAAAAAATATTGCTTTTTTCAAACAGTTAGAATTTGGGAAGATAATTTATTAAAAATTTAAAAAAATACCTTGTGATACCTTGAAAATGTAGAAAATCATACCATTTTTTATTTTCATTTTATCTTTTATAATAAAGAAGTTATGTAACAACGAAAAAAAGTGGCCCATGATTCCCCACTCTCCCATACTAAGTGGAATATATTTTGCATGCTTCTTGAACAAAATAAAGTAAACTAGGTACATAGATCATCAGTTAACAAGCACAGAGCAGCTCGTAATGAGACAATCAATTTATTAGAGTTATCATAAATGAAAACTAAGGAGAGATTTGGATAGATATCAATTCCGTTTTGAAGAATTTGAAAATTATTTTTTTACCTCCGAAAATCAGTATTAAAAAACATGATAAGATGGGGGGGGGGGGGTAGTTATCAGCGTTACGTAATTTTCAGAGGGGGGTACGTCGAAGCGTTACGATTTGTGACATACGGGGGGGAGGGGGTCAAAAAAGTGCATTTTTTGCGTTACGTAATTTATGGATGCCGCCTTAGTGAGATTTAGTTCTATTTTATTCACCAGCGGATAGGCGAATTTACCATTTTTTTCAATTCCATGTGTGATACTGTTTTTTCTTAATTTATTTAGTGTCGGCGAATGCGCTCGAGCTCCTCAACCTTCCTCGATTTCGGATATTGGACAACGTCGGAGGACATTGTGACGAAAGCTGCTAACCGGCGAGCTGGCGCACTGTTCGCGGAACGCAATTTCAGTACATCTGCCGTGCCGTTAAATGCAGGCTTTCAGGTGAGTGAAATTGTGTTTTTATTTTCTAATTTTTTTACTGCTTGTTGAACAAGCAAACTGAACAGTTTTTGTACATTTTCGTATTTCCTATAATTAATTGTTTCCCGTTTTTTTTTCATTTTTATTTCAGACGCTAAGTGTGATGCAACCCCTGTGCCGCATTCGTGGGTGGTGCTACCACCATGAATTGAAGTTAATGAAAAATAATTAAAATAAATAAAAATTTTAATTTGTAACAAATGAATTTTATTTCGAGGTCTTTATACAATGCCGCATGGTAATTTTGTGATGTATATCATGATAGGGTACTCATTTTAATGTGTTATTACGATAATGGAAAATAGCAATTTTACAATGCTCGAAGTAAAAGAGCTCATTCTATCATTGACAATTTTACTATGAACATAGTTAAAATTACTATGCGCAGCCAAAATTAACACAAAGTAAAATTACTATGTGCATGGTAATATCAAGAACAAAACATTATTGACTCAAAAATATGGTTGCGTGTTGTTCATTTAAACCACGGATCTAGTAATTCCACTATGCTTTTTTTTTTGTGTGTAGAAACTTAGCAATCAATTTAGCAATATTTTTTAACTAAAATTTTAGCAAACGAGAAAAAAAGTTATGCCGCCACTGTTTTTACTCAAATTTTTAGCAAAAACCGGAGAAAAAGATTGCCCGGATCCGTAATTTAATGTTTTGTTATTTTTTCTGTGGAGAATCAGGGGAATGTTTGATTATTGAGTAGAATACACAAATTTCATTCACTTATAATTTATTTTTAACATTTAAAAAAAAAAATCACACTTTTTGTAAAACGGAAATTCCGATTCAGGGAACGCACCTACTGGCTAGCGAAATCCCATGCCATCTTCATCAAAGGTACAGCACCGGGGTGTTTGCCGGGTGCAGCTTGTTTCCAGTTGTGGTCCTTCTTTATTGCCGTTGCGGGTTTCGTGTTGCAGTTTTAACCTGGTAAAAAAAAAACAAACATACAAATTTTAAATTTAAAAATTGGACAATCTGAACATTTTAAGATCGGACCTTACCTGTAAGCATCCGGTGTCGATTCAGATACCATTTAGTCGTGGAGTTGGCCACCACAAGAACCACCAGCAACGAACAACCGGAACCGCTCTTAATCGCGACAGCTTTTTATTTTCCTCCAAATTGGCGCGGCGGCTGGTGTCTGTGAACAAAGCGGCTGAAAAACCTTTGTTTTACTAAAATCAAGTAAAATTACCTTTTGTATTACTAAAATCAAGTAAATTTAACTTTTTGCTAACTCAACAGTAAAAAAATATTTTTGCTAACGGAAAGTAACAGCGAAATTTTGCTAAGTGGAGCCCCGAAAGTTTTGTGTGTATACACCCAAAATAATCTGCACGTAGCGGCTACGTGAAAAACTACATAGTTTTTATCCAATTGATTTTCACGTAAATGCTACGAGATGATTATGTAAACGCACCCCTATAGGAATTGATGCTTGATGAAAATCACCTACAACTTACGTGAATTCCTAGTGAATTCAACTTGATGTGACAGTGGAACCTGTGTGAAACAAGGTTGCGAAATCTCATGAGATTGAGATTTTTTTGAGTGAGATTTTCCCTTTTTGAATCTCAGTGTGATGCTAGGTAATCTCATCGTGAGTATCACACACGGTTCTTGTCTTGAATGTCAACGCTTTCTCAGACTGAGAATCACGAGCAGAAAAACTACTTTTTGGAAGAGAGATGCCATGGAATAATATTTGTGCAAACTCTTGAACAATGAAACAAGTTTTATAGTTCAGAAAAAGCTGAACATACTACGACTTTTTAAAATCTGTCAGTTATACTTGATGAATGTTAAAGGCCAGTTATACTTTTTTTAAACATTTTTATAGAGAACATACTATTAATAGCTCAGTACAATCAGGTTGATAATAAGAATTTGTTTTATTTTATTTATGTCTTAAGCAAAGTTGCGAAATCTCGTTCAGTTAATATTTTATCGAGTGAGGTCCTTCTTTTTGAATCTCAGTGTGAAACGTTAACGTTGATTGTGAATTAAAGTTTTGATTTTAAAACATCTTTCTGAAGAATGTATTATCATGACTTGTAAGAATCTGATTATAATGTTTATGTCTTAGTTTAATGAAAGTTTTATAGAATGAGCAAAAAGTTTTTATGACCAAATATGTTGATGAGTCTCGCTCGTATTCAGAGGATATAAAATATGCAAGTTATGGAATCGCATTTCCTACAGTAATGTACTTTTAAATCTCTTAAAAACGTTGATGCAAAGTTTTGCAATCATGGAAAAGAACCGCAAACATTGAAATGCCCAGGCTCAAAATTCTTCAAAAAACCCCCAATGGCTTAATCTGCTTGCCAGAAAAAAACATCTCAAATCTTCTGGACATTACAAGAAACTATAAAAAATATAGCAAAATCTGAATAGCTAAATATTTGATTATTAAAAATATTAACACAAAAAGTACCGCAAAGACAACTAAGCTGGGAAACACTAAAATTCAGAATTAAAATTATAAGGATCCACCGGGCCTAATTTTACAAATTTAGTATCTTTAAATTACCGAAACTTTTTTTTGTCAATTTTGCAGAAAAAAGTTTGATGATTTTATTTATAGCATTCGAGCTATGCTTTTACTTGTAGCGGCAGCCTTAAAAACGAAGTTGAAATTTATAGGTAGCTTTGTAGAGTTTTAATATAAATGAAGCAAACAGTTTCCTAATCTTCCAAACAAATTAAATTTTAAAATATAAAAATTAAAAAAAGATTGTTACCAACGAAAAACCATTCCAATTAAAACGCATGGCATCCCAGCTTATGCAACCGGCTGGAATCGACCACATATGAAAAGCATTTATGAACCAAATAAAAAGTAATAAAGAAATATCAAAGTTTTCCCTTTCAAATGAAAGCGGCGGTTTGAAGCTTCTATCCCAATGGCTAATCTTTTTTATTTCAATTTAAAAAAGACATTTTAATGATTTTTTATGCATTTTAACGATTTTCTTTTTCAAGAGAAGGAAAGCCGGTTTTATTTGCACCGGCTCACAGATCTTTTTCAAATATTATCTCGACTCGCGTGATGTTTGAAATTCCCTGTGGGAAATTTCTGAGTAGAAAACATGATCGTTGCACCAAAAAGTAGGATATGATTCATACCAGCCTATCTAATGTCCGATAAATTCACTTATTCTATTAAGAGCGTTTCCAGAAGATTTATAGAATTCTAAATAGAAAAAAGAATATGACAGAAATAATAATGTGCCATTGAATATTAAGATTGATCAAATATTATTGTACTACCATTTGGAGTAATTGTAAAATCGCTTCTTTTGTTAAGCGGTCTTACTTCTAATTTTTTGATTATTATCTTATGACCTTTTAGACACATGCATCAGAAATGAATAGTTCCTTAATTATCATAGCTGGATTTTTTAACGATTTTTGAGTACGTTTAAAAATGCCCTTTAAAAGAGATTCGTGAAACCCTTGAAAAAAACACTGTTCAATTTTATTAAAATGGCTAATTTAGACTGTTAATTGATCATTCACAGCCTAGTAGATAATTTTGAAGTGGTTTTTGTGAAATCGGGAATGTGAGAGATTGGTTTCGAAAATTGGATTTCTCTACGGTTGTTCCGGATCTTTTACAGTATCCAAGTGACTATTACTGTCAAAAATTCGGCAGAAAATTGCACTACCAATGAGCAGTTTGGAACAGAGAAGGGATGTCAAGGACCAAGGACGTTTAAAAAAAGATCGTTTGAAAAAAAAATTAAATAAAAGTTGAAACAGAGGACAGCTTATCACTGACATCACGGCTTCTATTTTTGCATTTAGTTGATATAAAAAAGTCGGTTTTAATTCTGAATGTATAGATGCATATTTGTTAGAATACATGATCTTTATTAATATTTCCAAATTTAGATATCCTTCACTCGTACACAACATGCTCTGAAGAAGGGACCGCATGAAATTCGATGACTGTGATCATATTACAGTTCAACATATGTTTTTTTTTGTATGTCAACAGCCGAGAAAATACAAAAAAAAACCTAAAAAAATCTGAGTTTTGACCTTTTTTTGTAAAAATTTCAGCCCTTGAGAGTTAAAACAAATATCGATTTTTCTACTAATGTATTCTATGCTTAGCTAACTAAGCATATTTTATTGATTTCAAATAGCCAGAAAATCGATTAAAAATGTTGCTTTTAATCCCATATTATGTTGTTGCTTTTAATTTAAAAAAAAACCAACAAAACGTCAACGACTGAATTCTATATTTTTTTATTTAAGTCGTCTTGACTATGAAATTATGTTATAAATTATTTAGTACCAAAGCGCCGTATTTGCAAATAATATTATAAAATTAAAGTGTTGTTCTCAACATTTATAAGGTAGTGTGTTGTGTACATAGACACTTTTTAAAACATAGGTACAACGAGCTTTAACACTTTCGTTATTAAAAAGTTTCAATAAACTCCAATCATTAAAGCGCTCTTATTTTTTTTATATCAAAGCGTTTGGAGTCGTTCAACTTGGCGTGTCGCTAGTTTGAAAAGCTAATCACATTATATGATAAATTCAAATATTCCATAGATTCGTTACAAATGTAACTGTCGTCAAAAAATAGTAGGGGAAAAAGTGGGGAATAAAGCTGAAGATTTCTCTAATGGGATTCTGGATTTCTGATTTTTTTTCTAGATGTGATGCTCAGTGAATTTCGTTTGACATCGAAAGCTTTGAGCATCACAACGAAATTCATTGTGCTGCTTAATTGATACTCATCACGGTGAGTATCCATTTCAAATGATTATCTGAAATCTTGCAACTCTGGTGTGAAATATTGATCGATTTAAATTTTTCTTTTCCCTTTAGTTGTTTTATCAATAAAAATAAGACAATTTAGAAAAAAAAAAAGCAATTTTATTATACAATCAATCACACCACTACTTTAATCACTATCACTGGATAAATCACTTGAATTATAATCTAGAATAAAATAAATATGATTCCGGGTGGTTTAACGGCGCACTTAAGTTTTTACGATCCTGTAGAAATTAGAAAATATTAATTAATTACAATTCAATAGTTTAGTGATCAACAATTTACCTTGTCTGTAGACAGCTTGTTCCTTGTTGCGGGGAAGGTTCAGAACGAGAGAAAACATTCTTCTGCCTTTCATATTGTTTTAGTCGTGGTGTAGCACTCACTCGTAGCCTACCGGGCGTCCCTGCGGGATCATAAGTTCGACCCAGTTAACACTTTTAGCTTGCTTTTTAGTAACGGTCACCTTGCCTGAAAAATTATCATCAAATTAGAACACATTGAACAGATTTCAAAGATACTATTTTAAATTAATCTCACCAGAACGGAAAAACTTGATCAGTTTGCTCTCCAGCTCTCCAGAATTTCAGTTGATTAGGGCCACTCTTGGTGTGCCGGAACTTGTTGAATAGTACTTTTTCCGACTGGTGTGGAAGAATTGATTTTCTTTCTTCCGCGCAATACTCGGGTACATTTTAAATTTTAAACATCAAAACAGACACCGCGACCTCAAAAATCTTCACAGCAGCAAACAAAACCAGCTGATTGACTGCCAACTCCCTTTTCTTATAAGAATTTGCGAATGATGCGACAAAACGGATTTTGAGTCATCCACCGTGAATTTACGTGAAATTCATGCGCAAGTTATTTGGAAGTAAAATACTTACCACCGGGCGTTCTTGAAACACTGCGTGGTTACTACAGAATTCACGTAGAATCGATATCATGCAACTAAATCTAGTTTTACGTGAAAAATCCCGTAGAAAAAATTTCTAAATTATTTTGGGTGTACAGAACCAGAAATTACTGCAATTGGTGTTTTTATGCGTAATGGCCTCAATGGCATCACCTTTCATTCCATCCCAGTCGCTTGGCAAGTGCGGATGTATTTTCGTTTCGCTACATATCGGTGCTTAATACACGCAGAAGTGAAAAAAAGTTTTAAGTTCCCACAAGCAGTTATCCTGCATCATTCGGTCGTCAATTGCCGAATCCATTCAGCAACGGAAGTGACAAGCTGTGTTTCCCCCGGCAGCGCTGGTGCGCAATCCCCACATCTGGCTGGAACATCAGGCTGCCTTGTCGTCACCATCAGCACCAGGACCATCAGCAGAGGAGTGCAAATAGTTTCCTCCCAATCCAGGTTTGATTACTGTATGGGCGGTTGTCCGATAATCCGGTATTAATTGCCGTGTTCGGATAACGGAAGCATTGCACAAGTCTGAATTCGATTGGTCATTCCCTCCCGCTGAATCGAATCATCATCAATCAACCGAGGAAAAAAACATCATTGCCGTCGTCATCGCCAGGGCCAGCTGCGATCGACAGAAGAACACGTGGTTGTGTACCAGGAAAAAAACACTCAAGAAAATTAGCTTACTAAGAAGTGCTTGAAAAAAATTGTAAGTTCTTTTTCATTCTTTTTCACTTTTTCTTTTTACTATCTATTTCTCTTTATTTCGACCATTGTTTGCTTCGTTCATATTTTTAACATTGGACATTCGTGTTCGTGTGAAGAAATATGAGCGAAGGCGGGGGGTTGATCCCCTCAACTGAGGATGACGAAGACAGCGTCTATGAGGATGAGGAGCATTTAGAGGATTCGGTTGTTGCGGGTCCTTCTAATGATTTTCATTCTCCAATGGATGATAATTCTGAGTCATCCTCAGTTGAAAGTAAAGCATCCCGACTCCGTCTACACAGTCTACACAGAGAGCACAACTTTCACTGGTCCTTGGGTGGTTTTCATCCGGCCCAAAAAGAATGGTAAGCAATTAAATGTGGTTCAGATCACAAGAGATCTGGCAAGGTGGTCCTCCGTAACCTGCATTAAAAAGGTGAGACCAAACAAATTGCGAGTTGAAGTGGCCAACCGGAAAGCCGCAAATGAAATCGCTATCAGCAATTTTATAAACTTAGAGTACCACGTGTACATTCCGTCTCGAGACGTAGAGATCGAGGGCGTGATTACAGAAATGAGTTTGAAGGCAGATTACGTGAAATCCAACGGCGTTGGTAAGTTTAAGAGCCTCGATTCGGCTTCGGTCGAAATCTTGGATTGCCGCCAACTCAGAACTGCCACCGTCGTAAATGGAGTCAAAGGGTACTCACCTTCAGGCTCATTTCGAGTGACCTTTGCGGGAACCGCCCTCCCTCATTACGTCTTGATTGACGGAATTTTGAGGCTGCCTGTGCGACTCTTTGTTCCTCGCCCCATGGATTGCAAGAATTGCAATAAGTTGGGACACACTGCGTCGCACTGCTGTAACAAGCCACGGTGTCCCAAATGCGGGGAGAATCATGGGGCTGGAGCGTGCTCAGCAATAGAGCAGAAATGTGTCTATTGCGGGGGCTCACCCCATGAAATCTCCTCGTGCGAGGCATATAAGAGTCGCTGGGATAGCCAAAAGCGCTCTTTGAAGGAACGCTCAAAACGGTCTTATGCCGCCATTTTGAAGAGCGCGGCGCCTCCGATCCAACCTCATTCAAGTAACATTTTTACTGCGCTGTCAGTTGTAGACAATGTAGAAGCAGATTCTACCGACGAAGAACACCCGGTCATCTTTGTAGCCAACTCGCGAAAACGCTCAAAACCAGCACCGAAGACCCCCAAAATTCCAGCGAAAATCCCAACATTTAGTCCCTCAATTGGTATTAAGCAAAAACCGACACCTATAGTGAAAGAAAAACAAGTCCCTCCTGGATTCCGTATGAATATGACATCTCAGAATACACCACACATTGCGGAAACTGCTAAGTCTTTCGTTCCTAACGTTGTTTCGCCAGAATCAACTTCACAATCTGGAATTTTTAAATTGTCCGACATTTTAAATGGGGTCTTTACTTTTTTTAACGTCTCGGAATCGATCAGGAGTATTGTTACCTCTATGCTTCCTGTAGTAAAGACATTTTTGAAGCAATTGATGCAAACTTGGCCCCTTCTTTCAGTGTTTATCTCTCTCGATGGCTAATTTAAGCCGAGAGGTCGGAGATATCACTGTGTTACAGTGGAATTGTCGTAGCCTAATCCCTAAACTGGATCCGTTCAAATTTCTTCTTCATGAAACTAGTTGCGATATTTTTGCCCTTTCTGAAACATGGCTTTCTTCTCAATCAAACATCTCATTCCACGATTTTAACATCATTCGTTTCGATCGCAATGATTCTTATGGAGGGGTGCTTTTAGGGATCAATAAGCGCCACTCTTTCTATAGAATCCACCTCCCTTTGTCAGGAGGAATTGAAGCTGTTGCTTGTCATACAACTATAAGGGGTAAGGACTTATGTGTTGTCAGTTTGTACTGGCCTCAGAGAGTTGCAGTGAACCAAAGCCACCTAGAGGACCTGTGCTCAGTGCTACCTGAACCAAGGTTGATCCTGGGTGACTTTAATTCACATGGGACTGTCTGGGGGGAGCAAACTGACGATAGTCGTTCTACTCTTATCTATGACATTTGCGACAGTTTCAATTTAACAGTTTTGAACACGGGTGATAAAACACGGGTACCTAAACCTCCTGCTAGACAAAGTGCAATTGACCTCTCACTCTGCTCAAACTCACTATCATTGGATTGCCAGTGGAAGGTAATCCCTGATCCCAATGGTAGTGATCACCTGCCTATCAAAATTACAATCACCAATGGGGTGAACGCTTCAAATTCAACAAATATGGTATATGACCTCACAAGACACATCGACTGGAAAAAGTACTCGGACGCAATTGTTTCAGCCATCCATTCTGTGGAAGTGTTACCTCCGTTGGAGGAATATACCTTCCTTGCTTGCTTGATCCATGATAGCGCAGTTAAATCTCAAACGAAACCCATCCCAGATCCATCTGTTCGCCGAAGGCCTCCCAATCCATGGTGGGACAGTCAGTGTACTAAACTTTACGTGGACAAATCGAACGCTTTTAAAGTTTTTCGGAAACACGGAACCCTGGATAACTTCAACGCGTATTTTTCTCTTGAGCAGCAATTTAAAAATCTGATCAAGGGGAAAAAACGTGCGCATTGGCGTAATTTTGTGGGAGGTTTGTCGCGGGAAACATCCTTAAGCACTTTGTGGAATGTGGCACGCAGCATGCGTAATCGTTCTCACACGAACGAAAGTGAAGAACATTCGCATAAATGGATTTTCAATTTCGCACGGAAAATCTGTCCAGATTCCACACCAGTGCAAAAAATCATCCGAAGTGTGTCTCCGAACAGATGCGATCTGGATTCCAGCTTTTCAATGATGGAACTCTCACTTGCTCTCCTCTCTTGTAACAATTCAGCTCCGGGAGTTGATAAAATCAAATTTAACTTGTTGAAAAACCTTCCGGATGCCGCCAAATTTCGCTTGTTGAATTTATTTAATCAATTCTTGGAGCATAACATTGTTCCCGAAGATTGGAGACAAGTGAGAGTTATTGCCATCCAAAAGCCTGGGAAACCAGCTTCCGATTTTAATTCGTACCGTCCAATAGCGATGTTGTCTTGCATTCGGAAATTGATGGAGAAAATGATTTTGTTCCGATTGGATAAATGGGTGGAAACAAATGGTCTCCTTTCAGATACTCAATTTGGGTTTCGAAGGGGCAAAGGGACAAACGATTGTCTTGCTTTGCTGTCTTCAGAGATACAAATGGCGTACGCAAAACGTGAGCAAATGGCTTCGGTGTTTCTAGACATAAAGGGAGCTTTTGATGCAGTCTCAATAGAGGTTTTGTCTGACAAGTTGCACTCCCGGGGTCTGCCTCCCCTATTGAACAACATCTTATACAGCTTGCTTTGTGAGAAACATCTGAACTTTGCTCATGGAGATATTTCAATTAGAAGGACCTCTTACATGGGCCTCCCGCAAGGTTCATGTTTGAGTCCTCTTTTGTACAACTTTTACGTAAGTGACATCGACAGTTGTATCTCCGAAGGTTGCACACTAAGACAACTTGCAGATGACGGTGTAGTGTCTGTCACAGGATCTACTGAGTCTCATCTGCACAGACCTTTACAAGATACTTTAGACAGATTGTCAACCTGGGCTTTGGGGCTTGGGATTGAGTTTTCTCCACAGAAAACGGAGATGGTTGTTTTCTCTAAGAAGCGTAGACCTGCTCAACCTAAGCTTCATCTCCTAGGCAGAACGATCACTCAATCGAGGTGTTTTAAGTATCTTGGGGTTTGGTTTGATTCCAAATGTACCTGGAGAGCCCACATTGAGTATCTGAAAGGAAAATGCCAACAAAGAATCAATTTTCTCCGATCAATCACTGGCACTTGGTGGGGAGCTCACCCAGAAGATCTTTTAAAATTGTATCGAACAACAATTCTCTCAGTTATGGAATATGGTAGCTTCTGTTTCCAGTCAGCTGCTAAAACTCATCTCATCAAACTCGAGCGTATCCAATATCGTTGTCTCCGCATCGCTTTGGGCTGTATGCCTTCTACGCATAATATGAGTCTTGAAGTTTTGGCAGGCATACTCCCATTAAAAGATCGATTCAATTTGTTATCACTCCGGTTCCTCATCAGGTGTGAGGTCATGAACCCATTGGTGACCGCAAATTTTGAAAGGCTTCTTGAGCAAAATCTTCAAACCAGATTTATGTCTATATACCATGTCTTCATGTCCATGCAGGTTAATCCTTCTTCATATTCTCCAACTCGTGTTTACATCCCAGACTACGACAACTCTTCTGTCCAGTTTGATTTGTCTATGCAGCAAGAAATTCGTGGAATCCCTGATTCGCACCGTCCACTTCTGATTCCAAGAATTTTCGATGCTAAATATAGACACGTCGATGCTGACAAAATGTACTTTACAGATGGGTCGCTTATAGAGGAATCAACGGGATTTGCAGTTTTTAACGAAATAGCTACTGCCTCATATAACCTCCATCCACCATGCTCGGTATACATCCCAGAATTAGGAGCCATTTACTGGGCGTTGGACAGCGTCGTTTCAAGGCCAGTAGGACACTACTATATTATAACGGACAGCCTCAGTTCTGTTGAAGCAATCCGTTCAATAAAACCAGGAAAGAACTCACCGTATTTCCTCGGGAAGATACGGGAGACTCTGAGTGCTTTATCAAGACGTTGCTTTGCCATCACCTTCGTTTGGGTCCCCTCACATTGCTCGATATTGGGTAATGAGAGGGCGGACTCTCTGGCAAAGGTGGGGGCGATGGAAGGCGTCACATATCACCGTGAAATCGTCTTCAACGAATTTTACTTCATAGTTCGAAGGAACTCTCTTGTCAACTGGCAGCGCAAATGGGACGAGGATGAGTTGGGTCGATGGCTCCACTCGATTATCCCAAAGGTAAGCCTCAAACCCTGGTTTAATAGATTGGACCTGAGTCGAGATTTTATTCGTATATTTTCCCGTCTCATGTCCAATCATTATTCCTTAGACGCGGTACTCTATCGTTTGAATATTGCTAGCAGCAATTTGTGTAGTTGCGGCCAAGGTTACCACGACATCGAGCATATTGTTTGGTCGTGCGAGGTCCATCTTGTCGCTAGAACGAATTTGATAGACTCCCTTCGGGCCCGAGTAAAACCACCCTATGTTCCAGTGAGAGATGTGCTGGGTGTGAGAGACTTGGACTACATGTTCGAAATATATCTTTTCCTAAAAGCTATTGATCTTCGTCTATAATTTCTTCTTATTTTCATATTTCCCTATCTATCTTCTTTTTTCTTTAAAAGTGAACTAGATATAAGCACACAATTGTTATCAAACAAAACGAGTTTGGCTCCTTAAAGCCTAAAGGTATGAGCCGTTTCAAATAAAGAATTTACAAAAAAAAAAAAAAGGCATCACCTTTTTCTAAATATAGTCAAAATCGCATGTTTTTATAAAACAAAAAATAGCTGAAGAAACCTATATTTTTTTCTGACTACGTCAATTTGATGTCCAAATAATCTTAAAACTTTTGATGATTAAAGGGTTTGTTTATCTGTGGACGTGAGTTTTCTAGAAGCCATTGAAGTTGAAATGTATTTCTATTTTGTTCATTTCATGCATTTTTCAGTCATTTACAGCATTTTAAGTTAAGCGGAAGCCGCCATCTTGGATTTCAAAATGGTGTCGGACAGCGAAACTTTACTGCTACACGTCGAGCCCTTTCACCAAATTTCCACATTGTGTGGGTTTCATACATTGCATTGAACTTCGGAGTTCCATCTTTAAGTAAAAACGCGACTTTTGGTTGCTTGGGTAGTGAGCTTTCATTACGTCGCATCGTATGGAACATCTTAAAAATTCACAGAAAACTGCTGCAAAAGTTATCAAAACAATTTTAAATTTGTGTTCCACTTATAGAACATGTTGTCCAGACTACAAATGGAAAGATTTCGCGACAAGTCAGTTTTTGTATTTTTTCGCAAAAATACTGTTTGTTTACATTTTGTTTCATACGAACGTAATGAAAGCTCACGCGAGATTGTTAAGTCATTTACAGCATTTCGAAGTGAAGCGGAAGCCGCCATTTTAGATTTCAAGAAGACGTCGGACAGTGAAATTTGACTGCTACTCGTTGCGCCCTTCCACACAATATCCATCATACCATACGTTGCTTACACACAAAACTTTCGGGGCTCCACTTAGCAAAATTTCGCTGTTACTTTCCGTTAGCAAAAATATTTTTTTACTGTTGAGTTAGTAAAAAGCTAAATTTAATTGATTTTAGCAATTACAAAGTTTATTTTGCTTGATTTTAGCAAAACGAAGGTTTTCTAGCCGCTTTGTGCACAGACAACAGCCGCCGCGGGTTGGAAGAAAAAAAAACAAACAGACATGATTGTGCGCGGTTCCGAAAGTTCGATGCTAGTGGTTCTAGTGGTGGCTAAGTCAACAACAAAATACTAGCCAAATCGATACCGGATGCGTACAGGTAAGGGCCGATTATAAATTGTACAAATTTTCCGATTTTTAAATCCAAAATTGTTTGTTTTTCTTTCAGGTTACAACTGCAACACGAAACCCCCATCAGACCGGAAATAAAGGGGGACCACAGCTGGAATTTCAACGAGCTGCATCCGGCACACACTCTGGTACATTCGTCGATGAAGATGGCTTGGAATTTCGCCCGCTGGAACCGGAATTTCCGTTAAACGAAAAGTGTGAAATTAAATTTAATAAAAAATTTAAAAATTATATTGAAAGTGAAGTAAATTTGTGAATTCTATTTCATATTCAAACGTTCTCCCTGATTCTCCAGCGAAAAAACAATAAATTTTGAAATTTCAGATCCGGGCTATCTTTTCCTCCGGTTTTTGCTAGAAAAGTGAGCAAAAACTGCGGCGGCTAAATTTTCTCTCGTTTGCTAAAATTTTAGTTCGAAAAAATTGCTAAATTGATTGCTAAGATTTTAGCTGGTCAAATTTGAGCAAAATTTTGCTAATTTCCGGCCTCGAAAGTTTTGTGTGTAGACATTCACACTCTGCTCAAGAATGATTCGGAATAGTTTTCGTTTTGATCCAGTCGGGCATCTAGCTAGCGACTCGATGTTTAACCTCTTAGTCAAAATTATTAGTCAAAAAGTCAATTTCCTGCAAACACCGTCCTAACTAAGGGTTTTATTTTTTGTTTATACTTTTTAGGATGCGACCAACCCCCTGGCAACTTGACGTTTCCCATACAAATCGCGTGTGCCAGTTTTTTCTGGTTCTCTGGTTCTGTCAAATCGAAAATCGAGCTACTCAACATGTCGGAAGGACCCATATTGAAATATGTTTTCTGTTACTGGTTCAATAACTAAAAAACAGTTTTGAATTTGGAACTTTTTGTTATGTTTTATGTGAATTAAGTGAATCTGTTTTCAAAAGTTTAGTCTAAGAAAACGAGTAGAGCGTTAATTTGTGTGTCCTACATAAGGTATAAAATTTCTGGACTGCTTCAAAATAAATTACTGATATCCAGTAGTTTTTTGGGACAAGTTTACCTTCCACCGAAACTGTTGAAGACACTCAAGCACAGTAAATGTAAAATACAACATAACCCTATCAATCATTAAGAGATTGCCATAAGTTGCGATGCATATGAACATTTTAAAATAACAAAACAATCACATTATAGCAGAACTTTTGCCATTTTATAGAAAAACTGTTTTTACACAATATATAAATCGGTAGAATATTGAACAAGATTAACAATTTTGGTTAAAACTTTTTTTTATTCCTTCGAAAGTTATGAATTTGCCTGATTCGCACTACATTTAATAGTGTGCCCTTTCCATATGCATGACTCGGAAAGTATGTTAGCAAGCGACACACATGCGACATCTGCGATTTTGAAACAGACACACGAAACTCGACCGAACTGTCAAGTTGCCAGGGGGTTGGATGCGACTGAATGCGATATGATCGTGAAAAAGCACACTTTTGTATAGATATTCGTTAACCTCAAGATAAAAACAGCTTTTCACTTTCGGAGCATTCGGATGAATCACAAGGCACTCACTCGAGAGTATCGTCCATTTCCGGCGATTGGACAGTCTAGAATGCGGTTCGCATTTTCGCTTTGAACTTATTTCGCTGTGAAGCGAAACATTCATTCCCAAAATTACGGAGAAATCTGAATACTAGTTTTTTATTCTAAATTCTGATCTTGAGCCCCATCATGAACTCTAAAAATATTGTTTTACAAATCTCATTTTTCGTTAATTTTGGCTTGAAGCGAAGATGTTGAAAAACATGGAAAGCGGTTGATCGAATAAAATGTTAGTATATTTGGAACATGAAACTCGTTAATCGAATATATCTTAAACTTTAATGAATATCTAAACTGCTAAATTTCAACTGCAATCTTATCGGAAAAAGGTTATTGGCCGTTTCTCAGATAGATAAATCGTGGAAAGTTTCTATTTACGAGGCCTTAAAATATTTATTTACAGTCATCTACGTAAATGACATTTTTTATTATTCTATAGTGAACGGTACGAATCAAACTCAAACCCTTCTGCTTTTTCATTTTTCTTTGTCCTTCGTAAGAGTCGGATTTCCAACCTAGGGTCTAATGAAGCCATTTAAGCTGTTCACACATTCACCATTGAGACTCGGGATTTGGCCGGATAAACATTTCATTGGAACATCTACGACGTTTGCCTTAAAAAAACATGAATTTTAAAGTGAAAATTGAATTTAAAAATTCCAAGCTTACCGGAGCAAGGCCCGCCAGAGGTTCGATTCTGTTTTTAATTTCTGCGGCCATGTTGAAACGATCTTGGTCATTGTCAGCGTCTTTCGGGCGTGCTTCAATCAAGACCGCAAGCAGCACCAAGCTAAGGAAACGGAACCAGAAACTCATGTTGTTAAAAAAATTTCTTCGGTAGACACACTGAATGTTCAAAGGGTAATTGTTGACTTCTCCAATCGAACGTTGGACTATTAATCGTGTCCGCTTATTGCCCGCTGGAAAAAGGTTTAACCAAAAGTCATGTTCTAACAGAAGTCATGTGGAGTAAGTGTAGATAGCATAATGTATTTCTCATATGGTTCACTGAATTCGAACCGACAAGTTCCAAATTTTTAACTACAATTCTTATATTACATTTCCTTTCCTTAAAAATTATCGGCCAAATGGCCACCTAGTCTCCGGGTTTTAAAATTTAAATCAAAACATTTGTTTAGTAGATAATTTTTCGAAACATGCTGACTGATCGCATTTATTTAATTATCAATAGTTTGTGATATTTGCATTTTTTTAAATGTGAATAGATTCTGGGAAATGTTTTCTGTCTTAGGGTATGATTTTTCTATACTTAACTGAACTCTTCTTTCATGTAAAGGAGAGAAAATGTTCAAACAAACGAAAATTCCACCAGAACACTAAAAGTGTCGAAGAAACGAAGCGGAAAAAATAAGTGATCCTCAATTCTAATATTATTCTTATTTGGTTTTAAAAGTGAAAGATATGGACATTAGACAGCTACAAAAAAATATTTTCTGCTCCCATCGTGTTTTTTGATACCTTTTGGATCACCAAGCATCAGTGTAATGTTTGAGATGATTTGGTTGATTCCTGAGTTAGCGCAACGCGTTTCAATTTTGTATGGAAATTTGTATGCCAGGAGAAATTTTTGCACATTAAATCATCCAGAAAATTTAAATAAGCTCGGAATGAAGTTGGTCTGTAATTTTTGGTTTTGACTATTATTAAGCTTCATTTTTTGCCAACATGACAAGCAGCTAAGCATTTGACTGAAAAAGTTATAAAAAAATAAAAAAATAAAAAATCTGAATCTATTGAAAAGTATTTGAAAATGGAAGACTTTGCTTGCTAGAGCTTTTAATTTCATGAAATGTGTTTCAAAAGTTACCAATCAATCAATTTTATGGCAATGCAAAGTAGTTTTTTGAGATTTTTTATTCTCATCCTACGGTTACACAGCTTTCAAATAAGCACTGAACGCAAAAATTGAAAAAAATAATGAAAAATAATTATTAAAAAATTATGAAAAAAAATTAAATAACATCGAATATCTTTTCAGAATCAAGGAATATTTTTCATCCCCAGTTAAATTTCTTGAAACTTTCAGTACATTTCTGGCGATTTTTAAATGAAAATTTTTATGGATTTAATGAATATATTCATACATTATATTCTTTTTTTTGGACAAGACAAGAACATCATATAAAATTTTGAACAAGAGCACTTAAGTGATTAATTATAATATATCCTTAATTTTTACTAATAATTGGAAATAAGCATACTTAGTCCAATCATTTTATCATCTTTTATTATAGAAAACTTATTTTTTTAAATTTTTGGTTTATTTCCTCAAGCATATGTGTCTGCTGAATTCACACATTATAAAAATTTATGTATTTTCAGTCCGAATAGATTATTTAATTTATTGCATTCAATGGATTAAAAAAATTCAACACATGGCCCATTATTCCTTCATTTATTCCTTTATATCTTCTGCAACTGAGAATAGAAAAATATCGGGTTTTAATAAAAATAAATCTGTTATTCTGGTAAGTTCGTGAATTTAGTAGAGAATACGAAGCGAATGATAAATGATGATTACGTCCAAAGTATTAAGCTGGCATGATTAGTATTTGGACATTTTCCTAAATCAAGGACCACAATGAAAGATGGAAGAATTCAGAAAGAGTTAATAAAAAAGATGATAAAAGAAATATGAGTTAATTTGAGACATGAAATAAATACATAATTTGTTAAGTCCGTGACTATACTTTATTCAAATTGTTTGTGATTTTGATAATTTTTGCTACGGGATCAAACTCAAAACCCAAATAAAAAAAATTCAATATTTTGTAATAAGATTTTAAAAAATTAAAAAAAAAACCAGCCTCTATTTTAGAGAAATCAATTGATTTTCGAAAACTAATAATAACGGATTTAGCATTTAAAATGGTTTTGATATTTCTTTTGTTTTCGAATATCAAGTTCATCACGTAAAACGGATTTCCAACGATCACTATCATTATGTTCTGTTATAAAAAGAATGTTAATTAATTAATATTTTTATTTAAGCTGATTCTGTTCTAAACTCAGAATTTGAAGCTTATTTACATTCCAGTTACAGTTCATTTCTCTTAATGCAATTCAAAGATATATTTAACTGGATCATTTCTCCAGTCGTTCTTGTATCTTCGCATTCTTATTTGTTAAATTTGAGCATTTAAAAAACACTTTATTTTATAAAATCAATTTTTTTTTATTTGACAACATGAATTTAAATTTCAATTTTTCATTAAAATTGCACAATTTTAAAAAGTTTATCTTTATTTGAAAATCCGTCAAAAAATGTTAATTATGAATCTTTAATTTTAATTAAATTGTTTCTCTCGTGAAATGAATTTGGTTTTATTCATTTCATGAGTTGAATTAAAGTAACTTATTTTTTCACAATATTTGTATGATATTTATAAATGATTATATCAAGTTCTGTTAAAATAACACAATAGAATATAATTGAGGTCATAATCATCCGTTTAAAAGCCATTGATCGTCAAAGTTCAAAAAACTATTTTTATTTATAGATTTAATTCAAAACGATTTAGCACCAAACCAAATCGCGGAGTTTGAAAAACTTTACAATAGTTCTGAATAAAGCGAATGTAGAAATGATTTTAACAAAATAAAAAAAAAAAAGTGATGTACACATCTTGATAAAAGCTTGGTGAACATAAGCGTTTAATTGAAAAATCCATTATCTAAAAAAAATAATTGAGGTTTCCTAATTAGTTTTCCAAACAATAAGTCGAATTTCTCATACAAGCATATATCATCCATTTCAACTTTCGTGTTGGAAAGAATTAAAAATATCATTACGTTTTGGAGATAATTTGATTAAATCTAGCTTTGTTTTGAAACAGTTTTATGCAATAAAAGGTTAAGGAAAATGAAGCCATTAATTTTGATGTTTATTACGAACGATACTTCATAAAGCGTCAAACAAAAAAAAAGATAAAATTTAGCTTTAAAAAATCTGAGATATTTGCCAATTTAACGTTCCGGCCTGTTAAATATTTGGCTTAGTTTTCAAAATTCAAATATCGTTTAAGCATTTTTTAAATATTTTTTTCAACGCAATGAATAATATTTGAGCTGTGAGCTTAAGAGCCGCAGCCTGACATCCGAAGAGCCGAATGCGGCTTGCGAGCCACAGGTTGCCGACCACTAGGCTAGATAACTCAAGAAATTCAAAAGTATGTATTTTTATTTTTAATTAATCAAAAATAATTTTCCCAGCATTAGAAAGGTTATTTCTTGAGCTTCATTTTCCATCAAAAGAGAATATCTTTTTCTAGAATTGAGTGTGTTGTCGTTAAAATTTAAAAATTTTAGTATGAAAATAAATTGGTTTTAACAATTATTCTTTATTTCAAACATAACTCAATCAAAAATCTAGCTATATAAACAAAATATTTCATAATGATTCTAAAAAAGACACTTTTTTAAACATGATATAAGATTAAGAATAATCACAGCAAGTTTACGCTTTAGAATCTACTTTTAAGCGTTGTGACGTCACGAGAATTCTACTGTATTTCAGTTCATGATTCCTTTAAACGTCACATATTGTCGGAAATTGTGGATCTCTTCAAACTTTTTGAGAGGAATTCAATGCTATTTTCAGAATTAAAATCGGTTCAGAAGGTTGTGAGTTGCACCCGAGTAAATAATGGACGTCACGAAAATTGATTAACTTTTTTCCGGAAACGTTCATGACTTATAACTTCAACACTATTATAGTATTTCTTCAAAACAAGCTTTACATAACAATGCGCTTCAATAAAGGAATTCAATTATCAAGTTTTTTTTTCGAATTTTTGTTCGAATAAACGCGGTTATTTTAAAACGTCACTAAGAAAAAAAAGTATAAAATTGCGCTTGTTGAATATTTGATTCGAGAATAAACAAACAATCATAAACATGAAATCTTCTTCAATTTTTTAAAGGAATATTTTCAAATCATACATCAGTTAGTTATCTGTGGTTTGAATAAAAATCTTGCAAAAAGATCAAGTTCTTCTATATTAGAATGAAAAGCTGATATAATAGCTGCTATTACTTGCTGGCATTATGTTTAAACAAAATAAAAAAATTTCTGTGGAATAATTGTAAGAGATAAAAAAAATCTTTAAATGTGGTGAATTTAATAGATAAACTTTCTCTTTCAAACAAATTCATAAGACCAGATTAGTGATTTGCCAATCGTTATCCTCAGCCCCATCGTTGCACAGTGTAGGAGATCGAGTTAAATAAAATAAGACACCAAATTCATTTAATAGTTTAATATGCATTTTGTTCAGTGTAGCTAAAATTCATGAACACACACATATTTGAATAATTCATGCAGAAGAGAGAGCGGGTAAAGCACGAACATTCGAGCGGTTCTCTGCGGGAAATTGCGGAGAAATGTGCATCAGATCGGGATTCAGAAAACTATTCTCATCGCGTAAAGACGTGAATCAAGATTTATCGTAATCGAAAAAGTTAAAAGTTTTATATAAAATTAACGAAATCAAATCGTGAAAGAAAGTTCACTACACACAGGATGACTAAAATTGTCAGTATTCCAGCCGTCTTTCATATTTTACCCAAAAATAATACTGAATCATGTTTATTGGAATGTTTACTGATATAATGAGGCTTTTTACGATATTTTCTGCTGTAAATTAGGCGTATAACGGCAGTTTTACTTTTTCTTTTTTTTCGCCGGTTTTTGTGCAAATTGTTAACCAAAACCTTAAGATTCCTTCAACGACAAATAAGGTTTCACGTCAGGAAAAAAAAACCTTTATCGTATCGGTTTTCTTTATTAATCGTTTGTTAGACTATTTTGAAACCATGATTTCTGAAAAAAATCCCTACACTGTAAATTTTTGCTTCGGTTTCCAGCAAAAAAAAATGGCTGGAAACGTTCAGCAATCCAAATTTTTGCTGGAAACCAGCAATCGATTTTCTTATTGCTGGATTTTTCAGCATTCGGTTGTGTTCTTGTCATTTTTGCTGGAAAATCAGCAATCGAGTTGTCAAATTGGAGCCTGTTTGTTCTCGTACGCTGAAGCAAGGTGAGACTCTTTTTCACGATTTTTTTTTATGTTAATACTATTTTTTTTTATTTTCCTCTATACTCTAGCAACCAGACATCAAGTCAAGGGTGAGTTTGTATTGGAAAATGGATTTATTAGATTCATCAAAGGTATTAATCAAATCTCTATTTCACGTGGCGGATGATTATCACATTGGCACAAAGCTGCCACCCCGGAGGCGGTGTTGGTATATTGACAAAACATATATCTCTTTTAATTCATTTAATTCATAATAAAAAAAAATGGAAGAAAACAAATGTTGTTTATTACTTATCATGTGCACAGCCAGTTTCAATATTTAAATTTGAATTGAAATATAAATTTGATACCAAATACAGCCAAATGCTTCGATAGAAATAGCTGGTTTTCCAGCAATTTGAATTGCTGGAAACCAGCATTGATGTTTGCTGATTTTTCCAGCAATCCATATTGCTGGAAATTTTGCTGGAAAGTCAGCGGGACAAAAACCAGCAAAATTTTGCTGGTTTCCAGCAAAAAAAAATTGCTGTGTACACAGCAAATTTTTTTTTTGTTGGAAACCAGCAAAATTTTGCTGGTTTTTGTCCCGCTGACTTTCCAGCAAAATTTCCAGCAATTTCAATTGCTGGAAAAAACAGCAAACGTTAATGCTGGTTTCCAGCAATTCAAATTGCTGGAAAATCAGCAATCCAGATTGCTGGAAACCAGCTATTTCTTTCAACACAACCGGCAGTATTTAGTATGAAATTTATATTTCAATTCAAACTTAAAGTTTAATATTGGTTGTGCATAGAATAAGCAATGAAAACAATTATTTTCTCCCATTTTCAATAAGGGATTAATTTATTTTCCAAAAAAACTTTTTTTTCCACAACTTTCTAACACCGGCTCTGGCGTGGCCGCTTTGTGCCAAAATGTTGATCATCCGCCACCTGTAAAAATAGTTTTGATTAGTATCTTCTATGGAATATCTACCTGTACAATAAAAACTTACCTTGACTTGATGCCTGGTTGCTAGAATATAGAGGAAAATAAAATAATTATATTAATTTAACCTTAATTCGTAAAATAGAATCTCACCTTACTCCAGCGTACGAAACAAAAACAAACTCCAAATTGACAACTCGATTGCTGATTTTCCAGCAAACTGGATCAATTGCTGGAAAGTCCAGCAATTTGAAAACCGATTGCTGATTTTTCAGCAAAAATGACAAGCACATAACCGAATGCTGAAAAATCCAGCAATTCGAAAACCGATTGCTGGTTTCCAGCAAAAATTTGGATTGCTGAACGTTTCCAGCATTTTTTTTTGCTGGAAATCGAGGCAAAAATTTACAGTGTATAGAACTAGAGAAAATATCTGATTGTGCAACAAAAATTGTCCGCTCAATCTTCTCTTGCCCAATTATTGTACATCAATTTATTCTCTAGCTGGCTGCATAACTAATACGCTTGATAAGATTCAATTTTATTACATGCAACTGATAAAACTCGAATTGTCTTTTAGGGATTCGAGGGGGTCTTTTAGGGATCCTGGGGGGAGGGGTGGTAGGTAAGGTGAATAATAGCTTGCAACTATTCGTTGATTTTGGTTATAAAATCTCATACGGTTTTGTTACGTAGGTAGGAAGGGGATCGAAAATTATCGAGAATTGCGTTACGTAATATTTGAACGGCCCCTTAGACCAGGCCCACCAATAGTTGCTAAACCTCGAATCGAGTACATTTAGCAACATATCTATCAACCCATCATTGCACCAACAGTCGCTAACTTGATTCGAGAAATAGCATTCGAGCAGTAGGTTGTTACAGGATGCGTTTATGTAGCAACCCAGTAGCAACGCAGCGAAAATAAACAAACACAAATACCAACCCCCTGGCAACTTGACGTTTCCCATACAAATCGCGTGTGCCAGTTTTTTCTGGTTCTCTGGTTCTGTCAAATCGAAAATCAAGCGACTTAACATGTCGGAAGGACGCATATTGAAATATATTCTCTTTCAATTGATTCAACAAATGAAAAAATGATTCGAATTTAAAAATTTTTAGCTCAGTTATGTAAAAACGATCTGTTTTCAAAAGTTAAGTCGATGCAAACTACTCACAGACGTAAATGTTTGTGTCATTTATTAGGTCTAAAACTTCTGGACTGATCAAAATAATCCACTGATAATCGGCA
The DNA here is from genome assembly GCF_029784155.1 of Uranotaenia lowii. Classification (NCBI taxonomy): domain Eukaryota; kingdom Metazoa; phylum Arthropoda; class Insecta; order Diptera; family Culicidae; genus Uranotaenia; species Uranotaenia lowii. Next base: position 184,016,212 of record NC_073692.1, on the reverse strand, counting down.
GTTTTTCGGAACAAGTATCCCTTCCACCGAAACTATTGTAGACCAGAGGTGAGCAACACGCGGCCCGCGGGCCGCATGCGGCCCTCGAGAGATGTTTGTGCGGCCCGCGAAGCATGTTTCAAATTAATTTTTTTTTCTGTTTTTGTTAATTATCACAAACTAGCAGTCACAACAAACCAAAAAAAAACGCAAAAGGAAACCCAAAAAAAACAGAATATTCATCCGTCCCATTATTATCCAGATTGTTAACTTTTTTGTAGGATTTTCATTGAGTTCTTATGAAGGCATGGATGCAATATTACTTAATGGAAAAAACGTAATATAGGTGTTGGTCAAGTCTTTCTAGCAAAGTTAAAATTGTATGAAAAAGTGAAATATTTTTGTTCTTAATTATTGACGGAAATACGGAAAGTTTTATAATAAAGACTGGGTGAACGATTATAGATTTCTTATCGACTTGACTCAGAAATTCTGATTTCTCGACTACAATAATATCTGCAATTATGTGGTTCAACCAAAAAAACTTGTATAATTACACAGGAGGGCTGCATTTTTGGTGCCTATGATTCAATAACTGATATTATAAGATTTTGATGTCTTGAGTTCAAAACATTTAACAGATACTGTCTATGACTTGCGTGTGAAAGTTTTAAAATTGATCAGTTTTAAGTAAAATCTGTCTTTTATAAATGATAAACCAATTAACCTCCATAAAAATCAAAAGCTGACTTTCATTAATTTACTACTCTTCATTCTATCAAGGACTCAGATATTGCCCAGATAATCTTGTATCAAAGATATACTGCTTTCAAAAATTTAATTCTACTCACAATTTATAGAAATTCAAAAAAAAAATAGATTAAACTACTTCTGACATCATTAAATAAGGTCATTGAATATTGGATATTAAAATTTTAATTCATTCAACAATTTAGTTTTTTTTCTCGAGGGATTTCAACCGTCTTTATGGCTTATTCATCCCGAAGTAAGTTGAAGACTGCGAAATGATTTGACTTACGGTTTTAAGATATCAAACATTCAATTTAGATTAATTTATCTATAAAACTTCGTCAAAATTCCTTTTTTTGCAGGATTGAAAAAAAATAACAAAATGAAAAACTGTTTTCTCAGAATTCAAAATTACTCGCACTCTCTGAGAAAGTTGATCACTGAGTAAATAAGTATTTGTATTTTACAGTTTTGCCAAAAGAGAACGACTACTTTTTTTTAACCTAGTTTTTAAAGTCATCTCGAAATCTAGTGCTGACAAAAAAAAATTAATATATGGACCCAGCATCTCCGAATAAGTCAAAATCAGTTTTGAGATTTCTTGCACCTCGAAAAATGAGAATTTTGTTGTATTGTGTAACGCTATTTTCAGAAATTTCATAGGCAAATAAAGCCAAACATTGATTAAATTAAATTGGTTGAATTGAGTCATTTTACTTCAAAATTAGCAACCCACATTACCAAGATTTTCATGGTTCAGTCTTAGAAAGCCCATACCATAGGTATCTGAATTAAATTAAGAAAAATTATGAAATTTGTAAAAAAAATTCTAAAATCAAAAATGTAAACTGTACCATTGGGTAATCTAGTTTAAAAACTGTGAAATTCTGATTTTTTTATGAATTTGAAGCCATGCTCACCATCTCAATACAATGATTTCATACGGAACTTCAAATTATAAAAAAATCCGTTGATAGGAAAAAGGAGGCTTTGCGAAAAAAAATTAAATAAATTGTAAAGAAAACTTTTTCGAAAATGGGCACAGAAAAAAAATCGCTATGATTAAGTTCCATGAAACTTTTCAATGGAGGTCATGACGAAAAATACCATCGCATCGGTTCGAACAAAAAAAGGGTGTTTTTTCAGAAAACGGTTCTAATCTTTTTACGAACCTTCGAAAGACTTTCGAAAATTTTCGTTTTTAACAAGTTCGTCGCCACGCTCATTTTGACAGTTTTACTAGCCAGCCCCAAAAAATTTTCGGAACGGGGAAGTAAAGAGAGAAAACTCCAACATTTGAAACGTTTTGATAAACTGAGCGGATATCTGGTGTCAGAGAGCGTCATCCGTTTTTTTTTATAAATGAAAGGGAAGCAAATGATGTTTGCATGTTGTAAAAATAGAATCTTCGCTAAACATTTCAAATCTTTAAAAACATTCAAATTATTGAAAAATGACCCGGTTTCAGTGATGAAACTAAAAAATACGTTCAATTTTGCAAACTATAATTAACTAAATTTTATTTTAAATGCGGCCCGCCGAAAGAATTTCATATTAAAAGTGGCCCGTTGCTTCAAAAGGTTGCTCACCCCTGTTGTAGACAATCGTACACAATAAATGTAAAACAAAACATTACCACAACAATCATCAAGTGATTTTCATAAACTGTGATACATATGAAAATTTTAGAATGGCAAAACTTTCACATTATAGCAGAACATTTCTTGTTTTATGGAAAAACTGTTTCTATACAATAAATGAATAGGTAGATTATTGAATGTGTATAATAGTTTCGGTTGAATCTTTTCTTCATTCATTCGAAAGTTATGAATTTGCCTGATTCGCACCACATTTGATGATGGGCCCTTTCCATACGCATGGCTCGAAAACTACGTAAACAAGCGGTACACATGCGACATCTGCGATTTTGAATCAGGCACACGAAACTCGCCAGAACTGTCAAGTTGCCAGGGGGTTGACAAATACTAACCTGGATGACAACTATGGGTGCGAAAATCAGTCAGTAGATAAAAAAAGCAATCAATCAAAGCATCTAAAATATCGACCAAAATAGCAACGCCCGGTGGGCTTGGTCTTAATATGACATGTTTCCTTTTTCTGCCGAATAAGACGTTTAAGAAGTGATTTTAGTGATTTCCGAGCTCTGGTCAACTGTTTTTCACTCAGAATTTTTATATTATTTTCACGTAATATTGATTTTTAATACTTAAACTTTAATTTAAAGACACTTTAAATATGATTAAAAAAAAAGAATAATGTTTTAAGCCTTTTGTGCCTTCCTTTTTCTACAAATACTATTATTTTAAAATTAATTATGACGAAAATTTTACATATCGCCAAATCTTTAAATGGAAGTATTGAGTTTAATCAACTACATGACAAATTTAGAAGTAGCCTTAAGCCAATTAAACTGCCTTCGTTTTGAAAGACTACTTCCTTCGTCCAGACCATAAACTCAAAATTGTTTGCAAATAATTTATAAATTGTTCTGAATAACCAATTTTTCTCACACTGCAGAGTTTTTTCTGCTGCAGATACGCAGATTGGAAGATCTTGAATACTTTTTATCTCATGGCATATTTTCTTAGAAGTTCAAATCTGTCGTTGGGTTAGAATCACTACTCAAAAACACAGTCATAACTTCGAGAAACTAAATTTGATCAAAACAGTTTCTCAGCTGAAATGTTATTGAAAATTATTTCAAAGAGATGTGAATGTTTCATGAAGATTGATGAAAAGCTACAAGAGTTACATTCATTACAAATTATCCCATTTTCAGGTTTAAAATATTTTAATCAATTAAATTTTTCTTATACAAAACTGCAAATCTTGAGCATAAATCAGTCGAATGGTTTAAAGCTTTGGGCCGTGCTGAGAGCATTCTTTAGCTTTAAATTGATATTCAGTATGTCAAAATAAATCAACTTCTAAGTGAGACAAAAAGCAATTATTAAAAAAATGACATCTTTTTCATAAGGGTAAAGGGGGGCAAAACATATCTTGTCCTTTTATCCTTTCATCAGCAAATAGTGCCTTTAAAATATTTTACGCGTTCAAAAACTTTTTGGTTCGTTTTATGAGATGATTGCAAAATGCAAAATTTTATGTTGCAAGGACATATAAAGAAATAGCTGATTACTGGGTAAACAAGGTCAAATAACACTCTACTCAGATAGGTATGGTCTAGTCTGACGACAGATTTGAATTTATGAGAAAATTTCACGTAAGATAGTTGCTATTCTAGGCTCTGAAAATCGTGGCTTCGATTTTTTTTGGGATTATGAGTCAACATTTTCCCAGTGGGCATTGGACGGTTCATATGGATGACCTCCTTCAAAAGGGGACATCTCCAAATTGGACTGCATTTGAACTAGAAGTTCTCATAATAAGCTTCCGTTATAAATATCAGCTACTTACCAGCTTACAACCATTGGAAAAAATCGGACAACATTAGGAACGACATTAAATTTGCCTGTGCAACTATTGGACAAAAAGAGCCTGTTTTAAATGATTATTCAAATTTCAGATGATCGAACAAATAAATTCTAAATAAAATTGATTTGCGCAGTGTTGCAAACCTTATTTGCTTATATTAAGGTTGCCAGAATTTTTTCAGCACATAGACGGGCCGGACAGATCCAGGCTATTTCATCCAAAAAGCTGGCAATATCCGGGCATTTGATTCCGAAATTTCGACTAAAAATCCGGGAAATATTCGGACAAATTTTGTCAAAGCCCAAAAATTACTCAACACAAATCAAGGAAAAAAAAGTTGAAAAATTTTTTTTTCGTAAGCAGTTTCTTAATGGTATTTAAGGCTTTCGAAAAACTTTTCATGATTATTTTTATAAAACTTGCTTAAAAAATTTTGTTTTGGACGCATAAATGAAAAACTTTATAACACGATTTGTTTTTTTCTGTTTGTTTTGGCAAATAAAGTGAATAAATCCGGGCAAAATCCGGGCTTTTTTCAATGAAATCCGGGCAACCGGACCGGACCGGACTTTTGTCAAATTTTGTATTAAATATCCGAGCAAATCCGGATAAAACCGGGCAATCTGGCAACCTTAGCTTATATGGGCCTTCTAGATTCAATACCCTTAATTTTTCGGGAATAAATGGATCGATTTCATCACCAAATCACATTATTTGTATACTTCGATTTATTTCATGAAGCGTACAATAAAATTTCGTGATGTCACAACGCTTTGCAAAACCGTGCTAAAAAAAAAAAATGGCGCGTTGTGACGCCTCGAAACTGAATCGCTCTAAAGCAGAAAATACGGTTTTGTAAAAAAAATAATAGAAAAGTGGAAAAAGTGGCGCGTTGTGACGTCACGATTTCTTTTGCTTATATTTTGATAAATATTTGTTAAAAAAAAAATACTTTTAATTCCAAACTGTAGCGATTTAAATTCTGAACTCAGGAATATCATTTTTTTTCCAATATGCGACATGGACTGTAAAATTTACATACAATATACTTAAAAATTGTTTTGCAAACGTTGTGACGTCACGCTGGAATGGGTCAGTATTATTTTGCCCGAATAAAGGTGATATTACAATGCCAAAATTTGGGTCTAACTTCTCATATTAGAATACCACGATTATGCCGAATAATAGTACCTCGTTTAGCATACGTTTTAGAACGAGTTTTGAGGTAACAATACCACTTTTTGGTGTTCAATAGAACCTAAATTTGGCATCGTTGTGTTTAAATGTTTAAACTTCTTTCAAAAGGCTGGCTCAACGAGGTACCAAAAAACGTTCAGTGAAACCAAAATTATTAGATTGATTTTAATTGTTAATTTCTTATCGCTATCACTATGCCAAAAATGCGCCGAAACAAGTATTATACCAAAGATGATATGATTAGAAAAGCACTACTGGAATAAAGACTAAATAAAAAGAGTTCAGGGACAGCTTTAATCTGAAATTCTTTCCACGTTTTCATGAAACTTGGAAATCGATTTTAAATACGGTTTATAAAACTGTTCCAACTTTGCATTATGTTTAAGATGCCTCATTATCATTCAAATGGTTAATATGTCACTCGAAGCGCTTTGTGATTTATTTTAAAAGGCAACTCCGAGACATTCCATATAAAGGCTACGGCAGAAAGTCAATTTTTGGCGAAAAATTCATTTCAAGATAACACCAGATTACGATGTTTTCTCGTTGCATTTGAAAAAAACATAAAAATTTTGCTTTCCTCGATTTCTTTTGTACCTCTTGGACAAAAAAAAACGAAACTTGAGGCTCTTTACGGCACTCCCAATCGTTCTGCAGTCTTCAAAGTTCTTGAATGAATTTAAATCTTCAATGAGAAATACTCGAAGACTTTCTTCATCAATGTCAGAAATGGTTGTAATCTTATCTATTATAATGTTTAAAAATGTTAGAATTTTATATTATTAAAGCTATACATCTTTAAATCAGGCAAAATCTTAACGCTTGATTGAATGGAGGATAATAAATATAGATTCAAAATCAGCTTTTGTTTTTTATGTTGGTTTGTTGGTTCAATGACCGATTATACTTAAAATCGATCAGTTTTAAATTTCCACACCCTGTAACACTAACTCTTGTTTTAGATGATAGACAAAAACTGGCGAATGATTCGAAATCAGGCACGAAAACTGCTGTTCCCTGATGAAAATTGAAATGGAAAAGAAACCTTCAACGATCTCTTCTCTGGCTGCAGTTTAACTTGTCTGAAGTTTAATGATGAGTCAACACACTACACGAGAAGGCTGTCATCCACCATATATTCATCAACATAGAGTTCAAGGTTCATCGAAGGAGTTGTTTAAGAGTATTTTTATTTTTAACGATTGTTCTTATTTAGTATGATCATTTTTTTTTCATTTGGCATATTCTCAAATAACTTAACGAATATATACATTGAAAAGCACGTTTTTGTCAATTCAAGCGACAGGTATTCATACATCAGAGCGCAGCTACCAAGCCTTTCGACATTTACCGCGATGATCCAACATATAACCTTCAGGGCACACGATTGGCGCATTGATGATTGATTTCCGTTTGGCGGGAGGCCTAGCATCTAAGGCATTTTCGTCGTCCGTAGATTCCACTGAAGATGGTATGGTTTCTGGGTTGATCGTAGTTCCTTCGAGCTCCGTTGAAGTATCCATCCAATTGGGATCTTCAATTTCAGTGTCTGGCGATATGAGGGGGTCACAATTCCTCGGTGGATAGCCTAGACTTCCACCAACACTAAACACTATCAGTATCAAGGTGAAGAGTTGAATATTGAAACACATTTTTATTGATACGCACCAATTTAATGAGACAATTTAATAACGCGCTCAAAACCACGATCGTACTACACTGGAATAATTTAGCACATGGTATCGTACACTATTTTATTTCCGCCTTTCAACGTGTCGAGCAGCAGGAAAATCCAGATAAGATGACAGGGAATCTCTCAAACAGGTCTTGTTGAATGCAGCATGTTTACTCTCGTGGTGTGCAAAATTCTCTTTATTTCAGTTTTATTGATGGCGAAACTATACTCACTTCACACTACCTGTCTCGTCCGATTGGCGAATACTTAAATACTGATTGCAACCTCGGAGCTTCCTGTCAATCTTCCACGTCTCCACGTTTAAGAGGACTCTTCAGCTGGGACATTCTTGGACCACACGTCACGGCATTTGTTGTTATGATCCGGCTTCTGTCCTGGCGGGCATTGGACTGGAGCATCGATCACGTTGTTCTGTAACAGTGAAATTAAATGGGTCGTTATTTAAATTTGAATGCACACCTTTGATTTTTTTTATCTAGAACGCATTGAAAGACAAAAACCTCTCATTTTATACCAAAATTAGTATCGATTATGATCTTACAGGCTGTACCACAATCGGGGCCGGTTCAGCGTCCATTTTGGCTCTAACTTCAGCGATAAAGTTTTCCAGTTTTTCGACGATCGTATCAGGGACGGCAACCGGAACCTGGTTCTGCTAGATTAAACAAAAATACAAAACTTTAATATTAAGTAAAAATAGTTGACTTCAAACACTACTGAAGTGTTATCGATATTGAACTTACAGGTTTGGCAACCGGTGCTTCTTCGACGTCAGTTTTGGTGCTCACTTTCCTGATCAGTTTATTTAGCCTGGCAGTAATCTCATGGGGGAAGTCCGGAACCTGGTTCTGAAAGATATGATAAGATCACGAGATATCCCTAATGATAAACCTCGACATTGGACATAATTGGCCGGTGACTAATGAGAATCGATATCAACTTACAGATTTCACAACAGGTGCTTCTTCTGCATTAATTTTGGATCTCACTTTTGTGATCAAATTCTCTAGCTTTGCGACAACTTCGGCTACCGGAGCCTGGTCTTCTGTGGCGTGAACAGCCACGGTCAGCAGCAACACTCCACAAATAGCAAAAATAACCTTCATTCTGATATCGTTCACAAAATTTAAATCCCAATTAAAGGTCTTCCCTATTCAGTGGCACAAATCAATCTAATCCATACTGTGTCTGCGGAAGAACGATCTATCCGGACGAGTTAGTTATCAATTCGAATGCGATTGGCCGGGGTTCGACTAGATTAGTGATAAGAAATGATATTAGAACGCCATTCAAAACCACATCAATGTCAAATTGAAGGAAAAGCGCCCTGAGTTGACCAATTGAAAAAGAACAGTGTTCTCCCCCGAACCTTATCTTATCGTGTTATCGATGAAACCGTTGCGAAAAAATGTTTCCGATAGAGTGACTACCGGAGAAACAAAAGTTGTCCTAGAATTTGGTTCACGTACACACGCATGGAAATAGATTTATTTTTGCCAACTGTCTGATACCTATGACAAAGAAAGCACTTAATTGACATCTTTTCTAGATAAAAAAAACTGAAACCCATACAATCGGTTTGAAAGCAAATGATGATGATGATTTTAGAACTAATTAATCTAAATATTCAATGCATGTGAGCACATACTTAGACAGAAACTGAGATGAATCCGTGCACCCATGGTGGTTTTTTGTACTGGAAATGTGTTTAAAGGATTGATTTTGACGATCATTGTTTAGTAACGAAATTTTCTAGCGCCTTACAAGTTTCTACAGAACTCAAATCGAGCTTTTCTTTTCAGTTCTAGAATTGGTGTAATAAAAAAAAACTCATATTTAGTCCTCAATATGTTTAGATTCTACGATGATACATTTTAACTTTTCCTGAGATATCGCAATCTAGAAGAAAGGTGAAATAAAATATTGAAATCAAAGCCATACGGGTGGGAATAGGTATACTTGATCCTACTTTGTCATTTTCAGACAGCGTGTAACTTTAAGTTGATATGCTCAAAAAATGAGAACAACTTAAATGAACTAGAAGCCGTGGGACATAAAAAAGTTATATTTTTTAAGTTAAAGGATACTTGATTATTCACTAAAGGAAGATTGTCCCTTTATTCAAGGAACTCTAAGCCTTGGCAGAAATCAAACTAAATCTTAAAATGAAAGGTACCGTCGTGTAGGATGGCAACCCAAGCAACCAATTGTCGTAAAATTTATTTAACAATCTTTGCAGATGCTTCAAATTATTTACAGAGATTAAACTAACTTATCCTAGATTTAAACACAGATTTCGACAAATTAAAATCAAATTCACTAGCAATTTCGTTAAATTTTGCACAACATACATCTAAAGGATTGTTCTGACCATATAGAGTTCGTCGGTGAGAAAGTCTTAATAATTCCTGCGACCGGGTCGTTCTTAAAGGAGCATTAAACGGCAGGAGCGACAACAATTCCGGACAATCCACGTTATTCTGAATGATGTCGAAAATGAAGAGGCGTTGTAGGAAAACGCGCCTTGATTCCAGCGTCGGTAGATTTAGTAGTAAGCACCGTTGTTCGTAAGGCGGGAGCTCAAATCCGTTGTTCCATGGTAGCTGACGTAATGCGTATCTGACGAAGCATCGTTGTACTTTCTCGATTTTCTTTGATTGTACCGCCTGATATGGTGCCCAAATTTGCACACCAAATTCTAGAATGCTGCGCACAAGAGCACAATACAACGATTTCAGACTATAGAAATCACTGAAATACTGCGTGTTCCGTCGTATGAAGCCAAGAACCGAAAAACCTTTGGCTACTGTCGTGGAAATATGCTGAGATAAACTGAGCTTGCTGTCCAAAGTAATACCAAGGTCCTTGACGACCGATGTGCGATTCAGGATAGTCGTTGACATGTTGTACTCAAAACTAATAGGCCTTCGTTGTCGAGTGAACGTAATGGTAGTACATTTGGTTATGTTGGGAGCCATACCGTTCTGATTACACCAAGTGAGAAGACAGTCAATGTCCTTTTGGAGAGCGCAGCAATCGACTAACGAGGAGATTGTTCGGAAAATTTTGAGATCATCGGCGTACATCAGTTTTTCCGACTCAAGAATAGTATTCAAATCGTTGATGAAGAGGAGAAATATCAGAGGTCCCAGATGACTTCCCTGGGGCACTCCCGAGGTTATTTGAAACGGAGACGAGTTAACAGAGCCCAGTCGTACGAAAGCAGTTCGACCTACGAGGTACGAGTTAATCCAGTTGCAGAGCCAGTCCGGAAACCCCAACCGCCGCATTTTTTCTACAGCCAAATCATGCGGTACCTTATCGAAGGCTTTACTCAGGTCTACATATACGGCATCGACTTGTTTACGTTTATCTAACCTGCCAACTAATTTCGAAACGTACGTCATGAGATTGGTGGTCGTTGATCTACGTTTCATGAACCCATGTTGATCTTCAGAGATGGTATGTTGCACAGTTTGATACAACACATCGTAAACGAGGCTCTCAAAAACTTTCGGAAAACAGCTCAGAATTGAAATTCCTCGATAGTTTTCTGCTCTATTCATGTTTCCTGCTTTATGAATTGGGGTTATCGAGGCAATTTTCCAGGTCCCAGGAAATACAGCCTCCTCCAACGATTTGTTGAAGATGATCGAAATCGGTGCGGAAAGAGAATGTAACCTTTAGGTTATCTTGCCCCGTTAAACCCCCACAGAGCAAGCCATTTTGGAGTGTTCCTTTCGATCACTCAAAGCGTTCAAGCTGTTAATCGACAATTTTCCGATGGAACTCAGCTTCACAGGGACAAAATTTGTAAAAGGTTAGATTAGAAAGGTTCAGTTAGTTAAAAATATAAATAAATTAGACACTCCAAATTAAAATGATATCAGGGAAAACATTCAGCAGATTTAAATTTAAAATACAAAAACACACACATAGAAAGCGCTAACTTAACGAACGGGAATGACAGTACCAAAATGTCATTGGAAAGTGAAACGGAAATTGGGTTAAGAAGAGGCTGCCAACTCCTTGACACTGAGTAAGAAGACTTCCTTTCCACCTGTGGCCACGCAAGCGCAAACAACTCTTGAGCGCAAAGTTAACAAAGTTACAGTAAAAGTTAACATAAGTATTTTAGAAGTGGAAAGTTCAAGTGAGCTTCAAGAGTTTTTAAGTCAAGTGAGTTTGTAAACCATTCCATAGCAAGCACCTCTCCTAACCATAATTCCCATCCAGGACCCCTTTACATTTTGCCTGATGATTCTGGCTAAAGAAATCTGGCCATAGAATCCCGCCATAGTGGGTTCAGCAAAGCTTCCGTTCGTATGAGGCAAACGGGCCAGTGAATCACCGCTTTTTAGTCCACCACTCTGCCATCGCCATCCTGAGTCAGGAGGATTCCAGGCAACGGATTCTACCAAGGCGACTCGACCAACTTCGGTTACACGTGGCAACTGGGCAGGTGAGCCGAAGCACTGGTCGGAAGGTCCCGACCATCCCGTGTCCATCCGCTAGTTGGATCCACCGAATTGCCATACCAAGAGGCAAAGGATCCAACGAACAAAGTGGACAACAATTGCGGAAAATACCCATCAACCCAGCCTGTAACAATCTATCGGGTTTCGTTGCTCTGTCGAGGAGCCTGCGGAGCGTAAGCGCTGCGGGCACCATCCAGAGCACCAGCTGGAATTTGGCATCCACCACAAGGACAACAATAACCGCCAAACCGACGCAGCTCGAACTGGTTCCAGAGGGTGTTGTTTGATCCCTTCAAACGGGTTCGTGAAAATTCATCCAACTACCCTCCGGTTCCATAGCTTCGACAGGTCAGTTGATGACCACGATTGGAAGCGCGACGAAGAAGACCCGTTACGGCCGGCCGGTACCAGCAGCAGCAGCGAAGCAGAACACACCCTACACACCCACACTACACGAAAGAGTAAGTTGTAATACATAACATTTTGCTTTTTAAAATCATTTGCGTGTCATTTCTTGATTATCCGACCAGTTCCTTAAAAGCGAGAGCCGACCTTGAGCTCAAAGCGTTTCTCAAACTCTAGCTGACCCAGCAAAAGAGGCGTTTGTAGCCCACCCCAGACGGTTGCCGTGGCTTGACCAGCAACTAGGGGCTATTGGTGACCTCCTTCCGAGTGAGCAAGTAATAAGAAGCAGCACATTTTTTAACCAAGAGTGGTGGAATGCCGTCCGGTCCAGGTCCTTTCGATTCATCCAGTGCAGCCATCTTACGAAAAACATCATTCGAGGAAAATCTCAGCATCCCCAGGTTGAAATCGTGACTCTGCAAACTACTCAAGTATGATTCAGACAAAGGTGGTGAGTTATTACTTAACACGCTCTGAAAGAAAGACGAGAATAGATTTGCAGCAGCATACGGTGTCTCGGCGGTGGTATCGTTGAAGCTGATGACTTGAGGTACTCCCTGGTTACCCTTCCGTTGTCTTATATAAGACCAAAACGATGCGGGGTCGGAGCGAGCGTTGTCTTGAATGCGATTCATGTATTCGCAAAAACTCGTCACATGCAAAGAGTTATAGGCGCTCTCTAAGTCACGTAATTCGTTTAAGCGATCCATGCTATCGCCGTTGTTGATCCTTTTCCTTGCCTTTCGAAGCCGGTTACGCAGGTTACGGAGTTCAGGATTCGACCAAGGTTGACGGGATGCAGAACGAGTACTCCGTTTTTTCATTGGAATAACATCTCGGAAAATTCCGTTCAATGTGTCGTAAAAAATTCCCACCACGTGATCGGTTGAGCCAACTAAAATGTTTTGCCAATTTATTGTAGCCAAGGATTCGTTGAGCAACGTTTGAAGTCAAAATAAAATTCATCCGGTGGTCGGGATTGAGAGTCTGATTCGCATAAAATCGACATCATAATAGGAGGATGATACATATCGACGTCAAGTAAAGGCATCGGTGGCTCAAAAATGTTAATATTTTTAACGTCATTCGTGAAAACTAAATCGAGCATTCGCATGTTATTGTTTGCAATGTGATTCATTTGGTGTAGTCCTGAAGATAGGACAGATTCGACGAGGATAAGTTCTTGTTCACTCGATGCGTTCACGGGTAGATATGCGCACAGATCGTCATCGAATTGCCAACTAAGGTTTGGTAAGTTATAGTCTCCAACCACAATAAGACTGTCATGTTCCCTTGAAAGTGCACAAATTTCATAGAGGCAGTCAGCATGACGTTCGTAGACCCATTGCGGTGAATTCGGTGGCAAATAAATAGCGCACACAAAAATCGAAGCCTTATCATTGAGTAATATGCGAACGACAATTTGTTCGATATTCTCTGCGTCCTTAATTACAACTTCGGTGCTGGTAAATTGCTGTTTAATTGCAATAAGTACACCCCCACCACGTTCACATTGGCTTGTGTGAGAATTACGATCGCATCGATAGAAAATATAACTGTCTGACAACTCAGAATTTGAAATTTTGTCATTCAGCCAGGTTTCAGTGAAAATAATAATATCGTACTCACATGAAGCTAGGGAGAGAAACATTCTGTTTGTTTTTGTTCTCAATCCTCGAACGTTCTGGTAGTACACGCTGACGGGACGATTCAAATCAGGCTGGGCGGGTGAGGTGGTAGGCGGGGTACGGTGTTCCAACGGGCTATTAGTTCGGCATTGTTCCAAAGATTCGTCACTTGGGCTGAAACTCGAACGAAAAAGGAGCTTCCTTGTTGCGATCAAACTGGAACTCGCGGAAAGAAATTCCCTTCTGCCATGATGAGCTAACGAGAGCGGCATTCCTCAACTGCACATCAAGACCAACCTTGAACGAGACAAACGAAAGTTCGGCAAGATTTCTACCTTTGGGAACTAACTTTGTTACGTCGACAGTATCGGTCTTAAGATTCATCTTCACCAGCTCAGCAACTTGTTCCTTGGTTGAACTCGGGTCGAAACCAGATAGATATAACCAAAATCTATTTTCGGCAGGTACAAAGAAGTTTACTCAGCCCCATCATTGATCTGAACGTAATGCTGCTCAAAATTTCAGTTCTTATTGATCCTTTCAAGTTCTAAAACAAGTCTTAATAATCTTCTATTCAGCTTCCAGTGATCTTTTTACGCGATGTCAAATCCGCCGTTTGCATGTTGAACTTGACATATTTTTCTCACATAACAGGTTACTGCAAAAAAAGACGCGACGCATTAAAAAAAAGCTCAATGTACTTTCTATGAATAACTTTGACTGATGGTATACATAAGTTTGACAATACAATGAAACTTTTTTGAGTTTCTCAAAAGTCCCGCTTATTGCGGCTGTGTTCCGCTTATTTGTTGTGAAAGGTCTCGCTTTTTTCTGAAAGTATCTGGCAAGCAGTGCTCAAAACTGTTGACATGATCGGATGAATGTGAAATAAATTTTCATTAAATGTATTCATTTATACACTTTATTTTAAAATCATTGCCCTCATTCGTTCAACGTAGCAATCTCTGACTGACTGTTGATAAAAAGTCATTTCAATTGCAATCCCGTGAATAAGCTTTGTTAAAATTTTTGTCGTTCAAATTTTGAATGAGTTTTGATATTTTGAGCGGTTTGTAGTTTTTCGCAATCAAATGTTGCAGGTGACTGGTAAAACCAAAAGCGCATTTGCAACAGATGATTATTTTACGAAAATTGATGAGAAATTTACACCACGAAATGAAGAAATCGCTTGTTCTGGAAGAAATCCTGATAGTGGCTGCCTCTGAAATTTCCTAACTGTTACGACTTTGTGAAATCAATGAGTGTGTAGTGAAAAGCTATGCTTATGATACGTACACAGCAAGATCTTGTCAGCATCCCGGCGAACAGTAAAAATACATTCACTATTCATCTTATCAAGGCCGGGCCACTGTGCAGTATTGGACGCAGAGACGACTTGAACCAGGGGAAGAAGAAACGTGGACAACAGTACCATACGTTCTCATGTTTATTTGATATTAATTCGTTGGGAGCATAGATGCTAAGATATTTCTATGCTCCTTGGTGTTGGGCCTTGCGATTCTTCCTTCAGGGGATGGAAATGAGGTTTTTCTACATAAAGTTCAAAACTCAACATTACAATAATTAAAGACTTTCTTCTTTAACCATCATACACTGTTTAATTTTGGATCCCTGAACCTTCATCTCAGGTCATCGACCATAGTTATAGCGCCATTGCTCGCTTTTGGAAAGATTTGAAAAAGCAGAGAAATTATTAATACAGCACCGAAATCCTTAGAATTTTTCCATTCTAAAAGATTTCAGCGCCAAAAAGAATACATACACATATGGACACACATTGATATGATAGAAATATTTTGCTCCATACATTTGTCATCATTAACAAAAATAGTTCCTAATTGATCATTATTCATAAAAAGTTGAATAATACTAAATGAGGCCCTTGGTATAAGCACAGATGAACAGATGTACAAGCTCGAACAAAAAATCTTCAGAAACTTGTGTAAAATTTCCAGTGCTCTCTTTTAAAAAAACCATTAAAAAGTGACGAAAAACAGCAACCATTTATTGCTTGATTTGTAACTTTTGAATGGTGCAATAGATGGCACTGTTTCTAGATAGCTCTTTTGAAAATAAGAACTTTTTATATTGGTATTTGAACTCATTAATAAATAAATTTAAACACAATTAGATGAATTGCTCTTTATAATTAGATGAACCACGAATAAGTTTCAGCTGAGAAAAATAGCATCATCATAATGTTTTCACTAGAGAGACTGACGAAATGACAGATGTACAAGTTTGAATTATATAATTCCAGAAACCTGTGCAAAATTTCAAATGCTATCATTTAAACAAACCGAATCAACTTACTTCATTCTTGGAAAAGCGCTATTGTATATGATCTCAAAAATTAATAAAGTAACATCGTAGAAGAATGGACGGCTTCAATATATTCACAACAAGGTAAATTCATCTGGTTCATTTTACCTTGATTATTTTAAGTAAAGAGACTAACTAACAACTTTGAACAAGCCAGACGAACCAGTTAGATTATCCATGTTGACCTTAAAATTAACTTAATTCAACGAAGAAATACAGGTTCTAGGCTTCTCTGAGCGGGCATTTTCACGCATCATATCTGTTTATATTAAGTGTTTCATGCTAGTTTGAAGCAATTCGAAAAACAGCTTTAAGCTAAAAATTTTGATAACGCAAATCATAAATGTGTAACGAATCTTCATCATCAATTTGCTCGAAATTCGTCAAATAGTAATACGACCTTTTCATAATTGACTAAAAGTTTGCTATTTTGTTTTGTTTACATTTCATTTTCTTCTTGACAGTTCTCTCTGGTGTCCTTGGAGACATCTGGTGGCTCAACCAAAAAAAAACATAAAATTGATTCAAAACGGTCGTCGGGACTTTAAAAACTTTTCAAGGCTTAGTTTGTACATCAGTTCATCAGTGGTATAAGTTACAAAACTAAAATGAGCATCTAGCACAAATCCTTGACCGCCAAACATCATATGCTATTTAAATCATCATTTTGTTCAACTATTTTCTTATGAAAAAATTTTACTAACTGAAAGCCCAATGTTATTTGCAGACAAAGGGGTATACTGCCCCTATTCGCATATGAGTCCCATGGGTAAGAATGAGTGTGTAGTGAAAAATGAAACAAAACGAGTACATTCACGGTCAACACAAAGTTTATCTTGGCCAACCTGATATTTTTACAAAGCTTTACAGAATAGAAGAGGAAGAAAGCTTCTTTCTATCATTAAGGCCCCCTTGTTGTCAATGAGTTTGTTTCTTTTTAGCTCTGCTGGCAAGTCTACACGGAAAATAAAAAAAGGTTAAATTTACCTTTCTGCGAGGTGATTTTTTTCCACCCCTCTTTCGAGGTAAATTTTACCTTTTTTTCATTCACCTAGCAAAAAGGTTAGTTTTACCTTTTTTCAATTCACCTAGCAAAATGGTAAATTTTACCGTTTTCGCATACACCTAGCAAAATAGTAAATAATATCGTTTTCCCATTCACTGATTTGAAAGGTAAATGCTAGTTGGTTTGGTTGGTTTCTTCAATAAAAATGAAAACAAAATTCATTCAAAAATTTATATATTTTTTTAAAATAAATAAGGACAATTAATTATATTATTTTTTAAATATATCACCTTGTTTTAAAAAAATTATTGAGGTAAGTCCTTTTTTCGCCAGGCTCGTGGCAATTAGGCTTCGCGTTCTTCCGCGCCATAATGGCGACTTATCCAGTCAGGTCCAACTTTTCCTCAAATGATATCTGGAAGATGACGTGGAATACACCTCGAAGCTGGGCTGATCTGAAACGAAAGCAAATTATTATGATGAGAACCAGCACAACTAAATAATAGCTAAGAAGACACTCACCATTCTGTTCCAATTTTCCCATATTGGCACGAAACAAAACTTCCCTTCTGAACGACATAACAGCTTAACCCCAATAAACGTATTCGGCAAATAGTTCTTTTGTTCGAGATAATTGTACCGTTTTGTTTAGCTGAATCCAGTTCAATTTCATCTCGCTACGAGGTAAGTTTTATCTTATTTGGATTTACCTTTTTTTCTAGGTGAACTATACTTTTTTATTGAGCTCAATTCAGGTGAACTTCACCTCGCTACGAGGTGAGATTTACCTTTTTTCTCGGTGAATTGTACCTTTTTTCCAACCTCGATTCAGGTCAATTTTACCTCGCTGTGAGGTGAGTTTCACCTCGAAGTTTTTTTTTTTTTTTTATTTCGTTGGATTTAACTTCTTCAAGTCATTCATCCTAGCACCTTTCACCTCGAAGAGGTAGAAGTTACCTTTTTGGCTTTCACGAGTGTTCACCTTGCTATCTCGGTAAATTTTACCTTTTTTTTTTTATTTTCCGTGTACCTTAACACCTTGTATATTAACCATGAAACATAACATAAACGGCCTCAGACTTATTGATTTCGCCGCCTCCAAACGAATGGCCGTACGTAGTACCTTTTTTCAGCACCGCCTCCCACACAAGTACACCTGGAGATCACCGTACCAAACGCAATCACAGATCGACCACGTTTTGATTGACAGCCGGCACTCTCGGACATCATCGACGTCAGATCCTGTCGGGGCGCCAACATCGAGTCGGACCATTATCTGGTGATGGTGAAGATGCGCCCAAAACTCTCCGTAGTGAACAACACACGAAACCGGCGCCCGCCTCGGTTAAATATAGCACGACTGAAGCAACCTGAGGTCGCAGCAGACTACGCGCAATCGATCGAAGCAGCGCTGCCGGCAGAGGGCGAGCTTGGCGAAGCCCCTCTCGAGGACTGTTGGGATACCATCAAGACAGCCATCAACAGTGCTGCGGAGAACGTCATCGGTTATGTGGAGCGACCTCGACGGAACGACTGGTTCGACGAGGAGTGTAGGAGGGTGATGGACGAAGAGAATGCCGCGCGGCGGCAGTAGTGCAAAGAGGCACCCGTCGAAATGTGGAAAATCACCGACAGCGGAAGAGGCAGCGAATCCGACTTTTCCAGGAGAAAAAGCGCCGCCTGGAGGAGGAGGAGCTCGAGGAGCTGGAGCAGCTGCATCGTTCCCAAGAAACACGAAAGTTCTATCAGAAACTCAACGCATCCCACAAAGGCTTCGTGCCGCAAGCCGAAATGTGCCGGGATAAGGACGGGGGTATCCTGACGGACAATCGTGAGGTGATCAAAAGGTGGAAGCAGCACTTCGATGAACATCTGAACAGCGCACATGCAGGAGATCAAGACGGTGGGGGAAGGTACATCGCCGGCGTAGCCAACGACGAAGAGGAGCCACTCCCAACGATGAGTGAAGTTAAGGAAGCCATTCGTCAGCTGAATAGAAACAAGTCGGCTGGGAAGGATGGCATCGCAGCTGAACTCATCAAAATGGGCCCGGACAGGTTGGCCGATTGCCTACACCGGTTGATAATCCGGATCTGGGACATAGAACAGCTACCGGAGGAGTGGAAGGAGGGGGTAATATGCCCCATCTACAAGAAGGGCGACAAATTGGACTGTGAGAACTACCGAGCGATCACTGTCCTCAATGCCGCCTACAAAGTGCTGTCCCGAATCCTACTCCGCCGCCTAACGCCACAAGCAAACAGATTCGTGGGAAGTCATCAGGCCGGCTTCATGGAGGGACGGTCAACGACGGACCAGATATTCACATTACGGAAAATCCTCCAAAAATGCCGGGAACACCAAGTCCCTACGCACCATCTATTCATCGACTTCAAAGCCGCATACGACACGATCGACCGTAACGAGCTATGGAAAATCATGGACGAGAACGGCTTTTCCGGGAAGCTGATCAGACTGATCAAGGCGACGATGGATGGAACGCAGTGCTGTGTGCGGATCTCGGGTGAATTGTCGAGTTCATTCGAATCGCGCAGGGGGCTTCGACAAGATGATGGTCTATCCTGCATGATGTTCAACGTGGCGCTAGAAGGTGTTATTCGACGAGCGGTGGGCGAAATGTGGGGCACGATTTTCAACAGATCCAGTCAACTTATCTGCTTTGCCGATGACATTGATATAGTCGGCAGATCATCTGCGGCGGTGGAAGACATCTACCGCAAACTGAAACGCGAAGCAGGAAGGATTGGATTGATGATTAATACGTCCAAGACGAAGCACATGCTGGCCTGCGGATCCGAGACCGACCGAACCCGCTTGTCCAGTAATAACAAGGTCACGATCGACGGCGACGAGCTGGAGATAGTCGAAGACTTTGTCTATCTCGGCTTACTGGTGACCGCAGACAATGACACCAGCCGTGAGATCCGGAGGCGAATTATCAGCAGAAGTCGTGCCTACTATGGACTCCACAAGCAACTGCAGTCGAGAAGACTTAGCCCTCGCACGAAGTGTAACCTGTATATGACGCTCATTAGACCGGTTGTTCTCTACGGGCACGAGACATGGATATTGCTCGAGGAGGACCTGCGTACACTCGGAGTATTCGAGCGACGAGTGTTAAGAACCATCTTTGGCGGCGTACATGAGAACGGAGTGTGGAGGCGAAGGATGAACCACGAGCTCGCACGACTCTACGGCGAACCCAGTATCCAGAAGGTGGTGAAAGCTAGCCGGATACGCTGGGCGGGACATGTTGCGAGAATGCCGGACGACTGTCCTGCAAAACAGGTGTTCGCTACGAATCCGGTAGGAACAAGACGAGGTGGTTAGACCAAGTGGAGCGTGATCTGGCGAACGTGGGGTGCCCGAGAAATTGGAGAAAGGTTGCCATGGACCGAGTAAATTATAGGAATTATGTTCGTCAAGTTATGTCGTGAGACGGTATACTATGTAAATAAATAAAGATTTTTGATACAACGAAAAAAGAAATTACTACAATTTTTCAAAGATGACTACTTTACGTTATTTTTTTGAACTCCTAAATGCAGTTATCAGAAAAAGAAACATACTTTTGGAAAAATATCGTGAATTCCACATTTTAAGTTTAATCTTTTAACGATTTTTGATTGCATCTGTTAGTTTTTCGCTCAGGAAAACATTCTCTCCATCTTATTGGCCTGCCTTTGAAAGCTAGTGTGCATAATTAAACATCAAGTGAGTTGAATCTTTTTTTTAATGATTCAAAGCAATAAATTAAAGAATTTTTCGCCGTAAAAAACATTTAAGAGTAACTAAATCCGTGATATTTCACATATGGGACTGCTAGTAGCTTTAGGTACATATAATGTTCTAAATTTTACTGACATTACAAGGTTTCTATTGATATAAGTTGTATATGAAATTATTTATAAATTAAACGACTTAGATAGATTTTTCTTTTGGAGTGTCAAATTGATACTCTATGTCGGAAAAGGGAGTTTTTTTGTCCAGGCTTCCAGGGTTCGTCTATAAAAAAAAAGTAAAGATGCAATATTAAAGAACTTTTGAATTCATTTAGGGTCCCCGAAGAAATTTTTGTTTTTTGAGGCTTCTGAAAAAAGTTACAAGCATTCAAACTCGCAATAGTGTCAAATTGACACTCTAATGCGGATGAGGGTTAAAAAAACTGATGGCCAACTTTACGGTATTTTTTTTATCAATATGAATTGAAGAGATCAAAAAGCAAGCAAGTGGCTATCGCACCGAAACCTTAACCTTCGATTAAGATTCAGACAAAGTGGGTTGGATTGTTTTCGTCAATTTATATGACGTAAATAGCAGTTCCTTAATATATCTACCATGATGCAAAAACTTAATTCCAAATTGTTTGCTAAACAACAACGAATGAAAATTAAAATCATAAAAATAAGTAAACACTCTGTACCGGTTCATTAAAAACAGAAACACGAAAACAGTTCTAAATATTTGCATTTAAGATGCAACAGATAACATTGTTGACGCGTGCTAAGCGACAGGAATTCATCTTAAACCGCCACTGTTACTGTGAGATACTTTAGAAGACTACCGCAATAAATCTTTACAGGGGATTGAGATATACATATCTAAACTCGTTACTGACTGAGCTGAAGAAGAATTTGAGCTTACCAGCATTATTTTGAATCTTAACGTTCAATCTTAACGAACTGAATTAAAAATTAATTCATCGTTTTTAAGCTCTCTATAAACAGAACATTGCATAATTTACACGCTGTTCCACGATCTTGTCACTTCTGCTAAATTATCAACCCTATCGAGCTTCTTCAGAACGATTAGAGCAATCTACTGAAAGTCGTAGCATCTTCTAGTCGACTCAACTTCTTATGTAGGTATGAATCGTTAGTGACATTAAAGCCCCTCCGGGTTTTCTACGAGAGAAGGGCAACACCTACCAATTAACTCATTCACCGGATTCGATTCTCCCCAGCAGCAGAGCTTGCGAAGGGGGATTTACCAGTGATGACGAATGATCAGATAAAGTGCATTATAATTTCCGATCGTGGCTAGAGAGCCTCACGTTCTCACAGGTATGCACTAAGGTAATGTAACTATAGAACTAAATTTTGTTAACCTTTACTACGAGACGACAAAATGACATTTTATAAGGGGCTCACAAAATTTAAGGAAAAATAAATTTAGAAGCATTTTTTTTTAATATTTTTAATATTCTTATTTTAAGAATTCTGAAACTGGCGTTGAAAACATTTTAAAAAGGAATGTTTGCATATAGGTCACTCTAATGAGTGTGATTAGATATATGTTGGTATAAAGTTTACACGATAGACTTATTCGTCGAGAGAGTTTGTTTGCTGACGCCGGATATCACATTACAGAACTATCTTCATTGAGTAGTTCTAAAGCTGACCTCATCATATTCAGCTGCGGTTTTTTTGTAGTAACAAAATCATTGATACTTGTAATTCTGTAAGAGCCATAAAAGTTGAGTGCTGCATTAAATACAAACAATGAAGAATCTTACAATTATTGTAACGATCCTCTTCGTGCAAAGCATAATCGATGCTAAGCCATGTGAAAGTACCGAAGAATCTGTCACGTCACAACCTGTAACTATTCGGGAGACGAAAGATGGCAACGATGACGACAAGGCATCGGTGGAGGATGAAATAGAGAGAATTTTCAAAAATATTCCTCAAGAGTTCAGTAATGTTTTTCTGTTCAAACCAGTAAGAATTCTAAAGTCATACAAAATCGAAAAACTCATTATAAATTCACTTTCAGAATAACATCATTGTTGCCCCAGTTGTGTGCCCTGGGAATAAGAAACCAGATAAAAATGGAAAATGTCGGGAAGTGTGGAGCAGAGCTGGGTTCGATGATGATGATGAGGAAAATTCAACGTAATTATTTTTATCATTTGTTTTTTGTGTTCATCTCCCCATCCCCATATATGTCGAAACTTTTGAGCAAGTGTCTGAATGGAATAAGATAAAACCGAGTTCAAAATTGGATGTTTCAATAGGAGGATTCTCTCCACTGCATAGAAGTTCGTTGAAAAAGTACAACTGTACTTCTTGAGTAGTACTGAAGGGCTGCTGAAGTAAGACTCTTCGGTGAAATGTATTAACTTGAAAACTGTCATAGTTGTTGTTCAAATAAGAATTTAATTTTCGAGTTCAAACTATCCCAGAAATTCAAAGCTGCATAAAAAAATTAAAAATGTTAAGATATTGCTAAATGTATTCACTTAAAATAAGATTCTTTTGAATATGGGAATTTTTTTATTAGTCGAACTTCCAGTCTCCAGTATGAATTCGTGATCAGTTGGCAAGTAGTAATTTGAAAATCATGTAAGCAAAATAAGCCTATAATTTAAATGAGGTACCCAAACACGGGCCGTTTCGAAACAACAAACAACAGGTGTATGATAATTGTAATGGATCGAAGTATAGAACCTGAATGGTCAAATAGTATTGGACAAATACAGATAAAGTAAATAATTTAAATTCAAAATGCATCACGAAACATGGGTTTTAAATTGCAAAACAAAAATGTTGACAAAGTTATTCCCAAAGACTTGTCATGGCAATGACAGATTATAGATCACAATTCGAAAAAAAGTTTCGTGAAAAATTTACCAATTCTTTGGATTTTTACAAAAATTAAACCGCTTCTCAGACAGAGTCTGGCAAAAATGTTGATATATTGAGTTTTTTTTTAAATTTATGATAGTGATTCCATTGCTTATTTTTTATAAAAGGACTGTACAACAAGAAGTCATAAATGGACAGCCCAATTGAAATTGATGATAGACAACCCTTTAGCTGTTTAAATCTATTCCTATTGTTTAAAGAGTCTTTAAACATGTTGACATAGAGAACAGAACCAAAACAAACTGTTCTGGTTCTTCGATGGCGGTTGCTGCCGATCCACAACCGGGAGAAAAAACGTAAGTTTCAACAAAGCATTTTTTTTTCACTGCTCTGGCGGTTCGTGTTCGTAGTTAGAAAAATATGTGTAGGATAACAAAATTTAAGTTATTCATAACGTTGATCGCGATCCACCGGGCGTAAAATTCAATATTTTTTTGTAAGATTTACTAAGCGTTCACTTTAGAGCTTGAACATTGAGCCACAAAACAGTGCTAAGGATTTGGCGATGTGGCCTGTATTTTATTTTACAAGGGATCAGATGTCGTATCTCTTGTATGCAGGTTCACTAATTTAAAATCAATGGAAATAGCATCATAAAACATCATCAAAATAATATAAATTTGACTGATTTTTTTCCATGATTTTTTTTTTCTCAAACCATGCATGAATTAAAACAAGCTTTAAAAAAATATATTTTTACTGTTTGATTTTTCACTTTTAATTTCTTTAACATGCAACAAGTCGTGTATTTAAAAAAAAAACTTACCCCCTCCTATCCCGTAAGCTAAATTTGTATGATAAAGTCTGAAGTAACGTAAAAGGGAAGTATGGGAACTAGGTACAAAATGCGCCACCATCAGTATTTGTAACCAAACATTGTTCAACATTTCTGAAAATGCCAGTTTGTTCTGTTTATACTTTTATGCGTTCCTGAACATTTGTGGACCTTCTAAGTTTTTTATACCACGTAAAATTGACGAAAAACGAAAACAAAATTTTTTAGGAGTTTTTCTTGCAATTTTTCAACTTTGATCGTAAGGAATTACGGCATCTAAAAGCAAAAAATAAACACCTGTCATCTGTTCTAATGATTCATCAGAAAGCAAACAAACATTCATCAGAAAGCAAACAAATTCCTTATTCGATAGTTAATTATTTATGTTATTTGATTTTAAATAAATATGTCGAGACGGGGCAAAGCGCGCGATGTCCGCTTATCTTTATGCATGTTTCATATTTGTTTAAATGTATGTACAATTTTCATCACAATACTTCAAAAGAAATTTCTATGTTAAATTGGAAAACATAACTATAATATAAACGGAAATATTTGAAATTCCTGAATTTCATAATGATTTAATTAACTTTTTACAAGAATGTCAGTATATCTGGCAACACTGCGCGTGGCAATACATTTTTCAATCTGTGAAGTAAACTACAAGGGTTTCTTCCTGTCAAACACTTTCGGGGGCTTAAATCAATATAGGGTAAATGATCTTTATTTATTTATTTGTTTGTTTGTTTGTGTAAAAACATCAACGGATCACCTGTTGATCCTAATGATAGCTTAATAAAATAATGAGTTACAAACAAGTTGAAAACTACCTTAGTCTACACATTCCTCGATACCATTAAAAATTTTCTTCGGAAAGTGGCTCTTGAAACGTCGAAATCGAAGTACTCGGCGAAGCGGTTAAAAGTTCTTAAAATTCCTATAAGAGCGCTGTTGGCTCCGTAGTTGTTCAGCCGGATTGGAACATAGAGCTGCAGATTTTGGTTCCTTAGTCCTCGGGGTCGCACACTGAGAGGAATGGCTTCCAGCAACACGGGAGAGTCAATTCTCGACGCGAGAAGATCCGCTACGACTAAAACACGTGCAGCATTTCGGCGGACATGAAGTGTGTCCAAATCAATAAGGCGGCAACGGCTTTCGTAATTGGGTAAACGAAACGGATCTAGCCAGTTCAAGTGTCTCAGGGCATACAGCATGAAGCGCCGCTGGATAGCCTCAATTCGTTCGGCTCCATTCTGGTAAAATGAGCACCAAACTGCTGATGCATATTCGAGAGTTGAACGAACGATGCTGCAGTACAAGCTTTTTAGGCAGTACACATCTTTGAACTCCTCGGTTACGCGAAATAAGAAGCCAAGCCTTCTAGATGCTTTATCAACGATGTAATTCGTATGAGTCTTAAACACCAGCCGATGGTCTAGGATCACGCCCAGATCGTTGATGTGGTTCACCCGGGCGATGGTTTCGTTACCAAGAGTGTACTCCGCGTGTAAAGAGTTCCGCTTGCGAGAAAATGAAATGACAGCTCATTTACTCTGGTTCAGAGGCAGGCAGTTGGTGTCACACCAGTGAGCGAAGGTATTAAACTGCCTTTGCAAGAAATCGATGTCCTCTTGGCTATGGATGGTGTGGAAAAGTTTGAGGTCGTCAGCATACGCAAGTTTAGGTCCATGAAGGACAGTGAGTACATCGTTAAAATAGATGACAAAAATTATCGGTCCCAAGTGGCTTCCCTGAGGCACGCCTGAACAAGCGGAGAATTGTCTTGAGAAAAAATTTCCTGTTTGAACTGATAATTTTCGTCCCGTTAAGTAGCTTCGAAACCAGTCCAGTAAAGATCCACAGAATCCTAAGCGTTCGAGTTTAACGATTGCAATATCGTGATTTACTTTATCGAAGGCAGCAGACAAATCAGTATAGATGGCGTCAGTTTGAGACTTCATGGCAAAGCTATCTTGCACGAACGATGTGAAAGTCAGCATATTTGTAGTCGTGGATCGTTTTGGTGAAAATCCGTGTTGATCGTTGGAAAAGTATTGCTTCGTGGACGAAAAAATTGGATCCAGAACAACCAAGTTGTTTATATCTTTCTTATCTCCTTTTTTGTGAACAGGAAACATGTAAGCTTCTTTCCAGAGCGAGGGAAAGATTACGAAGTTCAGCGAAGCTCGAAAAATGTGCCTAATGGGGGTCAGTAGGTGTGGCATGAAACGTTTCAAGAAGATGGCTGGTATCCCGTCCGGACCCGTAGAAGATGAATTTTTAAGCTTAGCTGTCGCCTTCAAAATGGCTGCGTCATCGAATGTGATACCGTTCAAGGAAGAATCTAGAGGTGAAATATTTCTTACAGCCATATCCAGTTGCTCTGAGGAAATGGACCCCGTTGTGAAAACGCTTGAAAACTTCTCAGATTACATATTTCAGGATCGGTGTTTGCTGAGTTTCCGTTCAAGAACATTTGAGACGATAGTCCGGATTCTCTCCGCTGATTTTTGACGTACTTCCAGAAAGATTTCGGATTGGTTTTAAAATTGCGTTGTAGCCGGTGAAGATAGTTCTGGTAGCAACGCCTGCTGCTTTTTTGTACGCTGTGTTTAGTTTGCGGAATTTCTTCTTTTGTGTAGAGGGACACTTGTGCTTGCTGTAGTATCGAAGAGCACGGTTTTTAGCCGTCTTCAATTGTCGCAGCTGGTTAGTGATCCAGGGAGCTCGAGGGTTGGAAGGTAAGCTGCGTTTCGGAGCATGACGATCGATTATGTAGTTCAGTATGTTTGAGAAAGTCGCAGCGGCAGCATTGGGGTTAGAGAGATCGAGCTCGTTCTCCCATTCGATGGAACCTAGGACGCGAGAGATAGCTTCGTAATCGGCGTTTTTGAAGTCCTGGTAGAAGGAAGCAGTTTCCTCTAAGGGGGCGTTAATGTTAGTGACATCGAGTGAGACCACTAAAGCTGGATGATGAAAAACAACTTTGACGAGAGGAGCGGGAGCTAAATCAATTGTCGGATTCCTGAAGCCTTCGTTTATAAAGCAGAGGTCTAGCATACGGCCGTTTTAGTTTTCGAAGCTGTTGATCTGGCGAAGAGTCGCGGTGCTCAATGAGTCCAGGAAGATGTTGGAAGGAGCCGAGAAATAGGAGCGCATAGGATCTGGGAACAAAAAGGCACCGTGGGATGGGCACCATTTCAAGCCAGGCATGTTAAAATCACCGATAACAAGAATATCATCTACGGGAGAGCAGATTGAGCTAACTTTGGAGAGGCAGCGCGAGAAAGACTCAGCTACAACCAGATCACTAGAGCGATCAGGAGGCACGTACACAACGCATAAGTACAGTTTCCGGTCCCCGAGATCAATGCGGGCCCAAAGAAGTTCCAAATCGTTCCAGGAACTGTCTTCGATCAGCTGAGCCGTGAGTCTGGACTTTACGGCATCTTGAGCGGAAGTAGTCGAAATCTGATCTTGAGCGGAACCATTTACTTTTCCTGAGATCTAGGCAATGATTATTTATGAATCTTATCGAAATGTTGAAAAAAAAAAACACTTTTTCAAGATCTTTTCATACAAGCTTTGTCATTTTTGCTGAAATTAATAAAATGAAATAATGTTATTAGAAGCTTTAAAAACATACGCACTTCTGCTGCAATTTTCACCAATCTAT
Source organism: Uranotaenia lowii (assembly GCF_029784155.1). NCBI lineage: Eukaryota > Metazoa > Arthropoda > Insecta > Diptera > Culicidae > Uranotaenia > Uranotaenia lowii. The sequence continues at coordinate 183,988,155 of NC_073692.1, read as the reverse complement.
GATGACTTTTAACGTCAATTTCTGTAACCCTTGGCCGTTATAAACTGATTTTAATGACTAAAATGGTAGCAAAATTCTTAAAAAAGCATTATTCGGGTTTTTGTAACAAGTTTTCCATCAAAATATCAATGAAAAGCGTAGTTTTTAAAAGTAAAATATGATCTTGAGTGGAATCATCTTTGATCTTGAGCGGAACTACTAGCTTCCAAAATAATCCGCTAGGTGCGCCGCCTTATGCCTCATGTCTCACACGCAAGTTTTACCACCCCTGAATGTATGCAACACCTTTGTATTTTTCTTATTATATCAGCTTTAGGGATAGAAAAGATGTAAAATTGAGTTCGTCTCTTTCTGAATTTTTCTTCAAAAGATTTGAAATTTTACACCTTTCATACGTTTTTAAATTCCTACATAAATATGATTTAGAACATCATATCGAATATCATTTCGAACTTTGAATTATGTGAGCAACAACTATTATAGGTACAGATAAAGATGGATATCAAGTGTATACGATTGACTTCGAATGTATTTTAGATCACCATTCAAAATTGTTGTTTCTTATTTCGCTCAAATGTTCTAATAAATAAAAATATATTTCAGGAGAAAAAATTGCTGATAGCCACTGCTGAACACTAGTCAAAAGTGTTTCCTTATTATTTCCTTTCCCCCACATTCCCAACCAAATTTTTTGCAAGGATGCAGAGGTGACCTCGGTCCTTAAGCACAAAGTTGTTCTTTCATCCCTTTCTAATTTTTTCTAACCTATCTATTGACTACTAGGACGTGGCCGGCGCCGTTATTAATGTTCAAAGAGAGAGCATCAGTTTTGTGCATTGTGAATGTGTAGCCAATCCCAGGTTCCGTTCATTTGACCTCTGAACAAAATTGATGGCCTCGGTCAATCACGGAGTAGCAACCATTGGCGATGTGGAACTCGTTCTACTGAGCCACGCCTGCGATCATGGAATCCGAAATGTATTGACTTGTATTTGAACCAAATTTAGAAATCAATCAACGAGTATACTAAAATACTTTGAAATTCTTTATCAAAACATCTTAAGGTGCATTTCGGGTTCAATGATTCAAGGTGGATGTGAGTAGTCAATCAAGCTAAGCTAAGCTAAGCTAAGAAAAGATGTAAAATTGAGTTCGAATAGAACCAAAAATTACAATATTTGGTGTCATTGCGTACCAAACCAGCCACACAAAATGTTTAATTTTTTGGGGTACAATAAATGTTTTTCGATTGTTTCTTTCAGACGGACGACGATCAGGAGGAGGAAGCCTTTCTGTCACGTCCTGTGACCTTTAACTTTCACTAGGTCAACTAGGTACATATTTTTTGGCATAATTCGAGAACTTATGAAGCCAATAAAGTAAAGTCATTATTTCAGAAAAAGAATCAATCTTCATTGCCATTACTATTCGAACTTTAAGAAGCAGCTTTCGTTTAAAGAGGTTGTTCTTGATGTTGAAATTCCAGTTAAAAACGATATTCCAATAAGCAAAAATTCAAATTATTTTTAACACAAATTCTTTCAGTTCTACAATGTGTAGCAAGGCACACCGGGTAAACTATTATATAATACATAACGATTCAATTGGTAGCCTGAACCTATCCGATTCCCTAGTTTGTGATGTTTACACTTGAGCTCGAACTCATGGAAATCGGAAAATGTTTTATAAATTGAGCTAAATACTTAATGTTTCCATACTTTTTCAATATAAATAAATTTTATCGTGATTCTTAAGAAACTGAAATTTATCATAAAATTTATTCTATGAATGAGTTGTTTAGAGCAAGGTTGCCGAAATCACAGAAAAATATGCAATTATACCGAATTTTGAGAAAATTTTTATCACAGAATATGTGTCACAGAACACAGAATTTCGAAATATTCACAGATTTCACCGAACTTTTGAATTTCGATTGGATTTCCATAGATTTTTTTGTTCAATAAAAAATTTAGAATTCTTACTTTGAATTAGAAAAGTATGATGAGATTTTAAATGTAAACTGATTTTTCTCAACTAAAACATAAAATAGACCCAATTTATTATGATTTTTCAACGAATTTAAAGGAGTTAGCATCAGCGAGATCTATCACAGAATTTGTTCAAATCACAAAAAACAGATTTTTTTTATTCTCAAAAAAATACCTTGAATAGGAGCAATGTACTTTTTTTTGCCAAATGTTTAACTTAGGGCATCTTCTTTTGTATAAGTGACTTTGTCGTTACCTTCAAAATTTGTTCGGTGCAATATGACCCTACACACGCACATTCAAATAATCAATCAAATATACTCAGGAATTTAATTATTGGGATAAAATAACTAAAATTTGAGTTAAGAGAATCGATTCTTTCAAAATAAGATACACTGAATGAAAGTGAAAACTGGATATCTTTTTTGAAGTAAGAAATAAATATGAACGGATATTTTGAGATCAACTTTGTATGGCTAAGTTTTTGTTACTTACGTAAAAACATCAATTTTTGAACTTTAAAACCTTTAAAGATGAAATTTATTTGAATTGTTCACAGTTACACAAACATTTGGAATGATAGCTATTAAAGATGCTGACAGTAAAAAATGGTTCCGCTCAAGATCAGAATTCTTTCTTCAGTAAAACAGCTCTAGAGTTATTAGGATTTACTCTAAAATATTCTACAAATCATCATTAGAAAGCAGAAACCAAGATCTATCTGCTGAACTAAAAAAATATTCGTTCGGATATAACCCCTATCCATACCGGTTGGTCAACTGTTCCGAGTTGCGTCGAAATGAGCCAATTAGTTCCGCTCAAGATCATTTACCCTACACGTAATAAACGTTTAATGACGCGTTTGGGTACACACATATGCGCACTTTGCCCCTAACGAAATGGAAATCATACTTTAGAAAGCCTTCCATAATTTAACGAAAGACTTTATATAATTGGTTAAAGTGTTCCAGTTTATATATTTATGGTGAAGAACAGTCCTCTTTTCAAAAGTTTTGTCGAATTTACTGGATTGCATTCTTCATTTACGAGTTATAAAAGATTCCTCCTGACGTGGGCGTTTTACCCCCAGTTCCCCTTACTTTCATTATGGTTGAAATCTTATTGGAAATTTGATCAAGAGTCTGGAAGATATAGTTTATTTGATTTGAGCATAGAATGATTTGCTTAGGAAAAAAATTTCTATGCTTAAATCAATTTAGCAAAAACTATCAAACATTTGAGCAAATTCAAATATTTTAATCGTCGATGACATTAAATGAAATGTTCAAACTTCAAAATAAGGGAACGAAATTATGCAGATCAAATCTGATCCAAATTTATAACTCTAGTTTGGAAATTAAATTTCGGTAAACTGCAGTATTAATAATGTTGAACAATACACCGTGAAAATATAAAATTCTCTGCATATTTTTCTAAGGTTTCTTACATTATTTTCATGTTTCTTCATCAGAATATATTTTTTATTAAAAATCAATTCCTCAATTATCACATTGCGGATCATATACGAAAAATCTTGTTTTTTCGTTTGCGACAAATGTGCCACTTTTAGCAGCATAACTCAAATGTCATGAATTTATTAATGTAACTCTGTTCTACGAAACAGAACACAGCATTTTCGGTGACTCATAAATACTAAATTTAAGCTAATTTTAAGATATTTTTTAAATTAAATTCTTCAACGAAATAGTCATCTTGATTTTCATCTTGATTGTTATCAAATTTCAATACGATTTCTGTATTTAAATTCATCAGATTACAATATTAAATGTTAGCCAAACAGTGAAATTTGTTTCATTTAATTTAAATTTTGAAGTTTTGGGTTTTGGGATTCATAATTTCAAACATTTATTTTAAATCCTTGTAAACCTGAATTAAAATATGATCTTCGAATGGTGATGCTAAATTTTTAATTCCTGACCGCATTTTTGAATCTTTATTATGTTTGAGTTCAGCTTTAGAATTGAGTTTAAGAACTTCGAACATGAAAAGAATATAAGCATCTTTTTAAAATTTCCAAATTTGCAACAAACATTTAACTTTGATTCGTTTGTTTTTATATGTTTTTATATATAAAAAATTTAGAAGACTTTTTGAATTTCTCATCTCGCTCTTCGAGGTAGTTTTAAACTCTGGGTTTTGGTAAAATTTGTAAAATAAATTTCAATTTAGAGGCTTAATTGAAGAGAGATCAGAGTAGCTAATAAATTTTAAAACTTATGGACATTCTTCTTACACATTTTTCATCTATTCAACTCTGTCTTGGAAATTTAAATTATAATTCTGAATTTTGAATTTTGGATTGAATCCCTGATCTTTCCTTTTTTCAATTTTCCCGGTTTTGGGTCTAAATTCACAGTTTTTTCCCGGTTTTCCCGGTTCGTTTTTCAATTCTTGGTTTTTCCCGGTTTTCCCGGTTCTGTGGGAACCCTGAATGAACATGAAAAAAAAAGTTTGGAAGGATTTTATTTTTCTTTCATGTACGGGAAAATATTATCTAAAAGTTTAAAATGCATATGAGTTTCGAATATCATTGATTAAATTTTCTTTGAAATGCAAAACCAAATTTGATCCAGCACCTCGAAATAGCTTTTCATTTCTAGTTTAAATAATAATAATTCTGACTTTCATGATTTTTCATTGAAATCAATGGAAATAGCATCACAAAAATGAATCACTTAATTTTTGGGTAAAATCACAGGAAATCAGATTTTTTTTTCGCAAAAAACACAGATAATTTTCGGCAATCTTGGTTTAAAGTTGAAAATTTTGAGCATTCATATCTTTGTGAATCTATCTGCGCAATCTCTGTTTAAAATTCTGATGTAAGCTTGCAATGCTCATAGCATTGGTGCTATTTAACAATTTTTAATAATGTATTTTTACATCGAAATTACAAGAATGTTGTATGTTTTATATGACATGTCATACTCATGTCTATCAATTTTTTTCAGCCTCAATACACTCGATCAGTTATCAATTTATTTTTTAAAATTCTTATCAGGGCCAGGTTACACCACCCTTAGTAGTTTTAGAAAAGAAATTTGAACTTGAGAAACTTGAAGAACAAATAAAAACCAATTTTTTTTATTCTCAGAAGATCTGGAAATTTTTTTTTGTGATGTGAAGAGAATTTCTGGTTTTTTAGCTTCAAAAGGAAAAAAAATCATAGCACTGTTTGTCTAGTTTAGAACGATTTCAAGAAAAAAAAATCGGCATCTCTGAAAATTTACCACGTTATAGAGGAGACTATCTAACGCTATCTAACGCACTATTCATGGAAAAAATGATTGTCTAATAATTGTTCCTGAAAACTTCAAGTTTTACATTCTCTAGCTAAGATGTATGAAAATTCTTAAAAAATAAATAATATCTTCAATCATTTTGATGAAAAAGTTTTTAATCAAACATATTGTTAAAAAAAAAAATGTATAAGTTTGTAAGAAAATTTTAAAATTATCTATAAAAAATCTAAAATTTTCTGTTTAAAATAACTGCCAACACTGAGGAGAATTTACAAAAACACTGTTAAGAAGGTGTATTCTCTATGATTATTTCCATTGAGAACAGAAAGTAGATTTTAGTTGAGGCCAGAATGTTACAATTTAATCATTCAACATCATATTGTTTCTCTCTAAAAATTCTTTTGTACTTTGAAAATATTTGGGTGTTTTTCTTAAAATAAAAATATTAAAATTAACTGTTTCAATAATTTTAGTAGAGTCTCGTCCCATTTTCTGAAACTTTGGAAATCTAGTTTGAAAATCATTTCACGGTTTTGTAAGACAGAAACAATAAAATGTTGAAAAATTTACTTCAAAATCAATAACTTTTTGCCAAAATGGTTGACCAAAAACTAACCTTATTATTTATTTTTGAAAGAGTTTTTATGTATATATGCTTAGAAATGTATAATTAAAAAGTTTTGGGGAAAAAGTTATAAGTGAAATTTCTAAAATTTTACTCGTGTATTCTGTTTGCTAAACTTAAAAAAAAGGATATTTTAGACCCTTAGATAGCTTTTTTTTCGTGAATAGGGCCTAGAATAGGAGAGAATCTCTTCTATCATGTGGAAAATTCCCAACAAAAAACACCGTGAGCAGCATTGGCATTGTCTTTGAAATCGACATTCTGAATCCAAGTTCGGAGTCTTAATTATGAGCTTTATATCTGAACTCTGATTCTAAATTTCTCTTTTAATGTGAAATCTCATTCAAAATACCGGTAATAAAATTTCAATATGCATTTCTGAGTAGTTTTTAAATTTGGATTCTGAATTCTCGCTTTCCAAGCTGATTCAGCTTTCACATTCTAAATGCTCTCTTTGTTTTATTTAAATATTAAATATAGCCGGAACAAATTTGAAAACTTGTCACTTGGTTGGCGCATCACAAGGGGGGTAATAAAAAATAATCAAAATTTTCAATAAATTGGAACAAGTTGGACAAAAGCTTCCATGCAATATATTTGTATTCAAGAATTTATCAGTTTTTTTTAAATAAAATACGGTGAATTTTAACTATTCCTTCGGAAAAAACTTAACCTTCCGACCTTATTTGATTGAGAAAATTGAAATATTTTAATTCTATTTTCGGATTTTAATTTATGCTAAAATTTGATAGAAAAAACAATGATTTAAATTTTCACAAACTTGATTCTCTTCGATCCACGCATAATTAATCTGGAAATGTGTCCCTTTCTTAGCAACGTGTATTAATTCTTTAAAAAAAAATCTAGTTTTCGTAGAATCAGACTGATTCATCAAGCTCCTATATCCCATTTCAAAACTAGTTTTTAAAGCAAATCGTCATTCGCTTTCCAAATAGTTCCGCCGGGTTCCTTTCCTTTGGCTTCTTTTCTTCGGAAGTGATGGAGTAATTACCTAAATATGAACGTCTGTTCCAATGAGGGCTCTTCCATAAATTCCGACCAACTTCAAAAAGTTATTGAGGCATAGGGATTTCTATTTGTTCGATAGTCATCATCTGAGTCTGTACATGACAAAGACAGTTTTTGAAACGTATTCTCTGTACTGCCTCTAAGCTGCGCTCACAGAAATTGTCTTTAAAACGACAAACTCCATGCGGTCAATATTTGCTTAAATTTATTCAAACAAAACGATGATCGATGGAATAAGGAAGTCATTTAATATAAAGCAGGTGGTTGGGTCGATAAATCGGTCAGTCTTTGCCAATACCCATTCATAACTTTAAACATTAGATCTCGAAGGAGAGAAAAAAGTCTCAAACAAAATGACCAAAATTGTGATATTTGCAATGATCGTCGCTCACGTTCTGTTTTGTTGCGATAGTTTCGCGATAATTCCAGCATCCAGTAATGGTGTTCCAGCCCCGGTTCCTCAACAATATCATCACTACAGCCGACCGATGGTGTACCAGATAAGCTTCTTCTACAATTATTACCCGGAGAAACCTAGTGAAGACCGGAAGCAGATGGAGAGCCAAAAAACGAAAGAAAATTGCGCGGAATCTACTCCTTCACCGATACCGGAACCGGAAAATTCAGCCGTTTTTTCGCTGCTAGACGCCCCGATAGTGTGTCCTCAAGGACAAGCAGCAGATCCCAAAGGCAAATGCCGGAATATAGTTTAGTAAGCCTAGTCTGACGAAAGAATAATGAAAAAAAAAAACCAAAATTCATGTCACCAGTGACAAAGTATTCAAAACAATTTTTTTATTTGCTCACAATGGTCCCAATCAAAAATTATGTGTGCTCGTCTAAGCGCATTCCACTGTTATTTGTTGTTTGCTGCGCGCGTCGCTGTCTAATAATCAAAACAAATTTCGACTCAAGCGTAACCGTTCTATACTCTCTGGAGGAGGGAGGTCAAGGGCATCCGGTCGGAAGAAGTCTGACTCTACCAGGAACCACGACATTTTCCCCTGTGGTCTAGCTTCTGATTTCCGGGACAAACTTTGGGGGCTATTAATATATTGGTTCCCTAAAAAAATACAGGTAAAATTACATAGAACTTTTATTCATAAAACATTCAAAAACTTACGCCTATCGGCAAGGGGCCAAGAGGAGGTAATTGTTCCGTGTTTTGTCCCAAGTCTTGCGCTTCAACTTCCGGATCTGGTTGGATCATTTCCTCCACTGTTTCTTCTTCTCCAACGATTGCCACCTCTGCTTGTTCTTCATTGGAATCTTGCGAAGATACATGACCGATTAATGTCACCCATAAGAGACACAACGTTAGTAGAGCTAGCACTGATTTAGTCCTGTTTGCCATTTTCAACTGCTGCTGAATAAATTCGGGTTGAATGTGATCGATGCAACTGATTTTTGGTGTTTGGCTTCGAGAAGAGAGATGCTCGAAATTTTTTGTGCGTGGTACATAAAGCATACGTTTAAAGCGTCCACTATCGATAGAAAAATTCGTTGAATGAAACTAATGGGGGATAAAGCGTGCAAACATGTTTTTCAGCAGAATGCTGAATTTGTACACTTTTTTAGTAAACACGACAGGTAATATCTAGGTGAATTTAGGAAATATTTAATATTGACTTTTTAGCGTCTCAATGCTCTGGCTCATGTTAAATAATTTGAAACTTAATTATATTGCAACTCTCTGAAGAACTCTGTTGAAAGCTCTTGAAACTAGTTAAAGATCCGTAGAGGTTTTTTCTAATAATTTCTAGAAAACATGAATAAAACTTAGGCCACACTAGGCAACATGAGATTTTGAATACTTAGACTTGCTTATATTTACACATAGGTCTTGACGATGAACTGCATGTCTCAAGTCTCCCGACAAGAATGAAGACTTAGATGTTAAAATAACACGTTTAAACAACCAAGCAATCAATGTAAATTTGTAAGTTTCTTTCGTATCAAATGTAGAAGAAATGATTTTTTTCCCAACTTTGAGCACGAAAAATGAAACTTTTCAGGGGTGCCATTCACCATTTCGCAATTATGCTTAAGCCTAATCCGCTCTTGAGTGTCAATATGACTTTATTCGGGTGCATTAGACTGCCCCAAATATGTATGGGAAATTTCGAACTTGTGAAATGTTATGCGCTGCTGACTTAAATTGATCCTAGGCTTAGTAAAAGGTCTCATGCCGAATTTGGGCTAGATCGGATCACGGGAAGGGGTCGCTCAACGAGCCTAAAGTTTATATAAGATTTTGGGACATTTTGTTCGGGAGGATAATGAAAATCCAGCTTTTCATGAATAACTTTGGTCCTCTTCTGCCGATTTCTTTCGAAAACGGTTTTTCTTAAAGTCTAAACAATGACAAATATTTCATCCGAAGGCACCATTTCGATACGACTTATGATAAAAAAGTTAATAACTTTTTTATCTTAACTCGAATCGAAATGCAGTCTTCGGGTGAAATATTTGTCATAATTAAGGTTTACAGAAAAAATTTCAAAAGAAGTCGGCCGAAGGGGAACAAAGTTGATAATAAAAAACTGGATTTTCATGTTTCTCCCGAACAAAATGTCCCAAAATCCCATACAAACTTCAGGCGACGTAGAGCGACCCCTTCCCGTGATCCGATCTAGCCCAAATTCGGCATGAAACCTTTTACTACACGGAAAATAATAAAAAGGTAAAATTTACCGAGTTAGCAAAGGTGAACGCTCGTGAAAGCCAAAAAGGTAACTTCTACCTCTTCGAGGTGAAACTCACCTCACAGTTGGGTAAAATTTACCTGAATCGAGGTTGGAAAAAAGGTACAATTCACCGAGAAAAAAGGTGAATCCAAATAAGGTAAAACTTACCTCGTAGCGAGGTGTAATTGACCTGGATTGAGCTAAACAAAACGGTACAATTCTTCTTAAAAAAAAATAACTGTTCGCCGAACCCGTTCATTGAGGTTAAGCTGTTTTGTCATTCTAGGAACAAGTTTTGCTTTGTGCCTTATATGTGAAAATCGAAATAGAATGGTAAGTGCTCTTAAATATCATTTAGTTGTGCTGGTTCTCGTCATAATACTATTGATTTTGTTTCAGATCGGCCCATAGAGCTTTGAGGTGTATTCCACGTCATCCTCCAACCGGAAAAGCCGAACCTGACCGGATTAGTCGAACGGAGGAGGCCATGAATGTACGCAACGCAGGTGGATTCAGCGGCCATAGTGGCTCAGAAGAACGCGAAGCCGAATTACCAGTCCCTATTTATCTCCAATAAATATCATTTTTGAACGAATTTTGTATTTTTTTAATTTTTATTGAAGAAAACAATCAAACCAACCAGCATTTACATTTTAAATCAGTAAATGGGAAAACGGTATTATTTACTATTTTGCTAAATGAATGCGAAAAAGGTAAAATTTACCTTTTTGCTAGGTGAATGAAAAAAAATGTAAAATTTACCTCGAAAGAGGGTCGGAAAAAAATCACCTCGCAAAAAGGTAAATTTTACCTTTTTTTTATTTTCCGTGTAGGTCTAGGATCAATTTAAGTCAGCACTCTAGGGTGCACCCACTTAAAAAAAAAATTTGGGTACTCTCAATCGATTCTTGAAATTTTAAATTTTGCATCATTACTTTTTTATGGACGCACTCTGAAGGCCAAGAAAAAAAACTCGCTAATCACACCTTGAGTGTTAATTTGACATTCCTCGCTTAAAACGCTCAATCTCTCTTGTTTCTCAACCGATTTTTACAAATTTTATTTTTTTTCTCAAACATTATTCACATACATCACTATAGTCTTTGTAGATCAGCTACGGAATGCTCGAAAAAAATTTCGCTTAGTTAACAAGAAAACTGAAGTTAGAACCTTTAACGGGTGACAACTAAAATTTTGTAATTTCTCTTTCAAGCTGTGGAAAATAGTTAAGTGTATTTGAAGAAAATTTGATTTATTGGAATCAAAGGAACATTGTCCATTGCACAGTGGTCCAGAAATGAAATAAGATAATCTTTAAGATATCTGAGATCCGAAAATTATTTCCATACTGTGATAAAATAGAGGTCTACATCAGGGATGAGCAAGACGCGGCCCTCGAGGCTCTTTCGTGCGGCCCGCGAAGCTTATTTCAAATTTAATTTATTTCACGATTATTTCTACGATAAATAAGGTAATGACGATAATTACGCTAATAATAATTCATAAATAAACATAATCATGAAGAAGCAACTAAACCAAAGAAATGATATATAGATAACTTGATATGCTCGACACTTATTTGCAGTTGCATTTGTCTCATAAAGCATGGATCACTACAAATCTGGACGCATTAAAACGGGTCTATCTCGGAGCTATATAAACGAAATAAAAATGTTTTGTACTTGAAATGTAGGGTTTTTTTTGCACTTTAAAGGAAAAATAATGAAAAAACCATTCCGATGTTGTTTTGATGAATTTTCGAACTTTTGGTTGAGTATCACTCATTATAGTTTGAACACCCTATTTGCTGACCTCAGCGGCCATTTTGTTCCACAATCTCTTCATCTCTGTTGCTTCCCGAGTCGTCCTACCATTCTTCTTCATCTTCTGCTTGACAATTGCCCAAAATTTTTCGATAGAGCGGAATTGAGGGCAGTTGGGTGGGTTGATGTCCTTTTCGACAAAATCCACCCGTTGGCCCAATACCACTGTAGAACCTCCTAGCTGTAGTGGCAGCTTGCCAAATCTGGCGAAAACTTAACTAGTCCTTTGTGAGATTTAATGTACGAAAAAAAAAGTTTTTCAGGCATTCCTCCTTGTAAATTTCGGAGTCCATGGTCTTGTTTTTCACAAAAACCGGAATTTTTCGTCCGCAGCTGCAAATACCTTGCCAGATCAAACACTTTCTTGCACACTTATCAGCAAAAACGAATTTGAAGTTGCCGGGGACATCACCATGACCAGTGCAGTGCACCACTGCAGTGGCTTTACATTATTTTTGGCCAGAAAGCTGCCCAAAATCCATCTTCACGTACGTTTCGTCATCCATGAGGATGCATCCGTCGAACTTCGTTGGAATCTTCTTGTATAACTTGCGGGCACGTCCTTTGGCTACTAAATTCTGCTGCAATGTCCGGTTTGGTTGCTTACTGGCTCGATAAGATCGTATTTCTTCGCGCAGACGAATCCTTCTGACGGTGCACCGGTCGGCATTGAATTTCTTGGCAATGTCATAGTCCGACTACCCTGTGTTTTCCTTGATCGTTCTCAACACCTTCAAATGCAGTTTCTGATTCTTAGGTCCACTATAACGCATGGTATGAACCTGCCGATCTATAGTATGCATCTCACGGAAACGTTTGAGAACGCTACACACGATTGATTTGACCATTTTTAACGATTTCGCGATTTTTGAACCCGGTTTTTGACGTGGGTGTTCAAAATTTATTTTCATCTCGCGGCTTCCATCACGTGTAACTTTTTTGAAACAAAACGAATCGTAATGAAATTTTCAGCACTGGTAGAAGAAACATTCCTCTACAAAGTGCTGCCAAAACATTCCAGATCCGACAACTAGGAGCACTATGGTAAAATAAATAGTGCGTCCAGATTTGTAGTGATCCATGCTTTAATCATTAAGATTGTTGACTTTTTCGTAGAATTTAAGCTTTTTATTGAGGCAAAGGTGCAGGTGGATGCAGTATTACTATCTCTTGAACTGAAAGTTTTATGACAACTTGTTTTCATGAAGTTAGGGTGATCCTATAAAAATCAGTTTTTTTTATATCTTTTCATGGTGATATTCTATCAAATTCATTTATTCAGCAACATTTTAGATAATTATAATGCGGATGATTAAGGTAATATTAATAATAAGGTTTTTCTCGTTTTTTCTTTATATTAGAAGGGGACCCCCCCCCCCCTGCCCTCAAATGTACAAATTCTCGCTATTTGTATAGAGATTTTGACGATTTCATAAAACGATTAAACAAATTAATCACAAAATATATCTCCAGTTTTTTTATATTGTTAAGATTGGAACATGAACTTACAAATACAATCAAAGATAAAACTTTCGAGTTGCTCCATTTGGAGTTATTGAAGGTCTAAAAGAGTTATTTTTCAACACATATTGCCACCGTGAAAATATATCGAGAAAAAACTGTTTTTTGTAGGACCACCCTAACTTCATGAAAACAAGTTGTCATAAAATGGAATTCATGATTTTTTCTAATTTTTCTCATCAATGTTAAGATGGGGTGGTCGTTTAGCCTAATGGCGAACGTCTTTGGCTTATAAGTCAGAAGTTCAGGGATCGAATCCTGCCACCCTAAAATCTAGGTTAAGAAAATTTTGTAAGTCTTCGGACGTAAAAATGAATACTAATACCACGAAATGTAATAATGTAACGAAAATTGTAAACTCTACTGAGTATAAAAGAATGCAAAATATCTCTACGGAGTATAAAAAGATTGTAAACTCTACGGAGTATAAACGGATACGCTGGTCATATAGTCTCAGTAACTGGACCATAATAGGAGCTAGTCGATAAGGCAGTTCCGAGTCTTGCTAAAAATAGCATCGGCGACAAAAGAAGAAGAAGAAGAATGTTAAGATATTCGAATAAATTTTTGATGATGAGATTAATTATCATTATTTATATGGTGTACTGAAAGTCTTTTAACCCTTTCCTTCCCACGTTTTAAAAATAGAAATATTGATCTACAGCTTAAGTTCTAGAGCAAAAGATGCATAATTTAAGCCTATTTTAATGATCCATTTGATAAATTTGGGTTTTGAGGTGGATCATATTTGCTCCATTGGGAAGATAACAACACATAGGGTGCAAATAAAAAACAGGAAATAATTGCCAAAAAACATGGAATTTCATCACTTCATTGATGACAAACTAAAGCGATCCTATTTGATGAAAAACTTCTTTGGTATACGCATCCCTCGAAAGTCTATTTATTGAAATATTTGAAATTTTCATTTTTGCCTTGGAACAATGGCCGCCATGACACTTTTCGCAAGGAAAACAAAACATGCCGTTTTTCAAGAAAATTACGAATTTTTACAAATATTTCGAGACAGGTGGTCATTTAAGCAGATGAAATAACTATCCTGAAGCGATTTTTTTGTTGACGAAATGATTTTCATGAGTTTTGATAAGGAGCTTCACAAGTAGAAAAGTACGTTTTGTTCCCAGTGTATCACCAGTGATCCACTTTACTTACTCAAAAATTTACATGTTTTAGTTGAAATCTAAGTGAATCATCGTTTGATTCTGCTTGCATAAGCAACCTTCAGCACGTCAGTATTTTTATTTGAAGGAAATTATAAAAACTTGTCAAGTTATTGAACAACAAATGACAACTTGATTAAAATTCGAAAAAAATCCGACTTTTTTGCAGCTTTTGATCTGCCAAGCAAAACATAGCGAACCGATTTTCTTCAAATTTCGTGCAATGATTCTTCAATCATGTCTACACATTCGGTGAAAAAAATGGTGCTGATCCAAAGCGCCCAGTTCAAATGCGAGCTTTGCAAAGTTGTGGATCACCTGTGCTACCATGGGAAGGAAAGGGTTAAACGAAATAAGGAACAATCTACTGATTAACCCATTCAATCATCTCAATTGACATTATGTTTAAATACTAATTATTACAGTGGTAATAAACTATTGCTGGATTGGTCGAGAGATGGTGAGTGTCATTGCAACCTAGAGTGCAGCTGTTCAATTCTCTTGGCGCACAGTTGGCCAGGAGCCACACTTTTGCGGACAAAATTGACTGCAGGCCAGAGGCTTCGTTGTAGCTCATTGGTGTCTTCGACAAAGTTACTCGACTATATTTGCGCTATCTATTGATGGATTTGAATTAGTTCTATTTTTCTCCGCAAGGTGGCGCCAAAATCTAACTTTTTACAGAAGCAAGTTTCTTCTACAAAGTTGTTCATTATACCTTTCACATCAATGAAGTCGAATATTTGTCGTTTCATTATTGCTCCAGTCCATTACGATGCTTGATTAAGCGATAAAGCACATTTGGTCAAATTTATTTAAAAAAAAAAAAATAATTTAAAACTGTTGTATTTCAATTATTTTTGAAAATTTTTATTTTTACAAATTTGATTAAAAGTGCGAAAAATGTGCTGAATTATTTATTCAAGCACCGACTCAGCAAGCAACGGTGAAAATTCGACTTTTCTACGAGAAATGCGGATATTATTTTGAAAAAGGTCTTAAAATATGTGAATTTGTATTGAAAATTAATCAACTTAATTTAATCATTTGGCAAGGAACCCACGAGAATCCACCGACATTTATTAACATGCAATCAGATCATAATCACAACTGTCACTTCTCGAAAAATGAGGTGCGCCAAACTGCTCGCAAGCAAGTTATTGCAATTAGAAAAATGTATAATTTTGACCTATTTTTTGCGATTTTGACAGGAAAAATCTGCGAAGGTCCGAATACTGTGGAAATTTGAGGTATTGTATAGCTTAAAATAAAAATAGATGAAAAAAAAAATTTTGCAAGGTTTCCTAAAATTATTATTTTTGCAAGGTAAGTACACAACATAGAGCTTTACAATGTTCTACAAAGTTGATGTGAAAGGTATAATGAACAACTTTGTAGAAACTATGCCTGTATCTTGCCTCTGTAAAAAGTTAGATTTTGGCGGCATCTTGCGGAGAAAAATAGAACTAATTCAAATCCATCAATAGATAGCGCAAATATAGTCGAGTAACTTTGTCGAAGACACCAATGAGCTGCAACGAAGCCTCTGGCCTGCAGTCAATTTTGACCGCAAAAGTGTGGTTCCTGGCCCACTGTGCGGCGTAAGCAGCTTTTGTAATCAAAACAATATATGTAATTAAAATCAATGAAATAGACCATGATAGACCGGCAACCTATCAATCTGTTTTCTGGTTGTCAGAGCAATCTGTCAACCGATTTTTTTTTCGGCGCGTAGAAGTTTTTTGACATTCTCTTAGAAGCTGAACAGCATTCTCTTCAGCCACCTAAACGAACTTCAAAGTAGCTTTAAGAACTTGAATTTTGGGCTGAGTAGCATTCTTTTCAGACACAAACGAGAGCTAATTAAGCTTCTATGAAACCTTTCTAAGGAAATTCTGGTTGTTTGGGTATTCAGGAAGGATTGTGTTTTTTTGGCATAATGCGATGACGCTTTATCCGGCCAAAACACGTATTGTCCATCTGCATGATGTTTGTGTAGAAACAGCGTAAAAATTTTCTTCAAAAATTCATTCTGAAGCACATCTTGAACAATATAGCCAAACCAGACGGCTCTCGGAAATGGCGAAGTACAGCATCACTTTCTGTTCAAAATTATGTTTCAACTTGTATTTAATGTTCGGAGATGTATTAGAATTATCCTTGGGATAGTATCGATCGTTTTCGTGGATGTGCATCTTCGAAAGAGGGAAGTAAATTTCGTCGTACAAAACAAAAATTCTCCGAAATATTTTTTTTTATCATAAAGCGGAATTGCAGGGCTGGTAGCGGTTTGACAATGAAATAGTAGGGACTTTAGTGACCAAAATTTGAAAGAAAGTGACCAAATAGTGACTTTGAGGACCGAAAAAAGTGACCAAATAGTGACTATGTAGAACGGAAAAATAACTTTGAAGTACCAAAAATGTGTCCAGTCAGGCCCGTGCGATGGACCCTTCCGGGGGGGTTTTCAAAATTAAAATTTAGATAAAATTAATAACAATACCAAAAATAAACAATTGAAAAGGAAAGGGTTTTCTTACACCATTTGTCACTCATGTTCAACACAAAAACTAAAAAAATGACTGATAAACAAAATTTTGGAAACATATTACAATGAATGTTTCAAATTTTCGATAAGTCAAGAGAGTAAGAAATAAATTAGTTTCAAAAGAATTTCTTAGCAAATTTAAAATAAAAAAAATATCTGAATTTTAAAATAAATGTCAAATCTTGTACAAAACTTAGCATGAATAGATGTTAGGAAAATGATAATAATTATTAATTTTTATTCATCTAAATTTGGATTTCTTTTCCTCATTTTTAACTGGTGAGAAATTAGTGAGAAATTCCGCTGTATTTTTTTAATTTGAACAAAAAATATTTAATCACGATTTAAAATGTAAATTACCGATTACTGAATAAGAAATTAATTTTGAACAGAATTTATTCAATGTTTGATGTTTTAATTTAATTTTATAAAAAGAAAAATATATTTATAATTATTTTAAAAGTGCCAGATATAGAAGCCAGACATAAAACCTTTAATAAAGTAAAATCCTCCATGTTCAACTACACTGACAAAGAAATGTTAGAAAATGAGTAATTATGTAAATAATAAAGACTGATAAAAAATTTATTTATTTTGAAAGTTGCTACTTAGAACAATTTTTCAAACTTTTTAGATTAATTTAAAAATCACGATCGATCCAAAAATATGATTTCATATAAATAATATTAATAAAAAGTTTTTAATGTTTCAATCGCAGGTTTTTAAGCTTTGAATTACAAGCTCTGAGTATTTTGTCTCTTTTGATTAAAATATTGGGTCCTGAAAGAACAGAAGGTTGAAATTATGTTTTTTTTAATTAAAATTTGGAGTTAAAGGCTTTTGGTTGAAGAACACGAAAATTTAGAATTTAAAAACAAGGAAACAATTGTTAAAAATATGTCTTAAAAATTTAAAAAGTTTGATTAAAAAAAATCCGGCAGGTTGATTATAAAATTGAAAAAAAAACTGTACAATAAAATTCGGTAGATTTATTTGAAAAATTGAAAAAACAGTATGGAAATAAAAAATGATTAGTTTTTAAAAACATTTCAGGAAGAGTTTTTTCAATAAACATGTTTCATCATAACCATTTTGGTGCTTATTTTTTCAATTATTGATTTGGTAAAAAGTGTCCTCAACTAGAAATTTTGTCCAATTCGGCCATTTAGTTTTGGTAATAAAGAGTTTATTACTAGTAAAATTGATAGATAACTGATTATGGAAAAATGTCATTACAAGTATTTTTGACATCACAGCAGAAAGTGTAAAAAAAACTTGATTCTATTTAAAGCTCATTAATTCATATAAAACTTTTATTTCTAAATAATATGTTTTTGATTTGAGTTTTTGTAAAAAGAAAGTGCAGAAACTTCTCTAAAGATTTTAAATTATTTTCATTTCAATAACAAACCCACCGTACGAGGAAAGGTGTGCTCTGATATGTCTAACCTCACTCGCAAAGCGGCGCGTCGAACTACAGCAAGGTTTTATATTCGACACATTGACCAACCGTATTGACTGTGCTTACATTCTACAACTTGTTAACATTTATGTACCAACGAGAACACTTCGACAACGTCAGTTTCTTTCAATTCCTCGCCACCGTACTGCCTATGGCCAAAACCACCCTATTGACAAGTGTTGTGAACTTTTTAATTTAGTGTATAATTTGTTTAATTTTAATATGTGCAAACGTCGTTTTAAAATAGGCTTAAGAAGAATTTCCTAGTTTTTAAGTCATCAGTCTGTACGGTAATTAAACCAAAAACGAAATAAATAATAATAAATATAAAAGCTGATAGAAATATTGCATACATATTAAGATTCGGGGAACCCAAATTAGTTGAAATTACCGTTTAAATTCATTGCACCTAAACAAAATGTAATTATTGTGGCCTTGTGTAAATTTTTACAACTCTTTTTTTAAGTATTTAGAAGACCAAAAAACACGAAATAAAATTGAGTCTGAAATTGTTTTTTAAAGAATATTTCATATCATCATAACATTTGTTATGACATAAAAGATTTTTTTTCATAAAAAATGGTTCGTTTCAATCTCAATCTTAGTTACACTTCTTAATAAAAACCCATTCTAACTAAAGACGAGATAGGGTTTTTGTATATCAAGTTTTGAGTTCCAATACAAAAGGTTGATTGAACTAAAAACTAGAATCTACAATCAAAGTTAGTTTCAATTCACGAACGTCAAATAATGTCGTAGATCGAAATGTCTCAAGCCAAGGGTGATTCATGCCGAAATTCCGCCGGAGGCGAAAAAAATTTCTGACTGACTAATCAAGTAATTTACCGTCACTACTCTCAATATTAACACGCGCGTGAAAAAAGTGACTTTTGGTGATAAAAGTGACCATTTTTCGGAAAATAGTGACTTTAGTGACCAAATGATGAAAAAAGTGACTTTTTAGTGACTGACCCAAAAAAAGTGACCAAGTCACTAAAAAGTGACTCGCTACCAGCCCTGGAATTGGGAATTAAAAGTCGAAATCTGATCCTCAGTGTATTCTGGAGTTCTTGTCTTCTTTCGGCACTTAATTTAAACTTTATTCAATGTCTTGACAATGTACTGGTGAGAACAACTGAACTTTTTGGCGGCATCCTGTTAGCTCAGTGCATCCTTGTTGTTGAAGGCACCAGAAAGAGAACGAAGTCTTTTTGCGTCCAGAATTTTCGCTGGTCTGCCACTACCTTGCTTCCGAGTAGTTGTTGGGGATTTTAGGATTTGGTAAAGCCGCCACATTTTCACTTTTAAAATGTAGTTCTGTATACTTTTTGCCGAAATTTTCTTTTTTTTTTTTTGGTCGCCAGATCGCAATATTGAAGTCTAGCGAATAACACTCATTACTTGATAATAATCATATATTCTATACACTCTCAATGCTCAAGACCATTGTAATGGTATCGGCGGTACGTACGGTGGTACGTTTTATGGTTAACTTCCTGTTTTAATACCATCTTCGTGACATTCCTCACTCTTCAATTACTAATTCGATTCATTTCTTCAACTCAATAGTCTGGAAATGTCTGTAAAAATTGACAAAAGTCTGGAAGTCTTGAAACCTAAAAAAAATCTAGCAAAAGTCCAAAAAGTCAGGAAGATCCAGACAAAATCTGGAAGGTTGACTTCACTGGTTGTCACCCGTTACTTTCCCAGACAACCAGAAGTCGTATTTTCTTCTACAGATTACATCGTATAGAATGTCATTTATACTCATTTTCGTATATCTGCACCTACAATGTGCGGCCAAGCATATTCTTTATCGTATTTGAAAGCATTGCATGATTTTATTACGACAATAAGAGAGACTCGTATTTATGTACATATGAACTCGACCTTTGTGTACGACAATTCGCAAAAAATCCGTGAAACGACCGATATACGGTGATCAGCCGTGACTGAGAGATTTTGTCGTGCTATGCATAAAATAATTTGAAATAAAAAACGTATATAACTGCATTGATTCGTAATAATGTGCATGCAATCGTACACCTTTGCAAATTAATTCGCATGTCTGATTTTCGTGAAACGTATTTGCTGGCAATCGTAAAAGAATACAAAAAAGTTCAATAAAATCGTTTATGATAATGGGACATCGATGATTGGAATCGAATTAAAGGAGGCCTCAAAATATTGGTCTATTTTTAGATCATCGATGACGTGTTCTACGATTTAAAAGATTTTAGTTATAGAAATATACGATTTGCTTTTGGTTTAATGCCTTTGAAGCAAATCCCTTTAAATTTATATATTCCAGATAGCGTCGAGGAATCATCATGAGCTGCAGACCGTATGGTCAGGGGATCAAGTCCAGGTACTAACAATAAAATCAGCAATCGGGCAAATAATAAATTTGTACGATATAAACTTGAAATTGACAGCAAAAAACGCATTTCTTTGAAATAATCTTATTTTTATTATTTTTAGGGATGAATAAACTGATTGGTTTAAAGTATAAAAAAAATCTTATTTTTATTCAACTGACGGAAAATGAGAGCCCTGCACTCAAGTCGCAAAAGACGACCAAATAAGTCGTCAAACTTTCCATATTGTTACGAAAAATGTCGTATATTACAACCTCAATCATCTATATGGTGATGAAAATTGTCATAGTATATTCCAAAAAGAATCAGGGTAGTCGTAAATGATGCGCATGACAAGTCGTGCAAATCGTAATTTAATACAATTCAAATCAAGAATATGTTTGCTAATGTACCTATATGGCCTCCAAAATGATACGTCTATACTGGTTTTGCTACATTATATACGATATGTTTACAGGTATATTTGCATGTATATTTGCGTTGCAAATTCGAAATACCCACCAAATGGTTGTCTGGGTTGCACACAAGGATATTTTTTTAATTTTTTTTTTGTTTAAACGAACACAAACACATACCGGATCTCAATAAAAATTTGATGTTTCCTCGTATAGATTCCTTTTTCTCAACTCTAAGCCTACATGTTTCAAGGAAATGATGGCTAGCATCTGACAAATGCTAAAACCACCAACCCACAGAAAGTGTACTATGTATGCCGTGATCGGGATTCGATCTCATACCCGCTGGCTTAGAAGATTTGAAAGCTATCCTCTACGCCACGGGCTGCGGATGAAGATCTTTTTTTTTTTCGAAGAAGCTTTTCAAGATCATGACCACAAAGAATTTAAAAAATTGATGTGAAAACCGTACTTTTCAATTAATGGACCGTCAAAATTGTTTAGATCTCACCAGATAAATTTTGAAGAAAATATTTCAAAGTGTAAGTAATTTGGAACATTTTGGATATTTAGATTTTCAAAATAAAAAACACAGAATTTTTTACAAATTTCCAAAGATAGCTGTTTTTCAACATTTTTTCTCAATTGGGAATTTTTCATATTTTCTAAGATTAATATTAAACTTTGAACTCTATTATGAGTATATTAACGCACGATTTCCGCAAAAAATTCAAGTGGTGTAAATACATAAGCGCTGCGTTGTTTTACACAAATATGATTAATGAAAATCATAAATTACGGTTTTTGAAACTGTAAATTTTGTAAAAACCGGTTGGGAAACAAGCGAGATATATTGGTTTAATTCAGGAGTGTCAAAATGACACTCTAAGGACTGTAATGGGTAAACATTTCTGGGACGGATGAGAGTTTATCAGAAGTTCCGAATAATGGAAGTTTATAAGAAAAATTAAAAAAAAACAACCTCTCATTTCAATATATGTATATTCGCCATCATACATTGTACTTTCAACCCAGTTGAATCATAATCCATCCCAATGTTTTTCCCGGTAGAATTCTTGGATTGTCAATTTGACACTCCTAACTAATACCGCAATATCTCTCTTGTTGCTCTACCGATTTTTACTAAATTTATACTAAATTATAATTTAATTCAAATACTCACACAATATTCAGTTACAATTCATTTTTAAATTATTAAAAGTCTAAGAAAAGAGTGACAAGTTTGTAAAGGTTAGCAAATTTTTTGAGAAAATCAATTATAGTATGGTTAAGACCCCTGGAAATTGTTTTTGAATGTTCATTCCTTTCCCTGGCAATGATCAATACCTTCAATTAAACAAAGCTACAATTTTAAGTTTAAACAGCTACAGAAGGTCACCTCCAAACCATAATGGAAAGCCGATATAAAAAAATACCCCCCTATAAACCCCTTCCTTTCCCTTGTTCAAAGATTTGTCCAGTTGAGTCGCCGAGACTATTGAATAAAATAAAAGGCCTTTATAAGAGTTCTAAACATAAACAAAAATTTTGGCATGTGTGAAACATAGAGCTTTTTACAGTTGACTTTGTAAATATTTTGAAAACTTTTTTTATTGTTAACTGGCTGATCGCAAGATCCTTTTAATACTAACACAAAACTCATTCAATACGCGTGAAGCACATTTGGGAAATAAGCATACAACATTGCATATAAACACATGTTGCTGCTACGATTCCATTTAGGCTGACAAAAGCGTTCAATGACGAAATCAACAACAAGGCAAAAATGAAACCACATTTGTTCCGACTAAGCGCAGCAAGCCGGAGTCCTAACTTATTTGTCGGTGCCACACTGATTGATGCTCTAAGCTGCAAAACAGGCCCTAATTGACAAATTGTCGTCGTTTCCCCCCCAGGTTTCTTGGTTGGACTGATGAAGCTATACACGCATCTCAACAGTGTTGTTGTAGGTTCATAATTGTATTATTGGCGTATTTGCGCAAGCTCGCCTACTGATTGTCACGGTGTTTCTGATGGAACGATTTTATTTATCGAAAATTAGCATCGCTCATTTTTGCACCATTCGAAAGCTGGGACTTTCCCCTTTCATTTGAGCCTAAATTTGTAATAATCCACCGGGGGGTCTAGAACATTTTATTTTTTTGAAGATTTTTTTAACCTTTTTAATGGTATTTTTCAAAGCCAAATCATGCTTATAACTGTGAAAACGCTCGCCTTCCCTTAAGAATAAATCCAACATCATATGTCAATAACATTATTTAATAGGAAATTTCCCTGGCTACAATATTGTGGAAGACATCAAAGTGATACGAATAGAGAGAAAGGAGTTGGAATGTCACGAACAGAGTGATTATTATTTCATTTTGAAAATCTAATAAACTTCTCACCACTGATTGTACTAAGAAGACCAGAAAAAGTATTCTACGAGCTTTGTTATTGATTGTTATTGATGTTCAAACGATTTAAGTACATTAAAAAATCAATTTTTTACATAAAATTTATCAGAATTATCTGAAGTTATGAGCATTATTGGGGTTGTATTATTCCGGAACAAATATCAAATTCTTTTTTTTGTCACTCCGATTTTTCTTAAAATCACTAAGTGGGGAATAAATAAAGTTTAAGATATTTTAAACAAAGTTTTGATACATTCTTCGAAAATTCAAACAGTTGAAAAGCCAAACTGTACAAGATGAGAGACCTGTCGTTTAGAAATTGTTTTCAAATGTTTGATCTTAATTTTCTCGATTGTTTGATTTCGTGCAATGTAGATTGTACAGATTGTATAAAAGTTTGTTGCAAGCCAGCTTTGGTTCAATTGTTTTTCCTATGAATTGAAAATTTGAATTAATTTTTATTTTGAAACCCCTGTTTTTTTATTCCATCTAGGAAATTCGAAAAAAAAAATCATCAATATGAACAAATGAAAAGTTTTCAGAAAACGAAATAAAAAAATGATGATTTCAGATTTGACATCTCAAAGTGAATTGAGAAAATATTTTCGGATAATAGCATTACATCAAATCAACCTCTTAAAATTATTGCAAACAAAGTTGATGTTGAAATATTGTAATCTTTTGAGAAACATGAACAATCTAGAATTTTAGCTTGAAAACTTTAATTCGACCACATTTTTACATATACGAGTGCCTCCAAAAACACTAATCTATGCAATCAAACATAAACAATAGGTTAATTTTTTTTTTAATTTTATATATGACACTTTATCATGCTTGTGATACCCGTGTTTAAGGTTTTACAATCAATCAAAAATGAAAAGTATGAAAACCTTCAGAAATCATCAAAAAGGATGAAAGATTTTGAATAAAGATGTTGGATTATGAAATCCAGGCGAATTATTTAAAATTTTGGCTTAAATGTAAGAAGTAAATCTAATTTTTTTTCCTAGTCCTAGATGTTTGTTCATAAAATATTCAAACTAAATTAGCTCAAAATATAAATAACTAAATTTTCAAGAAAAGCGGGAGACAATTTTTCTAGAATAAAACCCTACAAATGCTCATAACTTCAGATAATAATCAATAACAAAGCTCGTAGAATACTTTTTCTGGTCTTAGTACAATCAGTGGTGAGAAATTTTATTAGATTTTCCAAATAAAATAATAATCACTCTGTTCGTGACATTCCAACTCTTTTCTCTCAATTTGTATCACTTTGATGCCTTCCACAAAATTGTAGCCAGAGAAATTTCCTATGAAATCATGTTATTGAAATATGACGTTAGATTTATGCTAAAGGGAAGACGAGCGTTTTCACAGTGATTAGTATGATTTTGTCTTTGAAAAATACCATTAAAAAGGTTTAAAAATCTTCAAAAAAATAAAATGTTCTAGACCCCCCGGTGGATTATTTCAAATTTGGGTTCAAATGAAAGGGGAAAGTCCCAGCTTTCGAATGGTGCAAAAATTAGCGATGCTAATTTTCGAAAAATAAAGTTTTCTCCCAGAGACACCGTGATTGTAACAGTCATTGATTGGCGAAAGAAGTCCGGGAATTCTAGCCTTAGGCCTAAAACAGGGATCTAGGGTATCTTTCTGTGGAAAGTTTATCGTTGAAACTAGGTGGCATCCCTTTGATCGATTGAATTGGCCGGATCATCTAGAGAGTTCTACATACATAAGTGTGTGTCTCTAGTGTAGCTCGGTGTATGCGCATTGAAAATATTACCATCTCAAGTGGGGTCGATTATCCTATTAAACACAAATCAGTGCCCGGAGATCTACGTTCTGGTGCCTGGTTTATCCGAGATGATGGTGATCTGGGACGGTTCAGTTGATTCTTGGACATTGTCGCGATCGTTTGAACTTTAGTTGAGCTGTTTCGAGAAAGAAGGATAAAAGACTATCATGAGAGAAGGGAGACTAGTTTGGTCGGTAGGGATAATAAGCTTGCTCCTAGTGCTCTGTTCGGTAGAGCCAGTTTTTGGGAAGCGAGCGTTCGCTATTCGGATGCGTAGCAAGAGTAATGGCAATAGTGGCGCAGGATTGTCTAGATATTCGAGAAAGAATTACCATCAAGCTCACGTACCGGACCATGTCAGCGGTGGGATGGTTAGGAATCCTCCGGTTCCGGATGTACAGGCTGGTAGACCAGCTGGTTGGTCCGGAGATGTTGGAGGCCCAATTGGACCTCCACCGGCATATCCAGGATTAAGCCACCATGCAGTTCCTGCCGGAGGAGCTCCTCCGTCCTACGCTCGGGTAAATCCGCCAAGCTACGCAGAAGCTATGGGATACCATAGCCATGGTCTTAACAATCACGGATCGGCAGGTATCCCGGCCAGACATTACGACTACAATACTAACTACAACAACCTCCACAGCATCTACAATGACAACAATATTGGAAGTTACGGATCCAGCTACGGGTACCATCGAGGATCGAATCCGTTCAGCATGGGTAACATCCTCACCGGAGTGGCGCTTTGGCATGTTGGTCACGGCTTGGCACATTCCGGTCATCATCATCATCATGAGCATTACCCCAGCTACTATCAGCATGACAAAGTTGAAGACACCACAGGATCAACATTACCACCGGAAATCGAAAACCCTCACATCCAAGTTAATGCCGATTTTGATTTCGGCCCAACTCCAGCCTCAACTGTGGAACCACCAGCCTAGTTCTCGATTCCCTAGCCCTGGACATCCCTAGCCGGGAGCTCATCTCACCAAACGTAATCGTGTGACTTCTGTTGTACTATAAATGTTCCCCGCCTTATCGCTCCTATCGCTTGCTCTGTGTAAAGTCGCACGATCATATTTATACCACTAGAGGTAAAACAAAAAACCAGGAGGACTCGGATCGAATCCACAGACTGAAGTATTAAGTGAAGTGACTCAAATGAACTCAAAGTTGATCCTGCTGGTGATGATCGTTACGCCGACCGTCCTGCCTATCTCAGCATTACAGTCCAGTCCAAAGTTAATCCTTCCTATACCGAATGCCGTTTATCGAGATCAAAAACTTCAAAGATTCTTCAGAACAAGCGCACCACCGACGGCCCCATTATTTTCCTTAAAACATGATCGAAACATCTGCCGAGGTCGTCACTTTACCGTTCCCCTAATGGACAACAGTAACGTCTTCAAAGGTGACAACAGAAAAGCCTGTGCTTGCAAAAATCCCAACAAAAATCAACCGGCCGGTCGGCCCACTTCGAATCATCGTCCAGTGGCAGTGGTGAAAGCATAATGCTGTCTTATTTTATATTTGATTGATTAAGTATATATTTTTGTATTGTGTAGATAAACGGAGGTGAATAGCATAATCAGTAGTGTTGTATTATTATTATTGTACCATTGTCGACGAGATTGCTCCCAATGGCGTGACATATTGGCCACCGGAAATCAAGAGGATCTCGAAAATAGCTGCTACTAAGTGAACAGACCAGTGAATACCATGAACTACGAGTATATACAATTGGGGAGGCACGTAATCAGAAGAATTTGTGCCACATGTGTGGTGAATTAAATAACGTTCACTTGTGTTAATAAAAATTCCAAAAAGCATTTGAGTGTTCATTTCCGTGCGCGGTTCTCATTCGAAAGCTCTGGTAGTGATGAATTGCCTACGGCTATGCAATGCTCCCAACTGGGGTTGGGTTTTTACACAGCTTTTTAAATTTGAGCAACTTGTAAAGTGATGAAAAGAAAGCCATTTTAAAGGAAAGCAAAACAAGTTTTTTAACGAGATATAATTTTTTTTTATAAAAACACATTATGATACATTCTTATGACTTATAAGCGCCAATACACTATTTCACACTGTTCTTTACACATTTAACCTTCTACTGCAATCCGTTAAGGAAAAAAAATCTGTTAATGGAATTAACATTATTAACCTTTATCTAAGCAATTCATGCCAAAAAATTAAAACAATTTTTTGTTTGTTTTCAATCATTACAATTGTTTAAAAAGTGTACTAAATGATTTTTAATTCTTTTTGGTTTTTATAATTGCTTATTGAATTTTTGATCCATTTTAATTTTTTAAACGGTTTTCGGATCAACAAGTAGTCAAACTCAATTGCGTCTAGATCGATTATTCGTTTATTAAAAAAATCAAAGTACCTATCTTTCTTGTTGAAGTTAAATCTGTATTAAAGCCAGGAAAAATACTCAGTTAAGATTTCGACCAACCTAGTAAAAATTCGAGAGCGTTTCGTTTGACGCCTGCCATCAGATTTTGTACAGTCACCTATTATCCACTTTCTTCGGCGCAGAACGCCAGTTTACTTTGAACTGCTTCTCGCTGCTTACAGTTTTTTGGGTATTCTTACTGTTTTGCTTAACTATCGTCCAATATTTCTCGATTGGGAGAAGTTCTGGTGTGTTGGGAGGGTTCTTATCCTTGATCACAACCTTTTTTTTTATTAGTTGATCACCTAGGTGGTAAATCCTTTTTACGGATTGCATTCTAAGGCACGGCGAGCCACCGCGTCTCCCCAGTATACTACTCTGGGTCCATGGGTGCAATTGGTCGACTCTAAATACTATGTACCCCTACGCCATTACGTCCACCTGGGGCCTCTGGTCATAATTCTCATCCGGACCTGCATCGAAGGCTGTACCCGAGATGGGAGACCAAGTCCGCGCTTAAGCGCTCATTGGCTTACTCATCTTTAAGTCAAAACTCCAGCATATATACCATGCCTCTTGTTACGATTCAAGACTAAGGACCTCTCCTTTGACGACTCGAGGTCAGGCCTTTACTCGTAACTCGAGGCTCGCTTGGTTTCCGCGACTATCGTGCACTCCGCCTCTGTTCGAGACCAATGACCTCTCCACTAACGACTCGAGAACTTGCCTCCGCTTGGTTTGTCTCGAGGCCCTCTCCACTTTACCCGTCCGTGTGCCGAATCGAAAGCAGCTTATCCTAGACTCACGTCTGTCACAGCACACGTCCGAGGCTTTACGAAAACTACTCGGATGATTCCCGGCGAAGACGTCACCCAACACCGACTCGAGTGACTCACCCGCCGACGACGTGAAGTCACTCTACCCGAGAGTATTCCGAGGCGTGAATACTGTTCCCCCTACGAGTTCGCTTGCGAAAAAGTTAATGTCTTATCCCCGCAGCTTCCGTCGTAGGGAGCGCGTTCTACTTAGATACTTAGATACTCTGCGGCGCGGCGGTGGAGGTTTCCTGCCGTTCACGACGTACCTAACAGCTCGGCATACGCAGAAGGTAGAGTCTTACTGCTTTACTCTTGAATGCTTTACTGCTAGGATCGGTCGCACACTAATCGAATGCTCCCCGCCCAAAGGGCATTCTACTCCACTGTGGTCCGGTCTTCCTCCTTCCTTTGGCTGACAGCTTTGGGGCTGGCAACCCTAGGCTTTTTACCCGCCGTGTACCGAATCGAGAGCAGCTTATCCTAGACTCGCGCCTGTTACAGCACACGTACGGGTCTTTAAAGCTTGCGACTCAGATGAATCCCGACGGTGATGTCATTCAACCCGACTCGAGTGGCTCATCCGACGGCGATGTGGGTATTCCGCGACGTGAATACTCTTCCCCCTACGAGTTCGATTGCGGAGAAAGTCTTGTATTATCCCCACAGCCTCCGTCGCAGAGGGCGCGTTCGACTCAGATACTCCGTAACGGTAACGTTGGTGGTATCGTACACACAGATGTGCGAAGTACCAGGCAGCTCGGCATACGCAGAAGGTAAAGTCTTATCGTTCTATGCTTTACTGCCAGGTTCGGACGCACACTACTCAGATGCTTCCCGACGCAGGAGTCACCCTATACCGGTCGCCGACTGTACTGGTCCCAACTCCTCAGTCAGTCATGATCCGGGTGAACCCATCGCTGACCACGCATCCTCCGCACGAGGTTCTCGGCTGTCGTGTCTGGTCCGCAGGCGGCGCATACCCCTTCGAACATCACACAGTTGAACACTACGTGCTCTTGTGTCTCTACTGTGTCACCGCAGGCTGGGCAGAACCGATCCAAAACGATGGTGATACTGCATGAAGTATCCGTGACCAGTCCAGAACTGTGTCATGCAGAAATCCATCTCTTCATGTTTCCAATCCAAGCGATGGGTCCACCGTTCCGAACTGTTTCACTGGTGCTGCCAGTTGGACATCAAGACCTCTCGGGCATGTTTCCGCACACCAGGCATGTGCCTGTGGTCGTAGCAGAAGATATTTTCCTCTAGCAAGACCGTGATGGGCATGACATCCGCCACAACATCAGCAGCTACCGAGGACACCGTTCGGTATGCGATGATTACTCGCAGGTTCATCAGCCTCTGCACACTGCAGAGCTTTTGCAGATTACACTGTCTGTTCAAGGCTGCTTTACTGGCTGCCGCTCCGTACCGCAAAATGGACGAGGTCACACTCGCCAGGACCCTCCTTCTTCTGCAGCGGATCGTCGAGTTGTTCGACATGGCCCGTGAGAGGGTTGCTGCGCCATTGCCGCTCTTTTACAGGAGTAGTCGACGTGGGCCGTGAAGCTCATCCGGTCGTCGATCATCACCCCCAGGCACTTGATCGCATGCTTGGATTCGATTGCGCACGTTCTAGCTGCAATCGTACCTGATTGCGCTGAAATCAGGTTGGTGATCAGCACCATCTCGGTCTTGTGGTGAGCTAGACGCTCTTGGAGTGCATCAAATTTTCCACCTTCTCAATTGTTACTGTGGCAAGTAGCTAGTTGATGGGCCTAATGCCAGGAGAACCACGTCGTCTGCGAATCCCACAAGTCTCACTCCCGTGGGGAGAAGCAGTGTCAGCAGTTTGTCGTAAACGATGTTCCTCAATACCGGGCCAAGTATCGATCCTTGTGGAACCCCTGCCGAGACACAAACTGTTTCCAGTCCCTCACTGGTCATATACTGTAGTTGACGATTACGGAAGTAACATTCCACCATCCTACAGATATATGCCGGAATCCTCATGCGAATGAGCGGCGACTCAATCGCTGCCCAACTAACGCTGTTGAAGGCGTTCTTCGCGTCAAGGGTGACCACAGCGCAAAACCGGTCTCCTTTCCTCTTCTTAAGTCTGGCTTCATCTGCCATTTCGATGATGGCATCCACCGTCCAGCAGCCTTTCCGAAAACCAAACTGTTTATCGGATAGACCGTCCACACCTTCGGTGTAGAGCAGTATCCTGCTCTGGACCACCTTACCTAGCATCTTTCCAGCAGTATCCAGGAGGCATATCGGGCGATAAGCTGATGGGTCACCTGGTGGCTTATCCGGTTTTGGCAGGAGCACCAATCGCTACCGCTTCAACACGTCTCGGAAGACCCTCTCATCCACGCATTGTTGCAGTGATGACCGGAACATACCGGGATGTTCTATGGGCGCGGCCTTCACTGCAACGTTAGGGATGCCATCCGGACCCGGAGTTAAAGGTATGGGCGCTGACTATTTTTTGTTTCGCTTTTAGTCGTTTTAACATCTTTATGTCATTCGCGACTTATAAATATCAACGATGCAGTTGGCGGACAGCTATTGAAAAACTGACTTGCCAACTGAGCTATATCACAAGCCAGCTGACTGTTCCTGACGATCCTCGTATATTATTCTATACCTGGAAAAACAAGAGCTAACTTTCCCTTCAATTTTTTTATTTCGTTACGATTGATGAAAGAGGATTGCTTCCGTTTGTAAATTACTACATGATAACGTCAAAGAGTACAAGGCTATAGTAAACAAAGAGACGAAATGTCACGATTTTTTTTTCTTTTTTGGCCCGTTAGGGTCATTCTTCCTCGTTATGTCACGATTGGAATTTTTGATTTTCTGTCAGTGGCATTTTAATCCAGCAAAAGACTTGACAAACTTAAAATTTTGGAATTGCAAAGACGAAGGCATGGTTATCATTTGAATGCATTTTAACAAATTTGATAAGAAAATCATTTCTTAATTATTTCTTATCAATTTCAAACAAAGTAAATAAAGAGCAGTAATGAAGTGATAGAATTTTGATCAACTCTGTCCGTTAAACCGAAACAGCAGTCATAAAAAGTTTTATTAACGGCAATCCTGGAGCAACACTGCAGCATGGTTGCTGATTGTATTATTTTGAAAGGGATCAGATCGCGCCTGTTTGTTTGCTATAGTCTCTTCGTCAAAGAGTACAGCTATAACAAATAATGAAACACTATCAGAGAGAATCACAACATTCTGCATTTGCTTTGGATTATAAATTGTGTAACTGATAGCAGCTGAATAACAAAACCTGCTTCAAGAGCAACGTCCTGACTCCTGAACAGAAAGATCTCGAAGCCGCATTGATGATAATGGTTACTATTAGTATATTATGTTTACTACTAACGCCCCGGTGCTCGGTTTACAGCCTTTCGTCCTGTTTTTACATTAGTTTTTTTTTGTACGGGATTTTCATCCTTTGGGATGATTCATCCCTATAACCCTTTTTTTTACATTAGTACATATAGAATGTAATACAAACTCAAAAACTAAACTTTGTGGTTCCATATAGCACCAATAAGGAACTTCTTTGCACCTTGCTGCAGTTCGATGCGATCAGAGATTCAAAGCACACCTTTCCTCATACGGTGAGAGTTGAATCGGGTCATTCCAGGGAAGACGCCGTAGAGCGTATCTTAGGAAACATCGGTGAACTCGTTCAAGACGATGGCATTGTGTTCTCTGAGCTGGAGCCCACACCTGGCCGGCGTACTCCATGATGCTACGTACTAAATCACAGTATATGGCTTTCAATGCGTGAACGTCAACAAAATCCTTGGTGTTCCGACCCAGGAATCTGAGATCAGCAAATCCTTTTGCAGAAATAAGCGCGACATGTTCTACAAATGTGAGCCTGTTGACGATCTTCACTTCTAGGTCGAGAATAGACTTCCCATTCTCCAGCCTAACTCAGTTGATGAAGGGCCAGACAGTCAACACTGTTATGGATCTTTCGGAAAACCTTCAGATCATCGGCGCACAGTGGTCCAAACCCCAGAAAAGCTGGCAGAAAGTCGATTTTTGAAGCACTCATAATCGTCTATCCAAATATTTCATCGTGTTCCGGCATTCTCAAGCTTCATGAAACCATTAAAATGATAGTTATAAGTTTACCCGTTTAGGAGTTCTCAAAGAAATGCTGAGAAAAGTTTGAATATTTTTTGAAAATTTCGCAAAGATTTGCTTACATTGAAAACCGAATATATATTGAAATGATGAAAATATTTTACTTTGCAATTATTTTTATATTTTTGTGAGGCATATTTTACACATTATGTAATAAAATTTTTTGTTTTGGAATAAAGTTGAAATTTTTTATATGGAATCTAGTTCCAAAAAACGATATATATTTAAAGTTTTTTAACTTCAAATAGAGATTAAAAAAAACTCCACATAACTCCACTCTAATTTTACGTTGGATAGATTCCCACATTTCTGGACTACAAAATATTGCAAATTGGGCTGCCTTTTTTTGCCATTTTTTGAGAACGAATTCAAAGAGTTGAACTACTTTTTTCTTCAAATTTGACTTTCGAGCCATAGCCAATAACTTCCAGATTCACGAACTAAGTTGATGTTTTATTGGATCTCCAGGTTGAGTTTTCTCAAAAATCCATTCATAAAACATCCTTTTAATATTTTGAAGCATTATCAGTATGAATTTGTGTGCAATTTTTTTCAATTAAGATTAACTCCCAAAACACAATTAGATGACGGTTTCACAAATATTCTTCTGATTACTGAGCAAATCATAGAACCCTTTTTTGCTGGTCAAAATTCATGAGAATCAATTGAAACTCGAAAACTCGAAACTCGAGTTCCCAAGCCGGGAACCCTAGTCGATTCAACTTTGCAACCAATATTTTGTGCGGCACACGGTCGAAAGCTTTGGCAAAGTCAATATAAACTTAATCTATCTGGCAGCCTTTCTCCATACTTTTATTCAGTGAACTTACGTAGCGCATCAAATTAGTAACTGTTGACCTTTTCTTGACGAGTCCATGTTGGTATTCCGAGATCAAAGGTTTAACAACGGCATACACTTGCTCGTTCATCAAAATTTCGAAGATCTCGATATTGCTTTTAAAATCGATATTGGCTGGTAGTTTTCCAAGCTGTGAGCGTTTCCAGACTTGTGTATCGGAGAAATAGCCGCAACTTTCCATGCATTGGGAAACGATCTTTCAGTTACCGGTCGGTTAAAGATACTGCAGATCGGAGCGGATAAAGATGCAGCGCAAACATCGGATAGAAAACCTTTAGACGGACTTCACAAACAGTAAAGGGTGAATACGAAATTATTGCGACACATTCAACAGGGCATAATTCGAAGTCGTTGGGAAAAATATTGGACATTCACCATTCAACCGTCTCCAGAGTGTTGAAGCGGTTCCAAGAACAGTTGACGTTGAACTACGGCAAAGGAGCTGGAAGAAAACCGGGAACCAAAAGACGGAGGGAAAGGTGAAGCGGATGATTAAAGCAAATCCCAACGTCTCAAGCCTTGATTTGGCTAAAAAGATCGGCATGTCGCGGAGCTACGTCCAGAATGCAAAGAAGAGAGCTTGATTACATACATACAAGGGAGAGAACTTCCCAAATCGCGATGAGCGGCAACAATCGACGGCTATAACTCGGGCACGGAAGCTCTACGAGAAGATGCTGACAAAATATGGCTGCTGTGAGATGGACGACGAAACGTATATAAAAGCCGATTTTAAGCAAATTCCGGGGTTGGAGTTTTTCACCGGCAAGAGCAAGTTCGATGTGAACGACAAAGTTAAGAAGAAAAAAATCGAAGTTCGCTTCCAAATATCTCGTTTGGCAGGCCATCAGCTCTTGCGGACCGAGGAGTGAGCCCTTCGTGACAAAGGGCACAGTAAATGGCGAGATCTACAAATCTGAGTGCCTTGAATTTTTCTTGCAGCAGCACGACGAAGCTCCGCAATTTTGACCAGATTTGGCATCATGCCACTATTCTAAAATTGTCCTGGAGTGGTAAAGGGCGAACACGAAATTATTGCGACACCGAAAATGTCATGCCAATTTTCTTATAATGTTTAGAATCAAACCAAAATTTCAGGGTAGTTTTATACATAAATTTACTCAAAAATCAAAAAAAAAATTAGTCGATGGAGCCTTGAGTGCAACGCATTCTCGCTCGATGTCCTCCATCAAAGTCGTTACAGTGTCATCCGGTACCAGTTTTTCAGTTGTTTTTTTTTCCATTTTCTTAACATGTTCTTCTCGTCTTTGAATGTCTTCTTGCTCTTCCGAAGTTCCCACTATATTATTGCCCAGTACTGCTCCTTCGGGCACAGTTCCGGACGGTTTGACAGATTCTTGTTCTTTGGAACAAAATGGACAGAATTGGCCTCATAAACTAATAAAAAGGGGGTGTGTCATCATTAGCGCTACCGAAATGACGTCTTGATTGCAAATTATAACCACTATCACTTTCGTTGGAAAGCATCAATACGAATATGCAATTCATTGGAAATTTACGTAACTGATAACAGCTCGCAATTTTCTAATAGATCATCGTCTTGCGTATATAAATAAACGTCGAAAGGATCCCCAAGCGCTTTGTTGATGATGGTACTGACTGGTTACTGTTGAAAGCTGTTGCCCCCGGTAGGTACTATCGCGTGTTTTTAATTTAGTGCAAAAAAGTACTGTGCTATTGAGAATGATTTCCATAATATTTAGATCACGAGTATAAATAACGCGAAAGGTTAATAAAAGGATTGGCAATGTTTTAACATTGTTGAGCTACTGAAAAATCAACATGGCATAATTTTTCTTCTCTCAAGTCTATAAAAATTGGAATGTTAGAGATTCAAATGTTTATTATTAATAAAACTTCCTTACTTCATAAGAATAAAGGGATTATCTTAAAATTAATTAAAAATAACGAAAGATCTTCAGTCTTCACTCCCGAGAGAATGGTAATACTGTGGGCCAAGTTTACGAATTGGCGATCCGCGCATCAAATTACGGTTGCACAAACTTCAAATGAATCTTTCGCTTTGGAACGGGAGTCGTTGTAGTAAAAAACTTGCAAAACGAACATGGCCGCCGTTTGTTGACTGAGAAGGTTTCCTTTCGTTCTCTCGGAACATCCACCGGAGAATCATCGATGATCCCCTCGGCTCCCAGGGGACTGTCACGTTTTCTGGGATGTTTATCGTCACTTGGCAACACTGAGATGACTCGAGCTGGCATCGCCGATTGTCCCGTTTCTTTCTGGTTGCTCTGCCGAATGATTACGGCCCCTTGGAGATAGACCACGGAGCAGCTTAGGATGACCAGAAGGATAGAGAAGGTGTTTTTGTGCATCTTTGATTTTTTTCTTTGGCTATATAAATAAAAACCTTTAACTATTCGATGTCCACACGGAGAGGTTCTTGGTTCAATTGATGCCAGGACCGGGACTGCACAGATCATTTATACCGACGTTTTCATGAATGAATCGGAAAAACACTGGAACATAATATTTGTTGGGAGCTTCCGTTGACGTGATTCCATGCGTTGTTTTAAACAGTATTGTTTTCGAAAAACATCAGCCGATTATCGGTAGTAAATAAGTTGTTTGTGCCATGAAGATCGAAGCATATTGCAACCATTCCAGTTACCAAGCAAAGCTCAGCATGATCTAAAAAAATTTGGGTTGGCATCAGCTTAACCTCATATTACAGAAGACTAAAATGTTTTGTGCATACACAAAATCTCGGATTTTCATGTTCCAAATTTACAAAAGCCTGTTATTTGGAAAAACTATTTTTTATTATTAAAGCGATTTTTGGTTCAAAGTTGCATTGGTCACTCTATCGAAACCAATGTGAAATGGTCCTGGAAACAGCATCACGTTCGCGAATGAATTCAATTTTTTTTTCTTTTTTTAATACGGGTTTCAGTTAAATTTTGTATGACAAAAAAAAGCTTTGTGTGCCAGGTTATCAGCACACCTCCTGTACAACTGCATGCTTCCTCAAGCTACAATTGATAATTCACGATGACATTTTAACCCTCGTTAGAATACTCACAGTAACTTTCCAAATTGTGCTAAGTTCCAACTGATTAATTTCTTTTGTGAGCTTCCAGATGTATTTGCAAAAAAAAAGGAAAATATCAATATATAAAATCTAGAATAAAAGCAAAAGATTGGGAAAATATTTAAACGCTGAGCTTGTCAAGCGATTTAGCTATGTGGGTCTAGTTTGATATAACGATGATTATTGAATTCGTTCTATGTAATAACGTTTAAAAAAGAATCAATTATTAAATGTGTATCAGATGTAACCATATTTAAACAATAATAACATTTATACATTTTTTACCAAAATCTGGACTTCAAAAGTTACGGCCTCGATTTTTTCGATTTTTTCCTATGGGGAGTTTGTTTTTCGTCTACATGGGCGAGGCGTCGCCCGCACTAATCAAAGCATAGGGGAAAATTTTCATCATATCTTTTTGGGAGAATTTAGCAATTCGCGGTCTTTTGCATTTCCTGACAACGTGTAACTTCAAGTTTATATGTTTCACACGCACCGTCTTGCCCGCAGTCCTACTCCTCGTGAGAAATTATAGCAATCATAGTCTCATTAAAACTCTCCCACAAACCATCAAGTTTTTTTAGCCGAACTTCGATCGAGCTGGCCGTACAATCCTCGTCAAACTTCTAAATAAATCTTTATATGTCGTTAAAATTGCATCGAATCACATTGTACTTAGTGGTGAGCTTCCAAAGAGGCACTCGGTCAACCTTCTTCGATGCTGTAGGAATTTTAGTTTGCTGTGTCTGCGATTCTTATTTACTCGCTGAATTATTGGCACGATGTTCGGTTCCGCTAGAAGAAATTTTGGGAAATTATGAAAGGAATGATGTAGTCTCCAAAATGTTCAACTTCGGCTGACATATACCAACTGTGCAGCTTACCCACGAAACTATAAACGTCCTTAGCTATTGTCGATTCAAACTTAGGCAGAATGTGTGGCGAGGTTGTAGGAAGGGGGATGAACATGTAGTACCAAACTAATACCGTATTGGTTTTCATCACTCGATGGTATATAATAAGCCGTCTGCAACTAGGTTCCACAAATGAGGTGATAGTACACCTCCCTGTGGGCAACCACGTTCGCTAACTTTTGTAATTGTAGCCTGTCCTCAAGACGAATGAAGATTCCTGTTACTTAGCATTGCGTTAATCCAGTTAGTTATAACACTAGGCACTCCATGAAGTAGTGCCGCATTCATTATTGATGTAAACGAGACATTATCAAATGCTCATTGGCTAGCGAACGGTAGACAATGTGCAACTCGAGACCCCATACACCCAAACTGTCGATCTCTAAATTTTGTGGGCAGTACCCACGTGCTCTCCAACGAATTGAAGAGCCGCAAATTCGACATCGTAGCGCTACAGGAGGTATGCTGGAAGGGCTCCACGGAACGAACGTACCCAGATGGTCATGCCATCTACCAGAACTGCGGCAACACACACTAGCTTGGAACAGCTTTTATAGTGATGAGAAAGATGCAAAAGCGCGTGATCGGGTGGTGCCGGTTGAGAATCAAGGGCCGGTTCTTCAACATCAGCATCATCAACGTGCACAGCCCTCACCTCGGAAGTACCGGTGACGACAAAAACGAATTTTACGCGCAGATGGAACGTGAATACGACTGTTGCCCAGAACATGATATCAAGATCGTCATCGAAGATTTTAATGCTCAGGTCGGCCGGGAGGAGGAATTCAAACCGACAATTCGAAGGCTCAGTGCGCACCAGCTGACCAACGAAAACGGCCTCAGACTGATAGATTTCGCCGCCTCCAAACGAATGGCCGTACCTTTTTCCAGCACCGCCTCCCACACAAGTACACCTTGAGATCACCGTACCAAACGCAATCACAGATCGACCACGTTTTGATTGACAGCCGGCACTTCTCGGACATCATCGACGTCAGACGCCAGGCGCCAACATCGAGTCAGACCACTATCTGGTGATGGTGAAGATGCGCCCAAAACTCTCCGTAGTGAACAAGACACGAAACCGGCGCCCGCCTCGGTTAAATATCGCGCGACTGAAGCAACATGAGGTCGCGGCAGACTACGCGCAATCGGTCGAAGCAGCGCTGCCGGCAGAAGGCGAGCTTGATGAAGCCCCTCTCGAGGACTGTTGGGATACCATCAAAACAGCCATCAACAGTGCTGCGGAGAATGTCATCGGTTATGTGGAGCGAACTCGACGACACCTACAGAGGAAGAGGCAGCGAGTCCGAATTTTCCAGGAGAAAAAGCGCCGCCTGGAGGTGCTGGAGCAGCTGCATCGTTCCCAAGAAACACGAAATTTCTATCAGAAACTCAACGCATCCCGCAAAGGCTTCGTGCCGCAAGCCGAAATGTACCGGGATAAGGACGGGGGTATCCTGACGGACAATCGTGAGGTGATCACAAGGTGGAAGCAGCACTTCGATGAACACCTGAACGACGCATATGCAGGAGATCAAGACGGCGGCGTAGCCAACGACGAAGAGGAGCCACTCCCAACGATAAGTGAAGTTAAGGAAGCCATTCGCCAGCTGAATAGAAACAAGTCGACTGGGAAGGATGGCATCGCAGCTGAACTCCTCAAAATGGGCCCGGACAAGTAGGCCGATTGCCTACACCGGTTGATAGTCCGGATCTGGGACATAGAACAGCTACCGGAGGAGTGGAAGGAGGGGGTTATATGCCCCATCTACAAGAAGGGCGACAAATTGGACTGTGAGAACTACCGAGCGATCACTGTCCTCAATACCGCCTACAAAGTGTTGTCTCGAATCCTACTCCGCCGCCTAACGCCACAAGCAAACAGATTCGTGGGAAGTCATCAGGCCGGCTTCATGGAGGGACGGTCATGGAGTACCCGGCAACACTGCTTGAAGTGCACTCGTTTGTTTTCAAATTTAAATTAAATTGGAGAAAAACCGAGAAATATATGTTTTTATGTAAGTTTTTCGTTTCTTGTTGCTTCCTAAGTTGTGAAGAATCAGTGTGTGCCGAAGATACTGCGATTTTTCACATCCGTATTTGATTGACGCTAAAAATCGCTTTTCAACAACAATCAAAACACGAGAAGCCGCCATTTTTGCATCGATTCAAGTATGAGAGGTGCAGCAGAAGCCGGAAACTTGGGAATCAACACGAAAGGTGGTAAAGGAACCCAGAAATCTCTGAGAAAGTCATCCGACAACAATCCGGGAAGTACAGGTTCAACAATCATCGCCGAACAACTAAAAGCTATATCTGCCAAACTGGAAAAACTGAACGAGCTGGAAAGTCTTAATAAGGAACATTTGAAAACGATACTTAAGCTTTCCCAACGTGTGGAAAACATCTCAGCGGAAAATCGTCTCCTTAAGCAAGTAGTTCAGGATCTCAGACAGGACAAGATCAAGGAGGAAGTAATAATAAGAAATGTGAAGCTGCAGCATCAAAAACAACACTTGGAGGTCTGCCACAAGATCAGCGAACTTATTGACTTCAATGCACCACAGTTAGTCGAAGAGGTGCGCCCGATAGTACTGAAATCCGAGAACACCGACGCGATTATTGTTAAATCACCATCACCTGGGTGGAAAATTGCGGCTCGTGAAGGGAGTGAAAAATCTTTGCAAATCGTTAACACCTGATCGTCTAGACATCCAGTCGAAAAACAAGGCGAAAATAATCCAGGATCATTTAACCAAGGAAAGACTAAAAATACATAACCGGACATAGGATCTCGTTAAGCTGGGATTGCAGAAACCTTGGATTTATCGAGGCTCAACGTGGATTTTCCATCCGGAGACCAAACAGCGACACCGAATCAAAGACGAGCCTGATATTGAAGACATCGAATTTCTACTAGTGACCCGGAATAACCCAGAAAAGGAAAATTTGGTCAGCAGCAATAAAATAGCGTAGTAAGTTTTATTCAGTTTTAACTCTTTTTAGTTTGATTAGGTATTAGGCTTCGGATTCGTTATTAAATTCTTTTCACGATTTTGATTCTATTTTATCGAATAATAATAAGTATTTCAGTAGTGTTGAAGATTATAGTAATGATTTAAAAACAGATAGCTGCTTATCAATCATTCAAATCAATGCTCGAAGCATATCCAATATTGATAGTTTCGACACTCTTAAATTGACTATTGATAAATTAGGACATAAACCTGACATTGTTATTATAGGTGAAACATGGATAAAAAATACCCTCACACAACACAGCTTTATCAAATTGATGGCTATAATAGTATTTTTCGTGTAGAAGTAGAGGTGTTGGTGGAAGTTTAGCGATCTATGTTTCTTAAAATATCAACTTTGAAGTTATTGAGTCTGATGAGTGTATTTGCGACATTTCAAGTTTTCATTTCATTCAAATTAAAATCAGTTTAAATAAATTTCAACCATTATAAGTATCTTGCTACTACAGACCACCTAACGATTATACCTTCAATAGATTTTTGCAACATTTAGAAAACAATTTAAATTCTGCAAACAACTGTCCACATCTTGTTCTGGGTGACATAAATATCTGATAAACTGAATGATTATTGCAATACATTAATGAGCTATGGTTTTGTTGTATCTAACATTTTCTTAACTCGCCCTTCAAGCCAGACACTTCTTGATCATGTTTGTTATAACCTTCTTGATAATTTATCATTTATCTTTAACGACACCATATTTAATTCCGAAAGTGATAATAATTCTTTTTTGTCTTTAATATAGAGTTTTCAACTTTTGTTGGTTCATCTCTTTGAAAAATGATGACAGCATTTTACAATTCGTTAAACAAATAACTCTCTTTCAGGAAACGTAATATTTTTTCTTCTTCGACAGGATCGTTCGATAGGGCATTTCTTAATGATGTATCAATTTGGTAGGTGTCTCTGGCTCCTTGAAACTCGGGACATTCGATAATTATATGTTCTACCGTGAGTCTTACTTGGCATACGTCGCATATTCTTGCTGATCCACCTGATATATAATGTCGATGAGTGCTTCTGGTGTGCCCCACCCGAAGCCTTGATAACAACACCTGTTCTTTTCTGTTCTCCCAGTCGGATAATAATTTTATTTACACTCACTTTCTTTTAACGCTAGACAGACAACAAAAAGAAAAGTTTAAATATAAAACCGATTCTCAAAGAATGAATCAACTTCTTACAATGCGTTTTTCACCTACTTATATGAGTCATTTTGAGGAGCCGAACCAATTCTATGATTACTTTTCCACAACAGTCTTGAAAACTTTACACGAATGTACCAAAAAATTAAAAATAAAATCTTCCTCAGAAAAACTAACTCCATGGATGTCGGATCAACTATTGAAACTTATAAATTGGAACAAAAACGTGAGGGATAAGAGAAGGAAGTATTTAAAAATAGGGAAGTCAGTTGATCATCTAAATGTGAAGTTACATGACTTAGACAACAGGATTAAAATTTATTCGCAAGCTTTGAAACATAACTATTACACAAATACATTTGCAAATTCCAAAAATTCAAAAGAAACATGGAAAAACATAAATGAAGTGCTGGGTCGTGTTGCAAAATCATCATTAGTAAATGAAATTCATGATTTAGATGCTAACACCATAATTACAAATAAGCAGTTGATTTCCAATGAATTCAATAAATATTTTCCATCGATTGGGCACATTATGGCTTCTAAACATACATCAAACAGCACAGACTCAATAAATAAAAACAAAACTTTAAATTTTAATAACAGTACAATATTTTTAGAACCTACAGATGAGATGGAAATAACTAGTTTGATCAAATCATTTTCAAATAATACGAGCGCTGGACATGTTAATATAAGTGTTTATCTGTTAAAAGCCATAGTTGATGTTATCAGTCCAGTTTTAAGTAATATTTTTAACCTTTGCATACAAAATGGAATATACCCCACTAATTTAAAAATAGCTAAAGTAACCCCAGTTTACAAATCAGGCAATCCATCACTTTGCAATAATTATAGACCAATCTCAGTTCTCCCTACGATCAACAAAGTTTTAGAAAAAATACTTTCTAAACGATTGATTTCCTTTTTAAATAACAATTCTTTCTTTTATTCAATGCAATACGGTTTCAGAGAGAAATCTTCTACAACCAACGCTGTGATTGAACTCACTAACAGCATTCAATTAAGCCTCTACAAAAAAGAAAATGTTCTTGGGTTATTCCTAGACTTATCCAAAGCGTTTGGTACTGTGAACCGAGATATTCTTTTGGAAAAACTTTTCTCTGCTGGAGTTCGCGGTACAGCCTTAGATTTATTAAAAAGTTATTTGACAAACCGATCGCAATACGTCAGCTTGAATACCCACCGGTAGCTCAACACTATATTTTAATATTGGTGTTCCACAAGGATCTGTTTTAGGACCAGTATTTTTTATTATCTACCTCACTAATATGGCTCTTTCACTTTTAAAGGGAGAATTAAGACTCTTTGCTGATGACTCATCGATTTTTTACCATAGTGATAGTCATACTACTAACGATTATCATGTAAGCAGCGACCTGACTCTGCTAAGTGATTACTTCCGTATTAATAAACTGACACCAAATCTTGACAAATCCAACACATTAAATTTCAAATGTAGTTTTCGTTCTTTGTCGAATTCCTTACTTATTACCAAATCCACATTTCCAAGTGTTAAAGTTGTCAAAGAATGTAAATACCTTGGTATTATTCTCGATGAACATTTAAGTTGGAACCAACATATTAGTCACTTATTATCAAGATCAAATAAAGTTATGGGCATTGTATGAAAAATTAGAAGAAGAGTACCAACTGTGTATTAATAACAATTTATCATTCACTTGTTCATTCGTACTGACATACTTGGTGTCAACCTGGGGCAACGCATGCAATAGTCATATCAACAAAGTCCAAATCACACAGAACAGAATCCTACGCCTTATATACAATCTTCCTGCCCGCAGTCACATTGCTGATCTTTACAATAGTAACAATAATATAATTCCAGTTAGAGGTTATTCAGATTTGTAGCTTCATTTTTCAAAGTCTTACTCAAAGTACTCAAAGGATCTTTCAATTAATAATGTTCAGTTAAAAAAGCAATTATAGATATTCTTATTACAAACTCATTTAGTATCAACACTACTTAAATCTTATGATACTTTTACCTTATAATTTTTCTTACTCTGAAATTCAATTATCAAGAAGAATGTTTGTTAAATATTATTCTAAATTTTGTTTTGTTTTGTTTGTGTAAATATTTTACTTTATAATTATTAAATTTTGAAACCATAAATAAAAACATTTTAGTCGAAGATAGAATTTTTAGGGTTTAGCTAGCATAGGATATACTCCTAAAACGGTGTATCCAGTGGAGTATAAAATCAAAAAATGTAAATGTTTGTGTATAAAACTGAATAAAGAAATTAAACTAAACTAAAACGACGGACCAGATGTTCACATTACGGCAAATCCTAAAAAAATGTCGGGAACACCAAGTCCCTACGCTCCATCTATTCATCGACTTCAAAGCCGCATACGACACGATCGACCATAACGAGCTATGGAAAATTATGGACGAGAACGGCTTTTCCGGGAAGCTGGGGGCTTCGACAAGGTGATGGTCTGTCCTGCATGATGTTCAACGTGGCGCTAGAAGGTGTTATTCGACGAGCGGTGGGCGAAATGCGGGGCACGATTTTCAACAGATCCAGTCAACTTATCTGCTTTGCCGATGACATTGATATAGTCGGCAGATCATCTGCGGCGGTGGAAGACATCTACCGCAAACTGAAACGCGAAGCAGGAAGGATTGGGTTGATGATTAATACGTCCAAGACGAAGTACATGCTGGCCTGCGGATCCGAGACCGACCGGACCCGCTTGTCCAGTAGTAACAAGGTCACGATCGACGGCGACGAGCTGGAGATAGTCGAAGACTTTGTCTATCTCGGCTCACTGGTGATCGCAAACAATGACACCAGCCGTGAGATCAGGAGGCGAATTATCAGCGGAAGTAGTGCCTACTATGGACTCCACAAGCAACTGCGGTCGAGAAGACTTAGCCTTCGCACGATGTGTAACCTGTGTATGACGCTCATTAGACCGGTTGTTCTCTACGGGCACGAGACATGGATATTGCTCGAGGAGGACCTGCGCACAGTCGGAGTATTTAAGCGACGAGTGTTGAGAACCATCTTTGGCGGAGTACAGGAGAACGGAGTGTGGAGGCGAAAGATGAACCACCAGCTCGCGCGACTCTACGGCGAACCCAGTCCAGAAGGTGGTGAAGGCTGGCCGGATACGCTGGGCGGGACATGTAGCGAGAATGCAGGACGACTGTCCTGCAAAACAGGTGATCGCTG
Source organism: Uranotaenia lowii (assembly GCF_029784155.1). Lineage (NCBI taxonomy): Eukaryota > Metazoa > Arthropoda > Insecta > Diptera > Culicidae > Uranotaenia > Uranotaenia lowii. The sequence continues at coordinate 183,943,377 of NC_073692.1, read as the reverse complement.
CCAATCCCAAGTGGAGATGTGCGAGTGGGATGTCCCAGTAGTTGGAGAATGGTTGCCATGGACCGAGTGAATTGAGTAAATCATGTAAATAAATAAACAGTTATTCTTGTTATTTAGACCATTTTCCATATTTTTTATTTTTGTCAATTTAAGGTAGCGGAAAGCTGATTTCCGGCTCAAATTTTGACAAACAATTCTTTTATGCGAGTTTTGAGTTCAGTTCAAAAAGCAAAGCCTCTTTGCCAATCTACGTACCCGACAACTGTGTCGAAATAAAATCTGGGTTCCCATGCGGCACGTTTTTCTGAAGAGCACGAAAACACGTTATCACATGAAATGAGCTGAAACCGAAAGGTACTCAATATATTTTTAAACTTTAAAGGTTGGGATTATCACGCGATATTTTTTCCATTAAACATTAACCTTTGCGCATCTTTGATATGGCGTTGTGTGGTGCGCTTCTTCCATTGGATTCTGATTAAGGTACCGATGAAAGTAATTATTGTTTTTTTTTTCAATAAAAAGATTATCTCTCTGATGTAATGTGTCGAAGGGATTTATAATGAAAATTATTGTCGTAGGTCGGTAGAAAACTACATCATAGAAGACATTGTACCTATTCAGGATTGTAAATTAGTACTCCGATTTTGAGATTTGATCGCGGATTCAAACATGTTCAGTATATAAACTACCTGATTATCTTTTTTATGATACGTCTTGAAAAGTACACCGACATCAATTTTAACGAAAAAAAAAATCAATAAATTTAAACCTTAGTTCATTTCGGTAAGAGAGATTATATGTCGATAACTCTCGATTTTTAAGGGTTATTTTTAAGCAACATAAATCGATTTGGACTTCAATTTACATTCTTAAAAAAAGTTATAAAAACTCCAAGTCATCTTTTTGGATTGCTGCATAAAAGGGGTCCACGATGAAATTGCCACATCCAAAATTGATTCGCCAAATTCGAGTTTTCATCCGATTGCCATCAAATTTTCAGGGATTGAAAAATAACTATTAAACTTCATTTTACAATTTTACTCGTATTTTATTTACAGTCCATACGCAAATGCCCGCTCCTTGGCCTAACCCCGGCCATAAGATTCTGCACAACCTGTGAATCAATCGTTTTTTGCATGTAAACCCGTACTTTCTTCAGTTTCTCGACTGTTTTCACTACCTCAGGTCGTTTAAGAAGGTGCTGCTTCATAATCGCCCAGTACTTCTCGATGGGGCGGAGCTCCGGAGCGTTGGAAGGGTTGAACATTTTCGGCCCAAAATTGACCTCATTGTCCGCATACCACTTCAGCACGTCCTTGGAGTAGTGGCATGAGGCCAAATCCGGTCAGAAGATTGTTGGGACGTTGTGGGCCTTCAGAAGAGGAAGCAGCCGCTTCTGGAGGCACTCTTTCATGTACACCTGTCCGTTCATCGTGCGCTGGGTCACGAAAGGTGCACTCCGCTTCCCCCACGTGCAGATGCCTTGCCAAATCGGGATTTTATTCGCAAATTTGAACATCTTCCGAGTGCGGACATGCTCCAGAACGCTGAACTTATCCTTGGCCGTGAAAAACAGGTTGCCGGGGATCTGTTTGAAGTCGGCCTTCACATATGTTTCGTCGTCCATGAAGCAGCATTCCACTTTCGTTAGCATGTTGAGGTACAGCTTCCTGGCACGGGTTTTGGCGGACTTGTTCTGCTTCTCTTCACGATTAGGGGCCTTTTGTACCTTGAACGTTCGAAGCCCAGCATTAGTTTTGGCCTTCGGACAAAACTTTGGCTTAGATGCAGCTTCTTAGCCACATCTCTAACGAAGGCGTTCGGGTTTCGGTTGAAGGCCCTAACTACGCGGTTGTGATTTTTGGTATTGTGCGGAATATTTTTTCCTTCATTTCTGGGCTTCCGATCGGTGGTCTTCTCGAACCGCTTAATCACTAGCGACACCGTGTAATTTGCGATTCCCAACGTTTTAGCTATGAAACGAGGTGAGAGATCTTTGTTCTCGTGATGAATGCGCAAGACTTTATCACGCACGAGCTGTTCATTCGACTCCATTCCGCGAGTTTTGATCACAGGACTTTAAAACTTGCAGGATGTAAACAATGCAATATGATTTAAATTCACCCTAATTTTCTATAAATTCGACCCAACGGTTTAAAAGGTAGAGCAATTTGATAGTGTGGCAATTTCATCGTGGACACCCTTTACATTAAATTTAACTGTTTTGTTTTATTCACAGTCAATCCATTCGAACAGGTGTCCTTCGGGCAGTAAACTTAAGTCAATTTTGTTTAACATGTTAAAAGGAAGGTGAGAACATTGTATTCAACGGATTGAAACAAATTTTGAGTTCTCTCTCAAAGTATTTAAAAATGTAGAAAATCTTGCTGAATACTTTCAAAACTTAACTTATTTCCACTACAAGAACCAAGAATTACATTTGATAGGATAATAAAATATGATGTGATACCTCACTATCGGGAAAAAATGTACATTCTTCCATTAATAGAATATATTTTGAAGTTTCGTTAGTGAGCCACCAAATGTTTTTGATCATTCGATTAACGACGGTCAATAGCAGCGTGTATAAGTCATTGAAAAAATAAATAATTCAACCACTCACCGCCCGATCCAGCATGGCCGTCAGCGAAATCGGTGTCCAATTGACACCCCCGTCCAGACTAACGATGCAAACCGACCGATCGATGTAGCAGAACAGTTTCCCGACCCGGTACACTTGTTTGCCACTTTCCCGACGACCGGGCATTGGCGCAAAAATGATACCACGTTCGGCACACCGTTGCGAAACCAGCTCCTTAAATTCCAACGTTGGTGCCGAATCCACGTGAACGTCCATCATCGTGGGAGGTTTCGGTGGCGGCGGAATTGAGCTGCTGCTCGATGTATCCATAGGTTCCGGGGATCCCGAAGAAACGCCGCCACTGGTAGTCACTCCAATCGAGCGCTGCATGAGCTCCAGTGCTTTGCGGAAGCTTTCCTTGATGTTGGTTTGCCGGACTATTTCATCGGTGAACTGTGACTTCCAACCTTGGTACCAACGGGTGACCTGATCGAAGTTAGGTGATTGGTTGAGCCAGAGCACCAGCGTTTGAATCCATTTGGGGAAGAAGAATTTGTCTAGGATAGAAGCCATTTGAATGGTGGAAACCAGTTCGTTCCATTCCCAGACTTGGTTGAAGATCTCTGGAATAAATAGGGAAAAACCGAATAAGTACCATTAAAAAGTTAAAAAAACGAATTTACAACTGTTTGCTTATTGTTTAATCGTAGTCAGGTCTGGGCGTCAGTTTAACATTTTTGGAAGTTTCAAGGCTTTTATTTTTTTTGCACATCTTTTTTCTTTCGAGGACCCCTATTAAATTCATGAGATCTTTAAATTTGCATAACAAATCATTTGTAAATGAGCCCAAAAAGTCTTGTTCTGAAACCGACCTGCACAATAATTTCAGTTTGAAAAACTTCCAACGATTAATCAAGTAGATTTAGCCCAAGTGCTTTTCTTTTTTTTAAATAATAAAAACACGATTCGTGAAAAACCTGAAATCAGCTATCAAATAAATACCTACTCAAAAATCTCTTTTGTGTGTTATAAGAACTATCTAAAAAAATTAAAAAGAAAACTTCGTGGCCATATATTGTCTCGTATGCAGAAGAGGGTTGAAAAAACGTTTGATTTAATAGTGTTCGTGAAAAAATGTCAAAAAAGGAGAACATTCTTACCTAAATCTTGCTGCAGGGGATTGATAACGAGCTCCGTCAGCCTCAGCTCTAGCTTCGGAATGATGTTTTTGGTCAGGAATACCTGCAGATGTTCCTCGGCCATTACACCCTTCCAGGGCGTAATCATGGCCCGCGCCGAACGATCCTCCGGATTCCATGCCTTCAGTGCTTTGCTCAGTTTTTCCCGAATCGTCGGGTAGATGTTGTCTTCCATCTTGTTGCCCAAAATACCGGCCCACGGTTGAATCCAGATGTGTATCGGAATGGTATCGGTGAGGGGATCCCATTCGATGACAGCGGTGTTAAGCTTACTGAGAATAATCTGCTCCAGAACGTTGTCCAAAATCCAGGCCGGCAAAAGAGGAGCCCAGGCGTCGAGCAGAGCTATCATCGGCTGGTGTAGTCGCGGATCCCAATTAGAGGCGGCCGTGCGAATACTAGGGATTACTCCGGACCATACCAGACCCGAGTATGGATCCAGAAGATTTCGTTTCTCGGTATCGGTCGATCCAAGAATTGAACGCCAGCTTTTGATAAGTTCTAAATGGCGTGTGGGATCGACAAACGGGTTCCATTCCTTCAATCTGGCTGCTATGAGCGGGGCAACTACTCCTGGAGCTAAATCTGCCAAGCCGAATTCCTTGTACTCGGAAGGATAATCACATTGGATTCGGATAAAGATCTTCTCACAATCCTCTAGTGAAACCGAACCATCTTCTGGTTCTACTAAAGCCTTCACTAACTCTAGCGCTCCCTCCAAAGTCTGGATGTAATCCTTCTCGAGTTGGGTAATGCGAATAAGATTTTCTTTCTCAATTTCCAGCTGCTCTTCCCTGTCCTTAGCGGAACATTTCTGTTTATCGATCGAGATGATATCCTGTTCGCACATTTCGACCATCAAGTTTAAATTGTGCATCAATTCCGGCAGTGCAAAATTCTTCGTGTCCTTACTAGATTTCGCCTCGAAGAAATCTTCATCGACCATCTTAGCCTGTCCGAGTGCATGGTATCCACTTAACACTCGGCTTTCCGGTCCAGTCATATCGATCACCTTCACCTGGCTCGCTTTAGAGGAGTTTCGATCAAAGGGAGCATACGAACGTTTACCCTTTTCGATAACGTCCTCCACGCTCTTGTAGAAGTATCGACCCTTGTGCTGTTTATCTTTGCGCCAGTGCTGATCGTCATCTTTCTCCTGAAAAGGAAACATTGTTTTTAAATATTTGTTTAAAAAAAAAGGCAAACCTCCTACCTTGGCCTTAATTTCCTCCTTATCCTTCTTCTGCTTTGGTTCCATTACGACGGTCTTCTTCTCCGGGCCATAAGCTCCGATGGCTCCCCTTCCCTTTCTCAGGTGAGCCTGAATCGGTGCTGCGATACCCTGCAGATCTTTTCCCAAACCTTTGCCCGGTTGATAGCCCATCTGAAGCAACAGCTTGGCACCTATTCCCTTGGTGTGTTGTTCCCAATTTCCGACGCCTTTACCCAGCGAAGCACTCTGACTCGCAGTAAACTTGCGGAACCCAGCCATCGATCGAAAATCATCCGGCTTCGGAACCGCTTCCGATTCCGACTCAGAACTGGTCCCAGACACCTTCCCCTTCTTCGAAGCTCCGAACCTGGGACGCATTTGCACCTCCCCGTCATCATCTTCGTCCTCTTCCTCAACCTTTTCCTCTTCTTTCTTTTTCCCCGATTGCTGAATCCCACCGGACACGAAATCGATCGGACCACTATAGCCACCCTTGGAGGATTTCTTACCGGTCCCTATCAGCTTGTTCCGACCCCTTCGGGAAGGACCCGCCTCTTCCTCGTTTTCTGAATCTTCCTCGTCAGCCCAGATGCCGTAGATTTGCTGGTTCTTGGTTGGCCTTCGGCGACCCCGATTCGGATTGAACTCGTTGTCCAGATCGAAATCAGTGATCTCGAACCGTTCGTATTCTTCGTCGGCCATAATTTGCCGGTATATGCCCACAATTCACAGAAAAATCACGAAATAACTCGAATAAACCGAAAAAACGCCCGAAAAACGATTTGCGGATTTTATGTTTTTTTTGTTTACCAGCAGCAGTGGGTACAATAATTATGCTCCGCACTTTTCGAGCGGTTTATGTTTTATGCTAGCACTGAAAAAAATCATCTGCAGGATTTCGATTTCGAAATTAATTTTAATTTTCATGTGAAATCAAATATAAAAAATAAAATTTAACTTTCATCCATAACTCTAAAAGGCTAATGAGGTGAAGGTAGTGAAAAGTTGAAATTGTCTAATTGATTAATCACCTTTAAAATGTTTGAAACTTTTTTGACAAAAGTTCTGATCCGATTTGTCAATTCTTTGGTGTACAAAAACAGTTCAACACATTTTAACTGATTACTTTGCGAGGTGAATTTTTTCCACCCCTCTTTCGAGGTAAATTTTACCTTTTTTTCATTCACCTAGCAAAAAGGTAAATTTTACCTTTTTTCAATTTACCTAGCAAAAAGGTAAATTTTACCTTTTTCGCATTCACCTAGCAAAATAGTAAATAATATCGTTTTCCCATTTACTGATTTAAAAGGTAAATGCTGGTTGGTTTGATTGTTTTCTTCAATAAGAATTAAAAAAAAATACAAAATTCTTTCAAAAATGATATTTATTGGAGATAAATAGGGACTGGTAATTCGGCTTCGCGTTCTTCTGAGCCGCTATGGCCGCTGAATCCACCTGCGTTGCGTACATTCATGGCCTCCTCCGTTCAACTAATCCGGTCAGGTTCGGCTTTTCCGGTTGGAGGATGACGTGAAATACACCTTAAAGCTCTATGGGCCGATCTGAAACAAAATCAATAGTATTATGACGAGAACCAGCACAACTAAATGATATTTAAGAACACTTACCATTCTATTCCGATTTTCACATATTAGGCACAAATCAAAACTTGTTCCTAGAATGACAAAACAGCTTAACCTCAATGAACGGGTTCGGCGAATAGTTACTTTTTTTTTTAGAAGAATTGTACCGTTTTGTTTGGCTCAATCCAGGTCAATTACACCTCGCTACGAGGTAAGTTTTACCTTATTTGGATTTACCTTTTTTTTCTAGGTGAATTATACTTTTTTATCGAGCTCAATCCACCTCGCTACAAGGTAAGATTTACCTTTTTTGGATTCACCTTTTTTCTCGGTGAATTGTACCTTTTTTCAAACCCCGATTCAGGTAAATTTTACCTCACTGTGAGGTGAGTTTCACCTCGAAGAGGTAGAAGTTACCTTTTTGGCTTTCACGAGCGTTCACCTTTGCTAACTCGGTAAATTTTACCTTTTTATTATTTTCCGTGTACCAAACTAAGCAAATGCTTTGGGCTTTTGCTTTGCTTGATTTCGAGCAAAGTAAAAGCTACCGAAGCAATTGGGATTGGGCCTGCTAAAAAGAATAAAGCCTGCTCTTTACTCTTACACAGATTTCCATAAGAATGACAGCTAATCGGAGTGAAATTGGAGTGAAGGCTATTTCTCTCTCTGTTTAACACACGAGAAATTGTATACCGGGACTGCGAGCGCGCCCATCGCCCATTGCTAAACCTTATTCATACCACTAAATAGGTGGTATGAATAAAAAAATAGCAATTGCTTCGATAGCTTTTACTCTGCTCGAACTTTTGAATGGCAACATTTGAAAGCATTTGCTCAGCTAGATATGAAAAAGCTGAGTAAAACATTTACTTTCAACCTGCTCCGGATTAAAAATATGCATGCCATTCGAAGATATTGACTAACAAAACTGCTCGAAAATAGCAAAAGCAATTACTAGAGCTTTATTCATATCAGCCAATATCTCTCGGTATCAGAGGTGCCAGGTCGTTTTGTCAAAAATCAGGACACCGCGAAGAAAAAATCAGGATTTTTCAGGACACCACAAAATTGGTGAAAACAATATGCAGATCTGCTTAGGCTGCATAACTAAAGGCGAAATATAGGTGCTGAAGACGCCTCGAATTATGCAACTGAAGCGAGAATAACCTTGGCTGGCCTGCAGTTAATATCGAAAAACCTCATTTAAATGTCATTTGAATCGAAGAATCTCATTGGTTTAACTGGTTAAACTATTTTATTAAAGATTTGTTTGATGTTCTCATCATTTAACAATAAATTTAGTTATAATTAGGATATTTTTTTGAAAATCAGGACAAATCAGGACATTTTAAGAGCCATTTTCCAAAAATCAGGACAATTCAAGCGTTTTTGAAAAATCAGGACGGTGTCTCAAAAATCAGGACAAATCCTGATAAATCAGGACACCTGACACCCCTGCTCGGTATAGCCACCGCCTTCCAACTTTCATCTCGAGACTCGAAACACATGTGCAGTACTGTGTTGCATTCATTGTCCAAAGTTTTACGATTTTTGGAACATTATTTATGAAAGTTTGCTAGTTTTTGGTTATTATTTACCGGATTTTTTCACAGTTTTTGATTATAAGTACCGTAAATATTACAGATTTTGATTTAAAAAGAGTGGATTGGATACAAATTTGTTGCTAGATTTTGTTCAATTTGTTTCAATTTATTGTGAATTTTTATTAATTTTTCTCTATGCTGCATCAAATTTCTATTTGCTTCACCCAGGTATTGATAAGTTTTCAGTAAAATTAATCATTTTTTTTATATTTATTACGGCGCGTTCGTAAATAATTATTGATGTTTTTAGGTGAAGCATCATGATGCAGTCGATAGATTTTTTTAGTAGATGTCAAATCACTTTCAATGCTTTTGCATACGTTTGTTTATAATTTATGAACGCCAGCATCGAAAAAAAAATCTCTTCGATAGAAAAAAATCATTTTACGAACACGCCGTCAGATTTTACAAAAACTTAAATCTGGGAATTATTTTTGTTCGCCGCCTCTGAACATTCGAGCAGTTTCCGGCATCTGGAGAACTGTCACTTTTTCGAGTACTTTTTATGCTGCGCTCTTTGTTTATATCCCCGGTGGAAGCGCGTGGTTTTGTTTACCTTGTGTAGCCCGTGTAGCCTCGCATCGTTTCTCACACGCCGGGATATTTTTTCCCGTACCTTCGCAATCTTTTCACGCGCGTATCCTTTTTTGCTGCCGAAAAGAGTCCTGTTCCCTCGATTCGATTCGCTTGTATATAGCCGGGATTGCATCCGTGCCACGGGTAAGTATTGGTGTTTCTATATATTTCCCGATGTTCGATTCCCACTGTAGTGGTTCTTCTCTTGTTCTCGACCGACAGGATTCTGATCTGCTGCAGAAACGGCAGTACATAAAACATCATCCCGTTTCGGATTCGCAGGCGGCACAAGAAGAGCGAAGAAGTGGAACCCCTCGCGCGCGTCCCTGTTGTTGCAATACAAAAGGATATACGGCCGTATTCCGTATTCCCATCAGTCAATTTCGAAGGGGGACAAGCTCAAATCTGCCGGCCGCGCGGCTCAATCGTTCGCAAGTTCAAGTGGAAACCGGACGCAACATTTTTACGTGCGTGCGTATTTTTTGGCAAAGAAAGTGCGTCGCGGCCAGTTCTTGGGGGAGCATTAGCAGTTTTTTTGTGAGTGCGTTTGCCTGCCTGGTATCAGAAGCATTTTGCTGCAGCAAACCGGGAATCTCTTGTGGATTGAATTGGAAGGATATAAAAGATTGATAATTTGCGGTAGATTTTGAAAAGCTAAACCCGGTTATAAGTGCATTCATAATTAATATACATTAAGTGTAAGATAAATTCCAAAAGTAAAATATAGAATTTGTGCTAATTGGGCATAGGGAGAAAAATCCAAAAATAAACAACAAAACTGTGGTTGAACAAATAAAAAAAAGTTAAGTGGTAGTGAATCATTGCAAGCAAGCTGCTCCTGGAAAGTTGAGTCCCTGTGGACAATACCCAAATAAAAAACCAGCTACAAATACGCATCAAAATGGTACAGGTAAGAATCTCGGCGTTTCCCCCTTTCTTAGATTTCGACCGAACGTACTGTTCTTGGCTGGTTGTCCGCTTAAAATGCTTTCGTTACGCGATTTTGGATGCCGCAAGAGAGAAACTTGTTTCATTTAATTGTGGATTGAGGCATGGATTTATAATGAAATTTAGGTACTGGTTGCTTTCAATGCGAGCGTTTGGAAGTCATCAATGTTGACTTTAGAAAGGTGAAATTTATGTTTTGAACAATTTCCTATTCATCCTATTATTTCCCATTTATCCTAAATTTATCAAAATTGGCTATTTAATTATTTTAAACTTTAAATTAAAAGGGAACCTAACTGTTTCACCTACATCGACTGCTATTTCCTAAAACTAATAAAAAGGAACTACAAAAGCAATATTGCAATTCTAGAGTGTAAAATCTAAAAACTGAATCTCGATCCTCGAATTTCGATTTATAATTTTAAATTTTAGATTTTCGACTCGGCTTTAGATTAGGCTCGGAAACTCTACGACAAACTATTGACAAAGAAATCGGATTGTGTTATCATGGATGATGAAACCTATATTAAATTCGACTATAAAATTCTGCTTGGACCAGGAAGGGAAAGCACGGTGGTCACAGAAACGAAAAAACCGAGAACTTAAAATCGCATTTGGATACCGGGAATTAAGACCTAAAAACTGTGAAAAATCAACGAAAGGAAACAAAAATTAGTTTTTGGTTCCAAAATCAGGGATCGAACCCAAAATTTCAAATTCAGAATTATTATTTAAATTTCTATGTCAAAATTCAATAGTTCAAAAAATCACAAATTTTTTAAACTAAAAATTACTCTGATATCTCTTCAATTACCTAAGAATTTATAAAAAATCCATTTTCACCGGAATTTAGAGTTCAAAACTGTCTCAAAAAATGAGATAAGAAATTGAAAAAGTCTCTTGACAGTTTTTTTTAGTTGGCCCTGATTTGACAACGTCTTTAAAGCTAATTCTAGAAACTATAATAAAACATCCAACACAATAGTTTTATTCGACCTTGTAGACAGAGCTCTCACTAGCTGTGTATGTATGTATGTATGTTGATAATCCACCATGGGTGCACGGATTCACCGCAGTTTGACCAAAGTATGGAATAAAATTTATTATTTAGATGACCCCCACATTCCATACCCGGCACCATGGCTTCGTGTGAACTGTTATGAAGTGTATGCTTTATGTGTCCATGTAAGTATATCTTTGGAAGAACAATTCGAACAGATACGCAACCAGTTTCAAATGTATAACATGTTCAATATTATATTATACATGCAGAAAAAATCCAAAATACAAGCGCTAATAATCATAGCAGCTTTGCCTACTAGCGACACGTCGCATACGTCGCGACGTTGAAAATAATAACGACGTACCGCAAGTTTCCTTGGAGACGATTGATGCGATTGATGTCCTAAGGAAAATGTACAGTAAATAACATAAACAATGTTCGAGTACTACATCGAAATCGCCTACTGGACTGAAAAAAGAAAAACAAACCTGCGAATGACAGAAATCTCGCTAGTAAAAAAGCGTCGCTAGTCCTACTGGCGCTATTCGGTTTGGTGCTTTACAAATAATACATTTACTACAGGTATTCCGGCATCCGTGTATATACCTGGCCAGCTGGCATCTGATTGAACGTTCAAATTCATACAATCGAAATAACAATATCAAAGAAAGAAAGTAAACAAGAACATTCTCACCAAATCGTAGGAATTAATTGAGGCACTTAGGATCAGAGGGGTGCAAGTGATTTTTTATCAAAACTGAGATAAACTGTTTTTTGGATAGTTAAAGTATAGATTAACATTCTGTAGAAGACACAGGTCACAAGAAAAATTATTTCGATATTTTTAAGCTATTTATAAAAAAACGTGTCAATGAAAATCCTGTTTCGTTTGGTGTCAGAAGGGTGCAAGTGCACTTGCACCCTTCTGACACCAAAGGATTATACTTTTAGGCTGATTTCATTAGAACGTATACATTTTTGTCAGTTGAAAACAACATCATCTAGCTCCGAATAGGATTTTCTACTGGTTCTGACCAGGATAATCCAAAGTCCTCAGATAGAGAAGTGATGAAAATAGATTCAGGTGTAACTTCGTCGGCATAAAAAACTCATAGTTATGTATACAAAAAATTCTAAAATATTTTTTTTATGGCAAATTTAGCCAATGCTAATAGGGATAAAAGGCAAACACAAAACGCACTTAACAATATTTTTTTGGCAAATATATCTAAGAAAAATCTTTCGGATGAAAGCTCAGAGGATTTAAATAACTGTTTAGGAAAGAGGCCTGGTATAATTAGACCAAAAAAGAAAAATTAAACATCCACGGTTCGTCTGGATAATCAGAAGGTGCTGCTGCTGCAGTTGCTAGCGAGAATGAGTCCATTCCTGGAGAGTCAACTGGCCATTCATCAAGACCCCAAAGACGCCAACGAAATCAGGCAGTCTGGAAACTCATCTTGCGATAAAAAGCTACGAAACCAAGGGGAAGCGTACGTTGGTTCTACCGGAAAAAGCGACCAGCTAAACAGTTAATTCCAATGAATGAACACATATGCAGGTATTCTTGTGTATCCACCATTAAGGAAAAAGAGAGATTGAAAGTTTTCAACAAATTCTGGGAATTAGGATAGTGGAACTTGCAAACCTCGTTCATTATGAGTTGCCTAGAAATTTGAAGCCCGAAAACGTAGAAAATTAAATGTGTGAACAAAAACAAAACATCTAGTATCATACTGAAAATACTCGTTACATACAGCTTCCAAAAGGATGCTATCATATTGTTTGGAGTCAGAGGGGTGCAAGTGTCATTCTTGGGGTCAGAAGGGTGCAAGTGAAAAATATCAATAAAATTAGTTCGCCGTTTTAACATAAATATCGCAAAAACTTTGGTTTTTCTTTCAGAATCGTTCATTTTAGACATCATGAGACACACTCCATTGAAAATTTAGTAGAAAAATTGATTCGATAATTTTGATTTAGAAAAAAAACTTTGAGGCCCGTTTTCTCGAAATCATCATTTCGGCACTTGCACCCCTCTGATCCTAAGCGCCTCAATTCCTAATTTTTCCATGAGAGGGATGCGTTGGCTGATAGGCAACTGTTTTGACATGAACCCAACAGTTTTCTGCACAAGCCAATCCACATTCTTCCTTCAGCATCACACGACAATTCTAGCACTGACCATACTGACTGGACACTCGATTTCGTTTTCTGGATAATTTTTCCAGAAAAAAAAACAAAAAAAATCATTTTTCCAACAGTACGCAATGTCGATTCCAGAGTGCGCATCGATCGATTTGAAGAAATGCTATCCCAGTTAGGAAATGCCACCCAACTTTAAAAATAAAACACGCAATTTCTACGATAAAATCGGGTTAAAAAGGACCATTTTTCCTACAGGGCATTTTTTGTCAATTTTTTCAGGTTCGCCACCTGCCGTCGGTATTGCGAACCTGCAAAAGCTGACAACAAAAAATTAGACAGAAAATGGTTGAATTTTTGTTCTAAGAGTCAAGTCAGTGTGGTCAGTGATTCTAGGTTCGCCCCTTAAACAAGCAGCAATCACTAAGAACTAACACGTTCCCTTTCACAAATTCCACGACATAACTGCATCGAGCCGACAAAAACCTGTATCTTTCTACCTGTTTTCACTACTCGTGATAAATCACTTTAAATTTCTCAACATTTTACAAATACTTTGTTCTTTACTTAATAAAACCCACGATTCATAGATATTCGAACAAATTTAAGCTCAATTCTAAACCCCCATGTCCTTGATACTTGTATATCTTTTGCAAGTTTTTTCTTTCTTCTTTCATCGCAACTTGTAAGCCAAAGCAGGATGCCAAGCATGGCAAAAATCATGTTTCGTAGGAACACACGAAATAAAACATCGTACACAATAATCACGACTCCTCTCAACGTCACTTTCTGATGATTGCTTTTTCATCATGATTTTGTTCATACGAATAACTTGCATTCGATAAGTTAATTTTCGAAATGGCCTCATAAGCTACTGGCCCATATTTCTGTAACTTTACACTAGCTTACTAGCTAGCCAGCTGAGTCATAGCAATCAATCGCAGCAAGCCGGGGAAATTCGGCTCATGCACAAACACGTCACAACGGAAGGAAAAAAACTAAACGATGCCAACTTGGTAACACCCGCGTTTGTGAACATGGCTATAACCTTTTGCATTCCAACTTCATTTTCACCAAACACATTTGGATGTTCATAATTTATCATTTGCCTTAAGCTTTCAGGATTTTTACACATTGGGCGAAATAGCATATTAAATGCATCGAACAAGCCCCAACAGAAAAGCCGAACTACGTGAAACAATTCAGTAGGAACACATTTCAATTAGCAGCATTGAAAACACATTTTTCTCATAGCTTCCCAGAACTCGAGCAGGTTCTTGGATAACTCTGCAATTCAACTGCTCTATCACTTTATTGATTTAAATTTTTCTTCCCTATTTCCAAGAAGACACTATTTGCAGATAATTCTTCTGGTGTTTCATTTATTTGGAACACTTTTTCACATTCACATATCCATGGCAATAAAGTCACTCCGCCCCGTAAAATTGAGCAACATCTTAATTTTTCTTCAAAAATAGTCAAAATGGATGCAATTTACACCACGAAACAACCGACAGAGCTCTCACTAGCTGTGGCTCTTTTAAAACTGCGTCATGAAATCTGATAGAAATTTTGTTTTAAAAGCTTTCTTTTCCGTTTTTTTTTCTCTCGTGTTATCAATTTCTCTCCCAAGCATATGGGGATTGGTGAAGATTGCATTTAAATAATTTTAAAAATATTTTCATTTATTTATATCTTACCATAAAACTTCCTGCAACCTTAGATTTATGGTAAAATGTAGATATTTATAAATAGCATCAAAACATAAGCGCACCTCAAAGAAAATCAAAGTTGACCGCATTTTAAGCATTTTTTAAATTAAAAAATAATAACTTAAGGAACATATAAATTTGCTCAAAACACCCCTTTTTTATAAAACCGCAAAAATTGACAAATTTGTTGAAAATGTCTAGTTTTTAGTGTTAAAATATCATTTCCAACAAGATGGCTTCAGTAATTTCGATTGAGTTTCACAATCAACATGGCGTTTTGTAAGTAAATATTGAAAATCTTAAAGCAGTTTTAAAATTGTTTGTTAGAAAAATGTTGTAATAAAACAATTTCAATTCATAGCTTTATTGGAGTTTTAAGAGAGCTTGAATCACAGCTTCGTTTGACGTTTCTCTAAATGGAACACACGCTCATGATGATTTATCCATTTTGAGCAAGAGTAGGGTTACCATACGTACTCTTTTAAGAGTACATCTAATCTTTTTGGGTCGAGAAACGGGCGTACTCTTCTTTTTGTGAAATTTTACCAAATTTACTCTTTTTTTTGTTGAAAGACATTTGATCTGAGCCTACGTATTTCTTCCATTTTATGAGGTTGTTTCACATCTTATGCTAAAATTACGAAAGGAATACGACTTTTTTTTGTTTTTGTTTTGTTTTATAATGTATTTTTTGTGGTTTGTCAGCATTACATCTTAATACTGCTATCTCTTCGATTAATCCATCTTTTGCATAACCTCGACAAATTGACAGAATTTGATTGAATAGAAATATCTCGGTTTCCAATAACAGTAGAACCCCGCTTATTCGAGGTAGTATGGCGCCTCCTCAGATAACACGAAGTGTACATCTTTTTCCTTCTGTTTTGCTCGATAATAAAATGGATCTTGTATCAACCTGATGCCGCTGGAAGCTCAGAAAACCGAAGCTATATCGTTTCTCCTGACTTTTTGGGTAAATAATCTCAAAGTATTCTTTTTGGTGTTGCGAGATCTGGCAACACTACTCTAGAGACAAACTACCCGAATAGAATTGCACCATGAAAAAACAATGAATTCCATGTTCACAGACCATAAATTGTATGGTTTACACAATGATTATTATCGTCCTCGATACCGTGAATGCACATTAGAATTTATAGTTTTTGACCATACATTTCATCATTTTGACGAAAATAACCATGAAAAAGAGGTGTTGTTATGCAGCGTGACCATGAAAAAAATGGCGACTTTACATACATTGAGAAGCCCAAAAATATAAAGTTCATGGTAGAAACAGCTTCCAATTTTTCATAGTAAAACCATGACAATCCGATGATTTTCATTGTTAAACCGCTGTAATAAAAATTTTTGCTCATGGTGGGATTTTTGTACTTATCTTTTGGTTTTGTCATCATTTTCATAGTTTTTTTTTATTGAATTAGTTATTAAAACGGATGGATTAAATCAAATTTATTATTTATTTAAAAAAAATACACTTTACTTACACTAACTTATCGTTTGCTGGACTGGTCTGAAGCTCACACTCCGGTATTCCGTAGCTGCTCCTGGCATCCATTAACTCCACTGTGATGATTTTTTTTTGCTGAAATTTATAAAAATTAAATCTTTGAGCACTTCGAATGAATTCATTCTGAAAAAAAAAAAAAAACTCGAAAACTATCCGACCGACGATTGTGTAGACGAAGAAGGAAAAACAAAATCAAATTATCCCTACACGAAAAACTTGGAATGTTTAAAATTTCTGAATTATTTACGCTCGGATGTACTTTTCATCATGCAGTAAATGGTCACATTCAAATTCATTGGACAATGAAAGTTGAACCATGGTTCTGTTCTATTCGGGTAGTTTCGCTCGAAAAACTCCGAAAAAGTCAGTTTTGGGAGACGTTCACCAATACTCTCAATGTTGTTGTCAAAACAATAAACAGCTGTTTGTGGCTGAAAGCAAAACAATTGAAATAATGAACGGAAAAATTATTATTGCCGCGATTTTGAACCTCTCAGCCAAGCAAAATCGTACTATCTGCTATCCAGTGCAATCTGGACACGAAAAAAGACAATCCAGATGTGAAAAACCGAGTGAAGAAATACAGAAGGGAAAACAAAATGGCAGCTGCATGTAAACATTGCGCTCATTCTCACGCACACCTACGTATGGAATAACTCGAAAATCGAAAGTCGTTTTTTATTCGGACGGATCCAGAAGCAAACGCGCAATAAAAAAAAACACGGCATTAGTAACACTTTTGCAATTTTTTTATAACACTCTTAAGAACACTATCTTATTCAAGTTTTAGCAAAACTTTCAGGGCTCTTCTAAAACACACGATAAATGAAGCATTTCCTTTGTTACAATAAAACAGTTTTAAAAATTGGATACTATGGAAAAGTCTTCATAAAACAACAATAAAACCCTAAAAAGCCTGTTGGCTTAATCTGTGCTGCTTGGGAAAGTTTTAAGAGCTGATTTCGTCTAATTTGAGGGTTCTGAATCCAAATATGCTATTTGTTTTATTTTCTACCAGCTCCCATCTTTTAGTTTCAAGGGTTAACTAAAAAAAAAGGTAAAAAGCTTTTTAATATCTATTTTTTTTAAAGAACATTTCTTTGATACTCGAAAGAAAAAATGAAATCGAAAGTTTTAAATCAATAATTATCTTTTAGGAATGCCGCAAGTAGTTTTGATCTTTGAGAAAACGGGGATTTTCGTTTAGTTTATTTCATTTGTTTCTCTGAACTAGAATACTTCGCTTATATCTTCATCCTCGATCAAATGGGGGATAGTTGAAGATTTTAAATCGGTTTTTGTTTTTATAGAAGGTTGTCGGTTCATCAATGATTGATTTTACTCAAATTAAAAACGTCAAAATCTTTCAAATTCAATTTTTTAAACAAAGGCACCGCTATTTAATCCTTGCTGATGCTCCAATAATTTACAGTTCCGTTGCTTTACAGTTTTTAAAACAAGAACATATCATGTTTCTATTGTAATGTGCATTTTAAAACTAAGAATAGTTTCAGAAAATTTTATATAAACTGTTAAGTCTCTTTAATTTTGATACCTTTTGTGTACACTATTCAATTCAGTTTTAGCTCAACAAGTGTAGCTTAGCTGGATTTTCCAGAAAATGTATTAAATTTGTTGTCCTAATACAGAGGTTGTTACCAAGAAAATCTACACAAAATTTTATAACTTTATTCTTGACCGGAGTAGTTATTTCAATTAATTTTACCCCAAAGAACTGACTCAATATAAAAACATATGTTGAACAATTTACTGTGACCTGTCACTGAAAAAAATCCACACGTTTTTGCATAACAAAGCTAACCCTCTACTGCATGAATTATGAATAAGTTAAAAAAATGTGTCGGTGGAAATACCTTGATTCACTTCTAACTTATAAATTTATGCCAATAAATTTGAATTCTTCAAAAACTGTTAGAAAAAAGATCATTTTTTAAATTATTAAATTTTGCAATTCTGATTCAAGCTCAAAAACTGCAAAAAATAAATTAATTCGAGACCATATATGGGGTCGTATGCAGAATGGGATCTAAAAATGCTTTACAATGTTTTGTTTGAAACTTTGATGGCAGTTTTTATTTTAAAATGTCTTTAAAAACCTGCATTTATTCGGACAAGTACTAGGCGCATCTATACCGTGCGCTGAATATTTGAAAAATTTAAAATTTCAATAGTATTTGGCTTGAAAAAACTGAACTCTGGTTTCTAAAATTATATAAGAAAATTTTATCTTGAACTTCATGGGTTCTGAATTCAGTGTTCAGATTTTTGAAATAGTTCTACAATTAAATTCGAGCTTCAATCAATTTAAACTGCAGAATTGTGAATAACAATTTTTCTATGCTATGAAATTAAACAATATCTAAATGTTTTCTAATGTTCAAAATTCATAAACCATTCAAAAACCATAATTTTGAATACCTTTTCCATATTATTGTTTTTATATATTCGTTTCGAAATTTAATTTCCTTGACTAGAAAAATACAGTGGGTGAATCTAAATTGAAACAAATGTTGCATTCTAATTTTTATGTATCTCAAACTTTTAAATTTTGTTTAATATCTCTAAAACTTAAATTCTAGACTGTTTAATTTGTTGCCCATAATTTTTTTTTAAAATTTTGGCAATGAGATTTCTAAATTGAGATCGTGATTTCCATGTTCTGCAATGAGAACTTTTGAATTATGATAGCAAAATCAATGTTTGGTTAATTGTTTCTAAGAAAAATTACTTTGACTAGGAATTTTAAATTAATAACATTTTTTTTCAATTTATGGGCATTTCAAAATAAAGAAAAATCTACATCGATTAGTTATGGGGTACTTTCGTTATGACATGTTATTCGTTATGTATGTTGATCGGATTATTTTCAAGATCTTGATGGTTATTGGAATTTTAACCTAAAAGGTAAGTTCAAACAATCAAACCATGTGTTCATAACTACCCCGTATATTAAAAAATATGATGCAATTATGAACAATCCTCTGAGAAACACATTTGAGAAACCTGTAGAAACATCAGGCAGATTTTTAATACGCCAAATGTTTCGAAAGTGATTATAAGTGGTTTGGAACAGTCCATGAGCTGCAAACATGTGAAAGATACGAAGGAATTAAGAGATTTACAATTTTCTATTCAACAAATAGTCTCCGAAACCTTGGATAAACCAGTTGCCTCAATGCCAAACCAAGTATTTTACACTTTTTGGATAACAGGTACTTCAACCAGCTATTATTACTAACAGTTTTTGGTTTTTTTACTATTCATTTCGAAGTTTGCTAATAAAACATAAAGTGCGCTTATAGGAATTTCCACCCTAAAAATGTGTATTTTTCAATTTACTCAGAATGGAATTGTGTGATGGTAAAACATGTGTAATTTTAAAAGATATATCAAATGGTGTAATTATTTCGTTGATATTTAATTCCTGATGAGAAGAAACCCCGAAAATGTGTGTGCGCTTATAGGAATTTCGACCTCTGAATGTTCAATAAGCGGAACAAAGAATCCTGTACACCTTTAAGGTTTAGCAATTTAAAAAAAAAAATTAAAAAAAAAACATCTAAGCGACAACAATCATACTGTTTTAGAGCTGATTCCGGTGATTATCAAGATTTTGTTAGAATAGCAACAAAATTAGGTGGAAAACCATGATAGGTTTGTCAAATTTATGATTTTTGTTTTAATTTTTTTTTCAGAAATGTCCACGTGGACAACCGGGCGGGGAGGGGGTAGAGGTTTACCAAAAGTCAAGGAAGGGTCAGTTGGTCAAAATTCTTCTGTTCAAAAAATTTTCTGCTCACGTAGTATTTTTTCGATTTGAGTACTGTGAAAATTTACACGACCTAAATTGGAAAATAGCACAGACTCAGCAAGAAAAATGATTATTCTGCCTTGATATATGGTTCAGACTTTGAACAAAGCATGGTTTTGTTCCTCCGTAAACCTAGTGTAAAGTGCAAAGTTAGAGAATCGATCCGAAGGTCTTAAGGAAAATGTACTCTTATTTTTTTACTTTGGTGTTCAATAAATTTCTTTTTTGAAGATAAAATTTTTCATCCTACAGTTTCTGAGGTATAAAACAGATTTCTTTGCGGTCCTTAACGTGTTAATATAGATACTTGACTAAGCTTTACACGTGGCATTTTATGTTGATCAAATATGTCAGATATCGCTATGTGATCACAAATCACACCAACATTTCGTGTTTTTGTTTATCATATCTTTATGTGTCGAACTTCATAAAACTAAGCGCAATTTTTTTTTATGAAACCCTGAAACAGGTTAAACATTCAAATTCATTCACTTTGCCTAGGGAAAATATCGGCCATATGGCTAGTCGATTCATTAGAACTAGCAAGCTGAACAACAAAAAAAAATTGAACCGGAGAATCTCTCCTCCTGGCGTGGCGGTGTTCCGGGTGGAGTGGGACTCGCGCAATTTTTTTCCGTTGTTCCTGGTGTGTGGGTGGGATTGGTGGGTACATAACCACCTACTACTATTGGTACTAGGCAGGCAGAGTTAAACATCGTTGAGTCAGGACGACGACGACGAGAGGAAGATCGAAGCACATCAAATGGAAAGGATTTATTCGTCCTTTTGGGAACCCCCGGCTGCTTCTGGCTTTGGCCAGGATGGATGGACGACCGACGAATCGCGTGTTCTATGATGCAGCAGGTCGGGATAGGATTTTTTTTTGTGCTTGTCGATACTTCGAATGCTGCTGAGAAATGGGGAGAAAGGGGAGAGGCCTCGATATCGAAGGTGATTGAAAGAGGGGAAGGGAACACAAATACACAACCATCCTCCACACATCAGCAGCAAAGAAAAGAGCACGTTCATTAATGATGAATTTGTGTGCGGTAGGTGAGATAACATTTAATAATTACACGATAGTAATCTGATGCAGTTGAGTTTTAAGAAATAGAATAATTTCCTCTTTCAATAATTTTATTTGTTTTAGTGTTCCGTGTCACGACATAACTTGATGAACATAATGAACATGAACATTCTCCAACTTCTCGGACATCCCACATACGCCAGATCACAATCCACTTGGTTTAACAAACTCGCTCGTTCCGCCCCTACTCTTCTTGTTCCTACCGCGAACACCTGTTTTGTAGGACAGTCGTCCGACATTTTTGCAACATGTTCTGCCCAGCGTATCTGGCCAGCCTTCTCCACCTTGTGAATACTGGGTTCGCTGTAGAGTGTAAAGTCGCACGAGCTCGTGGTTCATCCTTCGCCTCCACAATCCGTTCTCCTGCACGCAGCCAAAGATGGTTCTTAACACTCGTCGCTTAAAAACTCCGAGTGTTCGCAGGTCCGTCTTGAGCCATATCCTCGCCTCGTGCCCATAGATGAGAAACGGTCTAATGAGCATTTGTGCGAGGGCTAAGTCTTTTCGACCGCAGTTGCTTGAAGGCACGACTTCTGCTGATCATTCGCTGCCGGATCTCACCGCCGGGTCATTGCATGCAGTTACCAGTGAGCCGAGGTAGACCGGCGTCGACTATATCAATAGATTTTTCTTTTTCAGATTTCTCACTAAATGATGAAATCTTTGGATTGGATTGGATTTTGTTTATTTATAGAGGATTTTAACCATCTTGGTCATTCTTCCTCTTAAATGATGAAATCTTTGATAAAAAAAGCCTAGGCACAATTTTCCCGTATGTTTAGATAACGTGCCACTATTAAGCCTACCCATTTTCTGGTACCTGAAGATAAAGCAGCATCTTCTTCGTAGCGGATGTTGTGGGCATTCCGGGTTCGTGCGTAGGATGCTCCACCTTCGGGGAGTATCTGAGCAGTGCGGTTCCCAACGATCGAAGCTGCGGGGATAAGGTTTTTCCGCAGTGGAAATTGTTGGGAGAACGTTATTCCACGATCAGGGAGTACCCACGGGTAGAGTGGCTCTCGACGCCGGGTGAGTCATTCGAGTCGGTGTAGGATGACGTTTTCGTTGGGAATCATCCGAGTAGGTGTATTCAGTCAGTGACAGGCGCTAGTCTAGGATAAATGTGGTGAACCTCGAATCCTTGGATAAGAGGCCGGGCGTCGATTCGTTAGAGGATAGGTCAGGCCTCGAGTCTTCAGGAGGAGAGATTTGTGTTGTCAACCCCGAATATTTACGATAAGAGGTCGGATCTCGAGTCGCAAGATGAGAGAGAGATCAGGGTGTAATGAAACACCGTCACCTAAACGTAAGAAGGTTTAATTTATTTTTGTTCTAGTAATTTTAATTTTTAATTTATTTATTTATTTAGTTTTAATTTGTGATGTCTGGATTTTAATTTAATATAATGGATGGTATAACCAATAAGTTTTATCATAATTTTTTTTTGTAGGGAAATGAATCCAACTGTAAGTCGAAATTTCAGGGACTGGACTAGATGAAAATTAATGTTGAAAAACATGCGAAAAAAATTCGCCTTGTCTCCCGGTAGGACTTGAACCCACATCTTGCGCCTCTCCGGGGCCCATGTATTAACACTCTACTAAAGGAGACAACCTGGCGTCTGAATTTTTTTTTCGCATGTTTTTCAACATTAATTTTCATCTAGTCTAGTCCCTGAAATTTCGACTTACAGTTGGATTCATTTCCCTACAAAAAAAGTTTCGCTGACTGAATGTTTGAGTCAAGACCCATCTCTGGGTCACAGTTTAAAATTTTTATCATAATAATTTAGAATTTAATACTTCAATTGATAATGCAAATTTAAAAAAATAAGGATCATTCGATGGAATATACGTAGCATGAATGATCTAGAAAAATTCGATAATTTATTAGAAATTGTAGAACAGTCTAAAGTTGTGTTTGATGTGATTGTTATTTGTGAAACATGGCTTGTAAACGATGTCTGTTCATTATATAAAATTCCTAGTTACACTTCTATTTTTTCGTGCCGCAATCAATCGAATGGTGGCCTATGCTATGTACATTAAAAGTAATCTTAAATTCAAAACCGTTCAAAATATTCATATTTATGGATTTCACAAAATCTCTGTAGAATTGGCCATTAACGGGCAAATTATTGATGTGCATGGCATTTACAAACCACCCTCATTTCTCTTTAATACCTTCTTTGATAAATTAGAGTGTCTGTTGTCCTCCGTGCCCGACAATCATTCTTGTTTTGTAGTCGGTGACTTGAACGTCCACGTAAATGTAACAAACATTAATTCTGTGATAAAATATAAAAACCTTCTCGAATCATTTGGCTTGCTGTGTACCAACACCTTAACCAGTAAGGTATTTGAAAAATTATTAATACACAGAATTAATCGTTTTTTTTGAACTGCAACAATGTGTTGTATAATCTCCAATGTGGATTTAAATCTGGGTCGAGTACCCTAACAGCTATCTGTGAGTTATTGGTCTCCGTAATTTATGACTCTAAAAAAAAATTGTAGGTGCACTTTTTCTCGACTTAAAGAAAGCCTTCGACACTCTCAGCCATGAAATTCTTCTTCAAAAACTAGAGTGTTATGGTATTAGGGGCACTGCGAACAACTTGATACGAAGTTATCTGGCAACCGTAAACAATTTGAATGTTTAGGAACTGCAAGAAGCGCTTTAGAAGTTTCAGATATCGGTGTCCCGCAGGGCAGCAACATAGGGCCTCTCTTATTTTTATTGTACATAAACGATATCAGCAAGTTACCTCTGCATGGTATTCCCCGCCTATTTGCTGATGATACAGCTCTTTTTTACCATTGCACCTGTCCAAATAGTGTTACCATGGTTTTGGAAGAAGATTTAGAAGTTCTCCATAAATACTTTTCCACAATCCTTCTGACACTTAACCTCACCAAAACAAAGTATATGACCTTGCTCTCTTATCGGAAAAAAATTGAACCTCATTATAATCCCAAAATCACTGAAATCGCGATCGAAAGAGTGAACAACTTCAAATATTTGGGTATTATTCTGGATGAAACTCTGTCATGGAGCAATCACATTGAAAATTTACAAAAAAAGATCTCATCTTACAGCGGAATCTTATGGAGGGTCAAACCATTCGTCCCACGCCACGTTCTGCTAAAATTCTATTTTGCCTTCATACATTCTCATTTATATTATTTGATCGCCATATGGGGAAGGGCATCTTTGTCTCTTTTGTCACGTCTACAATCCCTACAACACCGATGCCTAAAGACTATCTTTAATCTTCCCCTACTCTATCCAACTGATCTAATCTATTCTAACAGGTCACACAACATATTACCTCTAAATCAACTTTGCGATTTACAAACAATTATTTATGTATTTGATAATTTTCACTCGTCAAACAGTAGTCAAAGCCTGAAATTCACAACAGGAGTTAGAATCCATAACACCCGCTTTTCTCATCACTTAGTACGCAGCACATATTCAACTTCTCGTGGCCAACGTCGAATTTCTTTTATTGGTTCAGCCAAATTCAACGTTTTTCCTGAAGAAATAAAAAAATCAACGAATAGAAACTGTTTCAAGACCAAACTATTACATTATTTCAAAGAAAATTTAAGCCGTTGATAATCCAACCACTATTCAGAAGTTATTTATTATTAGTCTTGTCTTTTTCTAAGCTGTAAATTTAATAAAATTAAATGTAGTTTATTAATTTTTTTGTAATCAATATCAAATATGTAGTTACATGGATCTCTTAAAAAAAATATTATTTCCACTGAGATTCATGTTGCAATTAAGTTTTGTAACGTAACATCTCCTCGTACTTAGTAACTATATTATTTGAGTTCTCAGCATGAGTTAATTTTTGTTCGCGTTTTGTGCTTTTCCTTTCGTTTTCAGACATGCTGAGAACAGTTGCGTGCATTACCAGGAGGATCATATGAGCTTCTTGGTGTGGGGGATTGTGGCGGGCCGCTAAGCTATAAAAAAAAAGGTGGGCACTAGGTCTGTGGACCCAGGTGTAGTTTAGGGAGTAGGAGGTATACACGGAGTATATCACCAGTCTTCCCATTGTAACCATGGACCCAGAAAGGGGGTGGGAGCTTCAGGGACTTCTTTTTGGTTTACTTGAGGAGTTTGCTGAGTGTAGTTCTATATATTTATACATATTTGCGCATATTTTTAACTCTCACTCATGCGGTATCGAATAAGACTCCGGTCGATAAAGTAGGCCTGCTTACGATCGTAAAACGGTGTTATTTTGAGACCGTAGGACAAATGACGAAGTTGATGATATGGTTTAGGGACAGCATGTCGAAGTACTGAACGGCCAGAATAATTATTCTGGAAGTTGTGAATGATCATATTGTGCATTCAGCACTTCATATTCCTGGAGAAGTTCTGGAGCGATAACCGACTGCGTGGTTACTCGACACCGTATCGGGTCCAACGTTTACTGTGGGCGGCGCTTCGAGGAGAATGGTGGTGGCTTGAAGCAGAACAGATTGGGTCATCCAAATGGCGGCTGGCGACCTCGTCCGACTCTAAGTGGCCGGGGTTCGAATTGTCCAATCCTGTTTTACCGGAACTGCTGGGCTATCGCTGTTATTTAGCAATCGCTAGATGTGCGACGGCTATATAATTAGTCTAGCTAGACACAAAAACGTTCAATCTTGGCTCACGAAATAGAATACCGGGAATTGTTGTGTAATTGTGAGTAATAAAAACAGGTTGGAATTCAAAATCTTAGATTTTTTCCGTAAACCACACTTTTTCCAGTTTCAAGTCATAGATGGCAGCACTATATTGCAGTTAAAACTAAATTATGTCTCAATATTGATTTTCCAGGTTTATTTAGGCCCATATTCATTTTTGGAGGTCCTTTTTCCAACTCAGTTTTGTTGGAGTTTACGCTGCAGAAAGCTGTTCCGGATTTGCAAAAAAAAAAAAACACCAGCACAAGAATGTACCACCGCACAGTGGTCCAATTTTCAAAAAAGCTGGCAAAAAGTCTGTTTTCAACAATTTTTGCTCTGAAACCTTTCAAAATTGTTCAATAATCATAATTTCACAAAACATAACATATTATTTTTATATTTTCTTTTAAATTTGTTTTTTTATTGTAAGAATTTGAAAAAAATAATTTATTTTAATATCTCAGTAAGTAAATTCTTGTAATAAAATTTTCCAACAGATTGCTGCAAAATCTATCACATCCTAGAAATGTTTATTGAAACTAAAATTATCTCAAAATTACAATACATATGAAATTAAATCAATACAGATTGACCTGACAACGCTCTAGTACCGATTACTTTTTTTAATTTTTCATTAATCAACGAGTCAAATTTCATGATAGATGAGAATTGTTCAACAATTTCGCCACTACTGATCAACATTTTGAAATTAAGGTTTGTAGGCTTTTTTTTTCCTTAATGAGCATTTATTATATCAATAGTTGTTTTAACACAAAACACTTAATTTATATTTTAAACGAGAAATACAAACTTTTTGCTTCATATTTTCTAAAAATTTTAATTTTACTTTTAATATTTGGTTATTGGCTTAGAAGTCAAATTTGATGAAAAAGTGGCTCAACTCTTTGACGTCGTTCTCCAAAAATGGCAAAAAAGGCAGCCCGATTTGTCATATTTTGTAGCCCAGAAATGTGGGAATCTATCCAACGTAAAATTAGAGTGGAGTTATGTGGAGTTTTTATTAAATCTATAGTTGAAGTTATAAAATTCAAAATATTCATCGATTTATGCAACTAAATTCCATATAAAAAATTTCAACTTTATTCCAAATCACAAATTTATATTAGATAAGGTGTAAAATATGCCTAACAAAAATATAAAAATAATTGCAAAGCAATATATATTCGCGATTTGAATATCTATTCGTTTTTCAATGTAAGCAAATCTTTGCGAATTTTTCAAAAAATATTCAATCTTTTCTTAGCATTTCTTTGAGAACTCCGGAACGGGTAAACTTAAGACTATAATTTTCATGGTTTCATTTAGCTTGAAAATGCCGGAACACGATGAAATATTTGGATAGATAATTATGAGCGCTTCAAAAATCGACTTTCTGCCAGCTTTTCTGGGTTTTGGACCACTGTGCACCGCCAAAATTCCTGCTCATCTCAACTTTCGATTCAATTGCAAATCATACCAATAATACTGCAAACAGTCTGGCCCATCAAGCTCCATCGGAAAGTACAACATTATTCTGATTATCTGTCCAAGAAATTCAATTTTAGTGACCTCGATGTAATTCTAATTTTTTGATTTAATAATCTTAGAATTTTCAAAGCGTTCACACGGTACCAATTACTTATTTCCTGACCAAAATCATCCAGCACACCTGAATTAATCCCGGATATTCGAAAATGCGCATCAATTCGGTTTAATTGCAAGATAGTACTGCCATCTATGACTTGACACTTGAGAAAATATGTTTGACTATTTGAAAAAATTAATATTTTTGAATGTGAAGTCTGTTTTTTTGAATTCAAATCCAGCCTCAAATTATGTTTCATTATTTTGCATCATACTAATGAATGTTAATGAAGAAATCAAGAAGTTCGATAGAGTATTATAGCTCAAATATCAAATTTCTTAAAGCCAGAGGAGCACCTCTTAAAACCCCCTTTTAAAACCTTTGGAATTCTAGAAAACTCCTTAAAAGGCAGTTATCTATTCAAATAATTCGTAGAAGCATTATTATTAACTCATTCACAGTAATTTTTTTTAAATAATCTTGTTTTTGATGAAAAATACAAGTGGTACTACATATTCTTAATTCGCACCTTTTTTTTTTTTTTCATATTTTTGGTCCTCAACGCCAATTGCTACGTCCAAAAAAAAGTAAACTTATGGTTGATTTTTCTGTAAAACAATTCAAAACAAACTCTAGAAGATAATTTTGGTGATTTATTATCATTCATATTGTAATAAGCTAAACACATAGGGGAGGAGCGGGCTATATGCGCCTATCAAGCAGAACACTGATTTAATCAAATATCACATCGAATATGTGTACAAAAACTATATACACGGGTGCAGGCATCTATTTTCTATACATTGGAGTAATTTTTATGTTAAAATTTTCTTCTGTTTCCAAGAAAATGATTTTATTATAAGTGTTGTCTAAAATGCCGAACCACAAACCGTGCGGGCTAAATGCGCCTTTTTATGTTTTGAACAAAATTTCTGTTTTTGGGCAATATTTCCGTATAATTTCACTGAAACTGCTATAAAGTAATAACTTCGGTACGCCAAAGCTGAAATTTTATAAAAATCTATGCATATTGTAATTTTATGGAATAAAATAAAAGTTAGGGTTGCCATACTATGGAGGCAGTTCATCCATGAGAAAAACTTTATCAAATCTGTTTCTAGATCTTCAATTCTCTCTTAAGATGTTATTCAGAGCTTATATTTGAAGGTTTTATGATAAAAATCATTAATTTATTCTATTTAACCTGTTATTTTAGGATGGAGGCATTTTACAAAAATGATGGGGGCATACAAAAACACTCTATTATTCCACTATATAATCATTATTTAACCTCCACATAAGCTGAAATATGTTTAATTTCTAAAGTTCATTTGAATAAGAAACAAATACCATCCTAGTTTTTGTTTTAAGTTTCTTTACGTATAATTTTTAAAAGTCGAAATATTACATCGAAATGTATCAAAACCTTGTATGATTTTTTAAATTGTTTTGAGTTTGTAAATTCATAAAATTCTTTCATGCCTTATGTTCTAAGCGTATCACCCTCAAAATGCATTGGTCAGATAAGCTGTCTAGTCAACCATTTCATCGAACAGCTGTAGGGTCATTTAACTCGATAGGCCCATTTAGGAAACCTTTCCCCTAGTGGTACTGTTTTTATTTCGCTCACTGTAGTATGCAATTCACTAAAGTAATGAACGAAATTATTCAAGTAACATTAATAATATTATTTATAAAAGAAACGAAAATTGATTTCTGTTACAAGTGTTAAATTTTCATTAACCTTCCAAAGCTGTTGGGGGCTTTGGTGGGTAAAGCTATCTATTCTGCGTATTTAAAGTTTTCGGTTCCGTTCATCATATCATATGACGAATTTGAAAAATACAAAATGCTAGTTTGCGTAATTTGTGCCCGATCCCCTCGTCAGCCGCGCTGAGTGACATTTTCGGGAGGCACATGGACCAGCCAGAACCATCGTCATCATCATCATCGGGGCTAACGAATAACAAAACGACACCGAACCTAAACGAAAAGTGATGAACCTGCGGGACTTCAGAGGTTTATTTCGGTGGGGGAGGTAGGAAGATCTAGAAAATGGTCCATGTTTAGGAGGCAGGGAAGAGGAAGGGCCTTCATATGAGACTCCATGCTGCCGGATGTGCGACTATTGTGTTTGTTAGGATGTTTCAAAGACGGTTGTTTTTTTCCTTGTGATTAGAACAAGAAATTTTATGGCTTAATTTCAAGGTTTGATGTTAGAAACCTATCACAATTTATTAAAAGGACACAATCTTGATTGGAGCAAAAAGTATACAACCGTGAACGCCCTACTGCGAGTTGGGAAATCTGGAAGCAGTTTGTTCTTGGCTGCTACTGCAGATGATGAAAAGTTCAGTTTTTGCTGTAGCTCCGTCCAAAACGAACCCATGATGCTCAGCCTAGGAAGTCTCCTCTTAGCCCTGCTGCTGCTATGGTGGTGTATATGCTGCGTTGCAATTCGCGTTTGTCGATGCTGTTGTTTTTGTGCCCCATTGGAAAAACGTGTAGATTTGGATTCGAATCTCGTTTTTTTTTGCTTTGACTCGACTTTTCGTTCCGTTGCTATTGTATCCGCTTGCTCTCCTGGCCTGGCCGACCACCTGCCGGATGCCTTTACCAATTTTTTTTCTCCGTTTCCTTTAACTAGAATCCCAGGAATGGGGCAGGGTGTTGAGGGTGGTGGATTGTGCAGATTTTTGATGGAAAACTAGCCTATTGCGTATGGCACCCACCCTACTCACTCTTTTTCTAACTCTATGTGCGTCTTTGCTTCAGCTGGTTGTGTTGGCAATTGCAGCAAATCTAGAATCAACACAGGATGAATAAAACGTGTGTTGTACCCGTTTCTAAAATCCAAAATCGAGTGGGTGGTTGTTTCCACGTGGTCGGTCTGCTGGGAAGCAGGGAAGTTGGGTCGGGATCTTTGGAA
This sequence comes from Uranotaenia lowii, assembly GCF_029784155.1. Taxonomy (NCBI): domain Eukaryota; kingdom Metazoa; phylum Arthropoda; class Insecta; order Diptera; family Culicidae; genus Uranotaenia; species Uranotaenia lowii. Next base: position 183,913,155 of record NC_073692.1, on the reverse strand, counting down.
GTTATAGCTGGGAGAGCTGTTTTCAAATCTGCAATTCACTTGGTGGCAGCCTGACCGAAGCTGCAGAAACAAAAAGGGAAACCGGTGATGCCAGTTCCAATTTCCAAGCAACATTGGACAGAATAAAAATATATGATTTTTTAAAATTCAAACATCAGTTAGAAATATTAATTTAATTACGTATGTGCTTTGTAAATTATAAAAAAATATAAAAAATCCATGTGTTGATTAATTGATTGGACTTTTTACACATTTGAATAGCAAAATTGAAATGCTTAAAGGTGAATGTATTCGTCAGTTTATTGTTTTCTTTTTACATGTAGAAAAACTCAGTGAAACTTAATTTATCTTTGAAGAGACTTAAACTTAAGACTTAAACTAGCATCTCGCTAATGCGTCAGCCCTCAGAAAGAGTACTATGTATGCCGTGACCAAGACTCGATCTCATGACCTCTGGCTTATAAGACTTAAACGCTATCCTCCGGCCATGGTCGGCGGCACTTGGTCTATCAAAAATCTCATTTCTTCAGTATGTATGTTGGAATGATGATTAAGATGATTTGAATGTACGCTTAGGGTCATATTTTATTAACCCGAACAGTAGACTGAGTCGATTTGGGGTCATTTTTGAATTTCTCAAACCCTGGGGTCTAAAAAGCTATTTTTTGGTCCAAAACTCATCCATGATTTTTTGCAAAATTTTTAAGTAACGTTTACATGAGTAAATTTGAACTTTAAGATTTTTATGGAAAAATTGAATATTTTGTACTGAAAAATCAACATCATTTATGTTTCTTCTGTGGAACCGAGCCAGCTAATGGTTTTTATGCCAATTTGTAAGTTTCCTAAAGGAAATTCTCCGCCTAACAACTTTGTCGACATCCGTAACTTCGTATCTTAACAGGCAAAAAAGTTATTAGCTGTTTAACAGGGACATGTCTTACATGTTTTAATTTATTTTAAATATCTTTATTTAACGATTCGAATATATCAATTCAAACTCAGGAAGATATTTCAATTTAATCATGTTTTCTAGGTTTAACCTAATTTTTTTACTAACTTACATTTACTTAATTAACAACTAACTGATTTTTAATTTTCTTATCATGTTATTTTTTTCTTTCTGTTTCAGGTATGTTTATGGTGTTCAGAAGGAGGTTCCGGCATTTCGGATGAAACATCTTCTTTTATCATCAGAGCAGCATTAAAAGGACTTTCAAGATATTTGACTCTGAGGCTACGCCATGGGATGAGTTTATTGGAACCAATCCTCTTGAGAAGTATTTCGAAGAAAGTTTCAACATCGTCATCTTCAAGTGTGAAAATTTAGCATGTTTGCGAACATAAGTAACTGCAATTTCGATGTAGGTAGGGGGAGACGGACTAAATGCACATATTAAGGAAAGTATTCATTCTCTCCCATATTTTAATAGAGAGGAGTCTGAAAACTATATGCACCTGAGCAGACATCTGTTTTATATACGTTAGAACAATTTTTCTGTTAAAATCTCTTACAGTTTTTGTGAAAATAATTTTAAAATAAAAGTTTTCAAAATAGCCGATTTCCGAAACCGGCGGGCTTAATTCGCATATTTATGTTTTTAGCTATATATCATTTACACTTGCAATATTTTGAAATTATTGCAAATAACAATGGTAGAAACGGATGTTAGGCATACGTCAAGGCAGAAATTTTGGTGAAATTTTAGACATCACTAGTTCTTTTGCATAAAACATAGTCAGGTATGCCATGTGACCATATTTCATGGTAATATTTTGATCATATCGTATTTTATCGGATCCGTCTTATGCTCTTCTTTTTTCACTGTAAGATTGTGATTTGAGCGTAGATTTAATGTTTCAATGATGAAAAGTGAAAAAATTCTTAGACTTATCTATTTTTTCTTGATACAGGCATTTAACCTGCCTGACATGGGCATTCAAAACCTGTCTCTTATTCCAATACCTTATAATTTACAACTTAACCAAAAGCTTCAATTTGTTGAGTTTCCGATTTCCAGATAAATTAGAAAGAAAAGCCATGAACATTTTTGTTTACAGATTCTGTACGCTTGGTGAATAAAATTTAATATATTTTAACAAAACTGACAAAAATTTTATTTGAATTTTTAAAAATTTTTGTCATGATATAACAATAATTTTTTTCATGCCGTGTGACAGAAGCGTTTTATCCTTAAACTGCACTGATTAGATATGTTGAATCTTCAGCCATATTTTTTTTTGTTTCGATTATAGTCGTTCTACCATCTTTATGGCATTCGCGACTTTATCAGCGTTGCAGTTGGCGGATCGTTATTGAAAAACTTATCCTGTACAACTGTGTTCGATGTTTGCTCTTGGGCTTGAACTCGTGGACATCGGCTCAGGAGATAACAGACTTGCCAACTGAGCTATATCACAAACCACATCTCCAGCCATATCGACAATCTGCTGTATGCGCATTAGACCGCTGCAAAAAATGACATCCCATATGTTTTTTCGATTTCTTTTGGGTCACCATGCATCAGTGTAAATTTGAGATGATTTGGTTGATTCCTGATTCAGCGCAACGCGTTTCAATTTTGTATGGAAATTTTTATGGAAGAAGAAATTTTTGCACATTAAATCATCCAGATAATTCAAATAAGCTTGTAATGAAGTCGGTCTTTAATTTTTTGTTTTGGCTATTCTTAAGCTTCATTTTTGCTAACATGACAGGCAGTTAAGAATTTCATGAAAAAAGTTATAACCATTTCAAAATTAAAAATCCGAATACATTGAAAAGTATTTCAAAATTGCGGATTTTGCTTGCTAGAGCTGTTAATGATAGCATGAAATGGTTTTGCAAAGGTTATATAAATCAATAAATTCTCTGGCAAAGTTTTTTGAGATTTTTTATTTCCATCCTACCGTTACATAGCTTGAAAATAAGCATAAAAACACGCAAAAATAAAAAAAAACATTTTTGAAAATATTTTTTTTATAACATCGAATAACTTTTCTAAGGTATACGTCAGGTTTTGGTTTTGTTCACATGAATAGTTCTGCAAGAATGAAAGAATATTTTTCATCCAAAGTAAAATTTTTTGGAACTCTCAGTACATCTCTGGCGATTTTTTATGAAAAATTTTGTTTTCCCATACAAATTTCCATACAAAGTTAAAACTCGTTGCGCTAATTCAGGACTGAATGGATCGCTCCCAAAATTTTTATTGCTATTTCGGGCAGCTAAAGCAACCAAAACTAGTTATGGGTGGTGTAAAAATTTTAAAATTTTAATTTTTCATACAAAGCTTGCTGCAGTCTAATGCGCATATTATCCAATATGCGCATTTAGGAACACTTCACCATACAACCAGAATTGCAAACTATTTTTTTCCAAAAAGTCTAAAAAATGTATAGAAATGGTCTGAAGATGTTTGTTGGAAGTCGAAACAAGGAATTTCCTTCACAACGTTTATGGCAGTAGCATATCTGTTGGGGTGTTCCGAAATTTCATAATGTATGGTTAATTAGGGTGTAAAGAACAAAGTTTTATATGAAGCCAACTAAATTATCATGTTTAGAGGTTCCACAAGAGCGATTTTGGAAAAATTCCACTTTTTAGTGATTTATTTCTTAAAAAGTTCTAAATCCCGAAAATTTTCAACTGTGTATAAATGGCCTTTATTCTGCGCCGCGCGTGTGGTGACAATAGTCGAGTCACCTCACCGACTCGGGATTCTAGTCACCTTATTCCGAAAGCTGTTGTTTTTTCGAACAAATCGTTGGCGTCACCAACACAATGTGTATGGTGCTGTCGCCCTGCGAGATGGGATCCAAGCTTTGCAGCTTTCCACACAAGTATTGCAGCTTTGCATTCAAGTTTTGAGTGGAAGCACATCATCACACTAATACTTAGACAATCAAGCGTAACTTCACTCACACAATGTTTATGTTTATATAGTTTACATCAATGCAATTTGCACTGGTGAATGTGTGTGCGTGAAAAAAGTTCAAACTCGAGCTTGGATCTCACCCCGTCAACCCTCATTTGGCGCTAGTGTTTTGTCGCCAGAATTCCGTGGAAGCCGATAGCGCATGGTGTAAGTGAATTGACAGAAGTTCATTCCCAAAGCTTATCCGATGCGACGTTCCTCACCTAAAGCGACTTATGCAAGGTGGCCACTCATTCGGGAAATGCGGGAAAAAGTCGGGATTTAAAATCCATCGGAAAAAGCGGGAAAAGCCGGGAGTTTTTGGTTCAGCTGTTCAGTGCATATTTTTCAGTGCTTTCAATGCTCCAGAGTAACAGAACCAATGGAACTAACATTTGAACAAACAAAAATTGTGTACTTCAGTCAAGTTGTAAAGCTTAGTTCCTTTAGAAACGGGACACTTTCTTTAGCTGATATCTCATTTACTAGTTATCGCACATTCAAAATTTTGACAGCATTTTGTTGCCTGTTAAAAGTACCATCAGATTAATTTTTTTCAAAATCTTAAATTTACGCGTTTCTGAGATATTTACGATGCAAAAGAAAAAGAAAAAAACTACTTTGCACAGTTTTCTATAAAATCCATTATTTTTCAATTGATAGCTGACAAAACCAAAAATGTTCACTAAGTCCAAATCCAAGCATTGGAGAGAAGCACATGATCGGCAATTACGGTTTAGATTCATCAGGGAAGTCAAGGTTCATACCAGAATGTTTAATTTTTAATGAGTCATTATAAGTCATTCAAATCTAACCTCAATCAACAAGTTTTTGCTCGTTCCAGAGCTCGTAAGCGGTAGAGCCGGTACCGAGCCTATGAGACAGATGATTTTTGATGGACGACAAAACTTATGAAAAACCCTATTTCAAACAAATTCCAGCGAGTGAATTCTAATACATGTCTGCTCGTGGCACGTTCCCTAGCAGATTAAAGGTTGTTTTGTATAAAATATAATGATTTGTTAAAATTCTGCTTCAGTCGTAAAGTACAACAATTTTAAAAACGAAAGCTTTGGTTTTCGCTGTTTTTAAAAGCCTAAAAAGAGTAATTTTGTATATACGCTTCGCAACTTATCATCTATACTAACCGATTAATATTTAAGTTCAATGTCATGATGGTTTTATTTCGTAATTGACAGATTTTTCCAGCAGAAATTCCATTTAAAACGCTTTTAAATGGCTCAAAAATAATCGAGTTTTGTTAATTTTGAAACAGCTGTATCCACTAAATTGCCCTTAGTTTATTCAAAAAGGAAAGTATTGGATCATAAACTAGCAGAAATTGAAGGGGGAGGATACACGATACAGTCACCTAAATAACAGATTAGACAAAGTCTAAGTTGGAAAAACCGATCAATATCATGACTGAAAAAAGTGTGCGCCGGCCGATGGGAGATACCATGAATAAAGTAGACATTTGGCACACAAAAACTAATAAATAATTTTTTTGAATTTTTTTCATGAATTATCATAAGATTACCTTTATTTGCTTCATGAAAAGTATCTCGATCAAGCGAATAGTTTTGGAGATACACGCATTCGTAACTATCCCATTTCTGGTAGATGTATGATATTTTGCCGTTTGGGGAGGGGGTTTAACCTCCAAAACCCCTCCTTCTTCCCGTTCCTACGGCCATGTCAGGAATTATTTTCAGATGAAATATTAAGGAGAAAGGAAATTTTTGGTAACATTGTGGATGTATGGATGACGCTCAATTTCTGATAGTTCACACAGTAAACTCAGAAAAGTTTTCGAACTGAATTTGCGTCTTGATAATTAATCAATTTCCTTGAAAAGCCTAGGGCTATGGTTTTAAAAAAATTATAACATACATACAACCAAGGTTTTTGAAATAAAAAGTACAGAATTGCACCTAAGATTAAAAAAATCTTCTTTGTGACTTGAATTTCAATTTACTTTTTTGCGGCAGTTTTGAATCAGTTATACCAAACGATTAATTTAATTAAAACGAAATATACTATAATACTCTTTTTATGATATTCATACTTTGAGTATTTACAGCCTTCCCAATAAAACAAAATCTTTCCACTTTTATAAAATATGTTGGATATAGCACCAACACGTTGAAAACACGCATAGGAGGCCATGCAAGTAATATCAACAAATTGAATCAGCTACTGACTGAATATGCCATCAACAATAGCCCAAGGAAACAACACGAAATTTCTGAACTCAAAGGGAAAACGGCTCTATTACAACATTGCATAGAGACAGAACATCGCTTCAATTTAAAAGGTGCTGCCATTCTGGATGAAAGCCGTCGGGAGTCTGCATTGCCCATACTGGAAGTTTGTCACATCATCAACACAGATGCAACAGTGAATAAGAGATCCGATGTTGACCATCTGAGCTCTACATATTCCGGGATCCTCAACACTATCAAGAAAGGAAATAGACCGAAGAAAAACATACCCAAACAGACCGGTACTGCTACATCAACAACATCATTTGGTAGTGCAACCAGCTAGTGATCGGAGTGTTTGTTTGCTGAGTTTTTTTGAGATTTTCTTTCGTGTTTGGAGTTTGCTCTAGGCAGTAATTTTCATTTTATAAATATTTAAGTAAGCCTTTTCATCTAAGTTTTCATTTTAATATCTTTTAGCGTTTTTAATGGTAAAAAGTGTCCAATTATTGTATGTGAATTTAATTGTAATCGATCCTCCAGATGAAGAAACACAATTTTCTGTAAGTTTTCTACTGTTCTATGTTGTCAATTAGTTCTTTAAGAGATTGTAATGTTTGTTGTAGATTCCTGTGAAAAAGTTCAAATAAAGAACGAAACGTCGGAATAAGAAGAGAAGGTGTTTTGGATCCGTGAATTGACTGAAAAAGCCGAAATATTTTCCCGTTTATTTATAAATACCTCTATTCTTTAAGTTTCAAATGGGAAATATTTTGTACACTTTTTGGAATTAAGTTTTTTTTTAAATCATTGAGTAATGGGCTTTTTGACTCAGACTCAAAGACACTATTTAATTTTGGGATACTTTTAATATCTACTCTCAAAGCCCCCTGCGTCTCCTATTTTTTTATCACGTTCTCATTAAAAGTATGTTGGCCTGATGCCAATACTGATCCTCGCATTTCTCACTGAAACATTGAGATTTGTATTATTTTCGATCCATTTTCGATCTTAATGGACATAAAGAAATTTTTGGAATAATCTGGAAGATAGTCAGGATGTCTGGATGACAATAAAAGGATAAAAGGTAAAAATAATTTCTTCAAAACCTTGAAGGTTGACATTACTGTGTACACTCAACTGACGACCAAGGTTCCCGAAAAATATTCTGTGTTTTCGACGTTCTGTGAAATGGCGAAACATACTTTGAAGCAGACGAATAGCACATCTACAACCAGAAGTTTTTTTGATTGCAAGTCCCATGAATACTTATTCTTGGAAGGTTCCAAAAAATAGCTGAAACGTTTGGTACCTATCTTTTAGTGTGGCTTGCGTCCATGAATTAGGAAATTTAATTTGCCTGGATATTTAATACAAAATCTGACATAATTTTGGTCCGGCCCGGTTGCCCGATTTCATTGAAAAAATGGCCGGATTTTGCCCGGATTCAATCACTTTATTTGCCAAAACAAAAAAAAACAAAGGGAGTTGTAAAAATTTTATTTATACGTCCAAAATGAAATTGCTTGAGCTATTTTTATAAAAATAATCATGAAACGTTTTTTGAAAACTTTAACTACGATTTATAAACTGCTGATGAGTTATGATGAAAACAATTTTTTTCAAGTTTTTTTTCTTGATTTGTGTTCAGTAGTTCCTGAGTTTTTAACACATATGGCCGGATTTTGCAAAGATTTAAGATAAAATAGCCCGGATTGGTCAGTCGCGGGTAGGTGCTGAACAAAACTATTGCTGGGTTGCTCGAGATTGCTTGGTGATTGCGACCTGGCGAGAAGTGGTTCAATTCCCAAAATGTAAGTAGCTTTGTTGTAATTCCCAAAACCAAGAATAATTTTTTTTATAGCAAATTTAGTTGCTGTTGGTCTGGGGATAAATAACGCAAGAGCGTTAAAATCCTCAAATCAAAAAAAAATTGCTGTTGAATGAGTGTTCTAAATTCGCAGAGTATTTCACGTGAAAATATCTGATTGTCAAGCATGCTTAACCCTTCATTTCATGATTTTTTATTTTTCCTTAAAAATCATTTTAAACATCAAGAAAAAAAATTAAAATAAAATACGGTTTTTACTTTTTCCACACATTAATTGTTGCAAATTTGTTACTTTATGAAACGAAGGGTTAAACTGACACAATCTTATAAATTTAACTAGCAACACTGGTCCTATTTTGAGGTTATGTACATGGTAGCGCTTGCAGCTATAGCAGCTCCCAAAGAATTGCAACCGGGGAAAAGACCTTGTCATTCATTCTTATGTTGCTCGGCTCGTTGGCATCAGCATCAGCGTCAGCAGCAACTACCTACAACTACTTCAATTCGATTTAGCAAGCAGCTGCTGTGTTGTATGACTTTGACCAAAAACTACCGAGGGAAAACAGCGTTCTGTAGTATACTATCAAACATCGTACGACGAGAAAGTTCACGCGTAACTACGCTGCCAAGTTTTGCCACTCTCGCGCACAGCCCAAGATGGTTTCCAGTGTTTATGAATGAAAAAGTTTGTGAGGGCTGTTAGTTTAAGTTCGTGGAAAAATTTGATCATTTGTTTTTGACTGACTGTTGCTAGTTTTGAGATTTCCAAGAATGGTAAAAAAATGTCAAATATTTGTAAAAACAATTTTCATTCCAATTGCTGTCGTTGGAAAAATGTGTTATAGCTACATACAACAAATAAACAACGAGCTCCTAGTGATTGCGTTATATGAAAATTTTCCCTAGCTATATCCAGACTGCACTGAAAAAGTAATTCATCACATTCAAATGTGCACATTCGCGATAAAATATTCCATGGAAATTTATTATTGAACTACGCAAACATTCCTTCAAACTCGGAGATTTTTTCCTCGGCTACGCGCCATGTGAACCGTGTGCGCGGAAAAGCCAACGAATCAACCGAACCAGTCAGCGTGAAAACTGAAAAATAAATTAAAATTGAATAAAGATAGACGGCAGTGGGATCGTGCCAGAAACAACCGAAAAACAGCATCCGGGAGAAGACGTAACACGAGGGCAGAAAAAAATCCACCTCTGTTGCACCTCACTTCACCTTTGTGAAAATTGAATCGAGAAGCAGCCCAAAAACAACGAAAAAAAAAATCCTTGACGCTAGGATGGAGTGGAAAAAAAATCAGCAACAGAGAGAATGCCAAACGGAACGCAAATAAAATGCATATTTTCCATTTTGCTAAACACGACGGCAGAGCTCGGTGCAATTGTTGAAACGGGAATCCAACAAACTCTGTGCCGGGCAGGGGGACCCGCGAATTGCATCGTTTGGAACAGAAGAAATAGTCCCGGTTTCAGCGCCATGTCGACTGCCGACTGCCGACTGCCGCTGCACTGAATGGAATGATCGAATGCACCGGATAATACGGAAGGAATTATTAATATTGATAACATGGAAAAAATAGTACGAGTTTTGTATTATTAAAGGATGAAAACTTACCTTGGAATGAATTTACATTGTCGTATTATAAAAATTTTGTTTTACAAATAGTGATAGCGGAACTCCATCGTTGAACAATTGAAAAAGCCTTAATGTATTCATGAAAAACTTGGAATCGAGGTCGAATTGCAAATTTCTGGCTAGTGATATACTCTAATTTTTTAAACTCTGAATTTTTCACATTTGAAACCAATTTTTAATTCTGATTCTAGAATAGACATAAATTAGCCAAAATATCGACTTTTTGGAACAATTTTTTTTAATTTTTTTTTCAGGACCAATTTAGTGAAAACTTAAGTCTAAGATGGGCAAATTGTGATTTATTTTACATGCCAATTATTCTCATACACTCCATAGAAATCTACTGTTTAAAAAAAACGAATTTCAGTTAAATCAATTTTCCCGATTTACTTTGGTTCCGGTGATTTTCTAGGTAAAAAGTCATTTCTGTGAGCTTTACGAGCCACCCTAAACCAAGTCGGATTGCGTCGATGAAAATGTATAAGTTCTGTTTTCGAAGATGATTTTTTTTTCCATACATCCATTGTCACTCTAATATTGTGCATTAAAATAAATTTTTTAGAAACGTCGCTGGTGAACTGACAGCTGAACACAGACTTCCGACAATCTAGTGCTTTATTTTCCTACTTCGGAAGTCAGTCGAAAGTCCGGACTTCCGAAGTAAAATTTAGTGCTGGCATGATAATATTTTATTTGCCTATCAATAAAATTCTGGCTGTGTTGATAACTGGTGGAACCTGCTCAGAATATTACAACATGAATTGAATGTATTCAAACTTATCTCCACATACAAAACATTAGTTGGTGAAACACAAAATTTAACGCGATTTATAATCTCCGGGGTGTCTATAATACAATCAAAATCTTGAATTTGTATTGCAAAAAAAAACAACAACCTTGATATGAACTCGAAATCTTATACTTTGGATTTGGATTTTTAATCCAGGATTTCGAAATAATAATAAAACGATCTCGAGTTTTCAACTTTGTATTATTTAAATTAACCAACCTTAACATCTAACTGAACAACTTTGAATCAGAATACTGAGTATGAATATGAAACTTAAAGCTGAGTATGGAATCCGAATTTGAATACTGAAAAAAAAATCCTGAATCCAAATTTTGACTTTTTAAAATTTTGGTCAGATTTTTTCCCACTATAGGTTCTCAAACAGAATTCCGTATCCGAATTTTGAATCTTAATGTTGCTATAGTTAACTATAACTTTTGAAACTGAATTCTGAAACGATGAGTAAAGTTGAGGAAGCCATTCTTTTATTTTCGTTGTGGCCCAGCACACACCAAGAAGCTCATTTGAGCCCCCTGGTAATGGAGCTAACGTCTGGCAGCAAAAGAGGAAAAACTAACAAATCACGATCAAAATTTAATCATGTTGAGAACTTGAAAAAATTATTTAAACGAGGGAATGTAACGATACAACAACTAAACCACTACATGAATCTCAGTGGAAAGATATTTCCTTTTAAGAAATACATGCGTCTCTATTATTCAAGATACAGACAAACAAAAAACAAATTGAAAATTGAGCTTATTAAATGGATTATAAATATGAACTACAGTTAATTTAATTATTTATACAGCTAAGAGTATTTCAAAAAAGTATCTAATTAAGTCTGTTGGTTAACTGAATATCAAATTGAATACTCTTCGAAAGCAGCATTAGTTTGTTCTGGAAATGGTTCCTATACGTTATATTTTTTATATCAGAAGGAAGAGTATTGAAATTTTGTTGGTCCAATGAACGAAATTTGTCGCTGTCCACGAAAAGTGTAGGACTTGCTGCGTATCAAATAATTAGAATTTTGTGAAATATGGATGCGCATTTTTCCCGGAGTGAACCTCATGTTTTTTTTTTCAATGGATGCAAGTTATCAAATACATAAATAGTAATTTGGAGATCACAAAGTTTTGTGAGTGGTAAAATATTGTGCAAAACGTAGGAATTAATTAAATTGGTTGAATAAAGCAAATGGAGATTGCACGTAGTTTTTAACAACGGTTCTGTAGGGATTGTAAGCGTGATGAAGGGACAATGATGCCCTTTCCCATATAAAAATTAGCTCATATAGATAAGAATGTACGAAAAAAAAACTTAAGCAAGTCATTACGTGGAAAGAGTTCTTCGATCATCCATAGAATTCCGTTATAAGAATATATCTTGTTTTTTTTTTTGCAAATGATGTATGTGATTGCTCCATGAAAGAGTTTGATCCAGAATCCATTCCCAAATATTTAAAGTTGGTTACTCTTTCGATTGAAATATCCGAGAGTTTTGGATCATCATGTTGTTCGATTTTTTTTACGAAAAGAGCGGTAAATCATGTTCATACTTTGTGCCAGTGAGGTTGAGTGTTGAAAGATTTGAGGAAAAGTATCTATGCAAAACTCTCAAATCTTCTTCCATATGCACATTAACGTTGTTTGGACATACGCCGGGTTAAAAAAGAAGGATTGGTCATCACCAAAAAGAAGAGGTATGCCATGCAGGGAAATTCGATTAAGATGTACAGTAAGAAAAAGAGAGGCCTTATGTTGCTGCCCTGCGTAACAACGACATTCAAGTTTTCAAGAGAGCTGGTTGCATCTCCTGAAGATACAAATTGTTTTCTATTTGTTAAATAGCTTCGATTTACCAATACCTTTTGCACCATAACATTCTAGTTTTGCCAGTAAAATTTCGTGATCGAGTATGTCGAAGGTTTTTTTCCAAGGAAAAGACCACCTACAATATTCTTTGTATCTTGTTTTTCCATCACAAAATCCGATAACTCACAGATAGCTGTTAGTGTACTGGAACCAGATTTGAATCCGTGTTGCAGATTGTAAAGTACATTATTGCGGCCCAGGAAAGTATTGATTCTATTTATTAGAAATTTTTCAAAAATCTTGCTGAAGACTTGCTGAGATTGGGTGGTAGGTGATTACTAACTAAAATTTTTGCAATACCTGGCCATTTGATCTCGAATTTTTCAACATCAAGTCCGGAAAAATCTAAACAGCATTCAGTGATAATTCGAAAAAAAAAACCATAATTTAGTGACTAAAACCACATAAATATTTCATTTTTTTTTTTATCTAAACACGTCTGCAGCGTTCGAATCTCTTATCAAACTCCCAAAAAATAACAATTCGGATAAAACAAGCACAGAAAAATTGAACCTAATTTAGACCCTAGTTTGCTTTACTTTGTTAACCCTTTACTTTGAGAACCTGGGCATGTCCGAATGAATCCGGAGAATCTGGAATGCATACCCTACAAAAAATAATACTTCACTTTCTCCTGTTCATTGAATAAAGAAAACATTTCAGGAGTTTCCGCCGAATCTAGCATTAAGTTTTGATAAGTAAGTATTTTATTCTCATTTAAAAAAAAATATAACAGCTCTTACGGGGGATAGATTTACTTTTTCTTTGATTTGCCTAAATTTAATGCTCACTCTGTAAGCATAAGTATGAGTGTACAAAATTAATGTTAGTTTTTCGATCATTATTGGAATTAGCGTTGATTATTCTACTCTACATCCTTTTGAATTTTGAGAAAAAAAGGTAACTGTGGATCAATCGGCAAAAATGAGTTCTGCTATTGAATTATTATTCCAATTTGAATTTAAGATTAAAAATTCTTATTGAAATATTTCCAACTAATTCAGACCAAATTTCATACTTTGGATTCTGATGCACTTTTTTTTTAAATTGTTCTCTACTAAATGAAAAACTCTGAATTCAGAAAAACATTTTCTAAATGACCATTCTCATATAATTACACTAGTTTACAAAATTTTAAAAAACAAAAACGTTAACTTTATTGACCGACCAATATTTTTACGTGAAATCGGACGCTGAATCCGCGTTTCAGCGATAGATTTAGAATCGATGTTAACATTTAAAAAATATTATTTTCTACTGGCTTTAAATGTCAATTCAAAACAAAGATTTTAAGTGGCTATTTATCCAAATCGATTGAAAATTTATGGTTTTAGATTTAGATTTTGGTTACTTTACCATAACAGTAATTTTCGTATTTTTGAATAATTTAACGAATCGCACTGTTCTAATCATAGTATAGGAAAAATTAAACATGGTAAATCTTACTTGCTCTAAGTCAAAATTAATTCTTAGCTTACACGAAGGTCACATGTCAAATTTCAGCTGCAGTCTCAAACGTGATTAGGATTTTAAGGTATTTTGCTCGGGAGGAACAAAAATACTGGTTTTTCATTAAAAAAAAAAACTTTTATCTTCTCTTGCCGATCGCTTTTTATGAACAATTTTCATAATGCTTAAATTAAGACAAATATTTCACTTGAAGACTGCAACGCGATTGGACTTGAAAGAAAAAAGTTATTGCGGGTCCTAGATTGATTTTTTTCTGCAAATTGTTGACTAACACACAATGAGTACTTTTTACACATTGCGTTTTATACGAGAATTTTCGGCCAAAATGCAATCTTTGAATCGCAATAACTTTTTTGTTTCAAGTTCAATCGGGTTGCAGTCTTCAAGTGAAATATTTGTCTTAACTAATACTTTAAGAAAATTGTTCAAGCGATCGGCTAGTAAAGAAAAAAGTAATTTATGAAAAAACCAGTATTTTTTGTTCCCCCCTAGTACACTGCGATTCGTTAAATTATTCAAAAATGCGAAAATTACTGTTATGCTAAAATAACCATAACTTCTTCAGTTTTTAACCGATTTGGATAAATAACCACATTAAATTTTCGTTTTAAATTGTCACTTAAAGCACCTTAAAGCAAATAGAAAATCATATTATTAAATGTTACCATCGAGTCTAAAACTATCGCTGAAAAAAAATTTTCTCTAAAAATTGCGTTTTTTTACATTTTTTTTTTTATCATAAAGTCACTAATATCAACAATACTGCTGATCATACGTAGAAATGAAGTTCAGGTGAGCGATAGCAAATTTATTCACCTTTAATATGCAAAAAAGAGATTTGAAATTAATGTTACGCAGTTCGAGATATTTTAATTCTAAGTTCAAGTACTTTTTTTATTTTTCCGAAATTTCGTATTTGGAGCATAACTCAAAAACTGTTCTGCTGAGATTTTTTTTAAATTTCTTTTTCGAATTCAGCGCCGGTTTCACATTAAAAATGATACTTACATAGTTTACTTAGTTCAAAAATTGCTTTCATATTTGAATTGCGAATTTCATTGAGCGATTCTCTAAACGTTAATGTTTCTATATTTTCAATCTCATTTTATTCCAAATTTTATGATTCTGTATCTTGAACATTTTATTTCCATTTCGAATGATTGCTTAGAAGGGAACTTTTGTCACATTGAGAAGAACTTTTGACAAAAGCTTCTTAATTTTTTTACAACATATTTTTTAAATTAAAAAAAAATATTTTTTAGTTTTAATCCGCAGTTCATTTTATAAATTTTGGCTCATGACATGAACACGATTTTTTTTGTGTTTTAAAGATATGAAAGTGAAATAAACATTTTAATTTGAATTATAAATTTTGCAATTCATGCTTTCCTCTGATTGTAACCTTGATTCTAAATTTTGTATTTGAATTTCATTTGTAATTTCACAGTACGATTTTAATTGAGACTTTGAATTGTGGGTCTGAATAAAATCCGATTTTAGGTTTTGAATTCTACTGTTGAACTGTCTGTATCTCCATGGAATTTGAATTTAATTATGTAGTATTTTTTTTATTTTGAATTCTTGTTTTTCCGCTCTACGTGAGTGGACTTTACTGAGAAGCATAACTCTAATGTGATACTTTTGATAAAGAAACTTTATTCTGCATAATTGTGTATGACACTTTCGATAAGTCAAAGATATTAAATTCGGACTTTGGTTTCTTCGCGCTCCTTAATGTGTAAATGTTACTTCTTTATAGTCATGAGGGGAATATTTTTTCTGCTTTCGAGAAGCTCATACCCAGTGGTGGATAGTTTAATAAATTAAAAAGTTTCAATATGTATCTGTAATTTTCTTTCTAATCCAGAGATTTTTGGGTGGTGATCGATTTATTAAATAAATTGTGAGTTGAATTTTGCATTCTCTCATCAGTTTTTTCATTTTAGATTAGTTGATTAATTCTTCCGCAATGTTTGCACGTGATGGATTAACAATTATTGTTTGAAGACATCAGACATAATGGTTATTTGAAGGTAATATAACGAACTCTTTACAGTTTCTTTGTATGTTTAAGATATTATGTGTTCTCTGGGGCAACATATGAAAAAAAAAAAATTTATAGGTTATTCATGTGGGACGAACCCACTTGCAGCAGCAAATACCCGGCTGTTATGGTTTGAAGTTAAATTTCCACCCTCTCCGGCTCCAAAGCCGGATTCAAAATTTTGAAATCCTTTTGCCTATTTTGCATCTCAAATAGTCGTTTCGAAATTGGAATTCTTCAGTATAAATATTTCAAACTACAGTGGATGAATTTTAATTTATTTTTTTTCCTAGATTTTTGATAACTTAAACTTTGATATGCTGGTAAATAATCCACAGAACTGTAAATTCTGTTCTATGGAACTCTTTGTCCATATTCTGTTTAACTTTTGAAATGTGTTTTAAATTCATTATAGTGTCGTTAATCTCAGTTTTGTTATATTCAAAACTATTTTGTGTATCCTTCAATTTCTCGGGGCTTGTGATATAGCTCAGTTGGCAAGTCTGTTGTCTCCTGAGCCGATGTCCACGAGTTCCGCCATTGTTTTAAAGCATTAAAGCATACACCCAAAATTCAGCCTTTACTCCAATCATGAGTAATCAATATCACAGCGTAATTGGCATAAGAAAAGAACGCGAGCGGGGATGATTCGATTTGAGACCGCCGACATTAACAAAAAAGCAAAAAAAAAAGCAAAAAAAAACATTTCCTTATTTCTATTCACTGGCAAACAACCACCTGTCCGGCTTTAGCAACTATGCGTGTGTATGTAAGGCAGGCAGTAGAAAAGCAAAACACAAAGTTTATTCAATGAAGTCTGGTCAAAACGGGTCGAAAGTTCGACTCGAAACAAGTAGAAATGGATTGACAGTTGATCAACTGTCTCTTTCCAACTGGCTTCGACCAATTTCTACCAGGTCGAAACGAATCCTGCTGCTGAGCTGGATCGGTTTCGACTAGTTTCAACTTGCTCCATTGAACAACGACCTGACTAGTTTCGACCAAAACATTGACTCGTTGAACATCTAACAGTTGACAGAAACCAGTTGAAACCGATTTTTACCAACCATTGAACGAAGCTACAGTCTCTTGTTTCCAATTCCCATTCATTTGATATCCATTGCCAATCGCGTCCCCTTTAACAAGACAAAGGACTAACTTGAAAGGAGGTCGAACGCCAAGAAGCCACCGCTGTGTGTGTTTTTCTTAAATTGATCGGTGACAAAAATCCTATGTTAATTATCCCTCGTCTTTCATCTGGCTCAAGTAGTATACTGGGTAAGCTGTCGAATTGTTTTGAGTTCGATTCTCACTTCCCAACGGCACTTTTTTTCTTGTTTCTGGGATGAATTATCCAATGGAATGAAAATCTCATAAAATGTTTTTCTGGTTTCGCTTGAATGTAGTGGTGCATCATTTTGCAAGGGAGCTCGAGTCTTTATACCAGTAGTGCTTTTTCAATCATATCATCTTTGGCGTAGTAAACTTTTCAGCGCATTTTCGGCACAGAGATTTGCTGAATAGGCATTCGATTGTTGCAACCTGTCCTATGGGTGTATCTTTTGACATCACATACTCTGGAATTTTGGTGTTTAGGCTTCATAAATCGAAATGTTTCCTATCTGGAGTTGTTAAAGTTTAGAAATAGAGAATCAAAGTATATTGAATGATAGCTGCTAGGTAATTTTGTTGTCTGAGAGCACCTTCCAAACTCGTCCTCTTTTTTCATCCACGCCCCTGTATTTAATACTAATGCACGTGTCCCTAAATCCGATGCGATGGGTTAGATGTCGTGGCCATCATCATGGAAGTGGTTTTTAGCAGGCCAGCTAGCTATCCACTTTGGGTCGCGTTGGTCGATACAAGTATCGAGTCGCTGTGTTCGCGGGAACTTGCGGCCGATCGTTACTGCTTTCGTACAGCCCGTTCGATGACCGTCCGCAAAATCCATCAGTGAAACGGCATTTAATTTAGCCACGAGACTCAACTCTAACCCTTCTGTGCCGATGATGACGGATTCAGGGTCAGTGGGCAGCTAGTGGGGAAACGTGACAGTCACTGGCTGCAGTAAAACCTCCCCCTTCCATGTTTAGTTGAGGAGGGCGGCAACAGTACTCCTTGTCAACCGGCCACCCCATTATTCAGAACTTTCTGGCTGGCTGGTTGACTGACGGGTGTAGAATATCGCGAGAAAGGAGTTTTTTTTTGCTCGCTCCTATTCCGGTGCTATTTGTTATCCGCGAATCGTCGTTTGCGTACCAGCAGCCAGCAATATACATTCCTGGTAGCATCAGAACGGCGGCGGATCCAGCAGGGCATTACCTACTAGTCCTATCCTGGTTTGTCCCGAATGGAATGGGCAAAGTCTATCTAACCAGTTGTGGATCACAACCAGTAGGCACCTGGAGGGAGTTCACGTTGAGGGCCCCGGCGTACCCGGCGTAGGAAAACATCAGTAACTGTGCTCGCCCTTCTACAGACAAAGCAAACAAAAAATCAAACATTTTTAACAGGGTAAAGGTATGTAGATCAGAGAAAGGATTCGGCAGGGACAGGATGTTCTAAATCAATAACTTGATTGGATGGCTGCTCGGAACTGGTCCGATTTTTTCGAGATCTAGTATAACATTTAATAAATAGTTTTAGTTTATCATGCTGTAAATGCTGCTAGCTGATGATTTTCATGGCTGATTTGAGAGTTTTCCTCTTGATCCGATGCGATGTTTATAAGTTTTGTCGATATTGGAAAATTTTTTGATAAATATTTTTAAGTCAGTTACTAAGCTAAAAGGTATCAAAATGCAAATCAAAGGTTCACTTTTTAAATCTCGTTTCCATATGCTGGAATTTGATTGTTTTGCATCACGCGTTTGTTAATTTAAAAATGTTTCATTTATCCGAACATTATTTTTTATGATTTCAGCAAGTTCAATTTCTTGTAGTACTTTTTTATCCATGAATGTATGCAGCACCCTAATGCCTTTTTTTGAAAACCATTTTTGACAAAAAAAAACGTTAAATTTAATTCACTGTTACACCCCATTTCATTCTTTTATGGGCGCCGCTGTATATAAAATTTTTCCCAGCAAACATAAAATCGCATTAAAAATGATAGCTCAAGTCGTTAACAACGTTACTGCAAATCTAAATTCTTACCAAATAAGTAAAAGACCGTGAAAATGGTAACTTAAAGTCTTTTTACATCGGGTATGATAAAAACATCGCCTTATTTGCAGATCCTGAAGACGATTTTGCTCCGATTTTTTTCCCGCGCGGGACTCAAGTGAGAATACAGCCTTGTTGTTCTCTCTGCGACCAGCAGTGCCACCAGATTGCTAATAACCAGATGGTGTATTTGACAGAATGGTCCAATAAGTGGATTCTCGCACTGCCTGACCTAACTGTTTTTGACACTTCGCAGTTCCTGTTTTGATTCCTTATTTTCCAATTCTAGGAAACAAAGCAAACATTTGGGTCCTTATTTTATTTTCATTTTCACGTTTTTAGCAATATTTTTCAGCTCAATTTTGGGATAAAAAAAAATTAAAAAGGAAATTAGTTGCAAAGAAATTAGATGTTATTAGTTTCAAATAATGATAAATCGATAATTTTGTTTGTTAATCCAACTGAAAACGGAAATATTTGAATAAATGGCTTTAAACTAAGAGTTAAACAGAAACAAATTTAACATCCCCAGAGCCTAGTATAATTTTGGACCTGGGATTTGTCCGAAGTCAGCCTTGACATGGGTTTTATTGTTCATCAGAAGGCACCCGTTGGTTTTTTTTCTGTTTTTAGAGGAGAAAAGCTCATTATTGATTGCTAGTTTACAAAAAATCTGTCCGAAACTGATGCTAACTTTATATATCATATTATATGATAGCAGCAGGTTATATATGATATATAACCTGCTGAAAAAAATTATACGAATTCGGCCGAACTCTTAAGGTTATAACTTACTGCAAAAAGGGATTATTTTGGATATTTTGTAGTACATCTCCTTTCTTAGTTGAAGAATTTGTTCTCGCGTTGGTTCACCTCCATTTTCGTTGAATCGAAAAACACGACTTCGAGTTTGACAGCATGTAAAAATACACATCAATAAGAAAGTGTGCAAAATTTGGTTGATTTTTACCCAATGGTAAAAAAAAGTTATGCCCTGTTGAATGTGTCGCAATAATTTCGTGTTCGCCCTTTAATTTAAAAATGTAGGAAAATTGAGGTAGAAAACAGCCAAAACTCCATTTTACGATGCGTGCGGTGGCTCTCAAATAGCCTTCATTCGATTTCTCGGAAAAAATCACTTAAGATAAGTTTCATTTGGTTTCAAATTTTCAAGTCCGCACTAACTGTTTTCATGATTCCTTGAAAAAATAGGAGAATCGAGGGTAAACTCAGGTATAATTCTATTTTCCTAAGCATGTGGTGGCACAAACAGTCTTCATTCGATTTCTCGTGAAAAATCACACAAGGTTGGTCTGTTTTTGTTCGAAATTTTCAAGTAGAAAACCAGTGTTTTTTTTCTGGATTGTTCACAAAATATAGAGGAATTAAGTATTAAAAAGGCCCTTTATCTCCGTTCGTAAGCTTGTATCAAAATTAAATAATTAAAAAAAAACCTAACTTGAACATTGTTTATTTTTGAAAATGTAACTTACCATATTAAGCGTTCCTGTCCCTGAAACATCAAGGTATCTATTTAAGAGATCCAGTGACCCCACTCTTTCCATATGTGAGGTTGATTCAACCATGCAGGATTTCTCAGTAGTCGATTACTGGTACCATTGGATCAAGGTTAATTTTTCGTCAAGTTAGATAACTAGAGCAATGAAGGAACTTTTGAAATGTCCGCAGAGGTTTGAAAGAGTTCTGAAGAAAGTAACCAGAACATTTAAAGGCTAAGAATTCCCTTACTTTTATTGAAAAGTATTCACGGGATATTTTTAAATTCTATAGACTCTATTTCATGAAATTTAGATGAATTTCTTGATGCGTTGTTGCCTGTTTGTATAAGTGTTAGTTTTTCTCCGATTTAAAAAAAAACGCCCGTTTTTTCATGATTCCTGAACTTTGGATGGGCATAGTGCGTACGGAACTAGATACAGAGAACCTAAAAAGTATGGCCCTAACAAAAATGTGCAGTGACAACCAAAAAATTTTATCGCAGTATGTTACTGTACAGGTACTGTAATTCGGGGTAATATTGATCACTTTTTTCATTATTTTTCGATTATTTTTTCGGTTCAGGGGAATATGGCATGTTTCATATTTTTGAAATCAGTACTGGACTCCATTGAACGTAAAACATGGTTGCAGAAATTTATTAGACCTTTTTAAATTTGATTAAAAAATCGATTTCGTCCCTGTTTTGAATTTGATGCTTTCGGGTAACATTGAGCAGTCTCTATTTTGACGGTTTTTACGAGTTTTCTTGATCATAAAGGATACAAAACACCTTTATAATATTTAAAAATGCTAGTTTATTAATTTTACGTTGATTTTTAACGTTTTCATTAAAAACATTTATAATCGAAAAAACTATTATGGTGCATACATTTTGGGGCAGAAATTAAAATAATGGCTAAATAATTTGAGCTACAAAATCCAAATAAATTTTAACTTCACTAAATTCCTCTAGGCCCACTATTTCCATTTTCATTTTTTTTTAAAGTTAATCATTTGATAGAGTTTTTAGCCATTTGTTCTAAAAAAGCTTTTTCAAAGAGAGTGTCCTTATTTTTAAATATCAAAAATTTAAACTATAGTAGTTGGTCAAAGTTACCCCGGTGATCAAAGTTACCCCTTTTACGGTATGTATGTAAATATCACGAAAATATGAATCAACGTACTTGAAGCTTCCTGAATTCAGAGCAAATATTGTCAACCCAGCAAACATAACATCGCATTAGAAATGTCAGCTCAACTCGTTAACAATGTTAATGCGAATCGTAATTCCTACCAAACCAAGTAAATGATCGTAAAAATGGTTAGTTAAAGTCTACCGACTCGTATATGACAAAATTCCGCCATATTTGCAAATTTGTCTCCCGCGTGCGGGATTCAAGTGAGAAAACAGCCTTGTTGTTCTCTCTGCGAATAGCAGTGCAACCAGATTTCTAAAAATCAGAGGGTACATTTGGTTAAACTGTCCAATGAAAGAAGCAGCAAATATTGTCGCTGGCAACGGTTTGCATGCATTGAGAGCAAAACTTGCGCTCTCTCGCATACTGTCAGGATGTACGGTAAAAGGTGTCGTATATCGTCCAATTTTTATAACACTTATCGCATAAGCCAGAAGTTAAAAATATGTATGTATATTGCCTCCACTTTAGTACGTAAATGCTGTTTTTTCGAGTTATATAAGATGATTTTATAATGTATATGAAGCGTACAGCAAAGTTTGTTGAGAAATATACCTACAAAAATGTTTGCTGGGAACCCTGGGTACAGGGTTGTCAATATTTGCTCGACTATATTTTAATTTAGTTAACGAACTCATCGAATCAAATACAACCTTCGTTATCTTAGTTTAGCTTGGGCTCATGATTGGCATAAGAAGATGCCCACAAATGGAACAAACAAAAATTAAGTTATCGATTCACCATTCTAATTTGCGATGGTATTTCTTATGTATCCTACCACTTCGCTGGCTCTCATAGGGCATTAGATTCGCGTGTCACTTGGCAAAACCTTATTTAGCATATACCATGCAAACTGTTGCATGTCTGGTCTCGATTTCAACATGTTGGAGACTAATTGAATAATACAAGGTAGATACTTATATTCATATTAAATTTCGTGAAACAGTGCTGACATGATTGTTGAACGACCACCTTGAGTTGATCAATTAAGCTGAAATTGGCATGGCGCCATGGAGAAAATCCAGCTCCCGAAGTTTTGATCTCGAGAAGCATCGGTTTAAGGACCACCCTACTATCTACATATGTATTATGTTCAATATTTGCATTTAATATTAATATAACATTTTTTTTTATTTACGTCACTTTGTCATCGTTGGGGTATTCATGTCTGCGATGAAGTAAATGATTTATCAAATTGATATAAAATATGAAAATATTCTGAATATAAAAGATTAAAACCCGTAAGTAGCAAAAAGAATGTCTGAATACAGCAATCCTCTCAAGTGTAAAAAAGAAAATAATAAATTCATACATAAATGATAATGCCATGGAAAGACATAAACCATTGCCAAAAAAAAAACACTTGCACAAACGCATTTGGCGCGTAGCGCACAAGTATTTACTTTTTATGCTTCCACGACGACAGCATTCGGCTGATAATTTTAATTAAAAATAAATTGTAAAAACATCCTCCCACATGCAAATATGACCAAAAGAAAAAAAAACGCGTTTCACCTTTTAAATATTTTAATGCAAAAAACGGCAGCCCAACAGACTAGCCGAACGCACCGGATCCGCTGTTTCGCATCTCTGTACATAATATGATGCGTGCACCCTTTATTTCGGCGCCTGTATGCAACCTGGGGTTGATGCGTGTTCATTCGACTTCCGAAATAAAACCAAGGAAAACGACAAAATATGACAGCCGAAATACGAGAGGAAAAAATAGCAGCAATCGACAAACACACATACACACATGCACTGTCGACTTATCCCAGGTTGGTGGAGGAGGAGTGGACAGAAAATGAATTGCCAAAAAAGTATTTCCATTCCGGGTGGAAAAAAAAGTGTCGTCCAATCAATGTCCTTTGCAGAGTTGTTTCACCCGTTGATCATGGTAATAAAAAAATTTACACGTATTTTGAAGGAAAATGTTCAAAATACCCTTATTTGTCTGAAAAATACCGACTCTCGACCAATCACCCAGATATTGCTTAGACACAGATTTTGCTCTGATTTTTGCTTAGAGCTCACAGATTTTATAGACTTTCAAAAATGAACGTAGAAATCAATATAAGGGGAGATAAGGGCTTAAAGCGCACCCGAGGTAGATCGCAAGGAACGTTGTAGGAAATTTACCATTTTATATGATAAAACAAGCATCAGCTTGGAAAAGCAGTTTAAAAAAGTTAATGAGTTATGAGGTAAAACTATACCGAGACTTTTTAAACCTATACTGTTACATTTAGAGATTCATTTGGATTTTTATTCACGGTTCCGTAAGAATTTGAAATTCTCGAATTTCACCGGTTGGCCGGAGAGGCTGTGAAATTTCAAAGTTTTGCCCGGTATTTTCTGTCGCTAGTAACCCTGAAATAATAAGAATCAATACATACAAGTTTCAGATTATCAGGTTAAAAAAATCGTATACATGAGTTAAAAATTCAGCCATGATAGTTACTTTACAAAAATTTAACGAAACATTTTTACGAGTAAATCTTTAAAATTAGGTGTGTAGGCAAATTTTTAAATTCTGTTCTGTATGAGAACGATTTTACTTGTCACTCCCGAGCCGAGCCTCAGTTTTTTGTGCCAATTTATAAATTCTTGAAAGAAATTCTACTGAGCAACTTCAATTGCATGGCATCATATAATTCTCAGCTAGTTTTAACAATAACTGGTAATTCGTTAATAATTTCCCACTGTATAATACAGTTTTAATTAGTTCGTGTTTTACTAAAGCATGGATTATCTTAAAAATGGACGCACTGTTTATTTTACCATAACGCTCCTAAAGCTTAGTTCTTTTAGAAATGGGACAGTTACGAATGCGTGTATCTCGAAAACCTTTCGTTTGATCTTAATACTTTTTATGAAGGAAATGAAGAAAATCTTATGATAATTCATGAAAAAATTAAAAAAAAATTATTTATCGTTTTTTTGTAAGAATGAATTCTACTTTATTCTTGGTACCTCCCTTCGGCCAGCGCACACTTTTTTCAGTCATGATAACGATCAGTTTTTCAAACTATTACTTCGTCTAATCTGTATTTTAGGTGGCTACATCCCACTCCTTCAATTTCTGATACTTTTCGGACCAATACTTCTCTTTTAAAAGAAATTGAGGCCATTTTAGTGTATACAGCTTTTTCGAAATTAACAAATTTGATTATTTTTGAGCCACTTTTTGAGCGTTACGTTTTGAGCGTAACGAAATAAAACCATGAGGAGATTGAATTTAAAGTATAATCGGTTAGTATAGATCGTGGGTTGCGAAGGGTACATAAAAGATTACTCTTTTTAGGCTTTTGAAAAGAGTGAAAACCATAGTTTTTGTTTTGAAAATTGTTGTTTTTTCCACAGGAGCAGAATTTTGGCAAATCATTATATTTTATACAAAATAATAAGCAAATACATACTTTTATATACTCGGGACCTTGCCACGAGCAGACGTGGTATAGGATTAAAACGCTGGTATTTGTTCAAAATAGGGTATTTCATAAGTTTTGTCGTTCATCAGAAATCATCTGTCCCATAGCCTCGGAACCAGATATACAGCTTACGAGCTGTGGATCTGGCAAAAAATTTGTGTTTTTGGTTAGGTTTGAATGTCTCATTAAGAGGCAACACTTTCAGATTATCGGAGAAATATTTTTTTGGATTTTCAGAGATCTACCCTTAATTTTTCGCTTATTGAAAATTAAAAATGCTGGTATGAGACTTGACTTCCCTGATGACCCTAAGCCGAAGTTGCCGATCATATCCTTCACCCCAATGGTTGATTTGAATTTTGTGGACATTTTTGACAGTATTTCCCTACTTTTCCACCACTCACACACAGAAGTTCTTTGAATGATCAACGGTTTTGTCGGCTATCAATTTGATAATGATGGATTTTGAATGAAACTGTGCAAAATTATTTTTTCCTTTTTCTCTTGCATCGTAAATATCTCAAAAACGCGTAAATTTTAAATTTTGAAAAAAATTGGTCGGATAGTAATTTTGACAGGCAACAAAATGCTGTTGAATGTCCGATTACTAGTAAACGAGCTATTAGCAAAAGAAAGTGTCCCATTTCTAAAAGAACTAAGCTTTAGTTCAATCTATATACATATCTGAGGTGGCGTTGGAAATCCCGTGCTAAGTGTTAGTAAAAGTTTTTTTTTGTGTAAACATTGTAACCATGACAATTCGTGACGTCAGTTGCATTTTCAAACAAACAACTATCGTCGCTGTACCAGCGAAAACTTGAGAAAAAAATCATTGCCAACTGCTGTTTACGATTCTCGCCTAGGATACATAAACATCCTGGCAAGTGACGTAGGCCTTTTCACTTTTTGAATAACGAGTTCTGGAATAGTGTGCGTGTATGTTCGATACCTTTCCTTATACCTCATTGCTCCTAGTTGTCTGGAATGTTTTGACAGTACTTTGTTTTGGAATGTTTCCTCTATCAGTGCTGAAAATTTCATTACGATTCGTTTTGTTTCAAAAAAGTTGCACGTGATGGTAGCCGCGAGACGAAAATTAATTTTGGACAGCCACGTAAAAAACCCCACGTGGTCGGGTTCAAAAATCGCGAAATCTTTAAAAATGGTCTAATCGACCGCGTGTAGCGTCCTCAAACGTTTCCGCGAGACGATACTATCGATCGGCAGGTTCATACCAATTGTCATAGTGGAACTAAAGATTGGAAACTGCATTTGAAGATGTTGAGAACGATCAAGGCAAACCCAGGGCAGTCGGACTATGACATCGCTAAGAAATTTAATGCCGACCGGTGCACCGTCAGAAAGATTCGTTTGCACGAAGGAATACGATCTTACCGGGCCTGTAAGCAACCAAACCGGACGTTGAAGCAGAATGTAGTAGCCAAAGGACGTGCCCGGAAGTTATACAACAAGGTTCTAACGAAGTACGACGTATGCATCCTCATGGATGACGAAACGTACGTGAAGATGGATTTTGGGCAGCTTCCTGGCCTTCCTGGGTTCCTGGAGTTCCTGGGCTTCCTTTCACAAAGCCATTGGTCGGGGTGATGTCCCCGGCAAATTCAAATTAGTTTTTGCCGATAAGTTTACAAGAAAGTATTTGATCTGGCAAGGTATTTGCAGCTGCGAACGAAAAACCACGGTTTTTGTGACAAACAAGACCATGGACTCCAAAATGTACATGGAGGAGTGCCTGAGAAAACGTATTCTTCCGTACA
The DNA here is from genome assembly GCF_029784155.1 of Uranotaenia lowii. Taxonomy (NCBI): domain Eukaryota; kingdom Metazoa; phylum Arthropoda; class Insecta; order Diptera; family Culicidae; genus Uranotaenia; species Uranotaenia lowii. The sequence goes on along the minus strand of NC_073692.1, from coordinate 183,886,298 downwards.
TTAGATCTCACAAAGGACCAGTAAAGTTTTGACCAGATTTTGCAAGTGCCACTACAGCAAAGAGGTACCGTGAACTGGGGGAACTTTGATCAGCGGGGTAACTTTGATCAACATGAAATTTTTGCAGATAATCATCATTAACTAAGTCTGAAGTTAAAATATCTGAAAACTGTTTACTACGTTTGAAAGCCTGTAAATTGAGTTACAAATAAGCTTAATGTGGTTTTTATTAGGAGATTTTTTTATATAATTTAAAATATAATTTTAAAGATCTCAAAATATCTGGTTTTTTGAAGGCTCACAAACAAACATCACTCCTGATCAAATTTAAGCATTTAGGAGCAAATGGGTTGCTTAATGTGAAAGTTCAACTTTTTTCTTGGTTTAGGGTAAGTTTAAGTGTTATTTTTATGGTCATTTGATGTAATTTTTTGGATATTGAAAAAAACGGCCATTTTCCATGAAAATGCCTGTATAGGAAAAATGGCTAAAAACCCTATCAAATGGTAAAGTTTGAAGAAATAAAGAACCTGCGAACAGTATGAGGACTAAGAGAATTGCATGAAGGTAAAATATTATTTGATTTCGAGGCAAACAAATATTGAGAAATGTTTATAATTTTTGCCCCTAAATGTATGCAGCAACATAGTACATCTTTCAAGTATATTTGTTTTTGAAAGAAAAAGTTGAAAAATTTAATTGAGTCCAAACAAAAAAATACTGTTATCGATGTTTTGAGCCTTCTGTGCTTAATGGCATCAAAACAATAAATTTGAAGATGTTGAGAAGCTCAACTTGAGATACGTAAAAACCATAGTGATCATAGTTACCCCGAAACTCGAAATCTGGTTTTGTAAAAAATATTTAATTATGACCACAAATGTCGTTTGAATTTACTGCAATCCATCATCATATGTAAAACTTCTTACCTCAGTAAGGGTTTTAATGCTTTTAGATACTACAAAAAAGCAACCCCTTCCAAAATATGCAAAAATGAATGAAAAAAGTGATCAAAGTTCCCCCAGTTTACGGTACTACAGTTATATCGAAACAACGGGGTGGATTTTGTCGAAAAGGACATCAACCTACCCAACTGCCCTCAATTCCGCCCTATCAAAAAATATTGGGCAATTGTCAAGCAGAAGATGAAGAAAAATGGTAGGACGACTCGGGATGCAACAGAGATAAAGAGATTGTGGAACAAAATGGCCGCTGAGGTCAGCGAACAGGGTGTCCAAACTATGATGAGTGGTATCGGACGAAAAGTTCGAAATTTCATCAAAACAACATCGGAAAATTTTTTGTACTATTTTTTTCTTTTAAGTGCAATAAAAACCCTCATTTTAAGTACAAAACATTTTTATTTCGTTTACACAGCTCCGAGATAGACCCGTTGTAAGGCGTCCAGATTAATCGTGATCCGTGCTTTAGTCGAATAAAATATCAGTGACATGGGAAAACCAACTGTGAACTTTCATAAAGTCAACCTCGATGAAATCGAAAAAATTTACCTTAAACCAGTCATACATACCAGTAATCGACAACTGAGAAATCTTTCATGGTTGAATGACTCTCACATATCGGAAGAGTGGGGTCACGTGATCTCAAAAATGTCTTGATTTTTTTTTTTTTTTGTTTCGATTATAGTCGTTTTACCATCTTTATGGCATTCGCGACTTTATCAACGGTGCAGTTGGCGGATCGTTATTGAAAAACTTATCCGGTACAACTGTGTTCGATGTTTGCTCTTGGGCTCGAACTCGCGGACATCGGCTCAGGAGACAACAGACTTGCCAACTGAGCTATATCACAAGCCCATAAAAAAAATGTCTTGATATTTCAAGTACCAAGTACCTTAATTTGGTGAGCTCTAATTTCAAAGATAAAAATAAAGTTCAAGTTTAAATCCTCCCAACCTGCCTTAGGTTTTTAAAATATGTTCTATTATTTAATTTAGATATTTATGAGTTAAATATGAATGGTTTAAATCATGGGTGTCCAACATTTTCAAACCGGTGGACCAAATTTTTACAGGCGGCTGGCGTGCCACACCACAATTTTTTTTTAAATATTCAGAACAAATAAATGACTTTCAATGATGATATAATAAAATAATGTTTATTTTGTTTTCTTTCATAATTTTTATTGGGATGTTTGAATGAAAGATTGATGAGATCCGGTACAGTTGGAGCAATAGTTATGTCAAATATATTCTTTTCAATTTAAGTTTAAACTTCGGTTTGGTTAACTTGTTGCAGAAATGATAAATATTATGGAAATTCCAAAGTACATTAATTTTTGTTCATGGTCTTACAATTTTTCAAAATGGAAAAAATTCAATTTTTGACTTCTGTTGAGTTGTTTAAATTTTCCTTAAAAAGAAGGACATAGTAAATGATGTGACGTTATGTATCGACTGCGAGCGTCCTGAAAAAAAGTTCAACTCGCTTCTAACATGTGCATCACCAAAGTACATTTCAGATGTCGTAATTTTATCGGCACAAAAAATGAATGATTAGTTATTCTTCTGCAAACCAAGTTGTTGAGACACTTATTTTAAAATTATTAATTCAAAAGTTAACCAGCCTCTATTACTTCCAGTGACCGCGGCTATAGAAACATCCCAAGAACTCTTGTCTTTAAAATTTGACACCATCCAAACAGATTTTAAAAATTTGAAAATTGAAAATGAAACTCCAAAAGTATAGGTGTCTGAACAAAAAAAACGCAATCTTTTCTTTCCGGCAAAGTTGCAAAGCTGGAAGATCAGCGATAAAAGCGATAAAAACGATCTTTAAAAATGCCATGATGAGCCAATGATCTTCAAAGAAACCTCGACCAAGGAGGAATTATTCTCCAAAACAGCGTGTCTTTAGAAAATTCGACTCCTTGTTCTTCTCCATCAATGGTAGATCTTAAAATATAATGATTCGAGATAAATTAACTCTCTATCATTGGAACTTCTCACTGCACTCCGAGAATATCAAGATTTGCTAGATATAATATATATCTACTTTAAAAAAGGATGATAATTCTAAACTAGGATGTTAAAAACTGGAAGATCTTTTGCGAATGTAACATCGATATGAGGTATAATCTGAAGGGATGTGTGTCAAGCTTCCTTAAATTTTCCAAAAAATTACAAAATTTGATTATTTTTCGATTTTAAAACACATGATTTTTTGCAGATTTTTAAATTTAAATTTTCTGAGGTATTTGATATAAGATTTTTTCTTCAAAAATAACTTTATTTAAAATCCACATAACTTTGTAATTTTTCAGATGATATTCTAAAATGGCACATAAAATCGCATTGAATTTTACAAGCTTTTCATATTAAATATGTAAAAAAGTTAGCAGTGAAAAACTATGTAGAAAATCATAAATAAGCTGCAAAAACTGTTAAATAGTACCGTCTGCAAAAATTATCATATTTTGAAATTTGGTGAAAATCCGAAGACACCCTGCGCAAGTTGTCTTATCTTTTTTTTCCCGTGATATTTACAGTAAATATTTCGGTGATATCAATAGAAGCTAATAAATGAAGTGAATTATTCGCTCCAAAACGCCTAAAATACTTAACATTTACATATAAATTGTTTAATTCATAGATAAATGTGTTTTGGTATTCGGAATAACTTCGGACTAAATTTTACAGAAGTTTTTTTTAAATAGCATATTACTTTCTCAATGAAGCCTTCAAAAACCAGTCCAAATTCAAACTAGTGGCCTGCATCCATTTAGGCCACTCTCAATGCTTTTAGAATAATGGCAAAAGGTAATCAAATATGGAAAATTTGTCACAATACACATCTGTTATTCGAAAGTACAATTCATGTGTAAAATATACATTAAAAATATATATTACTAGCTGATCCCATACGAATTCCGTTTCGCTTTCAACTTGGAATATGTCATGAACAGTTGGTATGAAAGTCAATTGCCAACCATTTTCCAGATGCACTTCCGAATAAATTGTTTAGTAATCATTGCAAAAATATTGGACGATCACTTTTTTTGTCGTCTTAAACTACGTTTGAAATCAGAAATCAATTGACCATGCCAAAAAACCCCGTGTATAATTTTCGAATCGATCGTTGCATAACAACGCAATTATTGCCAAAAAGTTAAACTCCTTTCGGTTGCCTCTAATGCAATCTTTGATATCTGAAATCGATTGCCCTTCCAAAACTCCTGTGTGCAAATTTTCAAAGCAATCCATAGCATAATAACGTCAATATTGCTAAAAACAGTGAAACATTAATTATTATGGAAGACATTTGACATCTGAAATCGATTGCCCGTCCCTGAAAACTACTGTGTGCAGATTTTCATCCCGATCCTATGTATGATAACGACGATATTGCGAAAATATTGAAAGGTTAATATGAACGACCCCCTTTGTCGGCCCTTTACACAAATTTTAATACCTGAGATCGATTGCCCTCAAAATTCTCGTGTATCAATTTCCATCTGAACCCGATGTATAACAACGTCAATATCGTATTAATAGTGAATAGTCAATATGGACGACCTCTTTGGCCGACCCCTGACTTTAGTTTGGATAAGTGAGATCAATTGTTTGTCTAATAACTCCTATGTTCAAATTTTCATCCCAATCCTATGTATAAAAACTTCAATATCACTAAGATATTAAAAAAAAAAACAAAAAAAACACAATATTTGTCTCGTATGGACGACCCCCTTCAGTAGGAGTCATCCGAAAATCTGAAAACATTTTTCATCATTCCTAGTTCTAATAAGAATCCATGCCAAATTTCAGCTGCCAAATTCTCTAGCTCTTAAGACGGCTGAGTCTATAGAGGACAAACAAACAAACATTCAGAAATTGCTTTTTATGTTATAGATGTATATTACACAGGTTTTTCTTCGACTTTTGTTTCGAATTTTCGAATGATTGATACAGATTTTATTAAACTTCATCTCCAAATGGTATAGAAACCAAGTAAAAATTTCAACACTTAAATAGAACTAAGGCGCCATAAAAAGACAGCCGGGGCCACATGTGGCCCGCGGGCCTTGGTTTGGCCACCCATGGTTTAAATAGTAGAGTACTGTTAGCTGTTCGTGGCAAAATAATAATTCAAAAAAAATATCAACAAAAGCAATAAAGCATGGATGTTTGTATACTTTTAGTTTAAAAAAATAGTAGACAATTTTAAGGATGATAAAAAAACTCCTAGGAGAGACAAGAGGAAGTCAGATGTCATGTTCATCATGTGCTTCCAATGACAAAAACTAGCTGGTAGTCAGTTGAAATGCATTTCCACCTTTTTGCAACTCGCTTGTGATCTCGTTTTGTTTTTCCTATTTCCTTCAATCGTGATACCTGATGAAGACTTTGATGTTAGGCGTATAATTGAACGAACAACTGGCAGATTGAGGTCAAGCTGCGGGAAGTAGGAAAATATCAGAAATTCTAACAAATGATCAGTACTATATTTGCGGTTAAATTTTAGCCTTGGATCTTAAAACAGGTGTCAACAGTGACACCTGTTTTAGGAGAAACATTTGTTCTATAATTTTGACGTTAATATCAGCAAGTTTTATTGTTTTAAAATTTTGAATCAAACATTGAGTAATTACCACTTATAGATGACCATGTGAGCTGTCCATCACAAACCTCATTTGAAATGTGTGATAAAATAAAACAACGGAACCACATTCTTCCTCATGATATCCCGGATGGTATTCCGTTCGGCGTTGGAGTAGGAGCTCTGTTGTGAGTACAACTCGGAACCTATGAACAAAATTTATCTCGCAAATGAATGGAAATAAATCAATAATACCCATTTTGGGGAATGCGGAGGGTTCAATCCCCGAAAAAAAAACAACGAATATAAAAAACAACAGAAACTGTGGGATATGTGTATATCTACGGGAATATGTCATTTCGCGAAATTTCGTGTGACCGGGTGGCGCTAATGGGTTTTCCCCCGTAAGGGGAAGGTTTTAAAATCGGGTTCCCGGGGCTTTTTTTTTTCGTTGGTGCGACCCTCTCGTCAGTTCAATATATATTTTTAAATTGGAATCGTAATATTTTTGCAGGTTTTGTTTTTCCTAACGTCGTCGTTGTACCCAGCGAACTCGAACCCACAGAATTTGTTTTCCTGAGGGGAAGGAAGGGGGTCATTCTGATTTCTTTTTTTTTTTGGTTCTCAACGATCGCGAATGTTTTCGATATTATATGTATATATTTTTCGGGGCGGTACTTTGGATGGTGGCTTGATCCGGATAAATATTTTCGGCGTTCGATATTCGGGGGGAGACCGTATGAATTGGCCGGTACGGTTCGTTTGGTGCACTCAGTTTTTTTTTTGAGATTTTTTTTTTTTCGAAGCCACCCCACAGTCTCACAATCCAATTCCGGGAGGGATGCTGTTCCGTTGTTACTGAGGCTGCTGCTGCTGCTAGTTTTTCACTTCAGACTTTATGCGTTTTTTTGCCTTCTGTCGAGTATCCGCCGTTTTTTCCGGTTTATTTCCCTACCCTGTGTGTTGTTTGTATCCGGCTGATTGGTTCGGTGATTTTTGGGAAAATGCACTCCAGGGAATGGGAGGACAATAACAGGGCTCCACTACTCGATGGTAAAGCTTCATTTCCGGTGAATATGTGTGCATAATTTTCCACTTGGAGTGATGTTGCACCAATTCAGGATATACTGGGTGCATGTAGTGGACTGTAAATGGGAGATAATTACCGAAATGTTTTCGGAAGACACCGAAATTTGTAAAAGCGTTATGTGAGTACGTATATAATTTTCTGATTTAAATTATGTGCCTTTTTGTTTGATTTATGTTGTGAGTTGTTTTTTGTTGTTTGGTATAAAAATAACTGGTGGTGTATTATTTTTTAATTAAAAATAATGAACTTTTTTTTTTGGAATCTCAATTGTTTTTGGTTATTTGAAATGATTATGTTAAAATGCTCTTTCATCAAGATGTTAACTTGTATGTATTTTTTTAAAGCTGACATTTTTTTATCATTTCTTTAATTCATCTATTTGAAAATTGTTAAGCTATGGATGTGATTCATGTATGAGTATTTTAAAAACGTTTTTTTTTCGAGAACTGGTGATGTTTTGAGAAAAAATACCAACACAGAAATTTTTGGGATCCAAACATTTTTGTATACCTCGAGAACTTATCTAGCAAACAAACCCAAATTTGGCATAGGAGGGTTTTTGTGAGCGAGTAATTTTTCTTTGAATATTTAAGAAAGGTTGATCTAGGTCTAATTTGTAGCCTGCTCTGGTCGGTTCCCTTTAAGCGTATAGCTTTTGCGCCACTTCGTTTCTGGAGACTACACACCACGGTTTGTTTGCCCGGCTGAGACTCTCTTCTGGGCAGGTCCTGAAGATAGTCCGAAATGTTATAAGGACCGATTCAGATAGGCTGACAATGAATGTGGTTTAAAACTCAAGAAAATATCTTGGACTCACTACATTAGAATGCCTAAATCACCCCAAGATTCCTAAAAAATATACGGTGAGAAGTCACTCATACCTGAGCTACTCATCATTGGGCCTCAGAACACTCTAAACCAGTGGTTTTCAAAGTGGTCCCTACCGCCCCCTTAGGGGCGTTGAGAACTTTCAGGGGGGCGGTGAGCTCAATTTAGAAATTTGGGGGGCATTGGAAGGCTCAGGGGGGCGCTGAGGTCATAATTCAAATTTTCACAAATCACTAAACATCATAGATTTGAAATAACAACGAAGAAGAAAATTCGAAGCAAAACAATGAAATTATGTTACAGAACCAAACACCAGATTTAAGGCTAAAATATCGATAATTTCACAGAACTGCAGGAAAAGTTTTGTTCCACTATATAAATATTTTTTTATAAAAAAAGTATCTAAAAGATTTTTTTTCAAATTTTTAAATTCTTACTTGTTTATCTGTATTTCAATCAGTTAAAAACAATCAATTGTGCCATTTGCAATGGATAAACTTTTAATCTATTCGGTTATAATTGCAAGAAATCAGTTATAAGGATCTAATTTAAAAATTAAGACTCATGAATGCTGTAACTTTCAACAGGACTCAAATTCAGATATCAAGAAATAACACTATTTTTAAACGCTATTTTACCGGCTGGACAGTAATTTACTTTGTTCAATAAAGTTAATTAAAAGTGAATATAGAATTTCGTTTACCTAAATTTAAGGTATATGATTTTATATTAAAAAAAAAACTAGTAAATCATTTATCTTGAAAACTCTACATGAAATTATGTGTTTACTGGAAGTTTGAAGCAATATGAGGCCCTTAGAGCTAAAAGGGTATAAGTGAATAAATGCTTATTTCGAGAAAACACTCTTTTAGGTTTTTATGTTAGGTCATTTTTCATATATTTTTCGAAAATTTGCATTTTTCTTTCGAAATAAATAGTACGTAAATATATTTCAAAAGACCGGAAAAATATCGAAATATAGTTTGATCAATTTTAATCCAATTTTACACTTATAATACCCCTACCAATTGGCTCTGAGAGCCTCATATAAATTTAAATTATTTTTGAGTTAAGTCGTACAACAACTTAAAGCCAACAGCTAATATAGTTTTTCAAAATTTGGAAATTTGAGAACTAATCGAGCAAATAGATTAGAATTTGGCATGGACTGTTATTTGGATGTAAGAAATATGCCATAAAGATGTTAAAACAACTATAATCGAAAAAAAAGTTGAGATCCCTTTGCTACTTCCAGCGGATAGAAAGGAAGGGATTAACGAGTTTCCTTCACATTTTTTTTTATAACTCGAGTACCAATCTCGTAAATCTCGTAATATTATTTGGCATAGGAGGGTATTGAAGCACAAGAATTGTCAAGAAATGTCCAGTAGTGAAGAGATATGAAGAAATATAAAGGTCACCCATGCGATTTTCAGAATAACCCGAGAAGACATAAAAAAAATGGAACCACATTATTCATTGGAGCGAATTTTAGTACAGGAAACGTTTTTTGATAGTTCTGAAATCGCCTTCCCTTTCCAAAGGGGAGAATAAAGTGGGGAAGGGGTCGTCCATTCAATTTTTATTTTTCAATTAAAGCAGATAAACCACAATCAGATTTGAAAATTTATACTAAATGATACTTGCCTTGTGTGTTTTTTAGGAATCGAACGAAAGCTATTTGAGCCACCGCTTATGGCTATTTGAAAAAATGAGGGTGAAAATAGCGATAACTCCATTTTCCGATACTTTACTAGATTCCTCGAAAAAAAAATCACGCAAGATAAGGCTCATTGGTTCAAAATTTTCAATTCCGAACATGCTTTTTCTGAAATATTTAAAAAATAAATGAGAATTGAGGTTAAAACAGCCATAACTCTATTTTCCGATGCATGTGGTGGCTCAAATAGGAAACAAATCACACTAGATAGTTGTCTTTTGGTTCAAAATTTTCAAATTATGCCAGGGGTGAGCAACCTTTTGAAGCAACGGTCCACTTTTAATTTGATTTCTTTTCGGTGGGCCGCATTAAAATAAAATTTAGGTAATAATATTTTGCAGAGCTTTAGGTAATTTTTTATAACGACAAATTTTTGATAAAAACAAAACTGAAAAAGGATAAATTAAACAAATCCATGTGCTTGCATAGAAAAATTTAGTTCGAGGTGGTTAAACAAGCCTGAATTGAATAGTTTCATCAATAAATCTTGATCGTTTTACAATAATTTAAATGTTTGAATGATTTGAAATGATTAGCAAATTATTTTTTTTGCCAAATGGATTTGCATCATTTACTTCCCTTTCATTTAATCAAAACGAAAAATGTAGAAAGTCTTTCCATGGTTCGTAAAAAGATTTGAACCGTTTTTTTTTTAGAAAGGTATTTTTCGTCATCACTTACATTTTTAGCTCATTTTCGAAAAAAAAAAAAAATTACAATTTATTTGAACTTCGTCGTGAAGCCTCAATCTTTTTTTCTATTAATGTTGAGCAAAGTTTCAAAATCATGAAAAAATTTATAATTTCACAGATTTTTATCCAAATTAGTCAATGTTACAGTTTAAACTTTTGATTCTAGAAAATTTTTACAGATTTTATATTTTTTTAAAATTTAGTTTAGATACCTCTGCGATAGGCTTTCCAACGCTGAATGATGAAAATCTTATGACTTTGATAATATGCATTGCTAATTTTGAAGTAAAATGACTCAATTTAATCAATTTTTGGCATGATTTGCCTATGACATTTCTGAAAATAATATCTCACATAAGACAAGACACCAAAATCAACATTTTTCCGATGTGCAAGAAATCTCAGAACTGATTTTGACTTATTCAGGGGCGGCGAATCCAAATATTCAATAAATTTTTTGTCAGCTCTAGTTTTCGAGATAACTTTAAAAAATAAGTAAAAAATTACTTATTCAGTTTGTGCACTTTTTTGACAAAACTGTAAAACACAAATAATTATTGATTCAATGATCATCTTTTGAAAAGACATACACCGTCTTAGCCGATTTAGGCTTTACAGACTGAATAAATGGCGTGGACAACTTAAGATTAACATTTAACACCCAGTACCGAGATGGGAATCGAACCCATGCCATCAGTGGACCAGCGATTACCGTTTTACCACGCTAACCACTCGACCATCGAGACGTACAATTTTTCTTTTCTAAACACCCTGAGTAAATTTTAGAAACAAATTATGGAAGTTTCCTTTTTGTTTTTTTTTTCAAACCTGCAAAAAACGGGACGAAATTTTAGAGCAAATTAAACTAAATTGAATCGTTAATATTATTAAAACCGCAAGTCAAATCATTTCGCAGTCTTGAACAAAGTTGTTGAATGAATTAAAATCTTAAATATAAAATATTGAAAAACTTTCTTTAATGATGTCATAAAAAGGTGTAATCTTATTTTTTGGAATTTCTATTAATTTTTTTTTGTATCTCTGATAACTACAAGAATATCTTTGCGACATCATGGGAGGCGAATTGAGACGATCTGATAATGATAGCTGGTTTATCACTTGTTTAACACTTATCGATAAATATGAGAACGCGATTATTTCTCATCCGTTTCCAATGACGATCAAGATAACTCGTCCGTTATTATTTTTTCTCAGTCAGTTCTAGTTCTGAGAATATTCTCCGACAAAACTGGAAGCGCAGCAAGAGAACAAACGCACAGAGAGTGCTTTTTTCAGTTGATGGCGAGTTGGCGTTCATTCTGCTGACTCTCCGCGTCCTTGAATGAAGGGAAGTAAATTGATTGAAAGTCATCTTTTGGTTTTTATGTAGGTTTATTGGTTTATCAGTTATGAATGATAGATTTTAATAAAAACTGATCAATTTAAAATTTCCACATGCTATATCTCCGAAAGTAGAAGTGATAGACGAAATCTATGAAATGTTTTGAATTCAGGACGCCAATATCTTAGAAAATCAGTTATTGAAACATAGACACCAAACATGCTGCAGCCCGTGGCGTAGAGGATAGCCTTCAAGTCTTCTAAGCCAGCGGGTATGAGATCGAATCCCAGTCACGGCATACATAGTACACTTTCTGTGGGTTGATGGTTTTAGCATTTGTAAGATGCTAGCCGTCGTATCCTCGAAAGATGTACGCTTAGAGTTTAGAAAAAGGAATCTCTTCGAGGAAACATCAAGTTTCATTGAGAATCCTGTATGTGTTTGTGTTCGTTTTGAAAAAAAAGTTGTTCCCCTGTGTAATTATTTGGGTTGAATCCCAGAATTACAGATATTGTTTTTGTCGAGAACAATTTATCGTAAAGGAAAACCGTGAAATAAATTTAATTTGAAATAAGCTTCGCAGCCGCACAAACATGTCTTGAGGGCCGCACGTGGCCGCGGGTTGCTCATTCCTGATCGATACAATGAACAGGGATGGATTTTTCATTACTAAAATCTAGCAATATTACCGAGGAATTCGCACATCATTTAGAAATATTGTTATAACGTTCAAGCCAATAACTTTAGAGTCTTGAAATGTTTATCCAAACTTATCTAAATTAAATTTTCTATCTTTTAATCGGAAAAAATAATGGCTTTGTAAGTTTTACAGATCTTTGGATACACAGTTCGCAATATTGGGTACCTCTGCCCTAAATCCCATGGCGGGATAAAATACCAACGTCGATATTTTAATAAATTTTGAGGATGTGCGTAGTTTTCAACGAAATTTTCATACACAAATGTGTTCTTGAAATAAATATCTTATTATTTTATTATAAATGATGACCAGCTATTCAACTCATTTCAAAATAAGAATCGAATTTAGATTTATAGTGTCTCTTTATCACTCCAGTTGTCAAAAATTAGCGAATAAAAAAAATTCCACACCAAGCGTCTTGCTTCAAATTTCATCACCATTGATTTGATTGGTTTTACATGGAGTATACTTAAACTTACAATTAATGAAAAACTGTTGTGAATTGTTTTTTTTTATGTGAAACTAAATATTTATTAAACTTTAACTATTTGATTTTTTTTCAAATCGCTTTCCTCTTAAGATGCTGTTCAGTATGATGTAAATAAAAACACTAGCTTTTTTCTAGATTTGGAGTACAGTTTTCCTTCAAAATTTTTTTACTAAGCCCTAAACTTGCTTGAAAATGTATAACGACTACTATTTTCGATCGGATTTGAGTAAAAAAATGTAAATAGTAAAAAGTTTCAATTTTTTTGAATTTTTGAAAAAATATTCATTTTTGTATGTAGACGAAGTTAAATTTTTTTCCGAATATATTAACAGAAATAAATTGATTCCACTGTGAGCATTAAGTCGTTCTTAAGGCGTTTTGATCCAATGTTTTGGAGTAACATTAGCCTACATATGGGCGTTTAACATCCAATTTTCGAAATCGTTGCTTCGAGAAACGCTTGTTATTTGTAGGGTAGATACTCTAGATTTCGACAGGAGCTAGTTTTCGACAAAATTTTAAGGAAAGGCTTATCTTTCTGTTTGGTGACTCAAGCTATCTATCTTCATATTTTTCTATTTTTGCTCTCCCACTTTAGTATACCTTGAATATAAAAATTCCTCTAAATAAGTTATTGAATAGTTGTTAATAAATAATTTAAAAGTAACATTCTAAATCACCTGTGAAATTCAATTCCAACGACCAAATAAGAATGATTTTGAATCATGAAAAACCCCCCTTTTATTTGATTAAAAGCAACATAAAAGGAATCAATGGAAAGGTTAAGGTTCTGAGATCAATCTTTTCGGTAATTTATTGAATATTTTTGCTAACATTTAATGAAATTTCAACTGTTTTTTGAGCTGTCGAAAACTAGCGCTGAAAATTCTTCCAATAATCTATTTTTCGACACCCATCTTCTTCTGTATGTTTATACTGTTTCCATGGTGTAAAAAACGCCGTGAAGTAGACAAGCAATTCCAATACGCAAATATTCATGTTGCTGAGCTAACAAAGGAGGTGGAAATATGCTTGTCGAAAACTAAAACTTTCTGTGTCGAAAACTAAAATTGAATGTCGAAAACTAGATCATCGAGAGGTTTTAGTAAAAGGCTAACAAAAACGTTGTTTTGAAACTTTTGATCATTAAAAAAGGTAGAGAATGAAGAAAAAAATCTGATTCATATAACCAATCACATTTGAAATGAAAAACTTTAGTCAAATAGTTTATTTACATGGTTTTTCTGACAAATCAAGCCAAAACTGTCGAAATCTAGGTATTTTACCCTAATAAAAATAACCTTTTTTGACCAAATGTAAAATGTAAATAGAAATACGAAAAAAATGTGTACAGCGAAAATTTCATCCAAATTTTGACAGATCTCAAAGAATTTTCTGAGGAAATGATAAAATGAATTTTCAATTCCATCGCTTACTGATAATATTTTGGTCATACTCTCTGGAGCCACCATAAATTAAAAGAGTGTCTATTCTTTTCAATTCGAGTTTTCCTCATAATGATTAGTTAAAAAAGAGTAACAGGAAGGAAAATTCAACAGTGTACTCTTCAGTCCAGTAACTAGTAAAATTTTAACTGAGAGGATCGTTAAAAATTTCTAAAATTTTACTTTTAAAGAAATTTTTTGTTCATGCTTCACTGTTTATGATGTGCTCAACGCATTAATTAATGCGGAGGCTTAAATTATTTCAGCTATCCTCGAAGTCGGATCGAACCGGCTACTCTCCCATCCACAACAGAGAGTGGGATTCTATTGAAGCCGAAACTTTTCTCCGGATGCCACGGGTTTTTTTTCTGTTTTCTCTCGAAGCTAAAAACATTCTGAAGCGTACTGAACTGAATAACGCGCGGGTTGTGGGAGGATTGAATTGCATATGGATGGACCTCTAACCGCCAAAGTTTGATGTCGAGGGGTTCTTTGGAAATACCGTTTGATTGATATTGATATTAATATCGAGGCTTTTTTTTCCTGTTCGCTGAATATTCGCTCTTTACGCCGCTCTACACATATGAATGGCATTTCTGGCTGACCGTTTGCTCGTTGTTGGCACACGGATCGACGGGAACGTTGGAAAGTTTTTTTTTCGCTCTCCCTCTATCATGTCGAAGTTTGCGCGATTTTTTCCCGTGACTTCATCGTTCAATCCGGCTTCCATTCCCAGGGCCTGACTGAGCTCGCAATAACCCGGACCCGGCATTGTCGAGTGCACCCGGATTCGGATCCTTTCCGGGGACTGGATGAACGGACACATTCACACAAACGCACTCGCCCGATTCCATCATTTATGAAATGCACTTTATAAATACGAACCTATTGGCCGTACTCGAGGCCTGTCCTGTCATTGACGTGTGCTTTTTGACAAAATCTTCCGGAGGAAATGCCAGAAAAAATCCCGTATATTTCATCGTCCGTCTGTGCTACTCGAACATTTCACGGTATATTCATAAAATATTTCTCTCTAACCAATCTACCTTTTTCTCTCTCCCTCCGATTTCCAAAAAAAAAATCACAAAAAACAGGCACTGGATGAATACGATATCCAACCGGATCTTCCGCAGGCACTCCGGCTGCTCGGCGAGATGAACACCAACTTTAAGCAGGTTTCGGACCTGGTGGGCAACACGCTACAGCGCGTCAAAACCGGAGAACTGTCGACCGAATACGGGCTCAACTTCCTGGAGATCAAGTACCACATGCTGCTCAACTATCTGATCAACCTGACCTACGTGGTGCTGCGGAAGTGCTCCGGTGAGTATATTTTTTAGGAATTTATAGCCATTCATTTGAGAATTACCCTTGGCAATTGTTTGAGTAAACAGATTCATAAAGTGCTTTTTATTAGTTATGACAAATATTTTTTTCAATTTTTTTTAGTAAATATTTGTAATCTGCGGTTTAACCCTAATCCGCTCTTGAGTGTCAATATGACACTTTGGAAGTGTAATACTTCATTCGGGTGCATTCAATTCAAAAATAACTAGCAGATCCTCAATGAATTCTTGAAATCTTCAATTTGCATCGTTACTTTTTTTATGGACGCACCCTGAAAGCCCACGAAAAAAACTCTCTTATCAGACCTTGAGTGTCAATTTGACACTCCTCGCTTAAAACCGCTATATCTCTCTTGTTTATCAATCGATAGTTTTGGAAATCTCGAAATGTAACTCATTATTCAAAGTCTAAGAAAAATATCCGAAAAAAACATGCTTCGGAAAAAAGGCTAAAGATTAGCTACTGAATGCTAAAAAAATTTAACTTAGTGTTGAGGAAAGCTGAAGTTAGAAACTATACGTTGTGCACAAGGATATATTTTTTGAAATTTCTTAAGATCATCACCTCAAAAAATGTAAAAAAGTGGTGTAAAAACCGTACTTTTCAATCATTGAACCGTCAAGATTGTTTGAGTCATTCCAGATAAATTTTGAATAGAGGGTTGGATTTTCAAAGGAATTTGTTTTTAAAACTTTTAGTAAATTTTCAGTTTTTAAGATTTTCTTGTACAGAATTTTGAGTACATTAACGCAAGATTTTCGCAATAAATTTATATTCATCAGAAAGGAAATTGCATACCGATTCTAGTGATGTAATTTCATTAGCGCTGCAATACTTTACACCATGGGTGACCAACATTTTCAACAGGCGGGCCCAATTTCAGAAATGAGATTTGCTGGTGGGCCAAAAAAAAACAAATAATTACGAATTTTGGAAAACACTGTAAAAAAAATTGCCTGGGTTACATTGAGTATAATTCATCCTAATGATCATTTCTGTTACTTGCATATTTTTCCAATTTTTGCTCCATTTGAAAAATAGTAGAAATATTACAAAATACGAAATGAATTATCCCTCTCAACTTATGAATGCACATCAATCTTTTCAAGGGATTTAAAACCTCCTCGGTTGATCCATCCCAGAAATGTCAAATTGCGTGACTACAATCGATATTAATTAAATTTTATGGTCCCCAAATATAAAAAATTACCGCTCATTTTCCAATGTTTTCAAGTTTACCGTTCTTCGTAGAAAAATTTGATAGACCAATTAAAAAAAAAACACAATGAAATTGTTTAAAAAAGTAACGTTCACAAGATTTTGACATTTAAAAGAATAGTTTTTTTTATCGAACTTTAGTTATATTATAAATAATATTGATTTTTCAAAGTACGGACCTCAACCTCATCTCAATCTAACTCTTTTCAAATTTTCCGGTGTCTCGATTTATCAAGTGTATTGGGAAAGTCTTCTATAAACGGGATGAGCTCGAATTTGATTGTTTTATAATAATTGCCCCCTTTTCAAGTAAAAATTGTGCTATAAATAATTCTTTCTTCTGAGTAATTTATCAGTACCAAACCGGTTCTAGTTAAATTCTACTACCCAACTGTATATTCGGTCTGGTTTTTATTATTGATGTAGATACATAAATACATTGTCAATTAAAATATGTTTAGATTTGGTTTAATTTTCATAAATAAACCCTTTTCTGTTAAAGCTTTACAAAAACTAACAAATTGGAAAAAATTACTGAGTAAACTTTCGATAATTTACATAATTTACTAAAGTTCTTTTGATGAATGGACCAAGTTAAAATGCTTATAGATAGATATAAGAAATTTTGTTAATTTGTTTCAATTAAGGTTGCCGGTTTTATCCACGTTTGATATCATTTTGATATCAAATACTCCGAGTTTTACCAGGTTTTTAGATAAAATTGTCGGATTTGTCCGACCCGGATACGTGCTGATAAAATTCTGGCAACCTTAGTTTAAATCCACAACATCGCCATTTGAAAAATTGCAAAATGTACAAAATTAAAGAACGTTAACAATTATTACGCAAAAACCTTTTTCGAACCTTAAAGAAAAAAAATAGAAAAATTGGTAATGAATGGGGAGGAGGATGGTCTTACGTAATTTTCATTGTAGATTCGTCGCGGCGTTACGATTTGTGACATACATGTGACATTAGACTGAGTCGATTTGGGGTCATTTTTGAATTTCTCAAACCCTGGGGTCTAAAAAGCTTCGTTTTGGCCCAAAACTCATCCATGATTTTTTGCAGAATTTTAAAGTAACGTTTACATGAGTAAATTTGAACTTTTAGGTTTGTATGGGAAAATTGCATATTTTGTACTGAAAAATCAACATTATTTTCGTTTCTTCTGTGTAACCAAACCAGTTGATGGTTTTTGTGCCAATTTATAAAATTCCTTAAGGAAATTTTCCGTTGAACAACTTTGTCCAAGACTGTAACTTCGTATCTTATTAGGAAAAAAAGTTATTAGCGGTTTAACAGGGGTATATCTTTTCGCATTGATTAACAATAAATTCAATTAACATCACTGCTTGAGCCTCGCGAAATATTGCATAAAAAGTATTCACGCAATACTTCTCAAGGCACCCTGCAGTGATGTCAATTGAATTTATTGTTTATCAGTGTGAAAAGACATATCCCTATTCAACAGCTAATAACTTTTTTGTCTAATAAGATATGAAGTTACGGTCTTGGACAAAGTTGTTCAGCGGAAAATTTCCTTATGGAATTTTATAAATTGGCACAAAACCATCAACTGGCTCGGTTCCACAGACGAAACAAAAATGATGTTGATTTTTCAGTACATAATATTCAATTTTCCCATACAAACCTAAAAGTTCAAATTTACTCATGCAAACGTTACATTGTGACATGTGAAGAGAGGGTTTTTAAATAGTGCAATTTGCAATTAAAATATTTATAAATGCCGCAATTTATCATATTGATTTTTTTCAATCCGTTAGGTACATTCATTGTAATTGTTTTTTTTTTTGTAAATGTGTTGTTGTGGACATTTATGAGCATGAACTATGAGCCATTTCAAATACTGAAATAATAAAAAAAAAATTTAAGCAAGATAATATATTAATTTTTTAAATGATTGTTTTGAATAATGGATTTTGACGAAACATTATTAAATTTTAAAATAACAATTTAAAGAACGGGACCTTGGCGATATTTTTTTAAAACCTTTTGATCTTCGATAACCCCTTAACACTCTAAAAATGAGAGAGAAAGTTTGAATTAAGATTCACAATTTTCAATTGTTAGTTGACAATAAAAGATAAATTTAGTTTGATCCACTCTATCAAAAAAGGGAAAATTGGATAAGACAGAAAAAAAAAATAAAAAGAGGATATAGAAAATGACGGAAGGCATACAAGAAATGAAATAGAGCAAGGGGAAATGTTACAACTTAGAAAATAAAATTGAAAAAACTGGAGAGGATACAGAAAAAAAGGATTTAAAAAAGGAAAATACGGAATGTGAAAACAAATCGTAAATGGAAAAATCAGGGTTGCCATCGAACCGGGAAAACCGGGAATACCGGGAAGAACTTTGGAATTTCGTTGCGTCACCGAGAAACCGGGAATTTCGGCACCTCACCGGGAAAATTGTCATGTTTGAATTTTTTTCACGGAGTTTCAAAACTGAGAAACGAAGCATTATATCGCCGCAAGTGTTTAGTTTTACATTTTTACTACGCTGGAATATATGTCTTATGTGAAAATTGTATCGAAGAAAGCTCCGGTTGAAATCTAAGTTTTTAACCTTGATACAAAATAATATCTTACATTCAAACGATTTAAGTTCAGCCCTGTCTTAGACATGATTTTCTACATTTTCATGAATCATAAGTTCAAATGACTAGAGCACTGTTAAAATTATGCATTGTTTTGTATTGGGAAGATAAACATTTTTTTTCTAAAACATGTCTTTGGATTAGTACAAAAAAAATATTGAAAGATGCACTGCAATTCAGAAAATAACTAAATATTTTCCTGCAATCTGATGATTTTAAGTTTTTTAAGACAAATCCCCATTCATGTTGACAAGCTGATTTGATATTTTGTTTCAATGTATATTTTTTACATATTTCTATATAAACTTTATTTTTATTTTCCTAGAACTCTATAAAAATTCTAGAAAATTTCACAGTGGCGGAAAAGTACATTTTAGTTTCAAGATCAATTTAACCGGACTTGTTTTTTCGCAAAATCGTGCAGCAAAACAACGAATAGATGCCAATTTTGTTAGATTTGTTTTAAAAATCATGAAAACCTGTCAATATGATAAGAGAAGACTACGTGTTGAAAGACGCCGAAGTATTTGTCATGAATTCTAACCTGTTAACAGGTTTTGGGATACAATTGTTAGTTATAACATTGATTTTTTTCTATTCACCACCAACCTTTGCATTGTAGTTTTTTTTATTCACCATGATTTTATATATAAAAACGATTATAATAAATGGGAAAATCATCATTTATAACCGGGAAAAAATCTGGGAAAATCTGGGAAAATCCGAGAAAAACTTTGGAATTTCGCTAGCAACTCTGAAAAATATTAAAATGTCAAAAACCAAAGAAAACAAAGAAATTAGACGGAGTGGAAAAATAAATAAGAAAAGGGGAATGAAAAGAGAACATGATCAATAAGAAATAAGAAAATGGAATTAGGCAACAAATAGGGGAGATAAAGGCATAATGGCGCCCTTAAGGAAGACGCTTATGTAACCATAGAAAACAGCTATGATATGTGACTTACATCATTGTTTCGTGTTCAGACACAAAATAAGTCTGTTTCTTAACTGGCTGATACTCGAAAAAGTAGAAAAAACGTTTAAAAATGAATTTTAAATTTTCTTTTGCCGAAAGCTGAAAATCAGTTACTGAAGGGGCATAATGAGAAATCGGGGCACGATGAGCGTTTTCTGCCATGGAATCTAGCAGCGAATTTCACTCGATGAAGTCATCTGGATAATAGAGCTACAGCTTGGCATGTTTCATCTGACGATTTGGCTTATTGGTTAGCTGTCGGAGAGGTAATCAGTAGGCTCGAATTCGATTCCTATTCGAGGTGATTTTTTATTCATTTACCATTCATGGTCGATGCATTACACTAAACGGTGAGGCGTAGATCCATCAAACAAAGCAATACTAAAAAAATGTGTGATTGTTTGTACAAAACAAACAATTCACACACACTCATACATTATGTTTTTAGTGCTTTGCTGCATCACCCGCCAAGATGCTACTAGTTATATAATGCAACAATTTAAATAATCGATCATGAATGGTAAATGAAAAAAAAATCTCCTCGAACAGGAATCGAACTCGAAACTTCTGATTACCTCTCCGACATCTTACCAATAAGACAAATCGTCAGATGTAAACTGGTGAAGCTGTAGCTCTATCATTCAGTAGGCTACATCGAGTTGAATTCGCTGCTAGATTCTACGGCAGAAAACGCTCATCGTGCCCCGATTAATTGTGCTCTGTTCACCCCGAGTCAACAAATTAAAGTAAAAACGCGTTTTAAAATACATTTAAGTGAAAAATTAAATAATAAATGATGGTGAAAATTGAGGAACAATATGTATATCATGTTGCAGTGCGTACATTATAGATCAAGATGATTCAATGATCATTAAAGCTTATTTCCTGGTGCTTGAAAATCATAATATTTTCGTCACTTGAGAACCTAGATGTTTTTGTTAAAATATTTCGGTAAAGAAAATAAGGAGATTTATTTTTTGGTAAAAAATTGATGTTATAGGAAGTACGAAACTATTCCTCATGAAAATTTATTTAAGAAAATGTATACTTTTGTAGAAAAGCGAAGTGCCCCGGGTGCTCGTTATTCCCTTATCTCCCCTAATATACTATTTGCAATTGACAAGAGATAAAAGGAAATCGACAACAGGCAATAGTTATTAAGCAATAAGCAAAAGACAAATTAACTAAAACTATCTACAATTTGCAATTGACAAGAGATAAAAGGAAATCGACAACAGGCAATAGTTACTAAGCAATAAGCAAAAGACAAATTAACTAAAACTATCTACAATAGGTGATGGGAAATAGATAACAAACGATTACAAATTGGCAATAGACAAAAAAGTAGTAATAATTATTAAATTGAATATAGAAAATGGGAATAGGGCAAATATCGTAAGTTCAATATGAGAAGGCTGAAGTTGAATTCCTGGAAAATGTAATCGTAGCTTTATTGATATCTTAACTTTGAAAATATCAAATTGAACAAATTAGAAACGGAGAGTTGAAATCTAGTACATGTGGGTTGAAGAGAACAAGAAAGAAAATTTGATGTATTTAAGTCGGAAGTTACGGACTACATATGAGGATTTGGAATTGGGAAAATAAAATCTGAAAGTTGCAGGTTTCAATTGCGAATTTTAAATAAATAGTAAATAAATTCGAAATAAATTTTATTTTAATGCAGCGCACTGGAGGCTGGAAACCGAAATTCTCAGACTTGAAAATCATTCGTTTTCATTGAGAAGTGTTATTCTTTTTTTTTTTTGTTATTTTAATTTTAGACTCTCTACTTTGAGTAAAATTTTGATTAATGGTTTTTCAGATATTAAAATTTCGTCATCCAGATTTTTTGTTTCTCGATGGAGCAAATTGAGACAAGATAGAGCAGACATGATTGAAGTTATGAAAAATTTAATTTTATACTGTAGATTGATCGTTTCAACAGGAAATATTAAATTAGGGATGACAATCCCGGAAATAATTAAATGTTAAAGCGGTGATTTTTTGTGAATGTTAAATTTTGTTAGAAGACACAAAAGGATGTAATTTTGTTTGACTTTGTTTTATTTTTTCTGGCATTGTTGCAATACTATGTATTATAGCTTTTCAAATTTTTCCAGTATTCCAATTTGTAAGTCTTTGAGAATAATCCTTATATTTTTGATCTTTTAGGTCACAAAATCGAGAAGGACCCCTCGATCGATCGGCTCATAGAAATCCGCACGGTTCTGGAAAAGATTCGCCCGATCGACTACAAACTGCGTTATCAGATCGACAAACTGGTTAAAACGGCCGTGACGGGAAATGCTGGAACCGCAAATGATCCCACCTCGTTTAAAGCTAATCCGGGCAATCTGAGCTCTCAGCTGCCGGAAGCAGCTGAAGGAGGCGCCGATGGTGAGGATGGATCTTCAGGCGATGAATCGGATAGTTCAGCAAAGGTTATGGAAAAGCTACGGAAAGCCAAAAAGGCAGCTGCCGGTGGAAAATCTACGGAAGTGAGCAGTAGTAACGATGTTTATGTGCCCCCCAAGCACATGGCCGTGCCCTATGAAGAGGACTCCCGTGCCGAACGCTCCCGGAAACAGTTAGAACGAGCTCGAAAGCGAGCTCTCGGCTCGTCACTGATACAGGACCTGAAGGATGAATTCCTGGACACTCCATTGGAGATTTCTTCCAGCTCCCGAGCACTACAGGTTTTGTCTCGAAAAGAACGGGAACGGGAAGAGTATGAAGAAAAGTATCTTACTCGGTTGCCGATTACCAAAGCTGACAAACATCGAAGCCGGAAGCTGACCACGTTGGGTGAGTCTTGTTTCTTTTTTTTTTCAGATTGTTTGTAACTGTCGATTGCCATATCAGTTTTGGAAAAAATTCTCTAGAGGACTCCCTTCTGAAAATTGAGCGCATGCGCTTCTTCAAAAGCTTACCGAAATCAAACTTTTTCGAGATACTAATTCATCCTTTTTACCACTAGGAACCCTCGGCGACGAACTGACGAGCTTCGGTGATATCAGCGCCCTCGATGATGAACTTCCATCCTCGAAGTCAGGCGGTGGTGGCAAAAAGCGTAAAGCTTCCAAGGCGGCCGGTAAAAAGCACGGCAAAAAGCGGCGCTTCCGCTAGAAGGTGACTCCGACCCCCGACCGGAAATAAGCAGTGGGAGATTTGATGGTTTGTTTTTTAAGTCCTATGAAGATTTTCATAGGATGATGGATTATTTTTATTTCTATTTGTGAACATTTCTTAAAATGATTGTTCATTTCAAAATTTTTCGGACTTTTAAAATAAGTTTCCATAAAAGCGATTGGAACAAATGTTAACAAATCGTTAGCTTTTGTTGTATGCAATCTTCTTGAACATAACATTGAAAATTTCCGTTTTAAAGATAAGGTTAATTTAATGGTTATCAATTAAAAAAAAAACTATGCGTTTGGGGTATAAGCATGCATTCAGAATGAACAAGCTCCTATGAGAGTTGAACGCAGAAAAATGCATGCCCTAAAGAAATAACGAAAAACTACAAAACAGATGCTAGAATTACATACCACAAGTTACTGTTGCCGAAATTATAGTGAAAAAATATTAATTTAAAATACAAATTGAACACTCACAAGAAGCCTTTATGATATATTTATACATGAAGATATTTTTTTCTTAAAAGTTTCTTCCGATCACTGAATAATGAATTCCGAATGCATATAAGACTAGGGAAATCCATCTTGATCAAACTGATTTATTACAGCAGCCTGAAAAAGACTGTAAGAAAAAGGACGAGGTGATGTGAATTTTATGCAAGCTTACTTTTAAAATTCACATTTTTTTTCTTAAATCGATAAGTTACTGCAACAGTTTGAAAACAATACTGATTCGTCTTTTAAAAGTATGAGAAGCTGAATTTGCATTACCTGAAAAATCTCAAGATCGAAAGTAAATCGTCATTATTTTCCTTTTTCAAGGTTTCTAGAGAACTAACAAAAACTATCAATTCCATAAAAAAAAAAATATAAAAAAATAACAACTCCACAGCATTACTACTTCATGTTCAGTCTCTTCCACAAGAACATCGTTCCGCACTTACTAAGATGTCATATTTTTCTGCATTTTGTTGTTTTTTATGTAACTTGCTTTAATACCATAAATTTCTAGAATTCTCTCGCAGATTAAGAGATTACCAATATTTGATACATGGTTGGTCAGCACCTCTCAAATCCGACAGGGCGTGTGAAAATCGCACTGTTATCTGCAACGATTTGTAGAGCTCCGAAATGCTCTACACTCGTATCCGAGTGCAGCCGAATCCAACAGCCGAGCGAGAGAAGGAGAATTTCCAAAACACACCACTGAAGAGCGATACCACAAAAAAAATTTGTATCATAAGTGTGTTATTCTCACCCATAAGAGTCCGAGTGTAACAAAAAGAGATACACTGATGATACAGATCAAAATGTGGCATCGTTGCACTGAAGTGCAATTCTTTTTCCTTCGATATTGCTTCGTAATTTTTTTTTCTTTTTGGGAAAAAACCAAACCAACTGAGTTGCTTTAGAGCTGCTCCCATCCATTAAACTTTATATGCTGATTTTTTTTCTCTTGCTCTCACCCAGGCGAATTCTTCTCTGTTCTTTGATTTGGTGTACGCCCGGCGTCTCAACCAGTGATGTCAACCTTCCAGATTTTGTCTGGATCTTCCAGACTTTTTGGCCTTCCGTCAGTTATTTTTTTAGGTTTCCAGACTTCCAGACTTTTGACATTTCATCCAGACAATTCCAAAACTAACAAAACAAAGGGAATTCACAATGTTTAAGTTATGTAATGCTACCCAATGATGGGAATTAGGAATTAAAAAGAGCAAAACGTGTTTAGAGAGTGAAATTCTGGGAAAATATTTGTGAGGCAATACGCATAACTAGCACGTTGAGGCCCATGGAATAGATAGTGGCAGAGATATCTGTATACTAAACGATTTAACGGGTAAAATAAGGAGCAAAATAGTATCCGCCAAACTAGAATCTGGCGAAAAAAAGGTCACTATCAACGGAAATCGCTATCCAGACTTTTCAGACATGTTTTCAAAATCTTCCAGACAGTTTAGAAAATACAGTCGGCAACTCTGGTCTCAACAACAATTTTTGAGTACCTAACTGGATAAAAATTCCATGCTATTCGATGGTACCGTAATTAATGAGCATTTTTTTATTTTGTGAATGATAAAAAATTGAAAACTTGACAATGACATTGGCATTTTAAAAGTACGAAAGGATACACCAGAGATATATGAATAAGAAACAATCTTTAAGTTTTTAATAATTTGTATTTCACGCTATGGAAAAATAAACCTAAAAACCAAAATAAGATCGAGTTGAAAAGTTGAAATGATTATTTGAGAGTTGATTATTGAAAGGATAGGATTTGGAGAGTTTGACGTTAAGAGTTAAGTGCTGATAAATCTTAAACTCTCAACTCTAATTAGGTTTTGGAAAGAGTTGGATAGTTGACGGATTGGAGTGTCGGTAAGATGGTAGTTAAGATTTGGAAATTCAAAATTTACTAGGTTGAAAGTTAAAGTCGATATATTAGAACCCCGCTTTTCCGAGTTTGTCGGGGGAAGGACTATATCAGATAACGCGGAAGCTCTGATAACCGGATCTAGGGAATAGCGGGGTTCTACTGTAGTTTGAAAATCAAAGAATTAGAGAAAGATAGACAGCTGGAGAGTTAAAGAGTTGAGAGTTGGAGAGTATTAAGAAAAATAGCTAAGAATTACTGATCTGAAAGTTGAGATTTGAGAGTTGTGAAATTCAGAATTTGAGAGTTGGGGAGCCCAGAGTTTGAGAGTTGAGAATTTCAGAGCTGATAGTTGAAAGCAGGAGATTTGTTATTTTGAAAGCTCGTCGCCATGAGACTCATATTCGGGTGACTCTTGCTCAAGTTAGCCTCAGTTTCGCTACGCGTTGTAGAAATGATTCACGTTCCAAGAATTATTTCTGGGATCAGCGTGTAGAACTACCAAAATGATCTTGGCGACGAACGTATTAAGAGATAAAAGTTGATCAATTAAAAAAAAGTGTCAAGATTTGAGAGTAGTCAGAGAGATGGAAGATTCAAGAACAGCGTTGAAAGATTGCAAACCGCTCAAATTCGTAGGTTTGAGGAAAAACGGAAAATGTACTGATTTCGGCAAAATGAAACTTGATGACCTTTTTTTTCGTATTTAGGTAGAATTTTCGTTTATCCGTAGAATCCTTTTAACTTTTTCGATAATCCGTAGGAAATGCTTGAAATCCGTAGAATTCGAGCAGTAATCAATAAAATCCTAAGATCTACGGAGAAATTCGTAGATCTTGAAACGCTTCAAGTCTCAATTCTCCTACTTTCAACTCTCCAAAAATCAACTCTCAAACACAGTTCTCCATCTCTCAACTTTTACTCTTGATTCAAGAATAAGATTTGAGAATTGGAGAATTGGAGTTCTTGATTCAAAAATAAGAGGTTAAAGTCAATTTTCCAACTCTCCATCTCTCAACTCTCCAACTCTCAGTTCTCCAACTCTCAACTCTCCAACTCTAAACTCTTATTCTTGAATCAAGAATAAAAGATAAGTGTTGGAGAGTTAGAAAATTGAGAGCTTGAGAGTTAAGAATTGGAGAGTTGAGAGTGGGAGAGTTGAGAGTTGGAGAGTTAAAAGTTTAAAAGTTGGAATGTTGAAAAATTTTTTTTTTTTGGCGTTGGAGAGTTGAGGGTTTGTTGAGGGGTGTTGAGAGCTAAAGAATTGAAAATTGGACAGTTGCTTATTGAAATACTTTGAGTTCAAAATTAGAAAGTAGCAGAATAAAATATTCACACTTTAAGGACTGCGATAAAATCGACATATACATAATCGATCCAGACAACAACTCTCAAATTTTTATGTTTGCGAGTGTTGTGTTTGATTTTGAAGAATATATCATACTTAAATTTATAATTTCTGAGTTATTTCACTAAGTGAAACACTCAGCCGCAAAGTGAAAAACGAGATATCTCATAATGGTCCTCCAGCGTTGCCAGATTGCAAACCGCTCAAATCTGAAGGTTTGACGAAAAATGAAAAATGTAGGTACTGATTTAGGCTAAATGAAACTTGATGACCTTTTTTTGGTCGTCAGGTAGAAAATCCGTAGGAAATGCTGAAAATCCGTAGATCTACGGAGAAATCCGTAGATTTGCAACGCTGGTCCTCAATGTTGAAATAGTTGGAAGCTGGAGAGAGCTCTAGATTTGAGATTGATAATTGGAGAGTTGAGACTTCAGAGTCGGGCAACTGAGAGGAAGGAAGTTGAGTGTTGAAGAGTTGGATATTTGTGAATTTTAGAGTTGAGAATTGGTGAATTGAGAGGTCGATTACTAGAATTGAAGAATTGGTTTTTATCCAAAGTTTTGTCCTATGTTTATTGACAGAAAAAGCATAAGCTAAGATTAAAAAAAAAAACATATAATATGCAGTTGAAAAAAATTTCAGTTGTCTTATTTTTTTCAATTTTTGGAGGATTTTTCGGAAAATATGACAGTGAGCATTCGTTATTTCTGTATTCAAATACAGAGTCGTTATCAAAACTAAAATTAACTACCAAGCTTTGGACGCGTTTTGATTGAAAATTGGTTTATTTTTCTTTTCAAACTTGTTTCTTTCAGTTGGAGTTTTGTTTTTCGATTGGTAATTTCAATAATCATTAAGTTTTATATATTGAAAGTATTTGTAAACAGTAAAGTAAGATAAAATAATTTTTTTAAAATTTTAGTTTTATTCATCTATTATCCTTTACACAAATTTCTTCGGTTTCTGTTACGTTTTACTATGATGATTACAAAAAATTAGCTTACGTTAAATTCGATAAATAAACTGTGTGTGGAAATCGCGTTGATAAGTTAGTTCCTGTTTGAAATAAATATATTTTTTGGTACTTTCTTATATGTTTTTATGTTTCTTTTTCGTATGATAATATCATCATTCTTTAGTTGAGTAAGTTCAATTTTAAGTAAACACATTTTTGTTTTTTTTTGCTATTTGATTATATGCTTCTGTTTCAAAATGTATCCGCGGCATAAATTGTTGCACATTTTTAGATCATCCACAATGAAAGGAATCGATTACCGGAGCAAAACGGGCTCATTAAATC
Organism: Uranotaenia lowii; assembly: GCF_029784155.1. Lineage (NCBI taxonomy): Eukaryota > Metazoa > Arthropoda > Insecta > Diptera > Culicidae > Uranotaenia > Uranotaenia lowii. The sequence goes on along the minus strand of NC_073692.1, from coordinate 183,858,110 downwards.
GCTTCCCCCTATCATTACTGTTAGATCCGCTGAATAAGTTCGCTTAACGATGACTTTTTGAGCCTATGTTTCAAATTACCGAATCGGCAACAAATTGCATTACAACAAACTGTTTCCGCCACAGCTTTTTCCATTATCCTCGCAGTTAGCACACCTTAGTGCGCGTACAGATAATTTATTATTGATTTATGAATGGGTAAATATAAATTACCGGTGTGTGAATCGATGCATTCCGTTTAACTATCTTAATGCGTTTTAAAGCATTAATTCGTGGCGTATCATAGAGAATCATTTTCGATTCGAATTCTACAAATATTGGTTTGCGCTATCCGGGGGCCCAATGACAATGAAAATTACGTTTTCAAACCAAAAAAATAGGAGCGGTAAAACTTCGGAATGTGGTTTTTCGATTCGCTCCGGGAGCGCTGCTAATAATTCAATGATAAACTTTATCGGGGGTTAATTCGCAAACCGACCGGTGTTCGACATGGAGGAGAGGTCGCGAATTAATTTATTTTACGCACCCTTACAATTGGCAAACGGATAACCCGTTCGAGAGAGACCCTATCGCTCCCATCCCTGAAGGCTGAGTTACTGGGAAATATTGAAGAGTTTAAGCGTAGTATTTGTTAGGTGAGATAGCTGAGATTTATACCTTTTCGGAGCTGATATATCTGAATATTTTAAATGAAAAGTTTTACTTCCGAGAAGCTAGAAAGAATTCAAGTGTAGATTCTAAAGTTCTGTTGAAATGGAGAGTTGACAATTACAATTTGAAATTTCAAAATAAGAAAAAAATGAAACCAGTAGCCACTGACCTATTCTTCGTTGCATATTAACGACTTTTGTATGGAACTCGCGCCATAGCAGAGAAAAAATCCGTTTATACCCGAATTGTGATTATTAAATTAAATTAAATTGATAATATTGAATGAATTCTTTGGATTAATTAGTTAAAAATTGAAAAAATTAGATTCCTTGAGTCAAAGGGTATGAGTGCAAGAATGATTAATTTTTAAACCATTTTTATATTCTACAGTTTTTAATTTGTAACTTCATTCTTATTGGTACGAATGGAAATAACAACTTTTCAAAAAATGTTTAAAAACAAAAATAATTTCAAAAAGTTTACGAGTTCCGTGGGCCAGTTTGTACGTCTGTTGTCTGTGATATTAACTGGCATATTATTTAGTAGATGTCGACACTTAGTAAGAATTCCATAACTTTAAGTAAAAAATTAAAACGAATAATCACTGTGCGATCATCAAAAATTTGCTCTCTCTGTTAAGAACTTCTTCAAGAATTTCGGTTGTACTCCATTTACCCGAAAACCATTGCCCAGAATGAAAAATCCCCAGAATTCCAATCGCCAGAAAGAACCAATCCCCAGAATTTTTTTCCCCAGACGAACCATTCCCCAGAAAAATTTTCGCCAGAATGTACCATTTCCCAGAAATTTTTTCACCAGAATGAACCATGTACCAGAATTTTTTTCGCCAGAAGGACCATTTCCCAGAAAATTGGAAACATTTATCCTTACTACAAATTATAAAAAAAAGGAATTGTTACGAAAAAAAAATGGGGTTTCATAACTTTATTCTTTTGCGGCAAGGCCGCAACCAACGAGGATGAAGGGGCTGAGGCGGCACAAAGCCGCCGAAGCTCCCAAATCCGAGGAGGCCGCCGACCCGCCGTCGGAAGCGGCGGCCCCATTACATTGGTCTAGGTCTGCCGGGGCTTCCTAGGTCTGCGTGAAAGCTAGGGGTGATCCCTTAGTCCCGTCCGCCACGCGACAGCGTGAAGGACAAAACGTCTTTCAAGTTCGAACGCGCAGCGTGAGGAGTCGGATACCAAAACGGTTTTTTAAAGGACCATGGTAAGCATTGAATCAATTAAAGTACCCAAACCATAAACAAAGCACAATATTGGTTCTAAAATAAATTTAGTTGGAAAATTTCGAAGTCGTAGTTTCATTCAAAAAATCATTTTGAGAAAATTAATTTCGAATCATATGAAATATTCAAGAATTCATTAGAAAAAAAAAACAAATAAAAATAGGGGAAAAAATCTGGGATTTGTGCCATTCTGGTAAATGTTCCATTCTGGGGAAAAAATTCTGGGAAATGGTCCATTCTGGGAAAAAAAATTCTGGTAAATGGTGCATTCTGGGGAATTTTTTTCTGGGAAATGGTTCATTCTGGGGTTTGATTTCGGGTATTTGTCATTCTGGGAAAAATTCATTCTGGGCAATGGTTTTCGGGTAAATGGGATACAATCAGAATTTCTGATATGATACGTCACAATCTGAGAAACAAGAACTTACGAAATAAGAAATTCTCAATGAAATTTTGCGTCATCAAAATATGTTACTTACACCATACAATCATTATGCTGATTCAAACATTTATAAGAAAAAAAAAATCAAAATCTTGACAACGATCCAAAACCAGCTTTCGATATCAGACTTTTTTTTTAATTTTTGGCTGAAATTGCCAATCGGAAAATCTGCGAAAATCAACCAGTCGTTAAACAAATTTATTGAAGATATCACTGGGATCACTGGGATCAGGTTTCAGGATATGGTTCGGCATTAGGATCAGGATCAAAGCCTAAGTTTAGGATCATCAATCCGAATCAAGGTCCGGAATCCAGGATTAAAAACCGGGTTCAGCATCAAGATTTAAGATCGAAGCCGCCGATCGTGGCCTAGAGGATAACGTTAAAGTCTTTTGAGTCAACTGTCGATCGAATCTCGGTCACGGCATGCATGATGCTCTTTCTGTGGGTTGATGGTTTCAGCTTTTGTCAGGTGCTAGCTTCTTGAAGGATGTACGCTTTATTGTCAAGTAAATTAGATTACTTAAAAGAAACATGAAGCTTGACTGCGTGAGTGTATGTTTGTTTGTTTTTTTTTTTTTTAATCCAACATCAAGAAGAATCAGAATTCTGTATCCAGGATCCAGATATACACCGTCTAAGACAATTTAGGCTTACAGACTCAATAAACGTGGACAACTTTTTATTTACATAGTATACCGTCTCACGACATGATCGCCAGATCACGCTCCACTTGGTCCGGCCAGCCTTAACCACCTTCTGGATACTGGGTTCGCCGTAGAGTCTCGCGAGCTCGTGGTTCATCCTTCGCCTCCACACTCCGTTCTCCTGTACGCCGCCAAAGATGGTTCTTAACACTCGTCGCTCGAATACTCCGAGTGTACGCAGGTCCTCCTCGAGCCATATCCATGTCTCGTGCCCGTAGAGAACAACCGGTCTAATGAGCGTCATATACAGGTTACACTTCGTGCGAGGGCTAAGTCTTCTCGACCGCAGTTGCTTGTGGAGTCCATAGTAGGCACGACTTCCGCTGATAATTCGCCTCCGGATCTCACGGCTGGTGTCATTGTCTGCGGTTACCAGTGAGCCGAGATAGACAAAGTCTTCGACTATCTCCAGCTCGTCGCCATTACTGTGACCTTGTTATTGCTGGACAAACGGGTTCGGTCGATCTCGGATCCGCAGGCCAGCATGTACTTCGTCTTGGACGTATTAATCATCAACCCAATCCTTCCTGCTTCGCGTTTCAGTTTGCGGTAGATCTCCTCCACCGCCGCAGATGATCTGCCGACTATATCAATGTCATCGGCAAAGCAGATAAGTTGACTGGATCTGTAGAAAATCGTGCCCCGCATTTCGCCCACCGCTCGTCGAATAACACCTTCTAACGCCACGTTGAACAGCATGCAGGATAGACCATCACCTTGTCGAAGCCCCCTGCGCGATTCGAATGAACTCGACAATTCATCCGAAATCCACACACAGCACTGCGTTCCATCCATCGTCGCCTTGATCAGTCTGATCAGCTTCCCGGAAAAGCCGTTCTCGTCCATGATTTTCCATAGCTCGTTACGGTCGATCGTGTCGTATGCGGCTTTGAAGTCGATGAATAGATGGTGTGTAAGGACTTGGTGGATTTTTGGAGGATTTGCCGTAATGTGAATATCTGGTCCGTCGTTGACCGTCCCTCTATGAAGCCGGCCTGATAACTTCCCACGAATCTGTTTGCTTGTGGCGTTAGGCGGCGGAGTAGGATTCAGGACAACACTTTGTAGGCGGCATTGAGCACAGTGATCGCTCGGTAGTTCTCACAGTTCAATTTGTCGCCCTTCTTGTAGATGGGGCATATTACCTCCTCCTTCCACTCCTCCGGTAGCTGTTCTATGTCCCAGATCCGGACTACCAACCGGTGTAGGTAATCGGCCAACTTGTCCGGGCCCATTTTGATGAGTTCAGCTGCGAGTGGAAAACTCAGAGTGGAAAACTTAAGATTAACATTTAGCAATCGAGCGAGATGGGAATCGAACCCATGCCACCAATGGGTCAGCTCGGTCATCGAGACTTATTGTTATGACTCACGATCAGGATCTGCAATCTAGATTTGGTTACAAGATCTGGATTGAAAATCGTGTTCCAGGACTCAGGATTAGGATTCAGAATCAATTGAAATTTTTTAATTCTAAGTTCACCCTGCCGTCGTGTATGCTCAACACTTTTTTTTTCTTCAAACTTGTTTAGCACGAATTGTACATTTGTATAAGTGTTGAACAAAACGGGTTATGCAACGAGTTGTTTACACAATTTTATGCAATTTCTCAGATCATGTCTCATATAGCAATCGCAACTCATGCTTTTTGAGATTATTCGTGGAATTCTTTTTCCAGGCGAACAACTTTAGTTTAGACTAGAGAAGAGTAACTCGCGGCCCTCCGATCCTTTCTTAACTATAATTCATTTTACTAACTTCTCTTATCCCTATATGGAAATTAAGATGAATAAAAGCTTACATTAAGCTTGCCAGATTGCCTGGTTTTATCAGAACTTGCCCGAAAATTTGACAAATTTTTTAGGAAAAGTTCAGTCCGGCCCAATTGCCCAGATATCTTTGAAAAAAGCCCGAATTTTGCCCGGATTTATTCACTTGAATTGATATATCTTACCACTTACTCAAATTGAGTTAGTATAATTTTTTTATTTGCCTTTGAATTTAATGTATGTATGAATGTAGGTAATCCACCATGGGTGCACAGATTCACCGTGGTTTCGCCAACGTATGCGCTGAATTGCATTCTTTAGATTATTGGTTCCATAAATCATCAATGCAAACCACTACATACCCGACACCATGGCTTCGTGTGACAGTTTTGAAATAAATGTATGATGTGTAAGTGTATGTTTTATTTGGCAGAATGAGTCAATCACTTCCGTAGCCGTTTTAAGATTTCTAACATTTTCAATGTTATAAATCTACGACAGGATTTCAGCACACGTGTATATACCAAGGTTGCCGAAAAAAATTCTGTGTTTTTGACAAAAAAAATTCTCGAATTCTGTGATTTGAACCCAAAATTCTGTGACGGTTTTCTGTGACGCTTTTTATGAAGTTTATAAGGAAATCATGTCAAACATCAACAAAATGGAAATTTCCTACAGTTTTAACTGAAAAATATTAATTTACATAACCTTGTTTTCATATTTTCATAAATTATAGTCAGAAATAAAAAGTCGAAAATGACAAAAAAAATTATAATTTTGGAAATCGGTACAAAATTTAGAAATTCTGTGAATTCTTTGAAAATTTAAAAAATTCTGTGATCTGTGACACAGATTCTGTGACGAAATTTTGCTCAAAACTCTGTGATAATACAGATTTTTCTGTGATTTCGGCAACCTTGGTATATACCTGCCCAGCTGGCAAGTGATTCGTTATTCTAATATTCATATAAAATACAAAAGTCATGTAATACAGTTATACTTTCAACACTGACAAACTTTCAATCTTACCTTTTTTTAACCACTCAAGCCTTACCTGTAGATTTCCACCTCGTTCACAAACCTTTATTCCATTGCTAAATTAGTAGATCGTTTCTCTCAGAACCGAGCTGAGAATTCTGCCTCCTGTGTTCTGTATGAAATAGAATGAATTATCGACATAACGAAAAATTAAGGGACGATTAACTAACATGGTGATTAATAAGCGCCTAAAAAATGGTAATGATAAAAAAAATGTAATCAAAATCAAAATGTTTCTTTCTATTTCTTATCCCATAACACTTTTTTGCATCCATTTATCTCTTCAATCACTCACAATAGGCGATGGAAGCACAACATCTGAGGGGGGTGAAATGAAACATAAACAAAGTTGTTATAAAATGGAAATTTTAAATCACTTTTTAAACAATATTTCGTATGTTTAGGATAAAACTGTGAGTAAATTAGGTTTTTATTAATGTGTATTTTTATGTCTCTTATTTCGCTGCTCGGTTATCGTGTTTGTTAAGCAATAATCGGTTGTTTAAAACTGATATTTTTGTGCTGTTCAAAATTGTAATTATGAAATAGTGATATCTAATTTGAAACAAAAGATTTTGGAAAACATTCACTACCGAAATCTGCGCAAAGAATAGTTTTATTCAACAATACCTTATTTAAAAAATAATAAATTCAGTATTGCCCTTAAAAATGTCCTTCAAACTAAGAACGTTTTGTTGTTTCAGGAGCAGCTAAACACATTGAAACGACAGCATTGGACTTTTCTTTTGTTGTGGCATTCACTGAAGGAGATGAAATGATGGTAACAGGGTGAGACTCTTAAAGCAGATCGTTCCCCAGCACAAAATTCCGTCAGTCAAGATTCCGGACAATGTCGGTGTTTGAAAAAAGGACTTGCTTATCAAGAAAATTACCAAATAAAGAAAAATATCTGATTTAAATGAACAATGAAAAAAGGTCCTTAACCTATTTTTTTTTTATTTAATATCATTTGATGATTGATGAAGTCTCTTGGATTTACATTGTTTTATTTGCAAAATTACATTGAATCTCGTGTACCAATCTGAGCTTCAGATCTTGTCGGCAAGTTTTCTGTGTGTTCTATTGGGTTCCGTAGGGCAGGTTTATCATAGTAAAGCGTACCTCTATTGAAAAGTATAATTATAATTAATTCATGCACAACAAATCATAAGAAAACACTCAAGTGTTGTTCGGAATTGAATAACATTAACTGATTGATGCTGACTTGTTCTCCGCAAAATTTGGAGGTAGTTGATGTTTCGTAAATCATTATCTAATTGGTTCCAAGCAGATCTTCTCCAATCTTCCGAATTAATAAATTTTAATTCCAGTTTCATGGCACTTTTTACTGGTGAGCCATATGCATGCTGTCCAATGCATTTTGCTCTCACAAGATGTTTTTACACCTATTTTTTGCAAAAAATACGAAGAAATGGAAACAAAAACATTAATGGACGCATAATTCGAATCTTAATCTGCACTTTTATCATCATTTCATCTATCTACATGCCTTTTTTAATTGAACTTTTCCATCAACAAAATACTTACTTTGGAAGTCTTCAAATATTCATGAATTTCTCTCCGTATTTTAAAGGGCAAATTAAAGTTTTTATCTCCAACTGGACGCATATTCCCTATATACGCAATACGAGAAAACCCATGGTATATGAAACTTATCGTTAAATGATCATATGAATGAAAAATCAATCCATTTTAAACTGACTAAATTTTATTTCCTTTGTTTACATTTTTGTCACCCAATATTGAAAAGTTCACAGTTGGCAGCAGCGCAGCTATTCCGCCTCCTATCAACCTTTGAGTTGTTTATTTTCATTACAAAAGCACAAAGTAGGCCGCACATTATTTAAAAAGTACTTGATCGCGCACAGAAAACGAAATAGCCTCCCTCAACTTGTTTCCTTGTCTTTTCCCCAGCACTCGTAATGCGCATGAAAATGCTTTATTTATGGAATCAAAATCCTCCACTTTAACTATCCAAAGTTTTTTTTTAGTTATTCTATCATGCACGGAAAATATTTAAATGTACCTTGATTTTCACTTCCCGAAAATCCATTTGTAACACAAGATTACAAAATTTTTAATTCACTTCTTTCATGAATTTTTGGGACTCTTTTATTTGCATCTAATTTTTATATACGAATATTTCCCGGGTTTTTGGTTGAAATTTTTATATAAAATGCTGCAAATGCCCGGATTTTGCAACATTTTTAGAAAAAATTGTTTAGATTTGCCCAGTCTAGATACATCCGAGAAAAAAATTCTGGAAAACTTATTTGATATGGGGATGCATAAACTCAACTTAAATTAATGTAAAAAAAAGTGTCTGTTTCTGAAAAGTAAAAGTTTTGATGATAAATAATGAAATTGCGGTGTTTTTTTTATCGTGAAGATTAAGCACTCCGATGATCTTAAAGTGAAACTCCAATACAAACATCGTTTTTTTCCACAAATTTAGGAAAATTTAGGATTTTCAGCGTAAATCTTTTTTTTTTTTTAATATATAGCATGTATAGCAGAATAATATTCTTCGAATATGTGTAACATATGTCTCAATTTTGGAAGCTAAATAGGCGGCGGATACATGAAAATGTTTTCCTGGTTGTAAAATTTCGAATTGGACTTAGTTCCGAACCTTCCTGAAAAAACAAAACAAGTGCTGGTTCAAGTGTAGAACGTTGTAATTGAGCATTTCAAAAATACAAGTTCTCGTGGTTTTTTTTAATATGTACCTGCTACTTAATGTATCAGTATGGGGATAGGCTTAATAGCGGCACGTTATCCAAATGTACGGAAAAATTGTGCCTAAATGTAAACTACGTTTCTTTTTTCCTATATTTCTTAACCTCAATTCTCAACCTTGTTTTTTTTTAATGTAAAAAAAAAGCTACTTTCGAGGAAAGACGATTCTAAGTTATGTGTTATGCTATTTTTCTTATGTATGCACCCAAAGAAGAGATTGCAAAATTTCAATGTCGCTTGGCGCTTACCCTATGCCAAAAATGCGTTGAACTGAAGATGATATGATTGCAAAAGCACTACTGGCATGAAGACTGGAGCTTCCGGGCAAAATTATGCATGACCACCACATTCAAGCGAACAAACATTTCATGGGATTTTCATTCTATTGGATCATTCTCCCACAAAGAAAAAAAAAACGGCGATAAGAATCGAATTCACAACAATTTTCTTCAATCACCTTGCCCATCCGGCAGGTTTAACAGTGTAAAGCTTAGTTCTTTTAGAAATGGGACACTTTCATTTGCTTATAGCTCATTAACTAGTTATTGGATATTAAAAATTTTGACACCATTTTGTTGCCTGTAAAAAATACTATTCGACCTATTTTTTTCAAAATATAAAATTTACGCGTTTTTGAGATATGTACGATGCAAGAGAAAAAGAAAAAAATTATTTTGCACAGTTTCCTTTAAAATTCATCATTATCAAATTGATAGCTGAAAAAACCGTTGATTATTCAAAGAATTACTGAGTTTTTGTGGTGGATAAGTATGCAAACACTGTAAATAATGTCCACAAAGTTCAAATCAAGCATTGGAGTTAAGCATATGATCGGCAACAACGGTTAAGGATCATCAAGGAAGTCAAGTCTCATACCAGCATTTTTAATTTTCAATAAACGAAAAACTAAGGGTAGATCGCTGAAATGTCCAAAACAATTTTCTCCGATAAGCTGATAGTGTTGCCTAGTGATGACTCATTGAAATCCAACCTCAAACATCCATTTTTTGATAGTTCCAAAGCTCTTAAGCTGTAAAACTGGTACCGAAAAAAAAACGTTCAAAAATGTGGTCAAAAATAATCAAATTTGTTCATTTCGGAACAACTGTATCCACTAAAATGCTTCCAGTTTACAGTTTCCAGAGAAGTATTGGATCAAAAAGTATCAGAAATTGAAGAAGGAGGGTGAAGCCACCTAAAATATAGATCTTACGAAGTATAAGTTGGAGAAACTGATCAATACCATGACTGAAAAAAGTGTGCGCCGGCCAATGGGAGATACCAAGAATAAAGTAGAAATTTCTTTAACCAAAAACGGTAAATATTTTTTTTCAAATTTTTTCATAAAAGATCATAACATTACCTTATTTTTCTTCAAAGAAAGTATTTCGTTTAAACGTATGGTTTTTTAGATACAGGCATTCGTAACTGTCCCATTTCTAAAAGAACTAAGCTTTACTATCTGAGCCAGATGGATAACCAGAATTTATTGTCATGTCTTTCTGCAACCACCAATCACCAAATAACTCATAGTATTGTCTTATGATGGTATAGGGAATTGGTACGAGCCAATAGTAAACAAAATCACGAAATGTCACGATTGGAATTTGTGATTTTCTGTCAGTGTCATTCCAATCGAGCAGAATCAAGCAATCTTAAAGGCAGCTCTTCAGGTTGCAAGCTCATTATTTTGAAAGAGATCAGATGGCGCCTCTTTGTTTACTATAGTTTCTTTAGGAATAGGAAACAAGGAACTGTTCTTCGATTTCCTACTGCCCGTTTACATACACACGCACAACCGGGCAGCTTGGCCGGTGGTTTGAAACGAGGAAATGTTTTTTTCTCTGTGGTTTTCCTTATGCCGCCTTACAATTCATTCATTCATGGTTTCCATCTCCCTTTATCTTGTGATGGGATATGAAGGGGCATGAAAACGTTTTTGTTTTGTATCCTTTAGACATACGCAACGCTGGGAGGTTAATGCCGGGCGAATCATCGCCACTGACCTTCACATCTCATGCCAATGACGTTGAAATGTTGAGAACTCATGATTGGATTAAAGGCTGAATTTTAGGTGTGGTAGTAGAAAACGGTTGATTTCTTTATAAAATTTCATTCCGCTGAGTATGCCACCTAAAATTAAAATTAAAAGTATGAATATTAAATTAAAAAAATTGGAAATATTCATTTAATATCTATTGTTAAAATATGAAAACCGTTGCGCGTTATAAACTCAAAATTGATCATTTTTTTCACTTAAATCCTTTTGGCTCTGAGAGCCTCATTTAAATTCCATAATAAGTCATCATAGTCGTTTGCCTCAGAATAATTTTTCTGTTTTTGATTTTAGCTCCAAAATACAAATGTATTATCGAAATTTTTAACTTTGAATTAAATAGGTATTGATTGCAAGTTGTGATTCTTGATTGAACTTCAGAATTCTAGCCCGAAAACTCTGATGTTGATTCTAAATTTTGGTTTCTAATTTCTTTCAATTTGCAAAAAAAATATTATTTCGAATTCCTATCAAGAATTTATCACCTTTAAGTTATTCGTGAAGTTGAATTTTTATTTAAATTGCATTGTTAGATTCTGATATGTTATTCTAATTTTAAGTTTGTTGAAGCTTTTCGTGAAATATTGAAACATTCCGCCGCTTTAAAATGTATTTTGTCCTTAGGGAATTCTTTGTCATTTGTCATCCACCTTATTTATTCTGGCTAGTTTTTTTTCTATGACAAACAAGTTTTAATTTTCAATTTTGCCCGCTAAGTCGAAAGGTTGCTGGTTTAGACAATCAACCTTTGCTTTATTTAACCGTTTTTTTTGGAATATATGTTACCTACATATATAAAGTTCAAAAAAATAAAAATTCAACAATGATTTTGAACAACAAGCTTTGAGAGGGTTCCTCACGCCCATCGTAAAAAAAATCCATTCCATTTACGACAAGTTTGGCTTTTACAAGGCACCATCCGGTGAATAAATTCCGCATTCATTGTATTATCTCCGAAAAGAAAAATAACACACGGCGGGTACCTAGTTAGTATTTAAATTTCCGGGCTCTCATTTTTACCCAATACAAAGCCAATTTATGTCCGCAAAATGCTCCACGGTAGTTGACATGGGCGGTGGCTGCTGGACAGGACAACGATGAGCGGATTAATTCAGGAAACGAATCGAAGGACTGGGAGAGGTCAAGAGGAACAACAACTGGGAAATCCGCTGGTAATCGCACCCGCAACAAAACTGTTGAATTAAAACCGAATTAAAAGATATTATCGTTCGTCACCTGTAGTTGGTTTGCTTCTTTTTTACATTATTTCAACAGAAATTATACGACTGGGTACATCATGTCTGATCAACGGATTATCTCACCTTTTGAATCTGACAAGAGTGGTCTCATTTAAATTTAAGAGACTTTTTGTGAATTTTGATCACATTTTTTCCCAGCGACTTGCACCAAAATCACCTGTCGCACTTGTTGAATAAAATGGTTCAAAAATAAGCAACCTTAAAGCCATATCACCCAGACCGATGGCAATAAAATTGCGTTGCCTGTGAGAGATTATTTCTCACTGATTAACTTTTATCGCTTGCCGAGGATCAAATTGGATGCAGTAATTCGCATTAATAAAGCACTGATTAAAACCTCGAACCGCGTCGCTTAAATATTTCCGATGGGGGGTTTCGTCAGAATAATCACTTGTTTTGTCGGTCGTGCACTGACTTGCGGATTGCCTGGCCGGGTTTCGAATCAATCACCGGATCGAGATATTAAAATTAATTATGTCATTAATGTTAAAATAGCACTGTCAATCGAGACAAGGAAGTGGGTTTAATGGTTAAAAAAATATGGTTGAAAAAAAGTTACGGGAATGAAAAATTAATAACTTCACATACATATGCACTAAGTGTTTAAACACTCCTGGATTGTTGTAAGTTTTTTTCTGTGTATCTACACTTTTTTTTAACAAGCATCTAATATCTACATGTTTGTTTTTCTTTACCTAACATTAATCCGATACTTTCTTGATGCCACTTTGAAAGCTGTTACTCGTTCAAATATTGATTTAACCGATAATTGCTCGACATTGGTAGCTAATTTTCCCTCAAACAACCTAACACCTGTCTGGAATTCTTGGCCCATACATCATGACCCATTCCCCAAGGAAAATGTAAAAATTCAGTTCAAACACCAAATGTGTTCTCATAACAGTTTATTTTCATTTGAAACAGAATGAACCAATCGGCAATGGTTGATTGGGTATTTGTGGTGTTGATTTAGTTCCGCTTGGCAAATGGTTGTTTATGATAAAGAATACACTCGATTCACCCAGGTGTGTTTGGGTTATTTTAGGTTCCTTTTTTCCTGGTTTTGATAGGAACAAAAAAAAGTACGAAAACGAACTAATTCACAACCATGAATATAAACTACATGGCAAATTTGCATAGCCAATCATCATTGGCACATGTGGCATCGATCGGTTCATTTGGCTAAACACCCTTCGACGAGAGGTCTAGGGAGTGTGAAGTTGTGTATTTATTTTTCGTCAATGAGAGCAGAAAAAAGCTAAATTAAATTAATTTAATGGACTTAGAATGCTTCCACATAAATTGGTTAATTATTCATTTTGCATCGTTAGAACAGTCCATTGAAATCATTTCGTTCATTTCACTGTTCAACATTTTTAAGATTATCTAAACAGCATACAAACTAAAAAGGTACATATATGTCCATCAAAAAAAGATCCCGATCAGGAGGGAAAAACTAAATTATATCAAGATGAGATATTTTGATACTAAACTATCTAAATGAGTTATTATTCAGTACTCGTAGGATGTTAAAATATCTCAAATTGTATCAAAAAATCTATGCGATCATAGCTAAATTATATCAATTTTAGATATGCTCCTTTCAAGATTATATCTCATTCAGATAGCATAGGTTGATATTGGACAGAACAAAACCTTTCAAAGTTATAACTTATCAAGATATGAGTGCTTCGAGAAAAATTTCTAGTGGAATGTCAATAAACAACATTATATGCTAAAACCATGCTCCATTTTTGGTTTCCCAAAATTTGGATTCAATTTTATGAATCTGTTGAGCGAAACTCATCAATACACGGTTTGGGCTGTTGACTTCGATGTCCGTGTTTCATAAAAAGTTGCACGTATATGAAAATATGATATAATAATTCATTTTAAAACAATCCGAGAAAAATCTTTATCATTGAAAATGAGCTCAACCCCATTCAAGTATGTCAATCAAGTATGTCAGATTGGAGAAACTTAAAATCGAAAATTTAGAGTACCTACTTAATTATAACTCAATCAGATGTAGATAACTTGGTGAGATCCCGATCAGGAGAGCATATCAAAATAATAACTCAAACGTATCTCACCAAGATATTCACATCTGATTCAGTTATAATTAAGTACCCTAAATTTTAGATTTTAAGTTTCTCCAAGCTGAATTATATCTTATTCTGATTGACAAACTTGAATGGGGTTGAGCTCATATTCATTGATCAAGATTTTTTTCGGATTGTGCTAAAATAAAATGATTATATCTTATTTTGATATACGTTCAACTTTTTCTGAAACACGGACATCGAAGTCAACGGCTCAAACTTTACATTAACGAGTTTCGCTCAACAGATTCATAAAATTGAATCGAATTTTCGGGAAACCAAAAATGGGGCATGGTTTTATCAAATAATGTGGTTTATTGACCTGCCTCTAAAAAAATTTCTCGAAGCACTCATATCTTGATAAGTTATAATTTTGATATAATTTGTTCTGTTCAATATCAAACTATGCTATCTGAACGAGATATAATCTTGATAGGATCATATCAAAAACTGATATATAGCTAAATTATCGTATAGATTTTTTGATATAATTTGAGATATTTTAACATCCTACGAGTACTAAATTATAACTCATCCAGATTGGAAAAAAATGAATATCAAAACATCTCATCTTGATATAATTTAGTTTTTCTCTTCTGATCGGGATACGTTTGGGTTATTATTTTGATATGCTCTCCTGATCGGGATGACTCAATCTCATTAAGAATTGATTTGGTTTACCGTTATTTTCATTTAAACCTTATTTTTCGAAATTATAAGGTGTCCCATTATGTCTAAGCACGATTTTGATACAACCCTGCTCATTCCGGATCACGTTTTAACAGTTGATTTCTGCTGAGTTTTGTTGTTTACAGTTCAACTTAAAACTATGTGTCGTAAAAATGAGAAGGATTATAAACGCAAAAATATTTTGAACAAATGGTGTAAAGGGTGTCCACGATGAAATTGCCACATACAAAATTGATTCACAAAATTCGAGTTTTCATCCGATTGCCATCAAATTGTCAGGGATTGAAAAATAACTATTGAACTTCATTTTACCATTTTATTCGTATTTAATTTACATCAGCCTGTTAATCAACGGTTTTTTGCATGTAGGTAAACCCCATACTTTGTTAAATTCCTCGACTGTCTTCACTACCTTAGGTCGTTTAAGAAGATGCTGCTTCATAATCGCCCAGTACTTCTCGATGGGGCGGAGCTCCGGAGTATCGGGAGGGTTGAACATTTTCGGCACGAAATTGACCTTATTGTCCGCATACCGTTTCAGCACATCCTTGAAGTAGTGGCATGAGGCCAAATCCGGCCAGAAGATTGTTGAGACGTTGTGGGCCTTCAGAAGAGAAAGCAGCCGCTTCTGGAGGCACTTTTTCATGTACACCTGTCCGTCCATCGTGTGCTGGGTCACGAAAGGTGCACTCCGCTTCTCACACGTGCAGATGGCTTTCCAAACCAGGAATTTATTCGTCAATTTGGACATTTTCTAAGTGCGGCCATGCTCCGGATCGCTGAACTCATCCTTGGCCGTGAAAAACAGGTTTCCGGGGATCTGCTTGAAGTCGGCCTTCGCATATGTTTCGTCGTCCATGATGCAGCATTCAACTTTCGTCAGCATGTTGAGGTACTTGTTCTGCTTCTCGTCGCGATTAGGGGCCTTTTGTACCTTGATTGTTCGAAGCCCAGCCTTAGGTTTGGCCTTCTGGAAAAAAAACTTCGGCATAGGTGCTGCTTCTTAGCAACATCCCGAACGGAGGCGTTCGGGTTTCGGTTGAAGGCCCCAACAACGCGGTTGTGATTTTTGGTGTTGTACGGAATACTTTTTCCTTTTTAGCTTCCGATCGATGGTCCCCTTGGAATTCGCTATTCCCAGCGTTTTAAAGACGGAACGATGCGAGAGATCCTTATTCTCGTGATGAATGCGCAAGATTTTATCACGCACGAGCTGTTCTTTCGACTCGATTTCCGCGAGTTTTGATCACAGACTTTAAAACTTGCAGGATGTGAACAATGCACTTTGAACTAAATTCATCAAAATTTTCATTAAATTGTACCAAATGCGTTGCAACGGTTAAAAAGTTAGAGCAATTTCATTATGTGGCAATTTCATCGTGGACACCCTTTACTAACCCAAACATTTCGCTGAGTCAGTTGGCGAAAATGGGAGAAGTAAGCATTGGAGCGGTCTGAAATTGGATTCAGAAGTATGGAAAGCAAAGCAGCTTTATGGACGAAAAAAATCTGGGTCCGGTGGACAAAACTTTGGATCGGAAAGTCATGCGTTCTTACGCCAGTAAGAATACTGCCTCAGTACAGGATGTGGCCGAAAACGTGGATCCCATCTCAGCACTGTCCATCGTACCGAGGTTAGTTTGGGTCTAAAAACATATAAGAAGCAGAAGAAGCCGAAGCCTAATTAAAAACAAGCTGCTTCCGTTAAACCAAGAGCTCGTAAATAATTTGATTAACTGCTGTGTGGAAAATCGGTGCGCGTTATTATCGACGACGAAACCTATTAAAGTTTGATTGCAAAACGCTTCCGTTCGACCAGTATTACACAGTTCAGGATGGCAAGTTAATGACGATACGGAGACATAAAATTCTACGGAAAAATTAGGTAAAAAGGCAATGGATTGGCATGCTATTTGTGAGTGTGGCATGCTTTTCGCGCCTTCCGTGACTAATGAACAGAGTTGGTAAATTTCACCCGTCACGCTTGATCTGACTAGTTTGGTTTCATCAATCGACCGGCACTACACTCAATTGACGGAACCTCACTCCTCGCATGACGGATAAAGCACGGGTCAGCATTTCTTCGTCTTTCGTTGCGACTGGCGAAGCTCTACACATAGCAATAAAAAACTGAAAACGGGCTTGCTGGCAGGAGCAACAATAATAATAAATGCGTTTCTTTTTCGTCTTCGGTCGTTTGAATGCGTTTGGTGAATGCTTGATTATGAAATTCTTTTAGCTTCAAACGACTGAGGGATGAGTGACTGGCAAACGAAGTGACTGTCGTTTAGGGAACAGTCAATTGAGTTTGACGGACCAAGAGGCTTCACAGTCACAGTTTTTTTTGACTAATGACGATGATTTTTGCCAAGCCTGCTAATGAATACAGCTGTTTACGTCCGAGAGTGCCTAAACCGTCGTCTGTTGCGCATTGCGCCAGTTAGAAAACTACCAGACTTTTTGGACTTTTGTCATAAATTTTTTTTAGCTTTCCAGTCTTTCAGACTTTTGACATATCTTCCAGACATTTCCAGGCTATCAAATTTGGACATGATTTTTTTTATAAAACAGTCAAAATCACAAATTTTCGTAGTAAAATGGCGGAATATGATTCAAGTTTGTTATTATCTGCAATATTGCGATCTGGCGACCAAAACAAAAAGGCCATCACCGATCAAATGTGCTATCCAGACTTTTCCAGACATTTTTTTTTTCAAATTTTCCAGACTTTTCTGAAAATCAGTTGGCATCTCTGATCCTAACTTCGGAAAATTTTGCGTTTGCCATAATTGCTTGATTTTCGATACGAAAATTCAAACTCGGGGGTTTATGGCACAGTCATTTGATTCCTTATTCCAAATTTAGTTTCAGACGACAGAAAAGGAGGTCGTTCGTAATTACTGTTTCGCAATTATTGCGTGATTATTCATCGGATTAACACGTTCGTCGCCATGGGACGAGTGTACTTCCTGGAAGGTTTCGTCATATCAAAAAGCGTGTGACGCTCTCTTACTCAAGTTAGCCGCTCAGTTTAGCCACACCCCTGTAAGCGCGTCCTCTCAGAAACCGACAGAGCATGCGAAAAAAATGAGAGTTGAGTCACCGAACCTAAAATAAAATGTTTAATTTCGGCGACACTCCAAGGAAGCAAATATATTCTCATTCGGTTTGTCCTGCCGAAATACCTAGAGGCAACGAATACGAATGCGTACATGCGAAATCAGTTCGAATCGTACACTCGACTCGTACGGTGTGCTCGCATCTCATCCCCGTGTTTTATTTATATGTGTGCCTTCAATCGTAGCAGTCGACTTCTCAGGCAGGCAAACACGCGTCTCGAAGGAAAAAATACTATTCGGATTGTGTTCGTGTGTTTCTCTGGAGGGCGTGTCTTAGATTATTTCGTGGCACTCACCCAAGGCACGCGTATGGTGTGTTCCTCTCTGCCGATTAGATGATGCAAAATCGCCAGAGAGATCGTTACGATCCCTCTGTCGATTTGAGTTTGAGACGTTGCAAATCATGGAGTTCTCCTTATTTTCTTTCTCGCTCTGAGAATTTCTTTGGGCCTGGCTAGTAAAACTACCACAAAGAGCGAATATTGAGGGCAAGGAATATAGAGGAGAGGCGGGCTAAATGCGCCTACTAAGGAGAATACTTATTTTCTCCAATACAGGGTGGCCAGCCAACCGGGAAAGCCGGAAAAAACAGGGAATTAAAGAAGCACCGGGAAAAAACCTTATGCAGTGCAAATCATCTTTTCTATATAAATCCTACGTATAGAAAAGGTTGATGTTTATGTAGGGTAATTTTTTATTAAAAATTCAACATAGACTTTAATTGTATTTCTATGTTAAAAATACGAAATGGGAAAAGTTCCACCATTAACATTCTACTCCAGGTTGGTCTCCTGTAGTAGAATGTTAATACATGGGCCCCGGAGAGGCGCAAGATGTGGGTTCAAGTCCTACCGGGAGACAAGGCGATTTTTTTTCGCATGTTTTTCAATATCGATTTTCTCTTATCTAGTCCCTGAAATTTCATCTAACACAGTTGGATTCATTTCTCATACAAAAAAAGTTCCACCAAATTTTAAAAATTTCATAAAGCAAGAATTGTTCGAAATTCTAATTTTAGAATGCAATTTTTGGATTTAGAATTTATATAAAAATCAGGTTTAGTATGATATTTCAAATTTTTAACCCGGAATACAGTTTTGATTCAGAACTAAGAGTTAAGAAGGTCGAATTAAGTTCTTTGTGTTAAGATTTTAATCATGCATTCAGAAGTTGGACTGAAAATGCAGATGAAATTTTAAAAAGATTCTGGTGTAAGTTTGAAATTTTAAGTTTTAAAATTGGACTTGAAATTAAAATTCAAAATCTAAAAATTTAACTCTATTTAAGATTCTAAATTCAGACTTGTTATCTGGATTTAACATACTCATTTTAGAACATAAATAAATCCAAAACTAAGAAATAAGTAATCTAAATCCATTATTTAGTAAGCACAATCTGTGTAATTTATTAATTACACAGATCTATGATTTCAGAAATAATTAATAAAACTTAACTCGAAAATTATACATCCATATTCAAAATCAAACAGAAAAAAACAAAATAAATAGTTATGCTATGCAATTAATATTAATCTAAATTTCTAAGTTTCAATCTTAGGATTAAAATTCAAAATTGAATATCAAAGCTCGAATTAACAATTGAATTTAGAAACTAATATCGACATTTATGGATCAGAATTTCAATTCTAAGTTGATATTCCAGAATTTGAGTTCAACTTATCGAATCCGAGACTAAAAGTAAAATACAACAACAGCACAAAATGAGCTTGTTTATTTATTTGAGTATAATGATTTATCAGAATTATTTAAAAAATTAAATTAGGCTCATCCTGACGATTTTCATGAACTTTATTTTTTGAGATTTTTGATATTAATTAAATAAAAGCAATGTAATTTTACTAGGTTTTGAATTAAAATATAGTAAACTTTAACATGAAAATATAAAAAAGCCTGTTTTATCAAATATTTGGTAAAATATTTAATTTTCCAGCAGATGGTGCAGCTTTTATTTTAAGACATTATAATGGGCTTTTCGTTCCTTTTAGAGTTATGGAGGAAATCATGACAATAAATCTCTATTTTTGCATCCAATTCTGACAAATCTAACATGATTTTTCGAAGAATTCATAATAAATTTAAATAAAATACATTAAACTTTATTTATTCCGCCTGAAGTTTAAATATGACAAAAAATTATATTTTCAAATATTGTTTAATTATTTTCACGAAAAAAATCTAATAATAAACGCATCGGAAAATATATTTTCCTCACAATTATTTTAAATATTCTAGAACTCTTTGAACCCCAAAATTGTTTATTGACAAATGGAAGTTTCGGTTCTGATTAGTTGAACGAACTTTTAAAACTCCTATATAATTTGAGATCCAGAACGTCAGCTTAGATGTACCACATGATATCATAATGTGGTTTTAAAATTTTGCATTGCGGTACTTCAAGATTCCAAGATGACGTCCATATAAATATAATTAGAAAAATATAGTAGTTTCCGTAGAAAACAGTTGTCAAAGTTAGAAAAAGTTGTCAAAAACTAAGAAGATGACAGTTTTCGTTAAACAAATGGAATACTGGAATTTATTTCTTACAGTTCAACATTTCAATACTTTATTATCGATACGAAATCCAACAAGTCTCACCTCAATTTTTACAGTAGTGAATAACTTTCAAATTACAAAATTGATTCACTGAAAATTTTCAGTTTTTACACACTTTCACTTATACATCTTATAAAATGTCTATTTGTTTGGTCAATAAATCTTGTAAAAGATATAAGTGTATTCTAAAACCGTGAAAATATAAAATCTCACAAGAGAAAACCGGGAATTTGAAAAAAAGGAAACCCGCTGGCCACCCTGCCAATATCCCTATAGCAAGGTATATGTAAGCAAACATCTATACATACATTGGAGCGATTTTTTTTTTGTTGAAATCTCTTAAAGTTGTTGAGAAAATGATTTTATTATAAAAGAAATCAAAATATCCGCTTTCCGAAACCAGGCGGGCTGAATGTGCATATTTATTTTGGGCAATATTTTAGTTCCCCTTGCAATATCTTCGTATAATTAAATTGAAAATGGTAGAAACTGATGATAAACATACATCAATCTTAAATTGTGGCAAAATTGTAGATATCGGCGATGGCGCGCTCCAAATCCCGGTATACAATTTCTCATGTGTTAAACAGAGAAAGCAACAGCCTTCACTTCAATTTCACTCTGATTAGCTGTCATTCTTATGGAAATCTGTGTAAGAGTAAAGAGCAAGCTTTATTCTTTTTAGCAGGCCCAAGCCCAATCACACGTTCTTTTCATAAAACATAGTAAGGGATGCCAATTCATGGGAATTTTTCGTTCATATGATTTTTTTAGAGGTTTTATTGATGACACTTCACCATCCTTGTGGCATTCGTGTCTTGTTCATATGATATTTTTTATCAAATCAGTTTTAATCTCTTATATCTTCATTGTAACTTGCAAGGTTATTATTGGAGGTAGAAATTAAGGTTCAAACATAAATAGTATCAATTTTATATGGTTAGCCTGTTTTTTTTTCGTAATGCAGGCATTTATCCTGCCTGATATAGGCATTCAAAATCCGTCTCTTATTTGAATATCTTGTTTCAATTTGTTTAGTTTATAATTTTCAACTGAACAAGAAAAAAAACCACACCCATAGAAAAGGTTGCAAAAATCCAATGCCTATTTAGCAAATCTCTGTGTTGGAAATGCGCTGAAAAGTGTACTTTACCAAAACCAACTGCTTTCTTTGACGGATAACACTAAGGGGCCGTTCAAATATTACGTAACGCAATTTTCGAGCATCCCCCCCACCCTCTCCCTAAAAAGGTCCCTAAAGAGAGATTTTTATTTTACAATCATAGAACATTACATTTTTTTCCCGCGTAAATAGCATTTCAAATTTCGCCATCTATTAACTCGACATATCACATTAAGACAAACGCTTTGCAAGATTGATTGGATAATTCATCCCAAAAATAGGTATAGTGAGAATCGAACTTACTGCAACATCTCTTCTCGGCTTGCCAGTCCGATATCTTACCCTGTGCACCATCTGTGTCGGTTAGCAAACGAAGGTTTATTATCATTGGCAGTCTGCCGTTTGGCCGGTGTTATGAACTAGAAACTGTTTTCTTTTGCAGGCAGGTTTACATACACACGCACAGCTCATCTTAGCTGGTTTGCGTCTCGGTTGGAATAATTTTGTTTTCTTATGCCGGTTAACATAAAGAAACTATAGTAAACAAAGAAGCGCAATCTGATCCTTTTTGAAATAATGAGCTTGCAACCCTGCTGTAGGGCTGCCTTTAAGACTGCTTGATTTTGCTCGATTGGAATGACACTGACAGAAAATCAAAAATTCCAATCGTGACATTTCGTCTCTTTGTTTACTATAGGCTCGTTAGGTGAACATACACACACCGCACTGGGTACATCAATTCACAATATCCTTGCTGGTTGATTGTTTACATCCTGCTTTGTCTTGTGATATGATATGCGATTTGTTTTATTTAGTTTCTTTCTGACATATGTAAGGCGGTTGCGCTGGGAGAACATCGGCAGTTATTAGAAAGCTTGTTAATGCCGGTCCGGCATAGAATCTCATACCGATAATTCCACCTCAAAGGAAATTCATTGTTGGAGTAGAAACTAATTTGTGGGTGTAGATGTTTGAAATTCGCACGGGTTCCAGTAGAAAAAAATGGTTTTTTTGCCATCACAAATTTATCAAGCTTCCATGGTTCAAAAATGTTAAATTAACACTTTCGAAAAAAAAGTAAAAGGTTTCGAATTGAATCATTCTAGGAAACGACCACTGAATATTGGAAATTGTTCAACGATGAGGTTCAAAAGCGCACTGGGACTTAACAGAAATAGGACACGATTGAATTATTTTGATTGATAAATGGAGTTGAGGTTACGGTAGGAAAAATATTTGCTGCAGCTTCACCAACCTTCCTACCTAGTTAACTATGTGTGATGTTTGTTTTCAATTAGATGTGCACACAACCGGATACAAAGTTTTCGAGTGGTTGTCGTTAATTGGTCGTATTGTCATTCGGAACACGATGGTATTTACTATCAATTTCAATGGTCGGTTTTGCAGTTTTCGATCAACATTTAATTCAATTAAGTGACACCTGGAAATGTCCAAAAACATTTATTACGTTAAACTTTTTCTATGATTACATAATCCATTTATTTGAAATTGCTGCAGGAAACTTCGGAATTCCCAATTATTGGTTCTATAACGAAACAGTTAAAATTAAATCAGTTACTTATCGACAAATAGTCGATGCGAAAATATTCGACAGTTCCATCCGTTTCCGTCATCAGTCAAATTACAAAAGGCAGGAAGGCGTGTCCCAGCTGACGGCATTCGAAGGAACCGGATCCCAGGGCTTCCCGGAACGAAAAAGTTGGAAAAAAATTATTCAACCTCGAATTAAAGGCTGACAGACGGCTGAGCCAGAGGAAAATTGTCTACAATCTTGATTGTGAACAAAAAACTTTGTTAAAGGGTTGCACCCTCTGGACAACGCAAGACGGACGTTCCGATTGGGATGGAGCAGAAGGTTCCAGGAAGGAAGAAGCATCTGCGAATCCGGAACCGAATTGGTGCGGCAAACAAGATGAATGAAATTAATATTAAATTTTAATTTCTACCAGAGTGACTTTTTTCCTCGGAAATTTTCACGGAAAAGGGTATATCATCATAAATCTGTAACAGGGAAGCGAAAAAAGAGTGCAAAAAAGGGAAATCAGAATCGAAAGGCAATCCTCTTTGGCTGGAATCAAATTACAACCCGGTGATCATCATTTTGGGCCGAGGGTGTCGGAGGGTCCCTTGAAACGAATGTCCGGGCGCGCCATCCGGTTCAAATTGGGTCGCTTTGGAGCGGATGATGGTGAGATAAAAAAAAAAGAGACCCAGACCCGGAAATCGATTCCAATCGGTCGAATCACGGAAAAAGGGTATCGATACGGAAAACAGATATTAATATTGATTTATTGATATTGATATCGAGCCTCCTGCTCCGGATCCGAATGGCGCTGACAGCAGCAGCAACTGCGAATGAAAAATTGAGGAACAGAAAAAAAACGCGCTTGATTGAGGAAACATTTTTGCATATGACAGCAGAGTGACTTTTCGAGTTTGTATTCAGTTGGGATCCTCTGTCGGAACCATAGAATACAGATACTGTAATCGAGAATTTAGGTCTTTCCTGCCCGCCTAACCTGCTTATGTTTAAAAAAAAAAAACCGTTTAGTGGATAAACGTTCATTAAGCGTTAATACTTAGGCTCAAATGGTCCTCCCATAAAAATGTGTATATAAACAGTAGACTGAGTCGATTTGGGGTCATTTTTGAATTTCACAAACCCTGATGTCTTTAAAGCTTAATTTTGGTTCAAAATTATTCCATATTTTTCTGTAGAATTTAGAGGTAACGTTTACATGAGAAAATTTGAACTTTTATGTTTGTATGGGAAAACTGAATATTTTGTTCAGAAAAATCAACATCATTTTGTTTATTCAGTGGAACCAAGTTTGGTTATGAGTTTTGTGCCAATTTTTAAATTCTTTGTAGGAAATTTTTCGCTGAACAACTTTGAACAAGACCGTAACTTCGTATCTTATTAGGCAAAAAAGTTATTAGGTGTTGAATGAGGATATGTCTTTTGGCTTTGATAAACAATAAATTCAATTGACATCCCTGCAGGGCGCCTAGCGAGGTATTGCATGACTACTTTTCTTGCAATACTTCGCGAGGCTCCAGCAGTGATGTCAATTGAATTTATTGTTTATCAATGCGAAAAGATATACCTCTGTTAACCAGCTAATAACTTTTTTGCCTAATAAGATACGAGGTTACGGTCTTCGACGAAGTTGTTCAGCGGAAAATTTCCCTTAGAAATTTCATAAATTGGCACAAAAACTGTCCGCTGGCTCGGTTCCACAGACGAAACAAAAACGATGTTGATTTTTCAGTACAAAATATTCAATTTTCCCATACAAACCTAAAAGTTCTAATTTACGTGACTTGAAAATTCTACAAAAAATCATGAATGAGTTTTGGACCAAGTCGAAGCTGTTAAGACCCCAGGGTTTGAGAAATTCAAAAATGACCCCAAATCGACTCAGTCTAATGAAGCATATCATTTAACCACTTTCTATCATCACAATATTTAAAGAGATTTATCTTGAATATGAATCAATTCAGTTATTGTTTATATTTTTTTTTGTTAATGTATCAACTTAGCTGTTATTTCAGATATGGGTGTGATGTTTGATCCAACATAATTTGAAGGCAATACGAATTCAAAACATATGGTTGAAAATATTAATCCGTTTACATAATACACCCATTTATGCAAAACTTTTTTGATTGTCTCATTGAAATAATAACATTTTAATTCGAATAACACAACTGAGAAGGTTTGAAGGCGTTCTTATTGAAATTATGGCTCATCAAAGTTGAAACATTATTTTGAGTTCATTGATTGCAGGAAGATATGTATGATTGATTGAGTTTAAAAAAAATTTGGTTAGAAATTTATAAACTGAAGGCATAACAACAATTAGCTAAAATGCAAAAATTTTATTTTTTAAATATCACTGCACACTTTCTTCGATATCTCACACAAACATTGAAATACAGTCATAAAAATATCATGGGGTCATTTATTTTAATCTCAAACATATTTTTTGTGAATACATAACTGAAAAACATCCACGAGTTTCGGAGATATTTTACTTTTTATAAGTGTTGCAAGTGTTATTTAGTGGAATTCTTCATTGAATTTTTGAATTCAAATTTTACAATCTCCATAATATAGATATGGGTCTTCTATTTCTAGCGTGCATCGAAAAAAAAACCTTATCGAAATTTCGTCTAACTTGGTCGAAAGACAAAGTCGTTTTGGGGTCATTCTTGAATTTTTCAAATACTGGGATCTAAAATGGATTTTGTTTTTTAACGAACACGTACAACGAACACACGTAGGATCTCAATGAAACTTCATGTTTGTTTGAAGAGATCTTTTTTTCTTAACTCTAGGCGTACAT
This sequence comes from Uranotaenia lowii, assembly GCF_029784155.1. NCBI lineage: Eukaryota > Metazoa > Arthropoda > Insecta > Diptera > Culicidae > Uranotaenia > Uranotaenia lowii. The sequence goes on along the minus strand of NC_073692.1, from coordinate 183,832,208 downwards.
CTTTCTAAGTTATGAGGACTAGCTTCTCACAAATGCTAAAACCACCCGACCTCAGAAAGTGTACTATGTATGCCGTGACCGGGATTCGATCTCATCAACCTTGGCATAGATGGCTAGAACTCTAATCACTGACAAAACTCGTCAATGATGCTTATCTATGGTTTTTGTTCCAATTTATAAATTCTGTGTGAGAAATTTTTCGCTGAACATCTTTGTCGAAGACCATTTCTTATTCGTATCTTATTAGACATAATAGTTATTAGGTGTTGAATGGGGGCATGTCTTTTGCCATTGAAAAACAATCAATTCAACTGACATCATTGCTGGTGCCTAGCGAGTTGTTGCATGATTAGGGGAACATGCTCTATTATGCCGCACTAGACAGCTGCAAAAATAACTTTTTGCTCCCATATGTAAAATTTGAGATAATTTGGTTGTTCCGGAATGAGCGCAACGCCTTTCAATTTTGTATGGAAGTAGACATTTTTGCACATTAAATCATCCAGAAAATTCGAAAAAGCTTGCAGTGAAGTTGGTCTTTGATTTTTGGTTTTGATCTTGCAAATGTTATGCTGTTTTGATACACATATATAAATTTTATTTTTTTCTGGAGCGACGAAAACTACACCGCTATCCGACACCTTATTCGTACATATCGGAAGAATGCAAAAGAGCGCAAGATTTTGCTCTCATAGTCTTCAAATCGCTGCCAGCGACAATATTTTCCAGTTTTCTCATTGGTCAATATTACTCAATTTCCACCTGATTTTTAGCCATCTGGATGCAATGCTGGTTGCAGAGAGAACATCACGTTGATTTTCTCACTTGAAGCCCGCGCGGGAGCAAAATCATTTCGAAATTTACCAACATGGCGGACTTTCTATCATATCCGATTTAAACTGACTTCAAACGACATTTTATACGATTTTCTCACTAAGCAGTTGGAATTGCGATTCGCAACACCATTTTAAACGACTTAAGTTATCATTTCTGAAACGATTTCATGTTTGATGGGGACTTTTCGAAAAAAAAAATGCAAAACTTTGTTTTGTGAATAATTTTTGAATGAATGGATGTAAATTGATGAAATTTTCAGCGAAGTTACCTTATAATGTAATGTTGACATATGCAAATTTTCATGATGTCCTGTCAAGTCGTTTTTGAGATCCCTCATTCAGGGTACACTGACCCTAGGCAAAAATCTAGTAAAATCTAAATTTATTTTTAACATATTAACCCTCATCCGCATTAGATTTCGTTACCCTAATCAGCACTAGGAGTGTCAATTTGACACTACAAGCTCAAATCGTTATAACTTTTGGCGTGTTCAACCGATCTGAACAAAACTTATATCAATAGAAACCTCGTAATGTCAGTAAAATATGTTTAGAACATTATACATATATACATTAGGCTACTAGTTTTCTCATTATTCAGCATGAACTCACTTTTTGGCGAAAAAAAGGTTGCTATACAGTATTCACGCGTGGAACGCTCCGCTGCCGCCACCTTTCTAATGTTCGAAACCTCGGTTCAGGGGAAAGAAGGACTTTTTGATGAACTACTCCTTTTGGATGAAAAATGTGAAAAAAATGTATATAAGGACCTTTTATCGAAAAATTTTCATTTTATTGGAATCATAAAGCGTTGGTCCATGTGTTTTTAGATCTAAAAAAATTGTTAGCGGTTCGAACTGAGAGTAACAACCATTCTGAATAGATTTTTTGAGAAAAAAATGATCCTGAGTTAGGTAGAAAAGATGAAACAAAAACCCCGCCCAAAGGCGGAAATATGTACAATAGACTGCCCCAAATTTGTGTGGGAAATTCAAAACCTGTGAAATGTTATCTTAACTTATATAGAAATGCAGTCTTCGGATGAAATATTTTTCATAATTTGGACTTTTAGAAAAACCGTTTTTGAAAAAGTTATTGATGAAAAACTGGTTTTCTTTTGGCATCACAAATCGTTCAGTCATGTTTCTAAGCCCCTGTGGTAATGCAATTTTTTATTAAGTTGTTAAGCATTTTTCCGCCCTTACTTCTTTCCGAACAATCAAGTGAATATCATCCAAACTAAAATATTAGAAAAACATTTACAATTGCAATTGAGCGCAACAACAATGGATATAATCGGTCATAATTTGACAAAACGGCATGCATTTCACATTGTGTGTTCTGGTCGGACATTTAGTCGCCTCATTGAAACAGTGATGAATATCACCCTTAAAAAAGTTAGACAATTTTTGAAGCCTAATAACTTTTTTTATCTTAACTTTAATTTAAATGCAACCTTTGGATGAAATATTTGTCATAGTTTAGGCTTTAAGAAAACCCGTTTTTGAAAGAAATCGGTCGAAGAAGTCAAAAGTTATTGACGAAAAACTGGTTTTTCATGTTCCGCTCGAACAAAATGTCTCGAAATCCCATACAAACTTGAGGCTCGTTGAGCGACCCCTTCCCGTGGTCCGATCTGGCCCAAATTTGGCATGAGATCTTGTACTAGGCCCAGGATCAATTTTAGCCTGCAGCGTATAACTTTTTCAAAAGTCGGGTCATTTGGGGCAGTCTAATAACCAATTGATTTTAACTATTAAATTTTGTTTATTAGATCAACAAAAGGGGTCGTCCATATTATTTGATCAGATTTTTTGCTGTATTGACGATATTTTTTGGTAATTATTAACGACTGATATTGTTTGGTTCTTTATTTTCTAATTGGCATTTCAGTCTTTAGGAACAGAATTTTATAATTTGCCCGACGTTTCGGCTTTGATCTTGGCCTTCTTCAAGGGATAACTAAAATATTTTATTTTTGATAATTTCTGTTTATAAACTTAACAAATATTTTTCTTGTGTTGTACTTACTTTGCATTATACTGTATATGTTCTTGAGTGTATATTGTGTGAAGAGAATTTCTGTCGGTTTTAAACTGTTATGATGATAGTTCCATGTTGTATTTTTCTGTTGGTTGATTAATTTTTGTGTACTTTACTAATTTCAATAAGTTTTCACAATCGTAGAGGTCGTAATTAAATAAAAACTGTTGAATTTTATGTTGACACATTTCTCGTAGCTTACTTGTAAAAATGGTGCGGAAAATATTAGATGTTGGATTTTGGTTTCGTATGTGTGAACGAATTACATTTTGATGATAAACTACATTTAAGTGTGTCGATGTTTTTTTTGGAAATTTTGCTCTTTTTTATCTAGCGTGCGTATACTTATCAATTCTTCACACAGTATACACTCAGGAACATATACAGTATAATGCAAAGTAAGTACAACACAAGAAAAATATTTGTAAAGTTTATAAAACAGAAATTATCAAAAAAAAACAAATTTTTAGTTTTCTCTTGAAGAAGGCCTAGAAACGTCGGGAAATTTTTAAAATTCTGTAATTTGCTTCCTACAGACTGAAATGCTAATTAGAAAATAAAGTATTGACGTTATTGCATTGGATCGGAATGAAAATTGGTACACTGGAGTTTCAAGAAATGGACAGTCGAAATTAAGTATTGAAATTTGTAAAAGGAGTCGGCAAAAGGGATCGTCCACATTAACGGTTCGCTGTTTTTGCTATGCTGACGTTATCATGCATTATTGGATTGGAAGGGAAATTGGCACACAGAAGAAATCGACAAAAGGAGTCGTCCACATTAACTTGTTCAGTGTTTTTGCTATACTATGCTTCGGATGCTTCGAATCGAGACAAAAAGTTAAACACTTGAATTTTAAAGGACGAAATATCGATTCCTTATTTCAAGATTGGTATTAGACGTCATAAAAGGGGGTCGTCCATATTAAATGTTAAATGGTTTTGCAATGATTGCTTTTTAATACATGTGTCGAAACGAAAATTCCAACACGAGAGTTATACAAAACGGACAATTGATTCCTGAATTCGAATTTTTAATCAGAAGGCAGAAAAAGGGGTCGTCCATACTTATTTTTTAGTGTGTTTGCAATTATTATTGTTGCATGCATATAATAGAGACGAAAATTCACACCTGACAAAACTAGAATAAAAATCGTTCACGGGTGTCTTTTCGAATTTCAATTTGATGGATAAGGGAAAGAGTTGTTCATTAAAATTGATTAATATTTTATACAATAGGGGAGAGTGGGGATACTTGATCCCCTTTTTTTATTTTCACCATAACTTTTTGGAAAAATTTAGCAACTAGCCGTCTTTGACATTTTCTGACAGCTTGTAACTTCAAGTTTCTATGCTCCAAAAATTAGAACGATACTGGAACCCGTTGATGAACTAGAAGCATTTTCGTGGGAGTAAAAATATTGCGATTTTTCTGAAGTTAGGGGAGACTTGATCCCCTATTGAAGGAGGCTTGATCTTTTATTCAGGAAGCCCTAATCCTTGTATAAAAATCAAACAAAACCCCAAGATAGAATGTTAATTGACTATTTCGGTCATGTTTTTTCTCATTTCACAATTTATAGCAGACATAAGAAGAAAATTCTATAACTTTGTCTCAACGCTAATAACATTGCATACTTTAAGGCGCTATTTTTTATAATTAAGAGAAAATTAATTATTTTTGCTCTTTTCTTCAGACAATTGTTTAATAAATATTAGTTTTTGGATAAATATTAGTAATTTCGTAATCAGCAATCATAACGATCAATTCAGAAGAAGAATATGCCGTTTGGAAGGGGGATCAATTGTGACCAACTGTAGGGGATCAATTGTACCCATAATCAACATTTTAGAAATTTTTTTCTGAAAAAAGTTGAAAGTTTTCCTTTGCTTTGAAAATATGGCATTATGAAGTTCATTTTACGCTCGAATGATTGATACATTGGAAGAAATATTTTTTTCATTATTTTCCCATGTAAGGAACATTTTAAAGTGATGAAAAAAGATCTTCAAGTTACATTTTGTGAAATTTTTCAAACAAAGTTCAATTACTCAAACAATTATTTTGTTAAAAATGTTTAACCTACAAGCATTGTTATTTTGCTCATTTTGGCACATTTTTCTAGAACATTTGATCTTTGTAAGACATTCCAGTTTCGAGATATAGCTAAGGAATCAAGTATCCCCAGGGATCAAGTATCCTCATTCTCCCCTATTGTCGTGAGAATGCATCCCAATTCTCCGTTTAAACATGAACCACTCATCACATATTAAAAGATAAAAGCGAAACGGAGTTCGTTCGGGATCAGCTAGTTAAAATAAAATTTGAATAAGTGTTTTGGTATTTTTCTTTGCCGATGTTTATGCTACTGTTCACAGTTGCAAAACGCAAATTCTGTTTGATGAGTATTTCAAAATAGAACATTCCAATTTTTCACGTAGTTATTTTTAATGGAATTGTTTGGTTTTACAAATTGATTGTTGTTTTCGAACAAACAAAATAATTTTTTTTTAAATTCATCTCAATTTCCTTGCCTTATCTGATCAATTTTCCAATCAAGGTCGTTTAAATTTTTGGAAATTAAGCTTCATTCATTGGGTTCGCGAATTTCCGGGATTTTTCAATCGTTTCCCGTGAAAAGGGAATTCCCAATAGCACTCTATATACGCTTGACATTCCGAATCGATGACACTAATCTAAGGTTGTTCGATCTAAGTATTTTTGAGATAACAATAAAAAAAATGAGCTTGATGATCGATCTGTTCTAGATAGATGTTTCCATTTTTTTACGAGGGAAAGCTAAAAAGGGACACAAAGTTTCAAAGATGTATTAAGCTTCTTCAATATCTGGAAATTTTCATACAACAAAAATTGTTTGTCACCAGCTTTAAATAATTGCCAAACAAATTTTTTTTCAGAACTAAATTGGCACTTAAAATTGCATATCTCGCTCACCGAAAAAAAATTAAAAGATCTAAAGGATCGAACCGAAAATAAAGTGATCGACATGATAAATCGATCTACACTGAACAACTCGAAATTTATAGAAAGCAAAGAATCCTATTTTATTTTTTCGGTGACTAGGATAAAGCCTGAAAAAATAGACAAAATTAACAATTCATCCAAGATGCCAAGAAGCTTCAAATCTACACCACATGGAACTATTTAGATATTTTAACTAAGTTTCACTTGTTGTAGTTTGCTTAGAGGTCGGAACCAGATCCTTGAGAAACACTTCCCCAATTTCTTTATTTACCTACCTTTTATGCAATAAAATGTTAACTTTGAATACTACTGTTAAAGGCAGGCATCGAAAAAAGGTTACAATTGAAACAACTAAGAATCATAATAGTCATCATTTTGTTATGAATACGTCTCAAAAAGTATTTACATTTGTAATGCATATGAAATATGTCCTGTTTTATTTGAAACTCGCTTATTTTTGTTTATTTTTTAAATGGATTCTAAAGTTCGGCATAACATTCATTGGTTCAACATTATTTTCCAAGCATAACCAAATTTAACAGCAACTAATTATCAATGTAAACCAAGCAAATGCTCGATAAACAGCGGCGAAATTTCGTCTGCTTCTAATAGCTTAGTATGTTTTCCACTGGCGGAGTTGGCTGTAAAGCTTCAGCGGGAACATTAGTTATTAACTTTAACTATAATTACCTGGAGTACATATTTAATCGGCACAGCATTATTATTGCATTATCATTATTATTTTTATCTTTATTGCTCCAACAAATATAACAACAACAAACCGAGACTGACTGACTTCCGCCGAAACCCTCGCAGGGATTTCACTTTCCGCGGCCTCAATGTGTCGGCGTTCTTCCGTACGAACAAACTCTCATCCCTTATTAAAAATGAAAACTTTAAAATGAAAAAAAAAATAAAAATCCCACTGAAGCCTCCAGGATCCAGCGGGAATAATTCGACGAATCAGTATTCAGTGAAACGGCCGCGGCTGCTTGAACCATTCCAGTCGGACGTTATTATCTAATTAAAATAATAAAACATTCAACCGAATTGCCGGATCGGTGATTGAGGGAACAAAACGGTGTTGTCAGGTTCAGAATTTTGTTTCACATAGACTTCGGGATGTTTTTTTGCTAAAAAATTAAAAAAAAATCCTGAAATTCAGAAAAGCGAGCTCTACTTCCAAAAACAAAAACAATATTGAGAAGTGTTGAACTAAATTAGTTTTAATAAACTGTGCTGCTTTACCCAATTAAACAATACACCATCAAATTTTTTTCTAAATGGTAAAAAACTTAAAATTTACCTAGTTACAGTTACCTTTCGAGGTTAATTTCACTTTTTTCTTTTACTCACGAAAAAGGTTAATTGTCATTTTCCTCTTTTCTCCTATAAAAAGCTGAATTTTAACTGTTAGAGATTCAGTCTGCAAAGGTAGATTCTACCGTTTTCCCATTCACTGATTGAATGATACCTCGGGGTTGATATTGGCTGTGACTGAATCTCCCGGTTTAACTTACGAAAAGTTCCGGAATATGTTTCCTGTTGCCGGGAGGAAAAAATCAGTAATGTCGTTTTTTTGTTATGTTAAAAAAATAGAAATAGACAAAATTTCTCAGTAAATTTGGCAACTCTGAGCCCCCGACACTAGATGGATTGCCCTAGCAAATCATTAAAGCAATAACGGGGACAGTGCTGAAATGGCGATGATGTGATTATGCTACTGCAAGTGCGTGGCTGACCCAAGTGTCGGAATGAATATGAACTGAATAATCATCGTCGTCATCGTTCTGACCCTCCCACCAGCTGCAGCCGCGGGCAGTGCCTTTCCGGGACTCGATAATTTAAATTTAAACCGACCCGCGAGAGATATGACTGGGGTCAGCCCCCTCACTTGCCCCAAAAGTATGAGGGCGGCAACGTTTATGCAGATCATCGACGCATTTCGTCGGTCGTCGGTCTAATTAAATTCGACCGTTCGCGGACCCAACCGGATATCGAAAGGAGCAGCAAGCCCCACAATCCATATTTGCCTATTTTGCATGTATATTTGAATTTTTGCCGTTCGGTTTGCCCGCCACGTGGCGGCTACGCAAAGTTGCCTATTTCATAGATAAAAGTCGAGTCGAGTCGAGGTCCATTATCGTTTTCGCTTTTCCCGGTTGATTTCGCTTTGAAGCGATTGAATTCTATTTCCGGAATCGGAATCGAAAAGATTTTGAGGGGGGCGATAGGAAGGGCAGAGAGTGAGGTGATTTGTTGGTTTAGTAAAATTTTAAGTGAAATTGAGAAATGATATCGGTGTATCAAAAGGCGGTAAAAACAGACTCATTTTGGGGTGATTTGGAATTCCAAGCTGATCAATGGATACGGTCAATATTTGTTTATTTATTTGGTGTGGTTCTCTGCTTGTGATAATAGTGGTTTGTCTATTCAATTAGATATATTTGAATCTTGAACCTTAACGTTATAAAAATTATGTGAAAATGATATTAAGAAAGAGAGGAAAATGACTTGGTTAAAGTCCTCTCATAAGGATACATTGATAAACAGGAATTAAAGATAAGGCAGTGTTCGGCATCGCTAACTGGAAAAATAGCGCCGCTAACTAAATCGCTAACTCATACAAAGTTAGCGATCGCTAATTAAATACGCTAAATGTGCCGAAAAAGCTATCGCTTTAAGCTTAAAGCGCTAATCGCTAATCGCTAACTGTTTACCAACATTAAGGCCGGAAAAAAAATTAATTTTTTTTTAGTCATGCACTTCCGTCTCTCGATTTTTCCAACTCCCCAAGGGAGAATTAATGAAGTTTCAAGTATTTAATTTAAAATTTGATGAATTGACCGTATTTTCATAAAATTACATGATCAAAACCAAAACTGTCAAAGTTGCTTTATAAGAGAGCTAGACAAGGTGGTCCAAAATTGGTCCACTGGTCCAAAATAAGTCCGTTACCCTATCTCTCTTTATTTTTTATTTAAATTTTGGTTAAAAATTTACTCGATTTTTTGTTTTTGTGCAAAGTAGATAGTATGCAATTTTGTTGCAAATAACCTTTTGTGTAATTCATTTTATGTTTCGGCATTATTTTACATAATCCTCATTTAAAATCTTCAACCTGTTTTGCCCTTTTTCAAATTTGCCGGAGCAATGTCAAACGTTTATACAATTTCTATTTGAACTTAAAACGAAGGCTACAATAGTGATTTTATCTTATTTTTATATGAACTGATCTGTAAAATCTCTAGAAAACTGTATTGTGGAAAGTAAATAGCTCAACCACTTGAAAACAAATGCTGATGAAGAGATGTTGAAAATAGTTCAATATTGTTTAACACATTTTATTGTTATCTTCTTCTGTAAAAGTTGCTGAAAAAAGTGCTTAAAGAGAGAAAAATGACACTAAAGACATCTTTTCTCTAACTCTAGTACGCATTCCTCCAATGAATTCAATTAAGCAATCAGGATGATGCACAATGTCACTTTGACTTGATTAATGAAAAAAAGTTTATTCCATCACTAAGAATTCGAGAGATTGATACAAATATATGGGCGTTAGCGATCTTCAATTAGCGGAACCAAAAAATAGCGGAACTTTTCAATTCGCTAAATCAATCCAAACTTAGCGGCCAAATTAAACCGCTAATAAAAAGTTAGCGGACTAACTAGCGAATAGCGGATTAGCGCTTTTGTGCCGAACACTGAGATAAGGCACCACGCAAATCAAAAATATCGGATAAACATTGAAACCATTCAAGCTTTCGGTAATAACTGCTGAGAAGTCTTTTTTTATTTATTTATTAACGGATATATGTGCTGAGTCTTTTATTTTTAGCCATCTTACATAAAGTTGTCTTCTCAATGGTACATTAATAATAAATTCCTTCCAAAAGTATGATCAACGTTAACCGTTAACACCGTTTGTTACATCTGTAGTTTGTTTGGCGATTCTCAGGATCATTTATGCGATGTCGGTTCTCTAATAATTCTAGAGCCAAAAGGCAGCAGATGAGTTCGTAATCTGACATGTTTTCTCTCCAGCCCAGATTCTTGACAGCGAATTTCACAAACCGTTTCTGTGCTTCTCCTAGGTTACACTTTTACAGTAGTGTCTCCCATAAGCTTGTGACTGGACGCATTTTATCTCGACGATTGAGTCATCCTAAATACATCGTGCGTGATCTTCAGCTGTTGTCACCTCCATTCCAAGGCGTTCAACATCCGAGTGAACCCTTCTTCTACCACATAGCAAATGTTGGTGTCTTCGCACATTCTGTGCACCACGTTGTCAGAAGTCGTGAATGATCCGCAGGCAGCAAATATGTGAGCAAGGGTCTCTAAGACAACAGAAAACTTCGTGTTCAGACGTCTTCTCCATATGAGCTAAATCGGCAAAGTGCTAGCCCACTAGTCTGGTAGTGATACTTAATGAAGCATTGGTAGTCAGAATTGCGCCATATAGTGTTCTCTGCATTTCCAATCAGCGATGATCGGGATAAAACGATGGACCCTTATCGTCCTCTCTAAGTTGTTGCCAGCTGACATATTGAGCTTGTCTTGTTGCCGTAGCAATAAGTGTCATTCTGTATAAAAAAGGTGGTACCTAATTATAGTCACCTGACTACATAAGCCTCGGCACATTGTTGGGTCTTTGCAGATAAAGATGCTCCTTCACAGCCGCTTCTCAGAATTTTTAACCAGGCTGGCATACTTGAGGAGACTTCAGAAGCTAAACCGCAATTATTCCACTCAGGTAGCAGATACCTCGCTTGGACACGATGTCGCACGGTTAAACTTGTTTGTACTTGCACTTGGTAATTGTTTCAGTCATCGCGTCCCCCCAGTATGCTACTCTGGGTCATAGGTGTGATTGGACGACTCTTGATGCTATGTACCATACGCCATAAAGTCCATCTTGGGCTTCTGGACATAATTCCCATCCAGACCTGCAAGGCTATATCCATGATGAAAGACCAAGTCCAGGCTTCTGTACTCACCGGCTTACTCGTTTCCAATTCAACTCTAGCATATACGATTCAAGACTAAGGAACTCTCCTCTGACGACCATTACTCGTAACTCAAGGCCAACTGCCACAGCTATCGTGTGTGCCGACTCTTTTTGAGTCCACTACTAGATACCAGACCTCTCCTCTAACGACTTGAGGTCTTGACTCCGCTTCTGTTGGAACGAAGCCTTCTCCTCTGCCCGTCCGTATGCAATTGAGAGCAGCTTATCCTAGACTCGAGCTACAACACATGTCCGGGACTTTACGGAACGACTCGGATGATTCCCGGCAAAGACGTCATTCTTTCCGACTCAAGAGTATTCCGCGACTTTCCCCTACGAGTTCGTCTGCGAAGAAGGTATAGTCTTATTCCCGCAGCTTATGTCGTAGGGAGCGCGTTCTACTGAGATACTCCGAGATGATACGATGTACCTAACAGTTCGGCATACGCAGAAGGTAAAGTCTTATATTTATATGCTTTACTGCTAGGTTTGGACGCATTCTACTCAGATGCTCTTCAACGGAGGAGTCACCCTACACCGGTGGCGGGCTGGTGCTGATTCCAACTACTCTAAAGGGTCATGAAGTCATGATCCGGGGGAACCAATCGTTGACCACGCGCCAAGTATTGGCATCCTCACACATCCTCCGCACGATGTTGACGACTGTCGTGTCGGGTCCACATGCGGCAAGCATGTTTGTGCGTAGCGTGCCTCTTCGAACCTCGCACTGCTGAACACTACGTGCTCCGGCGTCTCAACTATGTCACCACAGGTTGGGCTGAGTGGCAAGGCTACATGTTCAAACCGGATGGTGGTACTGCATAAAGCATCCGTGACCAGTCAAGAAATGTGTCAGCCGCTGCACGCTGCAGAGCTTTTGCCGATTACACTGCCTACTCAAGGCTGCCTTCCAGGCTGCCGCTCCGTACCGCAAAATGGACGAGGTCACACTCGCCAGGACCCTCCTTTTGCTGCAGCGGATCGCCGAGTTGTTCGACATGGCCCGTGAGAGGGCTGCTGTCGCCATCGTCGCTCTTTTACAGGCGTGGGCCGTAAAGTTCAGCCGGTCGTTGATCATCTTCCCAGGTACTTCAACGCACGCTTGGATTCGATTGCGCACGTTCCAGCTGCAATCGTCCCTGATTGTGCTGAAATCAGGTTGGTGATCAGCACCATCTCGGTCTTGTGGTGAGCAAGACGCAAGCTCTTGGAGCGCATCCAACTTTCCACCTTCTCAATCGCTACTGTGGCAAGTAGCTGGACCTTTTCGGTTGATGGGCCCGATGGCGATTACTCATACGAATGAGCGACGACGCAATCGCTGCCCAACTGTTGAAGGCGCTCTTCACGTTAAGTGTGACCAATGCGCAAAACCGGTCTCCTCTTCTCTTCTTATGCCTGGTTTCGTCTGCCCCTTCAATGACACGTCGAATGGTATCCACCGTACTGCGGCCTTTCCGAAAACCAAACTGTTTATCGGATAGACCGTTCACACCTTTGGTGTAGAGCTGTATCCTGCTCTGGATCACCTTCTCTAGCACTTTTTCAGCAGTATCCAGGAGACATATCGGGCGATAAGCTGATGGGTAACCTGGTGGCTTACCCGGTTTTGACAGGAGCACCAATCGCTGCCGCTTCCAAACGTTTAGGAAGACCCTCTCATCCACTTATTGTTGCAGTGATGACCGGGATTTCGGGATGTTCCTTTACTGCAACGTTAGGGAAGCAATCTGGACCCGGAGCCTTGTTCAGCTAGAAGGACTTGGCAATGTCCCGTAGTTCCTCCAGCGAAATTTGATCCTCTGTACGCGTGTCCCCGTCATATGGGACCCTCGGCCATGAAACTTTCTCGTGCTGTGGCCTGTGCGAACAGCTCGTTGACAATTTCGCGCAGTTTGTTCGGACACGTTTCTTGTGGCACATCCCCGCTTTGCGTCTTGGCCATGACAATCCTGTAAGCGTCGCCCCAGGGGTTGTCGTTGGTGTCCTTGCAGAACTGTTTGTACTCTGTAAGGACTTGTCATATAGCTAGCTGGTCCTGTTTGGTTGTTTGCTAGCATGATAAAGGGTGATACGGTCAAAATTTGGTCAAGGGAAAACGCGTTTAAATCGGTGAAATCGTTTATTTAAAAAATCAAATTAAATTTCTTTTTCAAGTTTTATTAGTATAAAATTCAGGAAAAATATTCAGTTAGGCTTCCGCTTTTCCAAATCCGAATTGCCGGGCCTTACGCTTAACCCACGCCATCAGATTTTGTACAGCCACCTTGTCCACCTTCTTCGCCGAAGAAAGCCAGTTTGCCTTGAACTGCTGCTCGTCCTTAGCAGATTTTTTGGTCTTCTTTAGGTTTCGCATGACAATAGCCCAGTATTTCTCAATTAGGCGAAGCTCTGGCGTGTTAGGAGGGTTCTTGTCCTTAGGAACCACCTGCATGTTGTTGGCGTCGTACCATTCCATGGCCTTTTTACTGTAATGGCAAGATGCCTAATCCGGCCAAAACAGTACGGAACAACCGTCTTTCTTCAGGAAAGGCAGCAGACGTTTATTCAAACACTCTCTCAAGTAAATTTCTTGGTTGACAGTCCCGGAAGCTATAAAAATCCTGCTTTTTAAGCCACAGGTACAGATGGCTTGCCAAACCAGATATTTTTTCGCGAACTTGGAAAGTTTCATGTGCTTGAAAATATCTGCTACCTTTCCTCTTCCTTTTGCCGTATAAAACTCTTGCCCCGGAAGCTGCTTGTAGTCGGCTTTGACGTAGATTTCGTCGTCCATTACCACGCAGTCAAATTTCGTCAGCATCGTCGTGTACAGCCTCCGGAATCGCGCTTTGGCCGTCGTATTTTGTTTATCATCGTGATTTGAAGTCACTACCTTCTTGTAAGTCGATAGTCCAGTTCGTTTTTTGGCTCGATGCACGGTTGTAGACGATACACTCAGCTTATTTGCGGCATCTCGGAGAGAGAAGTTAGGGTTTCGCTTGAAACTACCGGTAACTCTCTTTGTCGTCTCAGCGGCTTCCGGTTTTCGATTTCCCCTCGATCAAGACTTCCTGGCTGTCGCCAAACGTTCCCCAAACACTTTAATTACATTTGTAACGGTTGATTTGGCAACTTTTAGCGATTTTGCCAGCTTTGCGTGCGAGTAGCTCGGATTTTCGCGATACGCGAGCAAAATTTTTAAACGCTGTTCTTCTTCCTTGGACGGCATTTTGACAAATGAAAAGTGAATTCCAAAATCAAAATAGGAGCAACATTCTACTCACACACAAACCTTCAAAATGAGGGGTGTTCAGGTTGTTTAATGCAAAATTGAAAGAAATACGTCAAGTTGATATTGACCAAATTTTGACCGTATTACCCTTTACGACCGTAATCCTTCAAACATACAGAATCGACGAACTAAACTATGTGCTACATTAAACCTTTCCGCCAATTTACGGGGGGGACTCCAGGATTAACCCAAAATGCCCTTTTAGCTTTCTATCGTAGTTTCTGGTTCAATGTTACACTTTTGTGTTGGGTTGTTTAGCGTGATCTACCGTCAAAGTGATCTGTAACGTTTAATCATATTTACACTCAATTTCGGTAGTTGAAAGACTTGGCGATCATTTCTCCTGAATGTTGGATTTTTAACGTTGATGTGATCTTATCCATCTTGGAGAACATTTTCACGTGTGAAATTTTCCCCACTAAGTAAACAAATCTTCCAGATCGAAACGTTGTCATTAGCTTCTCAATACGACTAGAGGCGCTGCAGAAAATAAAAGGAAGTGGAGCACATCTCAATGTCTCTTTAGCTCGCACTAGCCCTTTTAAGTTGGTCCAATTTAGTTTTTTTTGTTCTTACCATTTTTCTGTGCAATCTATGAAGCTTGTTATCTCTGTGTTTGTATGTTTTAATTTTCAAAACTGGTTTTTTAGGTCACCTAAATTACTTTTCATTACATTCGTTTGAACATTTCATTCAAAAATATCTCTTCCGTTTCTATGAAAATATGTATGACATACATAAATCGACAAGCAATCCAAAAAACCAATTGACTTTAAAACTGGAACAACAACAGCATGTTGTCCTACTTGTAGAAATACCTCAATTAACTATTTGTTGAGAATCATTGTTTCTTCCGGTATCGGATCCTCGGGAGACAATAGTTGAGGATCGGACCGTTCCAGCAGCAGAAGATTTGCAGCAACCGCCGACGAAAAACCAGAAAAGTTTATTTTGGTTTTGTTCTCTTTGCGCCAATTTGCAATTGATGATTGCAGAGAACAATAGAATGGTGATGATAATGACAGTGCAATTGTTTACATTATCACACGGTCAGGTGATACTACTTGAACTAGGTTCGTGGTTACACAACAGTGTTGCCAAAAATAATGAGAAGTAATCTCATTTCACTCATTGAGAAATGAGTACTTTCCCGGTTAGGGAATATTAGAAGTGGAAAGTGACAAATAGCTATCGCTAATGTAGTAAGTACTATTATCGTGACTAGACGAACGAAACTGAATTAAGATTGACTATATTCCACCACTGAAACCTGCGTTTAATTAATTACTTAATTTTCGACAATTTTTTGAGCTCTCAAAGAGATGGATTCTGATGTTTTCGAGAGACGTGAAAGCCGACAAAATCTTCCGATAGAAATCTATTGGTGAACAACGCTAATCTAGCTGTGTTAGTTGGTAAGGTTGGAACCTAGGCCTAAATAGGATTCAAATCTCAATTCAAACATTCAACCACTCGGATCCAAAAATCCCTAACGACAATATCATTTGATAGCCAATCAATAATTATCGTCTCATTTGGTTTGGTTTTGTTTTTTTCTCAACCGAATGCAAATAGGCGGACGTTGATAGAGTGGAGTGGAGTAGATGGAGCACTCTCGAAAATATTTAATTAAATTTTTCACTCAAGCAAAGATGAAAGCAGTCAAAAAATCTTCAAAACCGGACGACATTGGTTGGGAGATTCTCAAGGATGGGGGTTGGGGTTGAAAATATTGACAATAGCGCCTTCGAGCGAAAGTGGTTTACTCCCAAATCGATCGGGGTTCCATCAAGCGAAAATCAAACCCAGCTCCTTCCCCTCGATTACTTGCGCCCGCCGCCTCGCATCTTTTCTACCCGGTTTGTGAAAAATTGTTAAAGGAAAGAAGCGCGAAAAATTCCCTATCGTTAGCTGATTAATGAAGAGCGCGCTAAAATTATTACGGTGATGGGATAGGCGGGGTGATGGGAGCAAAAGTAAGAAGGTGTGGGCTGCTTTCCGATATTTTCACTGGTGATGAAAAGTAGCTTTTTGCGGTTATTTGATGTTTGGCATTGGCGCGGAACGGTTTTCGGAATGAATGAATGAGTTTGTGGTTTTAAGACTTTTTTTCTTCAATCCTCCTGGCTTGTATATTCTTGTGATTATTTATTCATGAAAGTGCGATTGGAACGTTCTTGGGAAGGGAAGGGGCTGAAGCCTGAAGGAATGTAAATTAATCGATCAATCTTTGAGGATCCTTCAGATAATGAGTCGAAGCTGTGTGGAGTGTGCTAATGACATTTTCGAGTGCCAAAAAGCCCAATTTAGGAAGAAAACAAAACAACTCTGCAAATCAGTGGTAATAATTTACTGTTTGGGCAAAGAACTTGAAGCAAACAAAAACTTTCGGCGTAAAATTCTTGTACAAAATTTATAAATCTCAGATATAACATTTAGATGTAACAAATAATATTTTGAAAAGCAAAATTTAGGTAAAAAAGGTTTGGCATAACATATTAAAAAATAACTTTTATGCATCTATTTTTCCAAGGCATCTAAATTCAAAATCCATATTATCACTGTATTTTTGCATCAACCATATTCATAATATTCGTAATTATCGGAATTCGAAACATGTTGATATTATTCTTTGATACTAATATTAAAAATATATTGAAGATCAAAACCAGAGAGCTTAAACCTTTGATTTTTCCATTTATTTGGGGACTTCATTCCATTTTTGTTAGAAATCTTTTTTTCATAGTTTTTAAAATCGTAAAACCTTTGTTTTCTTTTGTCCCTAAAGTTGTGTAAATAATATTAATAATCCTAAAGGAAAAATAAAAATTACCTAAATATTGCCTTCGATTATACAATATTATTAAAACTGATTAAATTAATTTTTATTGGAGGATAAAACTAATCACATAGGTGATGTATTACATGAAAAATGTGTAAAAGACTTGAAGCATTTCTTCAAATTAAAGAATAACAAACGTAGTAAAGAATGAATTTACCATACAAAGCAGAAGCAACAAATACAATAGTTTATCAAAGCAACAAACAAATCAAACAAAGTAACAAACAAACAGTTGTTCGTGTTTTCAGTTGAAAGTTTTTTATCACACAGAAAATCATTGTTTAAAAGTTTTTTATACAAATGAACCAAGATAGACAGATATATTTTTACAGAAACAAAACAAACAGAAAACCGCGAATAAACAAACTAATAATCAAACGATTGAAATATACCATAGCAAAGGTGAACACACGAAAAATAACACACTATTGCCATCATTGATTCCATCGTAAACAATAGACTGGTCAGGTTTTTATTTACTCCGAAAAAAAAATCAAACGAATGTAATTCAGATCTTCAACAACATATATCGAGCTACGTTTGCAAAAATAACCAAAAAAATTATCGAATTCGAGCTTCAAGCATGAAAAAAATATTAGGAAAAGATAAGAACGATAAAAAAAATAACAAGCAACAAAAGCGAACGGCTTCAAATTCAAAATTGTACAGATCTATAAATATCTTTTGGCAGATGTCTTAAAATTATACTAATAAAAATCAACAATATTCATCAATTCAATCGCAGTGGTTTGGCTGAAGTTTCTACTTCCAATAAATCACAAAAAAAGTAGAACCGTTAGGTCCAGTTTGGCAAATCGAAACAAATTTCGTCAAAAATTATGTGTACTGGCAATGAGATTTCTTCTTTGGCATGTCACAATCAACGAATCAAACGAAAGTAAAAATAAAAACAATTGGGACTGATTAGAATTGTAAGTTGGAAATCAAAATTGGACTGTTCAAATTCATGAAATAAAAGTAAGGAAATTATTGGTGCCCAGGAAGAATTTCTGCTTAGACGAATAAAAGTTTCTAAAAAACAAAAACCGCGAAACAACTGAAAATTAACGAACCTAAAAACTCAAAAGAAAAAAAAACCTTCCGATGCATACCTAACTAGTGTATTATCTCGGTTGTTTACTTGTCAAAACAGATGGTAATCAGTGTAGGGTTCTTTATGAAAGGCAAACTTAAAAAAAATTAAACAAAAAAAAAAGATTTGAAAAAATAGATCGTGGAAATATAATATTTCAAAATAAATGACTGGTTTTTCTATCAAAATCGTATGTTGAAGTATCACAGGCCGCCAGCAAAAAAGAAAGATTAACGGGTTTACACTATGATGAGTTTTATATGGTGAACTTTGACTTGTTCCAAACATGAATACGGGGTCAAAATATACGAGCTGCAGATTCCTGAAATCCAGCTGAGGTTACATAAATGTTCTTCAGTTTCACCAGCATTATCACAAACATACCTACTGTCACAGTCTAACCGATAAAAAATATACAATGAAATTTACTGACTTTTTGTTTTGTTAAAATTTGTTAAAACTAGATGAAAAATACTTCCTTTGAAAACTCTCATGTTATTTTATTTTATTTTATTTATATGGAACATAAGATAAATAATATCCAGAGTTAAAGGGTGATACGGTCAAAATTTGGTCAAGGGAAAACGCGTGTAAATCGGTGAAATCGTTTATTTAAAAAATCAAATTAAATTTCTTTTTCAAGTTTAATAAGTATAAAATTCAGGAAAAATATTCAGTTAGGATTCCGCTTTTCCAAATCCGAATTGCCGGGCCTTACGCTTAACCCCTGCCAGATTTTGTACAGCCACCTTGTCCACCTTCTTCGCCGCAGAAAGCCAGTTTGCCTTGAACTGCTGCTCGTCCTTAGCAGTTATTTTGTTCTTCTTTAGGTTCCGCTTGACAATAGCCCAGTATTTCTCAATTGGACGGAGCTCTGGCGTGTTGGGAGGGTTCTTGTCCTTGGGAACCACCTACACGTTGTTGGCGGTGTACCACTCCATGGCCTTTTTACCGTAATGGCAAGATGCCAAATCCGTCCAAAACAGTACGGAACAACCGTGTTTCTTCAGGAAAGGCAGCAGACGTTTATACAAACACTCTTTCGCGTAAATTTCTTGGTTGACAGCCTTGGAAGCTATGGAAATGCCGCTTTTCAAGCCACAGGTACAGTTGGCTTGCCAAACCAGATATTTCTTCGCGAACTTTGACAGTTTCATGTGCTTGAAAGTATCTGATACCTTTCCTCTTCCTTTTGCCGTATAAAACTCCTGTCCCGGAAGCTGCTTGTAGTCGGCTTTGACGTAGGTTTCGTCGTCCATTACCACGCAGTCAAACTTCGTCAGCATCGTCGCGAGTCCAGGATAAGCTGCTCTCGATCTGGCACACGACGGGCAAGGTGGCAAACTTCGAACCCTGAGGATAAGAGGTCGGGCTTCGAGTCGTTAGAGGAGAGGTCAGGCCTCAAACCTTCAGGCGGAGAGGTTTGTGTGGTCAACCCCGAGTCTTTATGATAAGAGGTCGGGTCCCGAGTCGTAAGAGGAGGGATCAGGCCCCTTACCAACAAGAGGAGGGGTACAAGTGGTCACCTCGAGTCATTACGAGGAGAGGTCAGATTTCAAGTCGTTAGAGTAGAGATCGGGCCTTGAATCGTGCAGAGGAGAGGTAAACCTCGAGTCGATGCGAGGAGGGGTCGGATCTCAAGTCGTTAGAGGAGAGATCAGGCCTCAAGTCGCGAAGAGGAGAGGTTTGTGTGGGAATCTCGAGTCATTGCGAGGAGATGTCGGTTCTCAAGTCGTTAGAGGAGAGTTCAGGCGTCGAGTCGTAAGGATGAGAGGTTTTGCTGAAAGTGGTCTCGTTAATGAGTATTGCCTTTGAGCGCATTAGCGCGAATAGACCTCCCACTATTGAAGCATAGTGTACTAAACAGTTCGAGGTGGGAACCAGGTCTGCGGCCCCAGGTGGAGTTTAGGGAGTAGGGGGTATACACGGAGTATATCATGAGTCTGCCCATTGTACCCATGGACCCAGAGTAGCAAACTGGGGGGACGCGGTGGCTCGCCGTGCCTTGGAATACAATCCGTAAACCGGGATTTACCACCTGTGGTTACCAACTAATAAAAAAAAAAACATCGTCGTGTACAGCCTCCGGGATCGCGCTTTGGCCGTCGTATTTTGTTTATCATCGCGATTTGGAGTCACTACCTTCTTGTAAGTCGATAGTCCGGCTCGTTTTGTGGCTCGATGCACGGTTGTAGACGATACACCCAGCTTATTTGCGGCATCTCGGAGAGAGAGGTTAGAGTTTCGCTTGAAACTACCGGCAACTCTCTTTGTCGTCTCAGCGGCTTCCGGTTTTCGATTTCTCCCCGATCCAGACTTCCTAGCTGTCGACAAAGTTCCCCAAACACTTTAATTACATTTGTAGCGGTTGATTTGACAACTTTTAGCGATTTTGCCAGCTTTGCGTGCGAGTAGCTCGTATTTTCACGATGCGCGAGCAAAATTTTTATACGCTGCTCTTCTTCCTTGGACGGCATTTTGACAACTGAAGAGTGAATTCCAAAATCAAAATAGGAGCAACATTCTACACACACACACACCTTCAAAATGAGGGGTGTTCAGGTTTTTTAAATGCAAAATTGAAAGAAATACGTCAAGTTGATATTGACCAAATTTCGACTGCATCACCCTTTAATAATAAACAACCTGACTGAACGCTTTTGAGTGGTTATTTTACATTAATCGCATGAACATATGAAATTGTGAAATTGAATAACTTACTAACTTGATCGCAGGCCCTGTCCTATGGCCCCCCCCCCCCCCCCAAGCGGCAAAAATCCGTTACAAAATACCCGCAAAAGCTCGAATTTCTATAAAAAGTTGGAACTTTTCTTAGTTATTTTATTTTTATTTACATAGTATTCCGTCTCACGACATAACTTGACGAACATAATTCCTAAAATTCACTCGGTTCATGGCAACTGTTCTCCAATTTCTCGGGCACCCCACTTTTCTTAGTAGATGTGCATTCCAATTTTAAAAATTTTCCACTCCGTGGGAGTGTTTATTAAAAAAAAAAGATCATTTATCTCTTCAAACGCTCAATACTGAAAAAAGTCGGTCCACCAAACTCAAGCAGCTGTAACTTAGGATTCCGTGGACTGAATTATACCAAATTACTTTTGTTGATAAGTTACTCAACAAAAGAGTGTTGATTTGGAATTTGTTATTAATAAAATATAGGGACAATTTTTTTTAAATTGTCACTAATTTCCCTCATATGCCTCAATTAACACGAGCAAATCGCAACAAATTTTAGTATTTGCTTCAAATTCAGAGCTTCTGAATTCTTGATTTTGTTTTGAATTTTAATGAAATGAAAAATTTGGAAAAGTCATATAGGGGGTGAAAATGGTTATAACACTGAAATACTTGACATATTTGTTCTGCTTTCATCATACATTTATTGCCTTCAATTGTAAAATAAAAAATCAGGTTCTGAATCACAGTAAAGATTATCTTTCGCGAGAATTTTTCACCTTCAATTAATGCACCATTCAAATATGAATTAAAAGCTTAAAATTAATAACCTATATTAATTCATATAACCTATAATAAATTCAAAAACAAAAATTAAAATTTTAGATCTGATTTTATTTTATTCATATAAACATTCATATTTTAGATAACTGTGAAAAAAATACAAGTACTGCCAACAAGAAATCGAATAGAAAATATTCATAGTAAGAGTTTAAATTAAAAAAAAAACTTTCACGAGATTTCAGCAACAATAAAGCGAAGAAAGAGATTACGTTTTGTGACTTTTGCGTTTCCTATGAGTTTTTAGTGCCCAAAAGGAACAAAAAGTATTTATATCAGCTGTTTCAGGAATTGGTGTTGGAGATAGAGATTCAAATTCATCTCTAGAACCCAAAATATGCATTCAAAACTATAACACAAGAAAACAAAACTCACATTTTCCGAAGTGCAAAGAATTTGAAAACTGATTTCAACTTATTTAGGAGCTCTAAATGCAAATTTGTATTATTTTATCAGCTCTTTTTTCCGGTATAAATTATGAAAATACAAGGCTCATTGGATAAATTTGTGCACTTTTTTGCAAAAGTGTAAAATATAAAAAAAAAAATAGAAAAAAGGTATTAACTTTCATAAAGTGATCAATTTACATAAAGACTGTGAGTAATTTACCATAAGAAAAAATTATAGAAGTAAGTATCTTTCCACATTTTGTAAAATACGAAGATTATCTAGTCGAAATCTGTATTTTTTTTTCGGGAATTTGTTACTTTTTAGCATTCTTCCCTCTGACCTGCATCGTTGAATGAATAAAGGGTAATGAAAAGATTTAACATTTTTGTTGTTGTTCAGGTTAGTTACTTCATCAATTATGATTGATCGATTTCACTCTGAACTGCTTAGTTCTAAATGCCAGAAAATAAGAAGGGATAAAAACAAACAAAAAAATCGAGTTTGAGACGCAAAAAGCTTCCAAAATCAGTTTGCCACGGTTTTAATTTTTCCCTTGTGAATTAAAACTATCCCCTTTTCATTCCACTATTTTTTCGGCAACAAGGCATTCTATCACGCAAAACAGTCAGAAGGTCTTTTAGTGATTTTTAACCAACACTCCTGGATTTCTAGATGTACAGCAATTATGTCACCGATACTGCTTTCAGCTCATCTACACAATAATATTGAAATTTTAATTTAAAATTTAGCTTAAGGTTTGATATTCTTAATCTGAAAGCTTCATTTCATAATTTTCTTCATAATTCAAAATTATTTAAAAAAATGGTAATTATGTGAAGGTGAACAAAGATTAATCACTTTTTTTTGTAATTTACTTGTTGTAATACAATTAAAATTGAAAATTTTGAATGAAAACTTTAAATTCAAGAGCAAATCAAATAAAATTCGGTTCCAGAATTTAGAAACTGCCCAGCAAACCATTAAACACTGTTATAAGCCGCATAATGGCCAAATAACAGCACTTCAGTGCCTGTTAGCCGTATATGATGTCTACTAATGCTAAAAGGCACTGTGAGCTGTAAGCCCTGTATCAAACCCAATATCAGTATATAATGCCACTTCAGGGCTTTTTAACTCTGAAAACGTCGGTGTCAAATATAAATGTCAATTTTTTTTTGTTTTGCTTTGGTGCTGGATTGAATTCCACCACAGTACTTCGAAAAGTTATCTTTTCCAAGAGAATTTTCGGAAAATTAGATCCCAGAATCTATGGAATAGCTGCTTTTGTACGAGATAACCGGAATAGGAGACGGTCAACGGTCATAAGGAGGTCCTCCGGCATCCTCAGAGGTATTTTTTTTCACTTACTAGTGGATGATGATAATAATTTTGAATGCTCTCTCCCAGGTTTTGGAATCACTTCGCCGGGCCTGAATGGATGAAGGGAAAATGAAGGAAAATTTGGCGAATATATTGCTACATTGCTACAAAGGCCATGAAATTTTCAACATCTCAGCTGGAAGAAGGCCGGCACCTATATAGTTGTCGGTTAATGTAGAAACAATAAACAGGAAGTGATAAGAAAATCTATGTTTTCGGTTTGTGCTTCTAAATCAAGAGAAATAAACACCTATGTTAATATATGTAACCCCAAATCTATTTCTTCATCATATTTTTCTAACTTCCCAGCCTGGTAAAAGTTGTAAAGTTTGGTTTAAGTATGTCAATTTTCTTCGGTTAGAACCGAAGACGGAATAGGTCTGAGAGTAAAGTCACGGTTAAATAAGTGGTTGGAAAAGTTATGAGTTCGGTTCCAGTTCATTCAACAGCAATTGAGGAAAAACGGGTGCTAGAGGAAGAAAAAAATCAAAGTTTCTTGGGAGGAAAAAGACACAAAGCATAATACATTTTTTTTCCCGTCAGTGGGTATAACCAAAGATACCATGTATAACCCACTGGAAAATATTTTGACATTTCCGCATGGATGTGTTTCAAAAGTAGGGTCAAGCAGTATATCGGCCGAAATACACGCCAAAAGTGGTCTTTGTGCAGCCCAATAGTCGAATATAGAGCTTTCAGGCTTTGTAAATCATTTCTATATTCGACTATACGGCTGACTAAGGGCCAGCTTTTACGGCTTAATGGTTACTTGGGTGATTTTGATAATCGGGTTTTCTACTTAATTTATATTTAAAGTGTTGATTTTATATATTGTGATTCCAAATTTGTAAATTATAATACTAAATTTCCAAATCACGATTCAGTCGAATACCCCAATGAAGAATTCAATGCCCGTTATTTATGTTTGTTAATTTGTTTATCGGGCTTATCGGTGAAAAGTAAAATACTTGAGCTTGAGCTTTGAGCTTGAGCTTGCTATCAACTACGTCCACCTGCGGCCTCCGCAGGCCAATGGCATAATGGTTGCACTCCGTGATTGATTCGAGATAATCAACATTGCACAATGAACCAAATGAAAGGTGCTGGGAACAAGCAACGCAATCTCACTGTACAATTTTGAGAATCTCCTACTTTTAAATGAACCAATAACGACGCCGGCCAAGTCCATGTAGTCGATAGGAGGAAGGGAAGTGCAGCACATGTGGAGATATGTTTAGCCAAGAGTGTTGTCCGGATTTATTCACAATTTCAGCGAAATCGCACCTCAGGCTCCAGTAAAGTTAACAAAATTTATAGTTTTTGCGTTAAATATCATTTTATTGAGCTTACTTCATTGAACCATTTTTTTTTTGGTATTATAAATTAGACATTTACTAGCTGACCCGGTAAACTTCGTTTTACCCTTTACTTAATAAATCGTTGGAAAATGTTTATAGTTCTTTAACTTCTTCGTGCTCGTGAATCAGTTTTCATGAAAATCGTCTTCAAGTTGTTCGAGTTTTGTCCCGTTTCTAGTTGATTTTGTATAGGAGCCCCCTTCCATAAAAAGAAATAATCTCGGAACTATTATACAAACCAACCCCGAAAAACCCTCGGCTACCAAATTTCACTTAATTCCGACCGACCATTCATACGTGATGGTGTTACAAAGAAAATGCCTCCATTTTTATATATAAGATGTGGAAAAGAGATAACTTTGTATGGGGACCCCTCTTGTTTGTATGTATGTTGGTTATCCACCATGGGTGCACGGATTCACCGCAGTTTCTGCCTAAGTATGTGCTCACATGCATTTTTAGATTATTAAGTTGGACAAATCTCCAATGTACACCATACCCGGATCTCATGGCTTCGTATGAACTGTTATGTAGTGTACCGTGAAAGCACCAATGGCCGCGCAGTACCAATGGCCGCGCACTTTCAACTTTAATCTTTATTTTCTCCAAAATTCAACAACGAAAATTTCTATGTTTCGCATTTCCTGATACCTACGCTAAATATCTTTCACTTGCCATACTACAAATAAATTTATTCGGCTTTTTGAGGTCAGGAAAAAATAAAAACAAACATCGTTTTTGCCGGATGCCGTTTTATCTGTTGTCCTTAGCAAGTGAGCTAAGCGGGTCCCTTTTTGTAATTCAGTTTTTTTGTGTTGAATTCGAGCACCTTTGCAAAAATTTTCTAATGTAAGTTATTTGTGGCTGTATAATGAACCGATTGTGAAAAAAAGTTAACTGTTTTAAGGTTTTGTAGCGGAAAAAATGACAATTTTGTTGTGCACGGCCATTGGTATGCTTGATTTTTGAATGCTTCTATCGCCGCGCGCGGAAAGTCTTCTAGTAATTATCAGCAGTTAAACGTAGAGAAGTTTTTCGGAAGTTTACAAAGGTTGCATAAGACTCACTGACAAGCTTTCCAATCAATGTTTTCCATCATTTAAGCGGCTGAAAAAACAATTTTTAAGAAACAATATCAGAAGAAACGATCATCTAGTGAAAATTTCTACAAAGTGTTGGAAATTTGAGGTTAGATTGCAATTCGGGTCTGTTTACTTTTAGTTGGTCCGTTTCCTCGTGGATTTTCAGACAGCTCGCCGAATTTGTGATGATTCACAAAATCGCAACCGAAATCATTGTTCCAATATATCTCCCGGCAAAATAATGCTTCGTAAAAATGGCGTCTCATACTAATTTTGCACCTGACTATTTTCACAAAACAATGGAGACAAATCGGTGTTTGAAGTGTGAATCTCGGAAATTCTTACCTGAGAATATTCGCAAAGAGCCTGAGAGTCATGTAAACAACATTTCAAAAAGTTTAGATATCGTATTCACTGTTTAAACAAAATTAAGAAGTGCGCGGCCATTGGTACACTTGTGAGCGGCGATTGGAACAAGCAACATAAGCGTGCGCGGTGATTGGTGCACCAACACTTTTTATAAATTCGCGATTTTTGTGACGTTACAATGAAAAATCTTTTTAAGTTTTTCCCTTAAAGGACGTTAGTTTTACTACGTGTCAGTGCCTTTCTTTTCAGAATCGCACAAAAAACGATTTTTGTACGGCACAGAGAACGTTCATCATAGCTTAAATGCGCGGCCATTGGTGCCTTCACGGTATGTAGGGGAGAACTGTACAAGACGCACCAGCGGGGTAAAATGGCCCATGCCATTCTTTCTCAAAAATACACTAACCTTTGGATCCGAATGGTGTTTTTCTTCATTTTTATTGTTGCAAACGAGCTTTTTCATCATTTTTAGAATGAAAAGTTCACAAAAACGACTTCAATGCTTAGAAACAGAAGGATTTATGGCTTCTGCCTAAAACTTGTTATTTTTTATGGTTAACATATAAGGTTATGGTAAACCAGTCTGCGCTATCTGATTCAACTGCAGCTTATCGTTATAACACTCGTATGCACTTTCGAATGACTATTTATATTTTATTATATTTCACTACCTTCCCACAAATTTTAACTGAAATTAATCATATCAAAATTGGGGCAGAATGCCCGCAAAACCACGTGTTTTAGGCTCAAATTTAGAATGCTGTTAACTTTTGAGAAAAACTAAATGTCATAACAAAATGTCTTTCTTTTTATTTGCTGACTCCCAAATTACGATAAGAATGCCTAATTATAACCAATTTCGTTCTTTGTTTTAGTTTAAAAGGTGCACCAATATTTGACTTGAAAAAAATATCTGCCGCCATGTTTGCCGCGATATCAGTCAAGAAATTTAATTTCGTTGCCTACCTGAAGGCGTTTTACCTATAAGGATATGAAAAAGTGAATTTTGAAAAGCAAAATTTTCGTTAAATTAAGCAATGATAAATGATTTTTTGCCAAGGAATGGTTAGTTTGCAAAAATACGATGAACATGTAATAAAAAATTTGTTGTTTCAATTACTATATTTCGTATAATCATTGTTCCATTTTTCACCACCCATTCGGAATGGTGCGTTCTGTCCACAAGTTTTGGCGTTCTACCCCGCGGCTTGTTTTCTGGCTGTTTAAGATTTTCACAAAAACATAACTAAAATCGTGTTTTAAACATATTTCTTTTTGATAAGATGTAAATGTGATCCCTGAACCGTCGTGAACTTTCAATTTGGATCATAAATGATGGGTATCGCTGTAAATAGCGATAATGCTTATCTGGTGCGTCTTGTACAGTTCTCCCCTATTGTATTGATGTAGGTTTATTTTGGAAGAACGAGTCAATCAGGTGGGCTAGTTTACTTACAGGTATTCCGGCATCCGTGTATATACCTGGCCAGCTGGCAACTGATTGAACATTCCTATTATATAGTCATTTATAGGAGGAAACACATCTTACCTGTCGGCCACTTATGGAATACGAACCCAAAAGTTTTTCTTGCCGATACCGAGAATCGAACCCAGTACGCCTGGCATACCAAAACCAGACTCGCGCCTGCCTATCCGCTAAGCCACATTGGCGCTTATTTTGTATGGGGACCCCTCTTCCATAAAAAGTGAGATTCTTGAAACTATGATACAGACCATATTTGACCCGAAAAACCCTCGGATACCAAATTTCACTTCATTACAACCGACCATTCATACGTGAGGGTGTTACAAAGAAAACGCCTCCATTTTTATATTTAAGATGTGGAAAAGAGATAATTTTGTATGGGGACCCCCCTTCCATAAAAAGTGAGACTGTTGAAACTATTCTACAAACCATCTCTGGTCCGAAAAACCCTCGGAAACCAAATTTCACTTAATTCCGACCGACCACTCATACGTGATGGTGTCGCAAAGAAATCACCTCCATTTTTATATATAAGATGCCACTGAGGTGCCTTGATAAAAAAACTTAAATTTAAATTCATAGTTTTTCAACTATTGAAGTTATTGAGAAATACTGCGTTTTTGACCGGACTCGCCTGGTTTGGTTTTGAAAATGTGGAATTCCAATGCTAAGCTTTTGCTAAGCTTTCTGCCAACGTTCTGGAAAAAATAAGTCTAGTGCCATTTTTGATTTGGTTACTGTCGCATATATATCCAAAAATCCTCATAGATTTTACATTAATTTCAAACGAAAATATGAATCCAACTTAGAATTAACTAAATTGTGATATTGGCTGTGTTTAAGGAAGTTGAGGATTATGCAAAAGCCTGAAAGCGGTTTTTCAAAATATACATATCTGACACCCTTGTGGGGTAACGGGGCAGTTCGTTTATTTAACGTTCACTTAGCAATCCGCACAACCTCGTGGCTATTTACTGAGTGATATTTGAACGAAATGCTAACGTATTCAAATTCTTACACACGTTTTCGGCTTATTTTTGTTTTAGGCCCGACCTCTGTTCTCTGACTCCCCGGTTCAAAGTTTTGTCCACCGAACCCAGTTTCGTCCCAATTTTTTTCCAAGCTTTAATGCTTACTTCTTCCATTTTTGCCAACTGGCTCAGCGAAATTTTGGGGTTAGCACACCATTTGTGCACGATATTTTTTAGAGTGTCTATCCCGGGATTTCCCGGGAATCAAACAAATTCGGGAATTCCCGATTCCCGGGAAACAATTGAAAAATCCCGGGAATTCCCGAAGATCGAGCTAAATTTTTGAAAAATTACACAACCTTAATTGAAAAAAATAGGCGATGGTCAGTAACAAAAATTATTGTTCGACCTCGGTATTTGGTCAATTTTTGTTCTAAAGATTGTTGAACATGGGCATCAACAAATGAAAATTGAATTAAAAAAGGCTTTTAAGAAAACCTTGCGTTACAGGTGAAAAACATTTAGAACTTTCCTTTCGCACACTGTGGACAGTAGAAATGTGATTGGCAGAGAAATGACACTATTTATTTGTTTATTTGTGTAAAAACATCGAGGGATCACATGTTGATTCTAATTGAAACATAAGTGCAGCGAATTATCCGAAAATGATGAATAACCTGAAGTCTAGCAAATCAACTTATATCGATAGTAAAAAAATCTTTCTCAATTTCATCCAATTTTTGCAGCAGGAAGCATTCAATTATGTTGGTTAGAGTACTACAGAGCCTGTTCGATTTTGGCAATATTCGATTTTGGCTACATCCGTTTAAACCACTTTTAAGAGATTTCATATTCTGAGGCAATAAAATGGGAGATCTAGCTTCTTTTGGAATTATAAGTCAGGAAGTGCAGCACAATCCCGAAAGAGAAGATGTTACAATCCCGAACGACTGTAATTTCATAACTTTGTTCACCTCTAACTAAAAAATTTATGAAAACTAAGTCGAAATTCTTTACAATAGTTTTATTTGATAAAAACAAGGTTTAAGTTCTAAAAAAAGTAACAATTTTGTTAATATGTTTTTTTATGGTTTAATATTTGCTCATTGAATTTTGGAGATATTTTAATAGTTTTATATGTTTTACAATAAAGAATAAGACTAAAAAAGTAAGTACAGAATTTCAAATATCTATGATTTCATACATATGCAGTAAAAAGAAGTTATAATCTCCTGTTTAAATTTTTCCTGGGATCCCGGGAATTCTCAGGAATAAGATGATCAGATTTCCGAATCCCGGAAACGTAAAAATGACCGGGAAATGGACACTAGAGTGCCCCAAATGACTTGACATTTGAAAAAGTTATGCACTGTAGGCTTAAATTGATCTTTGTCCTAGAAAAAGGTCTCATGCCAAATTTGGGCCAGATCGGATCACGGGACAGTTTGTTCGGGAGAAACGTGAAAATCCAGTTTTTCATGAATAACTTTGGTCTCCTTCGGCCGATTTCTTTTGAAAATGACAAATATTTCATCCAAAGAGTCGCGCTGTAGGTTTACCGCCCGTTCTTGGAGAAGTTTCACGTGTATTGTAAACCTACAGCGCGACTCGGGGGAGATTTCATGTGTGTACAACGGACTGCTACAGAAACTTCGAGAATGCTGGGTGAAATTCAAACCAGAAAAACCACCACCAAGAAACACTGCGCCAACAGCTGATCGAGATCAGTCTATTTCTGTGGCCCCATGCGGATAGATAGGGGAATAGAAATTAGTGTACGAGCAGTATTGTAATTCATTTTATAATTAGTTTAATTATTTTTTTTTAAATATTTTATTGTAGATCTGAAGATGATTGAAAAGTAATAGAAAATCGAAACGTAAAAGAATAAAGCATATACCTAGTAATTTATTTCATCGAACAATATCAACAAAAAATCCTAAAATATAATCAAACGGTGATCGAAACACGTCGAAAAAATTGAACTTTCTTGGAGGTGGAATTATCGGTATCAGATTCTATGCCGGACCGGCATTAACAAGCTTTCTAATAACTGGCATTGTCCTCCCATCGCAACCGCATTGTCCATGTCAGAAAGAAACTAACAAAAAATCCCATATCCTATCACAAGACAAAGTAGGATGGAAACAATCAGACAGCAGGGATATTGTCGAATGCTGCACCGAGCGCTGTGTGTGTGTATGTGAACCGGTATTAGAAAAAAATACTTTCTTTTTTTCCAACCGACGCGACGGTTAAAAAAAAACACCACCCAAGATGAGCTGTGCGTGAGTATGAAAACCGGCCGGCAATAGAAAACAGTTTCCAGTTTCCCAAATAAACACCGGCCGAACGGCAGACGGTTAATAAATAAACCTTCGTTTGTTAACTGACACAGATGGTGCACTGTGTAAGATAACGGACTGGCAAGCCTTGAAGAGATGTTGCAGTAAGTTTGTTGGATGTAGACCATTTTTCGGATGGAAGAAAAATGTGTCTCGATTTGTCGACGAATAAAACAGAAGAGATCATTTATTTCACATACATCATCCATTACACTTTTTCCCGCTCAAACATAACGGCAAATTTACATTAAAATCAATTAATTGGCAACACTCAGCAAAACACTAACATGACAACAATTGAGGGGCTAACTTCACGTTGAATTTACGGTGACCATTTTCGATGAGATCGATCATACCGGCCACCTAAAACGATTGTTTTATAGCTGGTAACTCTAAATTTGTTTTTGTAGTGATCTTCACAACAAACACAAAACCATTTTACAGCTATATTTGGCGCGATCGTCGTGGGAAAGGCATTTTCTGCGATGTGGATAAATGGATTCATCGGTTCGGTACTCACAGGCTGGATTGAAAAACTGCTCACGGATCATCGAAAACATAAGGCCCGATCGGTAGGTACATAAAACGGACCAGGAACGATCAGCAACCTGCCTCAGCATCAGAATAACGTTGAAGCGGGAGATAGTTTGGACCAATCGTCAGGGGTATAACGATTCGTGTTACCGACTCACGGCAAAGAACTGGCTGGTAGCCAGCGGGACGCAAAACAGGAACTGGACAGGATCAGTCGGCAACAGAGTGACTTCGAACATTGATGGAACTGCGATGCAACGGCGGTCCAATTTTGGGTAGGGATTATGAGAACGAACCGATTCTGGGACACGTACACCTTGCGCTTTTAATTTCGGGACAAGCACTGACTGGCAGCCAGTACGGCAGGTCCCGGATGGCTGGTGTCGGACCATTGACACCAGTACCATCCATCCGGGTTGCATGATGGGACAGGAACAAGCGCAATCGGTTGATTGGAGGGTGGTTTGGATCGTCGCTAGGCAGGTTCTGAAGGCAAATGTTTTCCGATGATCAGGTACGGTAGCTAGGTTCGTCGTAGGGCTATCCAGGGCAGGATTGCTTAGCGCAGAGCAGGGGTGATTAACTCCTGGCGAAAGCCTCCTACATCCTGGTCACGGCACCAAATGTTGGATGTAGACCATTTTTCGGATGGAAGAAAAATGTGTCTCGATTTGTCGACGAATAAAACAGAAGAGATCATTTATTTCACATACATCATCCATTACACTTTTTCCCGCTCAAACATAACGGCAAATTTACATTAAAATCAATTAATTGGCAACACTCAGCAAAACACTAACATGACAACAATTGAGGGGCTAACTTCACGTTGAATTTACGGTGACCATTTTCGATGAGATCGATCAAAGTTCGATTCTCACTATATTTTTTTTTATGAATTATCCAATAGGATGCAAATCCCATGAAATGTTTTTCTTGTTTCGCTTGAATGTAGTGGTCATGCATCATTTTGCTTGGGAGCTCGAGTCTTAATATCAGTAGTGCTCCAACCATATCCTCTTTGGTGCAGCACACTTGTCGCTTTTTTGGCACAGAGATTTGCTAAACAGGCATCGGATATTTGCAACCTTTTATGGGTGTAAAAAATGACAAATTAAGAAATTTTATTTTCTGCATTTTTTAATTTAGCTAAGATGGCTTCATGGTTCAATCTAAGTGATAAAAAACAGTCAAAACTTCTAACGCTAATCAATGCACGCATATTACACACATATGATTCTTCAAATTCCATCCAGACATCCCGTTCGCTTCTCCTGGAGACTGAGGCGTATGAATGCATCAAAAACTTCAACCCCACCCGCCATGGAAAATAATATGTGCAATATTTCTATGGCTTTGAGCGTCTTCATTTTCTCTCGCCTGCCAGACACACATTTTCCCCTCGATTTAAACTGACTTAAATAAAGTACAACGTTGTTTTCAGACACCGAACGTGTACGGGTACGGACGGCTTGTTGAACTTAACGGCCATTGCCGACACGTGAGTCGGTTATCACGACTCACTTACACACTTACACGGCATGCATACATACAAACACGCACACCGGCACTGAGCCCTGCCAAGTTTACCTCCTCGCCATACAACATTATTTCAATGGAATTTACCCCAATTCTTTTCTCAAATAAGACAGACAGTACAGAGAAAGACGCAGCAGCAACAAAAAAACACTGAAAAATATGAACAAGGTATTACTGGGCGGCATGCAAGACTCGTAAAATGTCTGTTTATCGTTTCCGTTTCCTTTCCCTTTGGCACGCCGATTTCCGCACATTTTTGACTTCATTCATCATAAAACGTATCATGAGAGAACACCGTATATGCTTCTTACACATGTGCATTCTCCCCCCTTTTTACTGCTCCCCATTATTATGACGTTTTTATTTACTTTTATTGGTGTCTTGCTGATAAAAAGTGAAACAATTTTACTTGCACACCAACAAGGATTTAATTTGTTCATTGAGCAATTTTGAATGCGTTAAGAGGTTTCATTGATTTTATCTGCAATGCCGTAATGTTTGTAAGTGAAGTTACGAGAAATGAGGAATGACATAAGAAAATCAATATCAAATGTATTTTGCGAGGTTAAAAAAACAATAATTTGGTTAAATTCCCTGATTCAAAACAACCGGCAATTTTTGTTTGCATTCGTCTTTGCAAAATTGATAAATTTTTCAATTTATTGGCACGTGAGGATGACAATTATTTTTAAACGAAAGCACTCTAAGTCTTTTAAAGCCCCTGCTACTCAATTTGCACAATCATTATTGCTAAATTGTTCAGACCATCTGGAAATGGCGTTTTTTGACCTACACGACAAAGTCTCGGTGATGCCATTCGTATTGCGGTTGATGAAACTATTCGGGATGCGAGGATCGCCAAAGGATTTCGTTCGATTCGTTTGTTTGATTTTGTGGATATTTTTCGTTACTTTGATCCCGAAAACGTTCTTCGGCTATCGACCTGGGATTCAATATCTGATCAGAGGAATCGCGGAACTAATTTTCCAATTCAATATAGCTGTCAAAATGTTTTTGATTGCCGCAAGGTTGAAGGAGTTTGATAAATTGAGGAGTATTTTGAATAAGTGGTATAGGCGAGGTAATACTCGAGCTATAGTGACTTAAATGAAAGTATTGATTAAACGTTTTGTAAATTTGTAGTCATAAGTGTGGATTCGTCAAGTGAAGCCGCTTCCTTGCTTATCAGCACCAATAAGAGATGTGATTTCTTCTCCAAAGGATACTTTCTGTACATTGAAATTGCAGTAATGCTCTACAATATTCTTCCACCTATTCGATCAACTTTGATGTATTTGAACCGTGATAGGAATAGCTCTGAGCCTTTGATCTTTATCACTCACATGGAACAAGAGTAATGTTACTTTTTCATCAGTAGTTAAGTTTTATCATTGGTTTATGTTTCAATTGTATCTGTAGATTCTACGGGTTGGATATACACTCAAACATCGCTCATTACTGGTTTTTCTCAACCTGTGCAATGAGTTCTTACATTGTATCTACCACGAGCATGACAGTTCAAGCCACTCTTCTGTACTGTGCCTGTAACCACTGTTTCAGTTTGTTCAAAGTGGTAGCAATTCGACTTAAAAGTTTACCGACCCAGGCCCCGGAAGCAGTTCAACAAGAACTTGGAGACATTGTTAGCATGCATGTAGACGCGTTACGCTGCATCGAACTGCTGGAGAAGATTGTCAACCTATCGGCCTTAGTTCAAGTGATTTGCTGCTCTCTGACCTGGTGTTTGATGGCTGTTTACTTGACAAATGTATTACGAATTTATGTAAATGCCTAGCTGGGTCAATCATTTCTCTCATTTTCAGAACTTGGATGAAACGGCAATCAATATGACAATGTGTTTTGCCGTAGCTACTTTCGACACCGTCGGAATGTCTCTTTTAGGAGAACAATTGGCCAGAAGTGTAATCACTCTTCGTGTTCCTAATCCATCCGTAGAATTAAAGTTATTGATCATTTCAGAGCTCCTTTGTGACCGATGCGATCAGCAACTATTTGTGGTACGAAGCTGACCTGAAGGTACGAAGATCGTTGCTTAGAATGCTTCAAAGGGCTCAAAAGCCGGTCGGGTTTTCAGCAGCAGGGTTCTACTTTATCAACATCGAACGGTTCGGCAAAATGGCTCAAACCTCCTACTCAATCTATGTGGTCATGAAGGATTCACTTTGAAGGATGTCCGGAGACATGCGCGGATCTACGGGGGGGGGGGTGATGGGGGTGATCACCCCCCCCCCAAGCGAGGAAAAAAAATCATCATTAAACGGTCACAAATTTTTTAACCCAATTTAAAATAAAAATATAACTTTTTCATGTGTCAAAATATCTTAACATTGACATTACCATTTTTACGCGTGAGTTAACGACACGGCTATGTGAGAATGGGATCATATTTTCCAGACTTAGTCAGAAGTCTGGATAGTTGGTTCCCATATGCCACTAGTCTGCTGAATTGCTTGTGGGAACATAGCTAGAAGTCTGGATCATCGGTTCCCACACGATCGTACGTGCTCCCGCGAGTGGCGAATGTAAGCAAGCATTGCAGGATTAGGTTTAGGTATTTATAAGAGTGATCTTATAATAATAAAGTCAGTCGTAGTTTTGTAGCTGAACAAGTTAGTTTTATCTTTTTAAAAAGAAGTCCCCCGGTCGAAAAAGTTAACTGGCGCCCGAATAGGGACCATTCGTGTTCGGGAAAAGTATAAACGTGTACCTAAAGAACTGTTTACTATCAAAAATATTCAAGTGATTCTTTCAGTGTTAAACCAAAAAGAAAATCGTTAAACGGTAGAAATAGCCGTGATAGGACAGTGATCTCCACCCAAAAATATTAAAGTGATTTTCATCA
This sequence comes from Uranotaenia lowii, assembly GCF_029784155.1. Taxonomy (NCBI): domain Eukaryota; kingdom Metazoa; phylum Arthropoda; class Insecta; order Diptera; family Culicidae; genus Uranotaenia; species Uranotaenia lowii. Next base: position 183,796,267 of record NC_073692.1, on the reverse strand, counting down.
ATAAAAAATCAATCAAACGGTAGAAATAGCCGTGGGTGTAGAGAGAAGTGAAGTGAAGTGAGTGAAAGTAATTTAGGACACAAGAAGCGGAACAGTGGACACTGTGTAGGATTTAACTCTTACCGATCGGTGATAGGAACCGCAGTAGCCAAAGGCAAAAAGGATCATTCCGACCCACCTGCCACTGCTCCCCCCGGACGCCATACGAATTGAGTCACCCAACCAGAAAGTCCAGTAAGGAAATGCTGGCATTTATGTAAGTACTCATTAAAATTTACATATTAGTTTTGAATGATAAGACCAAATTTCTAATAATTTTAAGTGTTAAAAAAAATAAACAAAAACAAAGGATTTAATACTAAATTTTCATTCAAGAAGTATTTGCTTTAAAAAAGCGATTGATTAACCTTGATTTTAAATCCTGTCTTTATTGAAGAAGTGATTTTTTTTTTATCAAAAAGTTACTGCTTAAACTTGATTTTAAAATTTTTGTCTTCATTGAAGAAGTGTTTTTTTTTATCAAAAAGTGATTGATTAAACTAGATTTTAAATTTTTGTCTTCATTGAAGAAGTGTTTTTATCAAAAAGTGACTGATTAAACTTGATTTTAAATTTTTTGTCTTTATTGAAGAAGTGTTTTTATCAAAAAGTGACTGATTAAACTTGATTTTAAATTTTTTGTCTTCGTTGAAGGAGTGTTTTTTATTATGTCGATTTCTTCTGAATCATCCATTCCTCCTCGGAGGTCAGATCCATTTGAGGATTTTATTGAAATGGGTAGAATACCCGATTTTATTAAAGATTTGCGATTGTTTAACGGGAATCCAACCGAACTGATGAATTGGATCCTTGACGTTGAAGGCATATTTCGGATGTACAGTTACATCCCGAAAGAATCCCTAAAATTCGATCTTATCGAAAAAAGCGTAAGAAGGAGAATAACTGGGGAAGCCGCGGACGTTTTAAATGCTAACAATGTAACATCTGATTGGAAGGAAATAAAATCGACCTTACTCCTTTATTATAGTGATAAGAGGGAGCTCAAAACTTTAGATTTTGAGCTAACTACTATCAAAAAAGGACCTTCGGAAACTTTGGCTGGATATTACAGCCGCGTCAATGAGTTACTGTCTGCGATAATCGCACAGGCTCAAACTGACGAGAAATATAGGAGAAACGCTCCTATTTACATTGATTATTTTAGGGAGAAAGCTCTAGACTCATTTATAAGAGGACATGAAAGGAGTCTTAGCCTTCTCCTGAAAACAGCACAACCAAAAACCTTGAGTAGTGCTTATCAATTTTGTCTTGATTACAATAACATGGACATTAGATCAGGTCCACTAAGAAATGATTATTCCCCAACAATTCCTCCTAGACCAAGAGGTCTAGAAATTCAAAAACCACCCCCTAAACCACAACCACGTCCACCTTCATTCCTACCACCATTTAGGCCACAGCGTTTCCAACCCCATCAATTTCCACCACAACCAAGACCACAAATAATTTACAATCCCCAAAATTCTAACCAGCAAAATTTCAGAAATTCAAACAATAACCAACCAGTTCCCATGGACATTGATTCGAGTATCCGGTCCAGAAATATAAATTATGGCAATCGGCCAACTTTCAACTTTAAGCGACCACATCCTCCGTCGCTACAAATACAAAACCATAAACGAGTGGCTCATCCACTCGAATATCCACCAGAATATTTCGATTATCAATATCCTTATTCAGAAGAATTTTATAATGAGGAAGATCTAAACTATTGTTACGATCAAGCTTTTAAAATATCCGAGCCCGAGGAACCGATTTCTGACGAAGACAATTTACAAAAATTAGAGCCAACAAACTCCGAAGAAAATGCAAACAACGCGAATTTTTTAGAATGGAATCCGAGTTGGTAAAACCAACTCTACCTTTCATCTATTTGAAAACGACAATTGGCAAATTTCCCTTTTTGATTGACACAGGAGCCAACATTAATTTAGTTTCGCCTAAACTAGCTTATGCTTACGGGAGGTCAAAACCATATGACTTCTGTGCAAAAAATATTTCGAGTGCTAATGGTTGTTTCAATGCAACATCAGCAATCGATATAAATTTCTTTGAGCCGAAAATTGATTTCAAAGCTCAATTTTTTCTACACAAGTTCCACCCGTTCTTCCATGGAATAATTGGAACTAGTATATTGAAAGCATTAAATGCCACCATAGATTTTTCATCGAACACTCTTCGACTGGAAAAAGGTAACGAATTGTTAAATATACAATTACTTCATTATTGCCCTGGAAAAGAGGAACCATCTTCTCATCTAACTTTTAGAACTAACCATTTAGATCAAATGGAAAGAAATAAACTTGAAAAAATTTTGATTTCAAATAAAGATGCTTTTCACGAACCTGACTCTAAGTTGACTTGTGCAACAAGAGTAGAATGTTCAATCAATACTACTGATGACATCCCAGTACATCAGCGGGTATATCCATACCCAGTTGCATATTCTGACGAGGTCAACAGTCAGATTAATAAGCTTTTGAAAGATGGCATCATTAGACCATCTAGGTCACCTTGGACATCCCCAGTTTGGATCGTTCCTAAGAAGACCGATGCCTCAGGCATCAAAAAGTTTCGAATGGTTATCGATTACCGCAAGGTAAACGAAAAGACCATCTCCGACAGGTACACCATGCCTGAAATCGGATATGTGATTGGCCAACTAAAAGGTCAAAAATACTTTTCAACTCTCGACCTTGCCTCTGGATTTCACCAAATCCGGATGAAAGAAAGTGATATTGAAAAGACGGCATTTTCCATAAATAATGGAAAATTCGAATTTACAAGAATGCCTTTTGGCTTAAAAAACGCACCAGCGGTTTTCCAAAGGGCTATCGATGATATTCTCCGAGAATACATAGGTAAAATTTGCTATGTATACATCGATGATGTCATCGTTTTCGGTAAAACTCTCGATGAACATTTAAATAACTTGTCTATCATATTAACAACTTTGAACAAAGCTGGACTAAAAATCCAGATTGATAAGTCCGAATTTCTACACACAGAAGTAGAATTTCTAGGATACGTTATCAGTTCAGACGGAGTCAAACCTAATGAAAAAAAGATTGAAACTATAAAACTTTTCCCTGAACCAAAAAATATAAAGGAAATAAGATCATTCCTTGGAATGATGGGCTATTACAGAAGATTTGTGAAGGATTTTGCGAAAATAGCAAAACCCCTCACCAACCTTCTAAGAGGGGAGGGAGTTCATTCATCCAAGAAAATTCACTTGTCACACGACCAAAAATTATGCTTTCAAAAAATGAAAAACATTCTCACCTCATCAGATATCCTTATATATCCTGATTATAACAAACCATTTCTTTTAACGACCGACGCCTCTGACTACGCAATAGGAGCGGTTTTATCTCAGGGAGAAATTGGCAAAGATAAACCAATCCACTTTGCTTCCAGAACACTGTCAAAGGCGGAAGAAAAGTATTCGGTACCAGAAAAAGAAATGCTTGCCATATTTTGGGCACTTCAAAATTTTCGAAATTATCTTTATGGCTCGAAGGTCAAAATATTAACAGATCACCAACCGTTGACCTTTTCGCTATCACCGAAAAATACAAATGCTAAGCTAAAAAGATGGAAATCTTATTTGGAAGAGCATGATTATACAATAGAATATAAACCTGGCAAAACTAACGTCGTGGCGGACGCTCTAAGCCGAGTAGTGTGTTCTATGACTGGAACACAACATTCAGCCGAAAATAGTGACGACTTTTATACAATCTCCACAGAAGCACCTATTAATGTTTTTAAACACCAAGTTATAATAAATGAAGGTACAGATGAAGTGAAATGCGAATCACCATTTCCGGGTTACACAAGAATAACCATTTTTATAAATCAAATTAACCGTAACTCTCTTCTACAGGTTCTGAAGACACATTTCAACCCCACGAAAGTGAACGGATTATTAACGAATGAAAATATAATGGGCCAAATCCAGGAAGTTTATAAAGAACATTTCGGCCAAAATAAATCGTTAAAAATTCGTTTCACTCAGCGAATGCTGGATGATATCCCCCAGGAGGAGGAGCAATGGAACATAGTGCGAGACACGCACCAACGAGCACACAGAGGTGCCGACGAAAACAAACAACAAATTCTTAGAAAATTTTATTTTCCGAGCATGCAACAGAAAATAAAAAATTTCGTAACCAACTGTCGTATCTGCAACGAAACCAAATACGACAGGAAACCTATACACTTCCCAAACCAAAAAACACCCATTCCTACAGGCCCTTTCCAAATTGCCCACATAGACATTCTTTTCCTTGAAAACCAACATTTTTTGACATATATCGATAAATTTTCAAAATTCGCTCAGATAAAACTGATAGAATCTAGAGCGGCTGTTGATCTGGTTCCCGCTGTTAAAGACATTCTTTTGAAGTATCAAACCCCCAAAACTTTAGTTATGGATCATGAAAAATCATTTACTGTAGGGGAGTTAACAAATTTTTACAATCAATATGGTATAGAACCATACATTACAGCCACTGGCCGCAGTGAAATGAATGGGGTCGTTGAAAGACTACATTCTACACTTCTGGAAATTTATCGAATTTCAAAAAATGAAAACCCAGACATGACGCTACTCGACCTAGTTAACATCTCCATTCACAAATACAATTCGACAATTCATTCATGCACAAAGCACACTCCTTATGAAGTTATCATTCCCTCCAGCCAATCTCAGACGATTATAGAAACAGTTTTCAAAAACTTGAAAACCAAACAGGAAAAAGATTTAAATTACCAGAACAAGAACAAGAAATACGTCCCCATAAAAAATAACATTGAAGCATTTGAAAAAACTAGACGTAGATGTAAACATGTTAACAGATATAAAAAAGTAAAAATTTCTGATGTCAATAAAAGCACAATTACTACGCATGATGGTAGAAAAATTCACAAGAACGATATAAAAATAAGGAACAGTTGACTGACATTTAAATTATTTTTATTTACAGATTTTTAACATTCCTGACCCAAACGCTGACTTTACAAATTCAAAGACTGGACCAACCAATCTTTATTTATGACGTAGGTATTGGCAGAATTCAGTATCAATCAAATTATTACATCCACCATTTCAACATCAAAACACTCAAAACCTATATCACAGATCTGAAAGAAAAATTTAACAAAATTGAGATAAATCAATTCACAGAAATTATACAAGAAAAATTTGACGAGATTAATTATTTTTTAGAAAATATAATTCCTATTAGAAGACAGAAACGATGGGACACGGTAGTTACTGTCTGGAAGTTTATAGCTGGAACCCCAGACGCAAACGATTTAAGGCTAATAAACTCCAGCATTAATAATCTCATTGTAAACAACAACAAACAGGTAAAAATTAATCGTGAAATATCATTGCAACTAAAAGAATCATTTTTTAAAACTAAGGAAGCCATTCAGTTGTTTGAATCAAAAGCTACCGAATTATTTTCCATTAATATCTTCTTTAATTTAAAGCGACTTGGTAATCAAATCGAGAATATATTAGAAACAATAATGTTAGCTAGATTAGGAATATTAAATGAAAAGATTTTAAGCAAAAATGAGATAGAAACGCTAAGGAAGGATCTTGAACGAGAAAACGTCACCGTGTATACGTCGTCGGAAGTCATAACATACGCAACAACATCTATAGCCACCAACCGTCAAGAGATGGTACTATTAATCAAAATGCCGAAATTGGATCCCCGAATTTTCCGTAAAATTCACGTTTACCCAATAATTCACAACCGACAACAAATTCATACAGATAATCGAATTTTCCTAGTACACCCAACCGCTAAATTTATGGTGAAGACATCGGAACAAACTATTTACGATATCAAAGATACTGAAATAGCTGATTCATCATGCATACCGAACCTTTTGGATGAAAAAGCCGCTATCTGCAACTATACATCTAATCCTATGCAGCAAGACATCATTCCTTTGGATATGCAACACATACTGGTAAACAGCGAAACTAATTTTACGCTATCATCCGACTGTGCAACTACTGACAGAACCCTTACCGGGTCATATCTAATTCAGTATGAGAATTGTACGATACGGATCAATAATATTGTCTACACCAGTAAAACCCAAAACATTACTGGAAAACCCTTATATCTTCCTTTGGACGGAATATCAATTACCAAGAATGGCGAAATACTAAATCTCAGCTTGAGCCATCTTCACAAACTTCAAAAAGAAACCAGGAATGAACTTGATCTGCTACGTTTAGAAAACAACAGCTTGAGTTTTCCTCATTGGTCAATTATTGGAGGAATAGCTGTTCTTCCTACTCTAATCGGTATAGCTATTTTGTTCAGTTTCTTTTTCCACAGAACAACAAATATCAAACTACACACAACCTCACCTGAAACTACCCCAGATGTCGGAAACCAGGTTTGGAAGACGGAACGAGGACGGAAGGTAACCAACTTTAGGAAACTCACGTTGTCGGACGTCATGACCCAGGAGGCTCAACTCTAAGCAAGGGCGAGTTAACGACACGGCTATGTGAGAATGGGATCATATTTTCCAGACTTAGTCAGAAGTCTGGATAGTTGGTTCCCATATGCCACTAGTCTGCTGAATTGCTTGTGGGAACATAGCTAGAAGTCTGGATCATCGGTTCCCACACGATCGTACGTGCTCCCGCGAGTGGCGAATGTAAGCAAGCATTGCAGGATTAGGTTTAGGTATTTATAAGAGTGATCTAATAATAATAAAGTCAGTCGTAGTTTTGTAGCTGAACAAGTTAGTTTTATCTTTTTAAAAAGAAGTCCCCCGGTCGAAAAAGTTAACTCGTGCACAAGAATTCAATAGCTGCTTAAAAATATGCTTGAATTGTGTATAAACAATATGCGCCTGTATAACTTCGTGTTGGCTTCGGGGGTGCGAAAAGGATAAAACTTGCACCTCACTCTTTCAAGAATTTCCTTCAGCATGACAGCAAATTGGTCTTCTCTATTAACCGATATCCAGAGTTGTTTTAAGCGCCAGTACCAGAAACATCGGTTGATAGTGACTAATACTGAATGATTTCTTGAAAAGGCCTGGAAGAAGCCAACATTTATTTTCAAGTTGATCATAAACTGATTTCTTTTTGATGCATGTTTACCATACTGGATGGTTTTCTTGAATTTTTTTTTATTTAGTCCACAGATGAAAATTTTCAATAATTGTTCTATTTTCGGCTAGAAATATTCATGACATAATTCTGACCTTTTCAGTAACACTTTTTAGCTGTGGAAAAGTAACCTCAAAAGCGATCATGTCCTTAAGCGGACAACAACGGTTTGTTAACTAAAATTTTGGAGGCTATTTTTCCTTTTCTTATCCATATAGGGGAAAGGTTTCCTAAATGGGCCTATCGGGTAAAATGACCCTACGGCTATTTGATGAAATGGCTGACTATACAGCTTATCTGACCAGTGCATTTTGAGCGTGATACGCTTAAAACATAAGGCAAGAAAGAATTTTACGAATTTTCAACCTCAAAAAAATTTAAAAAATCATACAAGGTTTTGATACATTTTGATGTAATATTTTGACTTTTAAAAATTATACGTAAAGAAGCTTAAAACAAAAACTAGGATGGTTTTTGTTTCTTACTCAAATGAACTTAAGAAATAAAACATATTTGAGCTTTTGTGGAGGTTTAATAATGATTATATAGTGGAATAATAGAGTGTTTTTGTATGCCCCCATCATGTTTGTAAAATGCCTCCATCCTAAAATAACAGGTTAAATAGAATAAATAAATGATTTTTATCATTGAACTTTCAAATATAAGCTCTGAATAACATCTTAAGAGAGAATTGAAGATCTAAAAACAGATTTGAAGAAGTTTTTCTCATGGATGAACTGCCTCCATAGTATGGCAACCCTAACTTTTGTTTTATTCCATAAAATTACAATATACATATATTTTTATAAAACTTCAGCTTTGTCGTACGGAAGTTATTACTTTCTAGCAGTTTCAATGAAATTATACGGAAATATTGCCCAAAAACAGAAATTTTGTTCAAAACATAAATAGGCGCATTTAGCCCGCACGGTTTGAGGTTCGGCATTTTAGACAACACTTATAATAAAATCATTTTCTTGGAAACAGAAGAAAATTTTAACATAAAAATTACTCCAATGTATAGAAAACAGATGCCTGCACACGTGTATATAATTTTTGTACACATATTCGAAGTGATATTTGATTAAATCAGTGTTCTGCTTAATAGGCGCATATAGCCCGCTCCTCCCCTACGTGGGCAAGAGTGCGTAAGAACTGTAAAAAAAACTTTATAGTTGATATTAGCAACCGAAAATCTGATCGACCAAACTTTGCAGACATCCGGATCTGCTACCGTTAGTCTCTGCTTTCAGAAACATGCATGCCACCGAAGATTATAAGGGGAACCATAAACGCATCGAAATGTTTTCAAGTTCTGCTAGCAAATCTGACCTCCAGAATGATCAGACGTTCGCATCTACTGTAGACCCATTAGTCTATGAAAAAGATATAGGACTCATCCTAAACCTTACTCAACTATTGATGATATTACAAAGCTTAACGTTTCAACAAGACACTGGGTACCTCCACCACAATTTTCGTTTCCATACTCCGAGCATTTGAATTTGAAATTTTGGAAAGTCGAAGTGTTGTAAAAAAAACGATACGCAAGTGCAATGCATTTGGAAACATTCAAAAGTTGGCTAGTGTTTTTCAAAGCTGAGCAAGGTTATTTTTGTAAAGTCTGTCCGCTCTTTGTAGTTAACCTTACTGGTGGAGTTAATAAAACTGTTCAGTTGTTAAATCTTGCTACTAAGCCACTGATTTGTTTTTCAAAACTCACTGAAAAAAAAAGCTGTAAGTATTCGATAAGATATAAAGAGACGAATCTATTCAGCAAACTTCTTTAAAAAAATTAAATATAATGATTAGCGATATTTATTTTATTTGTCTAGATACTTGCTTATTTGTGTTTTAAATGTTTATTTGTTTTAGATTGTTTTTTGATTCACGTCTTCAAATTGATATTTTAATGGAACTTCAAGAGAAAAATATTAAAAAATATTGAATCAATACTTTGACGGGTTTCGATAAGTAATAAAGCAGTATACGGTTTAAAATTGGAACACAAAAATTTTCGATTAAATTTAATTGAAACTTGTGTAAATGGCTTTTTTACCTGAATATTTTAATAGTCAAAATAAGGAGGACGTAGTTTTAACCAGAAAATCAGAGATGCTCATTTGAGTAAGTTGAAATCATACCACCAGATTTATTCTTGACTGAGAATAAATAAAGTACGATTTTCAAAATTAAATTGCTTATGGATTTCTAATCTGACAAAAATAAACAAATGGTCATTCCATATCCCCAACTTGATAAATAAACGTAACTTCAACTTCATACCAGCGAAAAAAAAATTGTCTGCTTTTTGCCTGAGACTAAGCCAGCCACAAACAGATTTAAAGAATTCTTTGAACAATTTTTTTTATTGTCTTTATCATCAACATTTTTCCTGTCACAGTTTTTATTTTTCTCTATCACTCAAAAAATTTTGGTCATATTTTTTGAAAATTTACTAAATCACCCCCCCTAAGAGCAATCTCTAGATCCGCGCCTGTCCGGAGATAAATAGCATCAAGTTAGATGGTTTGGAGTGTCCAAAAGTTTATCTCCAAATTTTAAGGGAATAAAATTAAACATTTTTTCATTCAACTTTCCTCCTACATTCAAAGGTACGAACTGTCTTTTCCATTTTCTTGTGATGTTTATGAAGTGTCTTAAGCCGCGATAATAGCTTAAACCAACGGTGGCCGGAAGGTTCATTGTTCGTACGTGAAAGCTTTATCATGAAGTTCAAACTGATACCATTTCTACGTATCTGTTGGCTGCATTTGATCAAGTGAACCAAAACATTACTCTTACAAAGCTGGGGTGCTTGGGTTACTGTCGGTCTTTCAATTGGTTTTAAAGCTCCTCAACAAATCAAAAGTTTTCTGTTTGTACTGATAAATCTTTCTCTTTTGATGTGCCTCAAGAAGACCAACTGCCCAGCAAACATTGAATCGTAATGGAATTGATAATTCAAGTCGTGACACTTTTAATCAGTATCGTTTGTAAAGTACTGCAGTGCGTTAAATGTTGTCGATTTAATAGGTATACGTATAACAAATAGTGCGCACTCAGAAAAAAAATTATGTATTTTTTTTTGGAATTTTAAACCAGTTGGTTTATTCATTCTCAGTTCTATTATGTATGCCATAGGATTCTCTTATAACCTGGCGCATAAAAAAAAAATCATTTATAAAGCTTGCTTCATTAAGAATTGAAACAAACTTTTGCTCATATTGTCGCGCTCCTAGTGGACGGATTTGGAAGTTATTATAGACCCTCGTGTCGGGAATTTTGTCAGCTTCATGTATTTATTTTTGACATTCCGCAAATCGACTGTTCTTACTAAACAATCAACATGGCAGCCGAAAGAAGGGTAAAAATGGTGCACAGATATTTAGAAAATCCATTGCGGTCTGCATCTAGGTTAGCTGAACAGCTGAATTTGCCCAAGCCAATCGTTGGAGTGGAACTGTCGACCGAAAAATGCGTGGTAAGGTTTTGAAGAAGAATAAGAGGAATACCAATATGTTGGATCGTGATTTGGCAAGAAAATTCGGTACTGCCCATAGTACCGTGGGAGAATTTGACTCCGGGAAGGAATCAAATCATATCGAGCTTGCAAACAGCTAAATCGATCCATAATACAGAAAAATGTAGCCAAAATCTTTGCCCGGAAGCTATACGACCAGGTGCTGGCCAATTTCGGAGGGGTCTTCTGATGGACGGTGAAACCTATGTTAAGGCTGACTTCGGGCAAACCACAGGTCAAAAATTTTACTTGGCGAAGGCTCAGTGGGATGTTCCGGTCAAATTTAAGTTTGTTTTTGATGACAAATTTGATTTGGCAGGGCATTTGCAGTTGTGGCATAAAAAAAATGAAAGTTTTCGATACAAATAAGACAATGACGTCGGAACTATAACAAGAAAAGTGTCTTTAAAAACGAATTTAGCCATTCATTCGATCCCACGACCATCCCGTTATATATTGGACTGATTTAGCAAGCTGTACTTACAGCCAGCGGTGTTTAAACTCGCCTCGGAAAGAATCATTCGGCTGATTTTTTCCGAGTTTAACTTGTTGTGTGCAGATTGATTTTATCTTCGTTCCAATCATGACGTGATTGCACACAAAACAAAGAGAACAGTTCCGAGTTGATGTTTTCCCCTCCTCGCAGGAATAAAATCACACCAATGAAACAACAGAACGAAGCTTACCGTACACGAATGCTCACGAGCGATCGTTGCCCGACGGACCGAGTTAACATTCCTCGCACCCTTCTCTCGCTCGTTTCCCGTTCCCTTGTATCTATCACTTTTAGCCACGCCCCCATGCGTTGTCCGATTGATGTGTTCGGCTGCCGAACGAAAACGATTTTTTCTTTAATTCGCTGAACTGTTCGTTTGCTTCGCTGATGTTTCTCCCCCGATTGCTGTTTACTCCTGCCGAGTTTACCCGAAGCTTACTTCCTGATGCTTTCCGAGTTGAACTTTAGATAGCATCATTGCAGATTGAGTTTAACGAAATAAAATCGTTCTGCAAAGAAGGGCAAAGTGCGAGTATGTAGACTCGCGATTTTAACATCTCTGCTTACAGCAAAGTCGTTCAAGAATGGTATGCAGAGAAAGGGGTTCAGTTTGTACCGAAAATCCTCAACACCCAACTGCCTCCAGTTCCGCCCTATTGAGAAATAATGGACAATCATGAAGGGGAGACTCAAGGTAGAGAGAAAGGTTGTCGGAGACATCAATCAGATGAAGATCTGGTGGAAAATGATAGCTGAAACGATGAACGAAGAAGGTTTGCGCCGCCTAATGAGCCTTGTTTTAGGGAAAATTCGAGAATTCCTTCGACACCGTGACGAATATTTTTTTTCTTAAAAGTATGAAGAATACGCTACATTTATATAAAAAAAAGATGTTGAATTAAATAATAAATAACTGAAATACGGGCAATCATTTTTGTTCCAATTCTATCTGAAGCAAGCTCTATTCATAAGATTGTCTTATGACGCGAATAAATTCTTCAGATGATCTCCTACTTCAATAAGAGGTTGTTGGTTTTCATAAGAGGATCAATACCCATGTAACGCATATGAAGCCAATTAGAAAGTTTTATCATGGCATTTTTTGTGCAGCTCGTTTTATGATAGTCATAAAAATGCTTATTTTCTTGTTTCGATCATTTGTTTTTATGTAGTTTTGAAAACGCTAATAATGCTTTTACTAAACATACTATTTTAGTTGTTTTGAAAGAGCTATGAATGCTCTGTTAAAACTACTGCCTACTGCCTTGCTCTAAGCTTTCTTTAGCATGTTTAATAATAGCACCCAGTGCTTGATTATTAAAATCGTCATCAATCTTAGTGACAGTTATCGGTCAAGATGTCAAAATTTATTTATTTACGGTCAATTTATTTATTTATTTCACCAAACATCGTAGGCTACATATATATTCTTAAAACTAGAAGTACAATCTTAATATTACTTCAAATACTACAATATTAGGTTCTTAAGTGCCTGTCGCCGTAAAAAGCACTTTTTAGCTGCTGTTTAGACATAGTAAAATCTATGTTCTGGTAGTTTTTATTATAATTCTGCATAAGACAATTGATTGGACTATTTTTACCATAATCAGTTCGAGCAGAGGTTAAAATAAACAGATTTCTGGTTCTCAACTGGCGACTCGGACAATAAAAGTTTAACTTATTTAGTAGATAAGTAGATTGAACACGCTGATTAATTATGTCGTTTACAAAGGAGATTGCAGCAAATTCTCTTCTAACACTTAATGGTTCAATATTTATTAGTAAACAGCGTGATTCGTAGCTTGGTAATTGGCTCTGTGACCATCCTAGATTTCGTAAAGCAAATAGAACAAATTGTTTCTGAATGGATTCTAAACGGTTTTTATGAGAAATTTGAAAGGGGGACCACACAACGCTGCAGTATTCAAGTATGGATCGGACATAAGCTGTGTACAATGTTTTTAATGTATATGGGTCTTGAAAATTATAACTAAAACGTTTTATAAAGCCAAGCATACTATTTGATTTTTGAATTACTGAGTTATAGTGATCTACAAAAGTAAGTTTTGAGTCCAATATAATACCTAGATCTCTTATCTTATTGATTCTCTCCACAGGCTCATTTCCTAATGTGACAATTTCATATGACGGATATTTTTTCCTTGTAAATACAATATGTGAACATTTTTTCACGTTTAGTTCAAGAAGACTTTTACTGCACCATTTGTAAAAAATATTTATTTCATTTTGAAACACCCTGAAATCTTCTTCGTTGTTGACTATCATATAAAGCTTCATATCGTCTGCGTATATAAGCACGTTTAGCTGGTTCAGTAAATAAGTAATGTCATTGACGTATAAGATAAATAATAAGGGACCGAGATGGGAGCCTTGAGGCACACCAGATGTAACGGAGATGCTTTTCGAAAGTGAACCATTGAATCTAACAATTTGTGTACGGTTTGTCAAATACGACTCAATCCATTTCAGCAGTTGTGTACTGAATCCGTTTTTATGTAGTTTAAAAATTAACAAAGGGATGTCGATTCTATCAAAAGCTTTACTGAAGTCCGTGTATAGAGCCTGAACGGAATTTCCTTGATCCATAGAGTGGATATTATAAGAAACGAATTCAAGTAAATTAGTCGCTGTAGATCGTCCTTTAACAAATCCATGTTGCTTTTCAGTTATGAGTGTTTTTATTTGATTATATATTTTTTGATTCACTATTGCTTCAAAAAGTTTCGGTATGCACGATAAGATTGCTATACCCCGGTAATTTTTAATGTCGGACTTTTTCCCCGACTTGAAAATAGGTACAAGAAAAGATTCTTTCCATACTTGAGGAAAAACACCGGATTTCAACGATGAGTTGAACAATAGAAACAAGGGCACACTTAGTTCATTTACAAGATTTTTTAAAAGTAATGGAGGAATTCCATCAGGCCCGGGCTCAGATTAGATTGCACATATTTGAATTGGAATTTCTATTCATTAACATTTTTGATAAATTATGTGTGGTGGTTTTGAGTTAAAAAAAAATGTATACAAAATCTTTGAAAACTTCATATTACCAAAAGTGGTTTGAATATCTCTACAATATGAGTAACTAGCTGATCCCATACGAACTCCGTTTCGCTTTCAACTTGGAAAATGTCATGAACAGTTTGTATGAAAGTCAATTGCCAAGCATTTTCCAGATGCACTTCTGAATTCATTGTTAAGTAATAATTGCAAAAGTATTGGACGATCACTTTGTCTGTCGTCTGCTGCTAAATTTGAAATCAGGAATCAATTGATCGTGTCAAAAAACCACGTGTATAAATTTCGACTGAATCATTGCATAACAACGCAATTATTGCCAATCAGCTAAACGCCATTCGGGGGCTCTTATACAATCTTTGATAACTGAAATCGATTGCCCTTCCCTCAAAACTTCCGTGTGCAAATTTTCATAGTAATCCATTGTATAATAACGTCAATATTGCTAGAAACAGTGAAAATTTAATTTATATAGACGACCCCTTTCGTCGACCCCTGGCAAAACATTTGACATCTAAAATCGATTGCCCGTCCCTGAAAACTACCGTGTGCCAATTTTCATCCCAATCCTATGTATAATAACGACGATATTGCAAAAATATTGAAATGTTAATATGGACGACCCCTTTTGCCGGTCCCTTACACTGAATTTAATATCTGAAATCCATTGCTCGTCTCTCAAAACTCTCGTGTTCCAATTTTCGTCTGAATCCGATGTATAATAACGACAATATCGCATCAACAGTAAATAGTTAATATGGACGACCCCTTTGGCCGACCCTTCATTTTAGTTTCGATAAGTGAAATCTGTTGTTTGTTCCTAATAACTCCTATGTGCAAATTTTCATCCCAATCCGATTTATAAAAACGTCAATATCACTAAGATACTGGAAATTTAATATGGACGACCCCTTTTGCCGGCCCCTTACACTAAATTTGATACCCCAAATCGATTGCACGTCACCCAAAACTGTCGTGTACCACTTTTCATCTGAATACGATGTATAATAACGTCAATATCGCGAAAACACCGAACATTTAATATGGACGACCCCTTTGGCCGACCTCTTACACAAAATTTGACACCTGAAATCGATTGCTCGTCTTTCAAAACACTCATGTGCAAATTTTCAACACGATCCGACGAAAAGTAACGTCAATATCGCGAAAACAATATTTGTCTTGTATGGACGACCCCCTTCAGAAGGGGTCATCCGAAAATCTAAAAACATTTTTCATCATTCCTGGTCCTAATGAGCATCCATGCCAAATTTCAGCTCTCTAGCTCTTAAGACGACTGAGTCTATAGAGGACAAACAAACAAACAAACAAACAAACAAACAAACATACAGAAATTGCTTTTTATATATATAGATGAGTGAAAAGGCCCATTTAAAATGAAAAAAAAAAGTTGCTTGACGCCTTCATTATTCCAAGATGGCGGCTTCTGATGAATGCTATAAGTCTCTGAAAATCTCAATCGTCCTGAAAATCACAAAACATCCACAATATGGGTATTAGGTGAAAGAGCTACCACTCATCTTTAAAATACTGTGAATGACCAAAAATCGCATAAAACCCTTACAATATGGATATTAGTTGAAAGGGGTAGAACGTCGATCTCCGCTATCTGACGCCATCTTGAAATCCCAGATGACGGCCTCCGATTAACTCTAAAAAAATGCTATAAATAACTGAAAATCACATGATACTTTTTCAACATGGGAATGAGTCAAAAGTACTAATCGAATTTCGTTATCTGACGCCATCTTGAAATCCAATATGGCAGCCTCCGCTGATCTTTGAAATGCTGTAAATTACTGGAAATCAAATGAAAATTTGAGTACCAGTATTGTTAGAAAAATCATAACTAGCAGAAGTCGAATTTCGATATCTAACGTTATCATTAATTCAAGATGCTTGTACTAATAGTACCCACTTCAATTTAAAATTCTCGTGGAGCTAAATTACAGGATAACTAAAAGTAAGAAAAATATTCCAACTTTCCTCATTTCCGTCATTATTCCGTCAGAACAAAAATATTTCACACGTTAATGGTTTTAATTTTTTCAGTATTTGAGTTTTGACAGTCTTTTTTTCAAAATTGATGAAATTAACAAATTTTCAAAAAAAAAAAAATTATCTGCCTCGCATTTTTAGCACATAACTTTAATTTTGCCTGAAATGAAAAAATAATGATCTTTCCAACGGACTTGGAAATGCCTGTGATCATTTGTTGCCTTCAGATTATTTGTTTACTCTTCCGAACCCCGTTTTTTGAATTTCAATTTGAAAATGGTAGTTGAATAATTAGAGAAATCGGAACCAAAAAAAAATCTAATGTTTCTTTTTGCCAATATGTAATATTACATCAATGCCTTCAAAGAAACACAAAACATGCTTAAAATGCAAGAAAAGGTTAAGGTTGATAAGTGTTAGCAACAGTAAAAAAAAATCAACAGTAGTAAACCTTCCGTTGCTCAAAAAGTTCTCATTTTAAGATTATTGAATACAGTCACCAGAGTCACCAGAGTCACCGAGCAAAGAAGGACAATGGCCCTTATTCTGCGCCGCGAGTGACGTGACAGTTAGCGAGTCACCCCACCGTCACTCGACTCTTGTCACCTTATTCCGACAGTCGTTTTAAGTGAGGTGACAGCAAGTGACAGATACTCATTCCGAGCTGAGTGACTGGATGAACCCATCTAGAAAAATGGCGAAATTTGCTCTGATTGTGTTGTGCCGGTGTTTACTATTCGGGTTTTGAAAATTTAATTTAAAATAAACGAGTGAAAATTGTGCCCCGTCCTGGACAATTATCGGATTGTACGGTGTTAGCAAGCTGATCAATTGGAAAAAAGGACAAATTTGGCTACAAAAGTGGAAATTTCAGCCCAGCCCGGATTTCAGAAACAGCATCAAACTGGAGCAACAAAAACTCGAACAGCATGCAGGGGCGATTGCTGTCTCACAAATCGGTGCGCAAAAAGGCTTCCGAGTATCTGCGACAACCTCAGCAGCTATTTCAGGTTGGAAAAATAAGTTGCTTCTTTTAATCTCACCATTTCTAACTTCTTTCTACCTATTTTAGGTTTCCCGAAATGAAAAAAAACAGGTTATTTTAGTAGTTATCGTTTTGACCATGGAAACAATCAGCCGTATCATCGGTGTTCAGGTTCGTCTTGCGCTTTTCGATGGAATCCATTTAACTAATCCGTCCGGTCTGTTGGTAAATTTCGTTATTTATACGGCGGAAGAAGAAACCTTGGAACACCGGATACATCGGTGGTGACGTCTAGAAAGACGATCTGTGGGATTTAAAACCGAATCTTGAATGAGACCGAAAATACCGATGTATATATGTGATGTGGGATGTAAGTGACGGCTTCCCCCCAGCGACGGGAATGTGTTCCGAAAAAGCGTAGGGTTAATAGTGGCACGTTATCCCAACAAACGGGAAAAATGGTGCCCTATAATATCGAATTAATGGAACATGATTCGAATCTGATACAAATAAAAAACAAGTAAAATGATTCAATGTGTCTGTTTAATTAACTTAACCATAAGTCCATAAGTCGGTTTTATGGGAACAGTTTTTAACGAACTTGCTGAATGCAATCAATTAACTGTTATTGTTTATATCATAATCAATTTCATTAAACAAGAAAATTTTCAGGTTGGAATTTTGATACAAAATACAAGGCCTTAGCTGCATATTCCAATTAGCATTCCAGGTTCAGATTTTGGATAAAATTCAATCGAATTTGCATATTAATATTCCGATTGCAAAATGTAAAACCCAGAATCCCTTTTTGATTGCACTTTTTTAACTTTGCAATTTTAAATGCTTCAAATGAGGTTGAAAACTTATCAAACAAGCTTTTTCGTTCAGTACTAAGGTTATCGTATCCCTTTTATCATTTAAAATCTCTTTTGACATGAATTTTTGTTAAAATTTTTGCCTCGTCGGTACCTACATCCATACCGACAATCCTCACCTAAAATCGTCACCCGAATGCGACAATTCTCACCCACGGTGACTACGATAATAAGGTAAGAACTCACTAAGTTCATCCGAAGTGACAATCCTCACCTAAACCGACTGCTGGAATAGAGTGACTTGGGTGACTCGACTATCATCACGTCACGCGCGGCGCAGAATAAGGGCCAATATGCCGGTTAGGGTCATATAGACCAGGATTATTGTTTTGGTTACCAAATAAAAACTGCTGAACCGATTTTCATAAACTATACCATTTTGAAATTGTTCAAGTGTCTGCTATCAGATTTTTCGTAAAAATTTGAGTTTTGATTATTGTGGTTTTCAGGAAACGACCTGAAAGCTAAAAAGACCTAAAAAATGAATGTTTTGAATCAAAGATAACTCATTTTGTTGAAGTCGTATTGAAAAACTTTCAATTGATATGAATTCTGGTAAATTGAGAGCTCATATTGATATAATAAAAGTGCTTGGTTTTACAGGCCACAGAGGGTTTAATAAAAAGTTTGTAAAAAAATGGTTCAATGATTTTTAGCTATATTTTTATGAGGATTAAGGAATTTTGAAGAAAATATAGCCGGTCTGTTCAATTACTTTCATTTCCAACCGATAGTGATGAATTAATAACAAAGAGACTGATAAGGTGACCAATTCTAGTATTAAATCATAGTATTTCAATATATTAATATATACCTTGAACACAATTACCCTTTAATATTAAATAGATTTAAAAATTATATTTAAAGAAATAAAATACGACGCATCAATTAACTCAAGAATTTAAAATCTGCACATTGAATCCATTCTATGTTGGAATGCAGCTTTGCGATTTTCTGAAATCTCTTGTTGTATGTTTTTCCGGTTTATGAAAATATCACCAACACATTAAAATTTAGTTATTTTCCACTTGTTTTCATTTTTTTAATAGATCAAATAATTTTTAAGCCCAGTTTGATAAATATAAGGTAATTATTTAGATAAAGAATAAAAATTTTCAAGAAGAAAATCAATTATTTCTTTATACTTCAATTGAATTTTTAAATCAGCCAAAATTTAACTGACATAGCGAAATTTCATTATTCAAATCGGGATGGTCACGATCTTGGATCAAAAACTACATCTCTTTTTGGCCATTTTGTTTTTAGGGTCAATTTTCAGACATCGACAAAATTATAACAATTTTTTCTCTTCATAAATAGATAGTAAACACTTAGACGATTCCAAAATGGTTTGTATAATTTCTGAAAACCGGTTTAGTAGTTTTGAAGATACAGTCAAGATAAATAGTAATCCGGTTCTATACGACCCTAACTGGCTAGTTGTCATTTTTTTAACCGCAAAGGAGGATTTAGATCACATACTGTTACTTTGCTCAATTTCACAGTGTATAAATACATGTAAAAATGGGAAAAATAGAGGATAAAATAGACACAAGGCATATACAAAAAGCAAACAAAAATTTTTTTTATATTATCTTTATTGCATTAATTTATTACTAACTCATATTACCACTAACTATCTTAAATTTAACCAAGTTCCAAAATGTTTTTGTAAATGCATTCCTATTATTCCATCTACTATCCCTTACTTCTTTTTTGTAAAACATACAAATCGGGATTTTTGTTATTCTTCAGTTAAAAAGATGTTACTTTTGCCACTAACCTGTTAGGAACCCAATTTTCAGTTCCAAAGTTTTTGCGTATAACCGTTTAGCTTTCTAAAACAAAACAATGGTTTTTGCGAAGTAGGTTCGTGTTTTGCAGTTTTCACGATTTGTACCTAGGAAGTTTACTTGGGAAATAAAAGTGATTTTCTCGGTCTATTTGTTCCTGGGCCCTACTGAGAGTAAGTAACAATTTTAAGTCTTGTGACCTTTATCCGAAAACAGTCTTATTTTAAAGTGGCGACGAGGATAAAAGTGTTTAAAAACTGTGATAACATAGTGTTGTTTTCTTTCGTAGGAAACATTGTTTGTTTTTGACCAGTCAGGAGTATATTTTCGCTGGAGCTGTTTATTTTGGCTTGTTGTAAGCAGTATTTATGATTTTGTGAAAATTTTTGGTGAGTTTGCTCAAAATTTTGTATATTCAAATTTGTTGGAAGATTTAGTTGGAAACTTTCTTTACAATTTCATAGTAGCCGGTGTTGGTGACGCTACTTGAGGATTTTTTTTTTGCTGGAGCAGAGTTTTTGCTAGGTGTAGTTGCAGGCGTCGTTAAGCGCCATCGCGGGCGTCGTGATTCGCCATTGTGGACGCCGTGTTTGGCGGTTTCTTTGTTGTTTTTGGTTGGCGAGGAATTTGTTTGATTCAGTGGTGGGCAACAGTTTAAATTTGCCATCAATTGTTTAGCAGGGTGAGTTCAATTGGTTTTTTTTTTCTTTTATCGAATTTTGAGGATCTCAGTGTTTTACTGATTGTTTTTTTTTTATATTTATTTATATTTGATAGCTTTGATAGTCATGTCGATGTTTGGCACTATTGACCCATTTGTTCCGGGAACGTCGTTTTCCAACTACGTTGAAAGGTTGGAATATTTCTTTTCTTCCAATAATATTGGAGAGGAAAAAAAGAAGGACATTTTCTTAGGGTTTTGTGGAATGGTAGTGTTTGACGAAATCAAACTTCTGTTTCCGGCGGTCGATCTCAAAACTTTGTCTTATGAGGAAATTACAAAGAAACTTAAGGACAGATATGACAAGAAAGATTCGGAACTTCAGGCTTATGTTCGATTTAGGAACCGGAAGCAGGGTCCGTCAGAATCGAATGAAAATTTTATATTAGCAGTTAGACTGTTGGCTGAGGCTTGCGAGTTCGATGGTTATCGCGATCGAGCCATAAGGAATCAACTTGTTATCGGAATCCAGGATAAGGAATTAAAAAAGCGTTTATTCAATGAAGAAAATCTAACTTTGAAAACGGCAGAGCGGATGATCAAAAATTCAGAAAGGATTTTTGATCATGAAAAATTCATTGATGTTGAGAACATAAACTCTGTTAAATACAGACTGGGAGATCGGTTCAGTAGATTTGATGCTAGAACATTTGATAGACGTATGCCTCAAAGAGACAGATCGCGCAGTAGGGAGAACATGAGATGGAATAGATCAAGATCCCGTGGTAATGCAAATGGTAGAGGAAGATACGCGAATTTTAAGTGCAATTATTGTGGAGAGCTAGGCCATGTTTGGAAATCATGCTTTGAGCGCAAGAAGGATCAGAGAAACAAAGTAAATTTTGTCGACGTAAAGCCTAAGGAGGGACAGAAGGATGTGCACGATTATTTTAAGCGGTTGAGAGTGGATTACAGCAGCAGTGAAGAGTCAGGTGATTATACTTGTATGATGATTAAGTCTATTAACAGTATAAGTGAGCCTTGTCTCCTTAATGTGACAGTGGGAGGCAAGATTTTAAAAATGGAGGTAGACAGTGGTTCAGCTGTTTCGGTTATAAGCAGAGCGGATTATTTTTTAAATTTTGAAAAATTTTTAGTTGAAAAAAGCAATCGTAAGTTAATGGTGGTAAATGGTTCCACATTACGCATTTTTGGGAAAATTTTTGTGAAAGTTTCTTTAAACGGTAAATCAGCTAATATGGATTTAATTATTTTGGATGATGATCATCAGTTTATTCCTTTAATAGGAAGAAATTGGTTGGACGTTTTCTGTAAAAGTTGGAGGAAAAAATTTTCGGAAGTTTATTCTGTTAAGAACATTATTGCTGAATCGAAGGAAGAACAATTTATTTTGGAATTGAAGCAAAAATATCCAAATCTTTTTGACAAGGATTTTGCAAAACCCATTCAAGGTTTTGAGGCGGATTTGATGCTAAGAGAAAACAAGCCAATTTTTCGAAAAGCTTATGATGTTCCTTATCGTCTGAGGGACAAGGTAGTGGAACATTTGAACATATTAGAAAAGGATGGCATCATCACGCCTATTAAAACTAGTTTGTGGGCTTCTCCTGTGGTGGTAGTGATGAAAAAGGATGACAGCATAAGGCTCGTGATAGATTGTAAAGTATCTATCAACAAAGTTCTTATTCCAAACACTTATCCATTACCTACCGCTCAAGATTTATTTGCATCTTTAGCTGGTAGCAAAGTATTTTGCTCCCTGGATCTGGCAATGGCTTATACTCAGTTGAATTTATCTAATAAATCGCGAAAATTCGTCGTAATAAACACAATAAAAGGACTTTTCAGCTATAATCGACTTCCGCAAGGAGCGTCATCAAGTGCGAGTATTTTTCAAAATATCATGGAGACTGTTCTTCAAGGGATTGATTTTGTATTTTGTTATTTAGACGATGTGTTGATAGCGGGAAAGGACGTAGCAATTTGCCGTAAGAAGCTATTTTTGGTGTTGGAAAGATTATCGAAAGCTAACATAAAAATAAATTTAAAAAAGTGTAAATTTTTTGTGAAGGAGTTGGCATATTTAGGTCATATTATTAGTGAACATGGGTTAAAACCTAATCCTGAAAAAGTTACTACAATAAAAGAAGCCAAAGTTCCGAAAAATGTGTCTGAGCTAAAAGCTTTCTTGGGTCTTTTGAATTATTATGGCAAATTTCTGGCTAATCTTTCGATGCTTTTGAATCCATTGTATAATCTGTTGAAAAAAGATGTTCGTTATGTTTGGGATGATGAATGTGACAAGGCTTTTACTAATTGTAAAATTCAATTACTAAACGCTAATATTTTGACATTTTATGATCCAAAATTACCAATAGTAGTATCGGCGGATGCTTGTTCTTATGGACTTGGTGGGGTTATCTCACATATTATTGATGGTGTTGAAAAGCCGATTTGGTTTACATCTTTTTCTCTGAATTCGGCACAAAAAACTTATCCAATTTTACATTTAGAGGCAATGGCCATAGTGTCAACGGTAAAAAAGTTTCATAAGTTTTTATTTGGAAAAAAATTTGTAATATACACGGATCACAAGCCTTTATTGGGAATTCTAGGAAAAAATGGAAAAAATTCGATTTTTGTAACCAGATTGCAAAGATTTGTGATGGAGCTTTCAATTTACGATTTTGACATGGTTTACAGACCGTCGAACAAAATGGGAAACGCGGATTTTTGTTCGAGATTCCCTTTGAATGATGAGGTTCCGAAGAAAGTTGATGAACATCAGTTCATAAAGAGTTTGAATTTTTCTAATGAATTTCCGATTGATTTTTTACAAGTGGCTTCTGAAACTAGATCAGATAATTATTTGCAGAAGATATTATCTTATTTGAGAAATGGTTGGCCAGATAACGTTGACAAGGATTTGAGGAATGTTTACTCTCAAATTAGAGATTTAGAATGTGTAGATGGATGTTTACTTTTTCAAGGAAGGGTATTTATACCAGAAATTTTAAAAAGAAGGGTGCTCAAGTTGTTGCATTCCAACCATGTGGGAGTGATAAAGATGAAGCAGCTTGCTAGAAAGCATGTATTTTGGACTGGTATAAATTCCGATATAGAGAATTTTGCTCGAAATTGTGAAACTTGTTCAAAAACGGTGATAGTACATGGAACAAATACCACTTATGAATGGATTCCTACGGCTAGGCCTTTCAGCAGAATCCATACGGATTTTTTCTATTTAGAAAGACAAAATTTCTTGTTAATTATTGATAGTCATTCAAAATGGTTAGAAATATATTTAATGAGTTTTGGGTCGGACGCCACAAAAGTTTTGAGAAAATTCAAAGAATTTTTTGCAAGATTTGGTCTGCCTGACGTCATAGTTTCCGACAATGGACCTCCTTATAATTCTCAGCAGTTTGTGTTGTTTATGGAAAAACATGGAATCCAAGTTTACAAAAGTCCTCCGTATCATCCCCAGAGTAACGGGCAAGCTGAAAGGCTTGTAAGAGTTGCAAAGGAAGTTTTAAAAAAATTTTTATTGGATCCGGATATGAGATCAATGGAATTGCAAGATCGGTTGGATTATTTTCTTTTCAATTATAGAAATAGCTGCCTGTCAAAGGGGGAAGACTTTCCCACAGAGAGGGTATTCAGATACAAACCAAAAACGTTGTTGGATTTAGTGAACCCTAAGAGTAGCTATAAAAATCAATTAATTGGTCAAGAACCAAATAAAGTGGTTAGAGCATTATCTGATGAAAATATCCAACAGGGTCCTTCAGAATACGAATTGGAGAAGTTAGATCCTTTAGCCAGTTTGCAAAGGGGAGACAAGGTTCTCTATAAAAACCATAACACCAAAGATATTGAGAGATGGTTAAATGCAACCTTTGTTAAAAAAATATCTCGTAATGTTTTTCAGATAGCCTTAGGGGCGCATGTGGTCTCGGCCCACAGGGGGCAGATCAGAGTAGCGAGAACTGAACCTAGGCGCAATGTGGCGTTTCAGTTTAGGAATGCAACCGAGGAGTCGAGAGAGGGGAATTCGAGGGCGCCTGGAATCAATGGATCCAAGAGGCGTCGTGAGGAATCAGAAGAAGAAGAGGAGTTCCGAGGGTTTCCTTCATCTCCAAGTCAACCCCCTCCCGCCAGAAATGAGATGCATCCTGGACGAATGTTGAATTTTGAAGAACCTTTGGAATCGTCGGTGATAAGAAAATCCTTGAGAAGAAGGAAGTTGCTGAAACAAAGTGATTATATATATTTCTAATTTTAAATTTTTTTGGATCAATTCTTTTAGATGGAAGTTTTTCTTGCATTAGTTGTTTTTAATTGTAAATCCAGTAGTTATTAATATTCATAATCTTGAAAGGGTGAGAATTGTTAGGAACCCAATTTTCAGTTCCAAAGTTTTTGCGTATAACCGTTTAGCTCTCTAAAACAAAACAATGGTTTTTGCGAAGTAGGTTCGTGTTTTGCAGTTTTCACGATTTGTACCTAGGAAGTTTACTTGGGAAATAAAAGTGATTTTCTCGGCCTATTTGTTCCTGGGCCCTACTGAGAGTAAGTAACAATTTTAAGTCTTGTGACCTTTATCCGAAAACAGTCTTATTTTAAATAACCAAAGGCCGGCTTTCTGTTGCTTGTTTTCCTCATTGATTTTGCTAAGTAATATGTTTTCGGGATCGGTCGTTAAAGTTTTTAGGCGATGCTGTAAAACGTATTTCATCCAACTCCATACTTCGATGGACTTTGTACAATGTTTTATCAGATGTGTATTCGATTCAATTTCTTGGCAGCAATCACAGAGGTTATTGGCCAGATTGCCAAAAAAAATTCTGTGTTTTTGAGAAAAAAAATCAGACTTTCTGTGATTTTACCCAAAAATTCTGTGATGATTTTCTGTGATGCTGTGTCCTTTAATTTCATTGAAAATTCATGATAAATTGGGTCTTTTTAACGTTACAGTTGGGAAAAATATCATTAACAAATGTATCATACTTTTCTAATTCTATGTAAGAAATCTTAATTTTATATCGCTAAAAAATATATAATTTTAAAAATCTATTCAAAATTCAAAACTTTTGTGAAAGCTGTGATTATTTCAAAATTCTGTGTTCTGTGACACAGATTCTGTGATGAAAATTTGCTCAAAATTCTGTGAAATTACAGATTTTTCTGTGATTTCGGCAACCTTTGTAACTACTAGATCGTTGTACAGTAGAAGCAACTGTGACTTGGCTTCACTAGGGATAAAACTGTAGCTTATATTGGTCCAAATATGCTTCTTTATTTTTGGCACTGTTTTCAGTTCATCAACAAAATAACAGTACAGTGAACTCACAGTTGTCAGGAAGAAGCTTTGTTTTATGTACAGATCTTTTTCTAGTCATTCGTGAGTGTTTCGACTTTGACATTTTTTTCCTGGAGATGTTGATTAGTACTGTATCTTGAGCATCACTATGTTTTCCTGCATAGATTGCACCTTTTATAAACAATGCGTTGGCTTTCGATTCTACATCAACTTATTTTATTCCTCCTTTGTGAAAATTTATTCGGGTGTCCAGATATATCGTCCAACTGCTTTTCTGATTTCAGCTATAAATTTGTTATCCATTTTTAATATGCTGTATGCATAACAGAGCTTCGAAAGTATAAATATATTCAGTAACCACGATCTTTCAATTGAATTGAGCTGTCATTTTGAATGTATGGCTTTTCGAAAAGAGATGTCTTTTGCTAGCTTCTCGTAATTACTACGGATAGTTCTTGACCATATACCTAAGAGTAAAATCATCAAGGATTTTAGTTTTGATTCCTCGCTGAACTGTTGGGGACCCCATCCCAGTAAGCGCATCCTCTCAAAAAACGACAGAGCATGCAAAAAATTGAGAGTTGAGTCACCGAACTTAGAATACAACGCTTCATTTCGGCGACACTCCAAAGAACACAAATATTACATCCTGTGGAATCGAATGTATACAGATTTTTTCATGTAAATTTTTATGTATGTTGGTTATCCACCATGGGTGCACGGGTTCACCGCAGTTTCTGTCTAAGTATATGTTTATATAT
Source organism: Uranotaenia lowii (assembly GCF_029784155.1). Taxonomy (NCBI): domain Eukaryota; kingdom Metazoa; phylum Arthropoda; class Insecta; order Diptera; family Culicidae; genus Uranotaenia; species Uranotaenia lowii. The sequence goes on along the minus strand of NC_073692.1, from coordinate 183,769,549 downwards.
TCTTTAGATTATTAAGTTGGACAAATCTCCAATGCAACACGTACACCTCATGGCTTCGTATGAAATGCTATGAAGTGAAGTATTGCGTCACGGTGTGCCAAAATACGTTATTAAAAAAAATGACCACCAAAACGGCACTCGAAATTCGAAAGGTATAGTATTCAGGCACCCATCATGAAAATTTGGAAATGTTTCATCGGGCTTTTTTGAAATTAGAACGATTTTAAATTTTAAGTCAATTTGCATTAGATTTCCAATGGGGGTTTTCGACCTTATGTTCTATGACCATGGATTTTTCTGACTACATATTTTATGACAATCACCCAGTTCAATGACTTTATAGAAAATTTCATGCCCGACAACTTTGTCGAAGACTGGAAAAATATTTGAGTTGATCCTGAAAAGTTATTGGCGCGTGTGTTGATGTAGGTATATTTTGGAAGAACTGTTCAATCAGGCAGACTAGTTTACTTACAGGTATTCCGGCATCCGTGTATATACCTGACCAGCTGGCAGCTGATCGATTTCGATTTGAAATTCGTTTATTTGGAAGTATGTCGTGCGCTATACCGATTGAGCACCCTTATGGCAGCTGATTGAACATTATTATTATATAGTCAATTATCAGAGGAAACATACCTTACCTGTCGGCCACTTATGTGATTCGAACCCAAAAGTTTTCTTGCCGATCCGATACCGGAAATCGAACCCAGTACGCCTAGCATACCAAAACCAGACTCGCGTCCACCTATATGCTAGACCACATCGACGCTATGTAGGGTTTTCTAAATTATATACTTTTTGTTAAAATAATATATGATAAAATAATTTAAGAATTCCCTGACGATTATGCTAAAAAGTATCGAAGCGTCGGACCACTCAGAACATAGATTTTGAACACATACTGACTACCTTGCCGAGCAATAACAGCATCATAAAATGTAGTCGATACCTCTTGTATCTTATAACTAGTCTCTAGCTAGTTTCAGTGAAAATTTCATAAACTTACATTTTACATTGAGTTCTTATTTTGCTTATTACTCTAACATGTATGTATTGCAACTAAATGGTTCTAAGGAAACCTGAATCAATATTTGAAGCTATAAATAAGATAAAAATTATTTTAAAATAACTGTCTACAGTGTTGTTCAACAGTTGAAATAAACGGGTTGCAATCAATAGAATTTAGGTTGTTATCCATAAGTTAAAACATAATCAACAACTTCACGATGACGATTGATTTTTTTTTCAATTTAGATAAACGTTTGAGCAGAATTAAAAAGCGCCTCATCATAGAGAGTAGATTTTTTTCCAATTGACGATATATACATCAATGTCATCCGGTTCTAGCCTAGACAGACAGCTGACAACTTTCCAAGTTGACCCACTTGACTCGAGGATGGGCTTTTTCGACCTGCAGGATGACCTTTCGGTGATGCCGTTCGTGCTGTGGCTGCTCGAATGCATCGGACTACGCTATGGGCAGAGCTGGTGGCAATTTTTGAAATTTGTTTTCTGTATGAGCTGGATGACGGTGGTGACGCTTATCCCGAAAATTTTCCTGGGCTATCAGGATGAAATCCGGATGATCCGGGGAATTTCGGAGCTCATTTTCGAGGCGAATATCGTTCTTAAGTTGGTACTGTTTTCCGGATATTTAAGGGAGTTTGAAACTTTGCTGACCATTGGGAACAGGTGGTATCGAAAAAGTGAGTTTTTGTTTGATTTTTGAAGCTTTGGACCGTTAAGGTAAAGTTACCGTTTTTCAGCGAAGGCAAGCTCTTCATGCAAGGAAGCGACATTGCTTGTGTCAAAAGTGAACAAAAACTGTGACTTCTTTTCTAAGTTCTACTACCTGTACGTGATGGGAGTTGTTTTACTTTTTATCGTGTTCCCAGCAACTACTTCGGTGTGGATTCACTTCAATCAACCTCCAAATATCAATAATACTAATGAATACATAATATTCATGGAACAGGAGTATGAGGTGTAGCTTAAAAAATACCCTTAGATATTATTTGAATATATTTTTCAGGTTCTACTGGCTCGACATCCACAGGAACTTCTCACACTACTGGATTTACGCTCCATGCGCCATGTTTGCCTATTTCGTCTCCGGTTACGCTATGATTCTGGCGGATACGGTTATGTACTGCTCGGCGAAATGTTGTTCCAATATGTTCAAAATAGTTTCGATGCGGATCGAACAACTTCAATGTTTTGATCCGGAAGCGCGACAGCACGAACTTGGAGACATCGTGCAACTTCATATTGATGCGCTTCGTTGTATGAGCATCTTGGAAGATATCATATCGCTGTCGGTGCTTTGTCAAGTTATCTGTTGTTCGTTGATCTGGTGCTCAATGGCCGTTTATTTCGTTAATGTAGGAGTTTGAAGTTTTTTTAATGTAATTCATTCTCAAGTTCAATAATTGGTTCCAGAGCTTCGATGCAAACATCTTCAACGTAGCGATGTTGTTTTTGGTTCTAACCTGTGAAACTTATGGAATGTCTATCCTTGGAGATCAACTGTCTGAAGATGTAAGATTTTATACTTTACCTAGAAAGCAGTTCAACAATTCATTGTGCTTTCTCTTTAAAGAGCAACGAGGTTACCAGGGCAGTCTACAACTATCCTTGGTATGAAGCTTCACTAGACATACAGAAGAGCCTGATGCGGATGCTTCAGCGTGCTCAGAAAAAGGTGGGCTTTACCGCAGCTGGATTCTATTTCATTAGTATCGAGCGATTTGCTGTGATGGTCAAGTCATCTTATTCGATTTTCATCGTCCTGAAAGATTCGCTGTAATTGACTATGTAACTAGAAACTATTTCTTCAAAAGTGTTTGAGTATGAGGTAAAGGGTGTCCACGATGAAATTGCCACACACAAAATTGATTCGCAAAATTCGAGTTTTGATCCGATTGTCATGAAATTGTCAGGGATTGAAAAATCACTATTAAACTTCATTTTACCATTTTCATTCGTATGTTATTATATACCCCGGCCATAAAATTTTGCAAAAACTGTGAATCAACCGTTTTTTGCATGTAAACCCATACTTTCTTCTTACTTACTTACTTAAAATCTTCTTTATTTATGTTATTTTAATACAAGGATTTGTTTTACATTTTAAGAGATGTGTTGTCGTAACATTTCAGCTTCGATGTTTTTATGTAATATTAATTTTTGTTTTCAACATAAAAGTATTTAAATGATAGTTTTGAAGCTTGGCTTCCGCTTTTGCTTATAATTTTCCTTAACCTACATACCTAACCTAACTTATAAAAATCAATTGTCAAATATATCTCTTATCGTTGCATATTCTGAGACTCTCGTTTTAGCTATGAATTTTTCTTTGATTTTTATAAATCTTGTTATCAGCAAGTCCATATTTGCTTTTTCGTGAACTGTGGTAGTTCTAGTACTTCTTATAAGATTCAATATAATTTTTAGAAACCTATTTTGTATGGTTTGTAACTTTTTTACATGACTTTGCGCAAGTGTCCCAGATAGGGGCTGAGTAATCAATTACTGGAAGTACAATTTGTTTATATATGGCTAATTTGTTTTTCAAATTGAGTTTAGATTTCTTATTTATGAGAGGGTACAATCTATTTAGCATAATCAAACATTTGGTTCTTGTGTTTTCTACATGACTACTAAACAGAAGTTTATAATCGACTGTTAGTCCTAGATACTTCACAGAAGTAGACCATGGTAGTTGATTATTTTCAAGAATTACATGGGTTAGTGGTTTATGTTTCCATGATTGGTTCAGTGGGAGCAAAATAATTTGTGTTTTTGCTGTATTCAGTTTTATCTTCCAAGTATTTGTATATTCCATAAAAACATTGAGGCAATCTTGGAGCTTTAACCAATTGATTAGTTTTTCTACCTTATACGGAGATAGTCGTATCACCCGCAAACGAAGACAGTTGGCCGTTATACGGAGGTGGTATATCTGATGTAAATATTGAATAGAGAACCGGCCCAAGTATGCTCCCTTGGGGAACACCTGCACGAATTTCATATTCGTCTGAGGCGCTAGCCTTGAAGATGTAAGAAGCCTTGAAGATGAAGAATTTCCTATCAGTCAAATAGTTCAGTGTGATTTTAACAATATATGTAGGAAAGTTATATCTTACTAGTTTATGCACTAAGTCGTTTGTCCAGACGTTGTCGAAGGCCTTCTCCACGTCAACAAAGGCCATCGCTGTGGAGTAACTTAATGATTTATTACGTTTGATCATGTTAACTACTCTAGCTAGCTGATGTGGTGTAGAATGTCCTTCACGGAAACCAAATTGCTCATTCATTAGGATGTCGTTTTGATCAATGTGCATTTGTAGTATGTATGTATGTATGTATGAGAACCCGCCAGTACCCGAGGCGGTACGGGAAGTCTCGATCGCGCATTCAGATATTGTTCATGCTCAACTCATAAACAATAATTGCAGCACAACCAAGGGGTCCGTTACCACTGGCTTGGGACAGGTTTGACTCCCCGATCAGGAGAGCATATCAAAATAAGAACTTTAACATATGTCAACGAGATATTTATATCTTTTTCAGTTAGAATATTGATCTCATAATTTTCGATTCTTAGTTTCTTGAATGTTGGTTATATCTTATTTTGATCGACATTCTTGAATAGGATTGAACTCACTTTCAACGGTAAAGAATTTGTTTCAAATTATTATAATATATTATAACCGTATCTTATCTTGATATGCATATAACTTTCCATGAAACACGGACATCGAAGTCAACGGCCCAAACCGTAGGGGAAAGGTTTCCTAAATGGGCCTATCGGGTTAAATGACCCTAAGGCCGTTTGACGAAATGGCTGACAAGACAACATATCTAATCAATGCATTTTGAGGGTAATATGCTTTGGACATAAGGCAAGAAAGAATTTTATGAATAAACCAACTCAAAAAAAATTAAAAATACATACAAGGTTTTTATACCTTTTGATGTAATATTTTGACTTTTAAAAATTGTCCGTAAAGAAGCTCAAAACTAAAAATTGGGTTGTTTTTGCATAAAATTCAAATGAACCTTAAAATTAAAACAAATTTAGGCTTTTATGATGGTTTCATAATGATAAAAAAGTAGAATAAGAAAGTGTTTTTGTATGCCCCCATCTTGTTTGTAAAATGCCGCTATCCTAAAATAACAGGTTAAATAGAATAAATATATGATTTTTATCTTTAAAACTTCGAATTTATACTCTAATTAACACCTTTAGAGAGAATTGAAGATCTCAAAACATATTTGATAAAGTTTATCTTATGGATGAATTGCCTCCATAACATTTGTTTTATTCTATAAAATTATAAAAGAAATAGAATTTTATAAATCTTCGGCTATGGCGTATGAAAGTTATCAGTTTCTAACATTTCCAATGAAATTATACAGAAATATCGCCAAAAAACAGAAATTTTGCCTAAAACATAAATAGGCGCATTTAGCCCGCACGGTTTGAGATTCGGCAATTTTGGCAACAGTTTTAATAAAATCAATTTCTCAAAAACTGAAGGAGATTTCAACATAAAAATTTCTCCAATGTATAGAAAACAGATGTCTGCTCGCGTGAATATAATTTTTGTAAGCATATTCGATGAAATATTTGATAAAATCAGTATTCTGCTTAATAGGCGCATATAGCCCGCTCCTCCCCTACTTTAATAAGTTTCGCTCAGCAGATTCATAAAATTGAATCAAATTTCTGGGATACCAAAAATCGAACATGATTTAAGCAAATAGTGTGGGTTACTGACATTCCACTAGAAATTTTTCTCGAAGCATTCATATCTTGATAAGTTATGATTTTGATAGGATTTGTTCTGCCTAATATCAAACCAGGGCCGTAGGAAGAACCAGCTCATGGGGGGGGTTTTGATGACAATTTTTTTCCTCAATCATTTTTGCTTCAAAAATGCATGCACAATGCACAAGTGAAAAAAAAATATACTTATGTACCAATTACAAGTTATTTAGATTAATTATATTGCGCATTAGAAGTTATTTATTTTTGAAAATAAGTCCTAGGACTTACTAATTTTTTTCATAAAGTTTACAAAAAGTGATACAGCTCAGTTGGTAAGTCATTTGCCTCTTGAGCTGATTTCCGTGATTTCGAGCACATGAACACAGTTGTTCTTGTTGTTCCAGACAAGTTTTTCAAAGACTGTTGTGCCAACTGCATTGTTGATAGAAACGATAATCGATGAAAAGGATTTTGAACGCTTCATTTAGAAGATTTTTGTTTACTTAGGTATTTAAATGAGCAAGCTTATTCTTTTGAACCACAAGCATAACCATTTTAAGCATGGGTAAAAATGTATTAAATACTCTGAAATAGTTAAAAAAGAAATAGGGTTACGGTTAAAATAAGGTTTATTCTCTACTGATGTAAACTCGGTTAAAATTTTAAATTTTTGTAAGGACCTTTGATTTTGAAAATGAAATTTCCAGCTGAATTTTTACCTGAGGATAAAAAACCAAGTCAAGAATTTTAATTTACTATTATACATTTCATAATTTTAATCCTGTGATGGAAGTTTTCAAAATTAAAATCTAGATTTTTCAAAAAACAAATTCTTTTAAATGAATCTAGATCTGATTTTTTATATATTATTTTCACCAGGTTTGTGTTTCTGACTTCGATTGAACTTTAATTTAATTTAATTTTAAATTTAATAGATTCCTTCAATTTGAATCCTTAATAAAATTTTTACAGTGATATTTTAATATTGATTAGAAAAACTAAATTTGAGCTAAGTCAAATGCGAATCCTGAATTTTTGTTCCAAGTCTGAATTTTGCATTTTTAACCTTAATTCAAAACCTGATTCTTAATTCCAGATGAGAAATCCTATGAATGTAAAACCAAAATTTGTGTCAGAAGCCTTAATCAGAAATTTCTTATTTGGTTCTGAATTTGTGGTTATCAATATGATTTTTTTTAAATTATTTATTCGTAATTGAACTTTATTTAACATTTTTCAATTCTAGACTCATAAATATTTCTTATGTTTCAACTCCGTATAAACATCGGATAAAAATTTTAGATGCTAATTCAAAAAATTGTTTGAATTTTAAATATTGATAATGTTCCAAACTCATAATCAAGAACAATAAACTGGATACTTACTAGATATTTTTTCACAAGTTTCCGGCTGAGCAAATCCAGGCAATTTTATCTTAAAACCTTGCGAAATCAGGGCATATTGTATCAAAATTTTCCCTATAATCCGGCCAAAATTCAGGCAAATTTAAGAACTATTCCATTAAAATCAAGATGGGAAACACGTGAAAAACTTTTTTAATTTTATCGAAACACATCAGCCGATTCAGAATCATATTGAAGGCTACCAAATCATTGATTATGTTTATTTTGACAAAATTTGTTTGAAAAAAATTGAACGCAAGATACATTATTCTATGGACTCAATTGAAATTTTAGTTTGATTTTGCAAATAGAGTAAGAAAATCTGGTTGAAATTTGGACAATCTGGTAAGCTTAGTCTAACTTTTTTGGAATCCATTATTTGGGACTCAATAATTATCAACAAGTGAAAAATTTTTTGAAAAACTGTTGTAGAATTGTGGTCCTGGCATGATATTTCGAGGTTTCGGAGTTGAGATTGTAACTCTATTGTTACTCTTGAATCATCTTAGTTGTTCATCAAATTTTGATTAGAAATGTCAAATTTTATGTTTAGCATAAAAAATTTCACTTAGCATTTTTGGATCTTCATGGGGGGGGTTTAACCCCCAAAACCCCCCCCGTTCCTACGGCCATGTATCAAACTATGCTATCTGAACCAGATATAATCTTAATAGGAGCATATCAAAAACTGATATAATTTAGCTATGATCGTATAGATTTTTTGATATAATTTGAGATATTTAAACATCCTACGAGTACTGAATTATAACTAATTTAGATAGAATAAAATTAGTATCAAAATATCTCATCCTGATATAATTTTGTTTTTCCCTCCTGATCGGGTCATCTCACTCCCTTCCAACTGTTTGAAACAAATAAATAATCCTGCATAGGTGTCTAAGTAACCTACTCAAGATTCTCCGGCTGGCTTGAACCCACAATCCATTGTATATCAGTTTTCTGGTCGTTTGATGACCTGTCCAATCCCCCCGCGAATCCCCAATAACAGAGTTAAGCAGTTATGAAAATATGAATATAATTTGAAACAAAGCTACACATTTTAAACATCTTACCATTTGAAAAGGATTCTAGATTTTTTTCAATCTCACAGGAGAAACACTCTGCCTCATGGAACAGCTGACAGAATTCCGGGAATATTGAAATTTTGCATTGTTTGGACGTTGTACATAAGGTTGAACCAGTAGATCAGGCATGTCAAACTGGGGGTTTGCGGGCCGCATGCGGCCCGCGGCCTTGGTCAATGCGGCCCGCGTAGCCCCGTCTTAAATTGTCATAAAAAAAACACCACTGATTTAATGTAAAGTATTACTGCAAAAAACTAAAGTTGAATGTAACGTTTTTAACTGAATGCAAATGTTTTTCGATGTTCAAATTTCCTCTTAAAAAAAACACGCGTAACATTGTTGCTCTGAACCACAGTTCGAGGTGATTCCCGCTTCCGTGTAAGACTGTGTGTAAACATTCATAGCGTAAACAACATAAATATCTTCCAAGTATTTTGGTTCTATTATTTTTGTTTTACCGAAGGAACAACAGACATATTGTGATATTTTTTAAATTTAAGATATACGTAAGCATGAATATCAACATTATTCATTGTAAAAAAGCACATCCTAAATAATCAAAAAATTTCCGTGATTAAATTTATAGCTCAGAATAATTTTATTTCAGTTACCACTTGTCCAACGTTCAGTTAATTTTGTAGGAAGTGTGTTGGTTGCACCGGAATTGAACAAAAACATATCACACCGCTGGAGTCTTCTTATTGTCTCAAACCTATCCGAATACGTGAGCATAAACAGCATACATTTTTAATAACACTAGTTAACAATATTTTTATTCTTACATTGAGAGTCATTTTTAATACCATATCAGTCACTGAATTAAAAAAAAATTGAAACCGAAAAATCTGATTAGAGCAGTTTTTGAAATACTGTAAAATGAAAAAAAAATGTGTTTTTTTTAAAAATATCTTCAGTTACTGTTCATAAAATTATCTTTTTCTATAATCTGACCAATAAACTGCTCTTCGCAAATATTTTTTGACTTCTATTCGAATTAAGAGCTCGATTTTAAATTTGAAACTTGACGTCAATAAATGAAGTTCAGTTTTTGTACACAATTGCTATCACATCATATGAGGCCCTCAGAGCTAAAGGGATATAAGTGCTCAAAAGCTACTTGAGATAGCACGCTTCAAAGTTTCTTTGTTGTGCGATTTTCTACATATACTGTTTGGGAAGTTGTGTTTGTCCGTTCAAAAAAGTATGAAGATAAAAATATAAAAATCTGAAATAAGCACTGAATCAAGATTTTAATACAACAAATGGTGCAAAACTGCTTGCGAAAATAAGGGAGACCGCAGCAATTTCAAATTTGCTCATTTTCAATGTATTATTCACCAAGAGGCATTATGCGCAAAGCAATTAAAGTTCCAAAATGTGCTAAAACCAGTTTCAGATACTATAAATTTTATCCGTTCCCATGGCTTGAATCATCGCCAATTTTCGACATTTTTGGAAGAAATTGGACATGAATTCGATTGTGTTCCCTACTACACAGAAGTACGCTGGCTTCCTGCCACAAAATATTAAAAAGATGTTGCTTCGAGAGGAAATAATATTATTTTTGAAAATGACAGGTGAACCTGTTGTACATTTTCAAGCAGACGACTGGGTTCAGTATTTGACATTTGCCGTTGATCTCACTGGCCACCTGCAAGATTTGAACTTAAAACTTCAAGGAAAAGAAAAAAAAATCATATGCTTGTGATGATGTGAAAAACTTTCGAAGATACGGTTATGGATAAACCAAATTTCCAAAGAAAACCTTGTGCACTTCTCTACGTGTCAAGAACTGAAAAGATCTAATGAGGCTGCATCATTTGGAAAATACATAATTCACCTAGAATCGTTACTAGCTACAAAAACTTCTCACCGTTCGAGATTATCTGATACAAATTTATCATCTATAATGAAAGCGTCAGTGACAAATTAACTTCAACCTGATATTTTTAAACCAGTTTAAACATTATAGTATAAGAATGTTAAACATTCAAAGCTTTAATAAAAATTTAACGCAAAATATCATTCCAAGTTTACTTATAACTATATTTCATTGTATTGTATCATATCTCTGCGAAACTGATATGTTGTGTTTTCTAACTGATTTTGGCTGAGGCCCTCTACGTCATAGAAAATGTTTAATGCGGCCCGCACACCTAAACGAGTTTGACATGCCTGCAGTAGATGCTTGATTTGAACTTTTTCACTATCCATTATTTCACCAATTTTACACTTTTTCGGTATCAAATTTCGTTTTGATCAATGTGCATTTGTAGTCTAGACAAAATTACTTTTTCAAAGACTTTACTTATTGATGACAACAAACTTATTGGTCTGTAACTTTTTGCACTTGTCGGATCTTTGCCCGGTTTCAAAATAGGAATTACTTTCGATTTTTTCCAGCACGTGGGGAAGTAGTTTAGATTTAAGAAGGATTTGAATATATTACACAATTGTGTTAGACTATTGTCGCTCAAGTGTTTTATATTGTGTAATATATTCATGATACCGTTTTCGCCAGGTGCCTTCATGTTTTTCATATTTTTAATAGTTGACTTCATTTCTTGAACAGTTATTCTTTTATTATTTGGAAGGTTGCAATTTGTATTTTTCAAAGTTTCGATAGTTTGGTTAACAGTTTTTTTCCATTTGGCTAGACATAGGCAGACCTATTTCATGTGATTTTACAATATTTTTTGCTATAGCATTGGCCTTTTCATTTGGAGTTATTAATATTTCATCATTACATTTTAGGTGAGAGATCGGTTGTGGTTTAGTTTTAAGAATTTTTTTAAATTTCCAAAAAGGCTTAGAATAATCTTTCAATTTAGCTAAAGCATCATTAAAGTTCATATTTTTATACTAAACAAGCGATTTGCGATTATTTTCCTCAGCCTATTTATGTAAGTTTTTACAAAAGGATTCCTAGTTCTTTGGTACTGACGAACAAACATATTTCTTTTACGTATAAGAAGTTTAGTAAATGAATCTATACCTAGTACTCTGATGTTAACTGGAACTTCCTTGATGTTTATAGCAACTGCAGCTTGGATAACTTCGATGAAATGGGCCGACGTTTCTTCTACGCCGGTGATGGAGTTGATAGCCGGATTAGGATCGAGGCGGGCATCGATGGTACTATTAAGCCTCTCCCAATTGACGTGATGATAATTCCTTTGCGTGAATGGTGGTCTTGTAGATTCCAGGGCTCCTACCCTGATGCTGACAGGGAAGTGGTCGGAGTCTAGTTCTCTGATGGTGGATGCTTCGCTGATACCGGATGTTAGATTCGAGAGAAATATATCCAAAGTAGAAGCCGAGCCTCTTGGTGGGCAATGTGTAGGAGACGGTGAATGATGAACTGCATAAATACCATGTTGAAGATCCTCCATCAACAATTTTCCGTTAAAGTTTGCTTTTGTGTTGCCCCAGCTAGGATGTCTTGCATTTAAGTCCGTACCGATGATATATTTACAGTTGACATGAGCCAACTTTTTCAAATCCTGTTCAAAGAGCAGATCACTTCCGTCGCTAGTCTTCGCTTGCCTTCCAAAGTTAGCACTGATGAGCCTTATTTTACCCATGTTCGTGTTTAATTCCACTTCAATAGCCTCAATGACCTGTGTATTGAAATGGGGTAGAGATTGGAATTCAACTGACTTTTCGATGATAATTGCTACCCCGCCCCCTTTCGATCCTTCTCTGTCGCAACGAACAATGGAATAGTTGGAGATGGTCATTTTAATGTTGAGTTTCAAATGAGTTTCTGTTATTAAGGCGATTTTGATCTTTTTATCCATAAGAAACTGGGTAAATTCGATCACTTTAGGTTTAATTGACCTAGCGTTCCAATTGATAATGCGAATATGGCTAGCGTCCATATTGGATAATAAAGACTCCTAGTGTTTCTACTTGATCTTGCCGGGTGCGGCATTTTCTTAATTGGTCAGACATCTCCAAGAAATTACTGACCAATTCTGCTGGAGAATACATATCACTATTTTGGTGATTGTTTTGACTCACCTGGGGAAATTCGGAATGATTTGGGGCTGGCGGACTCCTATCCAGTTGACGGGGCCATATAGGTGGATAGGTTGATATTGGCGGCTCACGGAAGGGGCCAGGCTGAAGGTTGGGAAACTCATTTGGTCCAAATATTGGGTGATTGTTGGGACCCCGTCTCCCAGGTTGGATTCTTGTGGACGCGTCCTTCCGAATGCGCTTGTAATCGTCTCATTTACTACACGTCCTATCTAAGGATTTGTGTTCATGGCCGCAGTTTGCACATTTGAATATGTTGGTTTCTTAGTCGGAACACTCCATAGTAACGTGCTCGCCGGCACACAGGTTACATTGTAACGGACCATTATTTAATAGTATACCAACAAAAGAAAAACATTGAAATCAAGTTAGAGTAATGGGCGGAATTGAATAAAATGAAACGTTAATAATAAAATTAATTAATAATAAATCAACACAAATCAAAACATTTAATTAAAACGAAAATTAGAAGATTCAATTCAACTCAACGAGAGGATAAATCATCCTGCAAGGTACCACCCTGAAATAATCATTAACTCGATCATCATTAATATCAGAAGCGCGCCTGTAGATGTATTCGATCACCCGACACATTTTTGGAGTAGAAAGTATGGTTTAGAGAGTCATCTTCCAGATGATCACCGACTGCAAGCTTGTTGTGCATCAGGTGAATGACCTCTTTCGGGATGCCTTTGTGCACCTAAGGTTGGAAGAGGAAAGGTTTGGTCTCTGAACTCGGGTTTGGAAGGGGAAGACAAGACGGCATTGTAAAATCGCAGAAAAGAGAGTTGTTTGTTTAACTTCTCGATTAGGTCTTCGTATCGGGTAGTTCCGGTACGAAGTTGAACTAGATTCAGGAAGGCTGATTGCCAATGCGACTTCCTGAATCACTTAATCTTGTAGTTCTGTTGGGTGAAGACCGTTTAGTTCGCGTGCTTACACTTAGGCTAAAAAGTGCAAGGAAGTGTAGTGTTGACAAGCTTTTTAAAGCCGAGAAAAGGTTATACTCTGATAGGTAAGGTGAGAAAACGCTTGTGCATTGTCACACAATAAGAACCACCCACTATCATTGCGACAGACTTGAGGCGCCCACTACAACCTCCTCAAAGAGCCCGTCGCACACGTTCATCTCACCGAGCCAAGCCGAAAACCCTGCCGAGACGACAAGGAAGCCCGCCGGGATCGATACGTCATATCCAGAGTGCGCACAACGCCACGTAGGGTAATTGGTCAGCGAAGTTCAATCCATCGAAGCGAAAAAACCTTAATTTGAATTCGTCATCAGCTCTTCAACACGTGACAGCAATTTTGGATTTGGAAATTCTTCAACCAGCAGTGGAAGCCGGGAGAACTTGGCAAAAAGTTTTGCTGAACGCGTGGGATCACATTAGATCCAACCACGCGTTCAGCCATAGTTACCTGCATGGACATTCCATCAGCCGTTCGCCCTGCACCAGCACATCGCTAGGAGGTTGCGACAGCATCAAACCGCCGAGGAGTCAAAAATGAGGGGATAGATTTCTCCAAAACCCCCATCTAAATAAGCAGCAAACGTGAGTACTCACCCATAGCCAACTTTGTTGATTAGCAATTGTTATGTACATGACATTTTTTCTGAACGGCATGCAACTATAGCCGCTTGAGTTGCAATTTACAAATTTCGTCCTATGGCATTTTTTGGACGTGCAATCGAATTGTTTTGGATTGGCGAGCCGGAAAAGTAGCCCATTTCCACCCCCGCGAAGAAAATGCAAATCATTTGTATGGAGAAAATCTTATGATCGAGCACATCGTATATCGAACGAGACACCAAGCGTCTCCACCAGCATTAGCATTGAAAATCGAAACAGACACACAAAATTGTAAAACTAACACGAGAGTAGAGGCCGAAATAAAAAGGATCCAATGAATGTACCTAACTAAATCGTCTCAGGTATTTTGGACCGGAAACACTAGAGGGATGATGACATAATTGGGGCATTGGAAAGGGGTCACAGTTTATTCGTTGTCGCGTTTGCTTTCTTTACTGCGGTGATTGGCTGCGAATCCAATCACGGTCTTTTCCCATTCCTGAGCAAGTTAAGAGGGTGGGAATTCGTCCGTTAGTTTTCAGACTTCCCTAGTTCAACTTTTTAGCGAACAACGAATGATCCCCCTTTCCGTGATTTTGCGGGCTGTTCTCGTTTTCGGGGCGGATTCGAATTCGAAGTCGAAGTACGGATCCCTTTTCAGAGACCCTTCTGCTTCTTTCCCAAAATAGGGAACCAAAAAAGGAACTCACGTCCGAGTCTCATTCAGCTGGGCAAACCAAGACTAGGTGGGTGGTCTTCCGTAAGGAAGTGGCGCTTAAGCCACCCGCTAACGAAACGGAAGTGTGTCGGGGCTCTCGTTATAACATCTCGCTTTGAGATTACAGTTGCGCATACCGTATCCGAAGTTCAAACACCGCATGCATTGTGTCACATCACGATGTAGACTTCCCAGGAGACGATGACACTGGAGATTGAGCGAACTGCTTCCAATGCGTTTAAGGTGATGGTGCTTCTAGATAGAGGCAATTTCGGAATTCTTGTCCTCCTTGCCTCCGGGAGATTATATGGACGGCCAGTGGTTGAAACTTGTAGCGCTGGATAAGTTCCAGCTCGATGATTTTCTTGTCCATGGAAGGTAGCCCCCGAACCACCGCCTTGAATGGTTTTTCCTCCTGAACGTCATGAGAAAAGAATTCCGTGTTGAGCTTTTTCAGACATGTTTTAGTGCGACCCAATTCGCCTTTGGTTTGCACCACGATCTTGATTCCGATCCTCGTAAATTTGAATTAGGCTTCGATAAGATTAATTTCCAGCACGCTTTTCAGTTTGTCGAGCGAAATATTTCTGGCTACGATAGGCGGCAGTTTGGATTTGGTTGTTGGTTGTTGTTTCAAAATGGCGTCATCTTCTCCGACCCATCGAATTCACTTTGATTTTCCACAATGGCCGCTTCGGTAATAACGCTCTGGTTCCCCAGCGAGCGAGGAGCGCAGGCACCATCTCGACTTGTTGACGGTATTACTTGAGAGATGTCGGTCTGAATTCTAGGGGGAACAGAGTTTGGTGGAACACTTTTCACTTTTTTGGCCCCGTCGGAGGACTGTTTGATTTCGAGCCTTTGCCTGACGAACGCCGGCGCTTGCCCATTAGGTGTGTCTATGTTTGTGACAACAGACGAACGAGAGAAAAGTTCACGCAGCAAGAGTAAAATACGTCCTATCGCGTCAACAGCTCGATACTGAATCCATACTTTCTTCAGTTCCTCGACTGTCTTCACTACTTCAGGTCGTTTAAGAAGGCGCTGCTTCATAATCGCACAGTACTTCTCGATGGGGCGGAGCTCCGGAGTGTTGGGAGGTTGAACATTTTCGGCACGAAATTGACCCGGCCGGCGTTTACCGGCGTTTTTTATGCAGACATATGAATGCATGGCATTGAATGGACAAACAACAAACAAAAGTAGCAGGCGGTGATCGGTGATGATTTTTTCGTTGGTGGCGCAATTGCGACGTTGCCAATTCTTCGAGTTTGGCTCGAACAACGGGATTCTGTTTGAAGTCGGCCTTCACATATGTTTTGTCGTCCATAATGAAGCATTCAACTTTATCAGCATGTTGAAGTACAACTTTCGTAGAACGGGTTTTGGTGGACTTGTTCTGATTCTCGTCGTGATTATGGGCCTTTTGTACCATGAACGTTCGGCTTGGGTGCAGCTTCTTAGCCACATCCCGAACGGAGGCGTTCGCGTTTCGATTGAAGGCCCCAACTACGCGGTTGTGATTTTTGGTGTTGTCCGGAATACTTTTTCCTTCATTTCTGTGCTTTCGATCGGTGGTCAATCGTTCCTCGAACCGCTTAATCACTCGCGACACCGTGCAATTCGCGATTCCCAACGTTTTAGCGATAGAACGATGCGAGAGATCCTTGTTCTCGCGATGAATGCGCAAGATTTTATCACGCACGAGCTGTTCTTTTGACTCCATTTCCGCGAGTTTTGATTGCAGGACTTTAAAACTAGCAGGATGTAAACAATGCACTATGAACTAATTCCACTCAAATTTTCTTTTAACTCTACCCAACGGTTAAAAAGTTAGAGCAATTTCATAGTGTGGCAATTTCATCGTGGAGACCCTTTATACTGACGATTGTTTTAAAAGTCAAAGCGTAAAAACTAACTGAAACTGAACTTTGAATTTCGAAGAGAAAATTCTATTAATATTATTACGGAATGCAATAAAACAAATGCAACGATCAGCCGAAATATGTATTTTCACTCCTGCAAAATTCATCTAAATTAATTTCCTTAAAAAATTTGTCGTGTTGTTACTTTTTTGTGTCCCCTGTAACGTGATTCGCTTAGAGTGAATCTTTCATAACCACATAGACCGAGTAGGATGTCTGGGCCATTTTTCCAAATCGTTCGATGTTGATGAAGTAGAACCCTGCTGCAGAAAATCCGACCGGTTTCTGAGCCCTCTGAAGCATTCTAAGCAAAGATCTTCGGACATTCAGGTCAGCTTCGTACCACAAAAAGTTGCAGATGGCATCGGTCACGACGGTACTCTAGAAATTTAAGTCACTTTAGTTTCCAAGGTTAAGAGAAACGGTACGTGGATTGTTACACTCCTAGCCAGTTGTTCTCCTAAAATAGACATGCCGACAGTGTCAAAGGTAGCTACAGCAAAACACATCGTTACGTTGATTGCCGTTTCATCCAAGTTCTGAAAAAAAAAGTTTTCTTACGGAAAGTTATTAGGGTTTGAAAACAATTCAAATACGTTAGTCAAATAAACAGCCATCAAGCACCATGTCAGAGAGCAGCAAATAACTTGAACTAAGGCCGACAGGTTGACGATCTTTTCCAGTAGTTCAATGCAGCGTAGTGCGTCTACATGCATGCTAACGATGTCTCCTAGTTCGTATTGAACTGCTTCCGGAGCTAAGGCAGATAGTCCTTTAAGCCGGATCGCTACTACCTTGAACAGGCTGTAACAGTTGTTACAGGCGCTGTACAGAAGAGTGGCTTGAACTACCATACTGCTAGTTGACACAACGTACGAACTCATCGCACAGGTTGAAAAAAACCAATAGTGCAAGATGTTCGAGTGTATATCCAATCCGTAGAATCTTTTGATTGTTAAAACGTAAATCAATGCTTGAACTTGACAAATAACTAAGACTAAATCAATCTTACTCTTGTTCCATGTGAGTGATGAAGCTCAGCGGTTCAGAGCTATTCTTATCGCGATTCAAATACATCAGAGTTGATCGAATAGGTGGCAAAATGTTGTAGAGCATTACTACAATTTCAATGTACAGAAAGTATCCCTTGGAGAAGAAATCGCATTTTTTATTGGTGCTGATGAGCAACGAACCGGCTTCACCGGACGAATCCACAGTTGTCACTGTAATATTTACCAAACAATTAAAAACCACTCTCATTGAAGCAACTCAAACACGGTGTTACCTCTTCTATACCACTTGTTCAAAATGTTCCTTAATTTTTCGAACTCCTTAAGCCTGGCAGCAATCAGAAACATTTTGACAGCTATATTGAATTGAAAAATCAGCTCCGAAATACCTCTTATCATATACTGGATGCCAGGTCGATAGCCGAAGAACGTTTTCGGGATCAAAGTGACGAAAAATATCCACAAAATCAAACATACGAATCGAACGAAATCCTTTCCCGAGCCTCGCATCCCGAAAAGATTCATCATCCACAGTACAAATGGCATCACCGAGACACTATCGTGAAGATCGAAGAACGCCATCTCCAGTTGGTTGAAGCAATTTTCCGCGAATGATTTTGTTGAATCGTTAACTGAGGGTTTTAAAGAGTTGCCTGCGTTTAAAAATTGGTGTCATTCGAATATTTGTTCAAATTATTGATAGCTTTGGTATTATCCAATGCAGTAACCAGTCTTCAAAAAGTAATACATGAATCGATCTATTAGTAAAAAATTAACATTATAAAATAAGGACACGGAAATTGTGTCAAAGATATTGAATCCAGTAGATAATCTCTTAAGATAATTATTGATTTAAATAATGCTGACATTCGACTATTGATTTACATGCAGTTTCATTTTGTTCCTCATGATTTAAGCATGAATTACAAAAACTGATGGTCACTGTTTTTAAATGTAATAGTAGCTACATGTAGAACAGCATTTTATCAAGGGCAAGGATGAATTTGCTATGAGGTCATTTCGTGTGTTAAAATTAATTATTTAAGCCGAATATTCTGCTCACCGAATGTTTGAGCTATGTATCGAAAGGTCGAATAGGCCAAATAGGCTAAATCATTATTTTTGAATTTTATTCAAAAACAGACTTGCCAAATTTTTCAGATAAATTATGGATAATTTATGAAATTATCAGAACTATTACTGAAATAGCTACACAATCATCAAAAACTAATGGATTCAGAAAAATATCTAAGGCGTATCCGTGTATCCTTCTCTGCAGATCGTACACGAGAATGCTGACAAGTATCGCTTCATACTTTGATTATCGTTTATTCCAGATTTTCTTGGTACATCCAGGCTTGTCCATAGATCTTAAACTCGAGATAGGTTGAATCTGGCCGGGGTGCCCAGATATTTTTTTAATCTTCCCAGATTCTGGCCGGGATTATTCAGATTATTTGCTAAATAAAATAAAAAGATTTTTTTGAAATATTTGGGATTTTTTGATCAAAATCTTTTTTTAAAGAAATTTTAAAATGAACACAAATTTTTGTATAATACTCAACATCTTTTTTAACACTGCTGCTGTGATTCAATGAAAACTTTCAATTTTAATAATTTTTTTTCATTTTTCTCTTGTATGCTTAAAAATAATGCCTAGATGTTGTCCATATTTGCCCATTTTTAATTTTCTTTCAATAATCGTCCTGAATTGTTCCACTGTGGACCAAGGTTGCCAAAATCACAGAAAAATCTGTAATTACACAGAATTTTGAGCAAACTTTCATCACAGAATCTGTGTCACAGAACACTAAATTTTGTAATTTTCATTGATTTCACAGAATTTCTAAATTTTGAATAGATTTCCGAAAAAATATATTTTTTTGGACAGTATCAAATTAAGATTTCTTACTTTGAATCAGAAAAGTATGATAAGATTGGTAATGGTAATTGATTTCACCCAACTAAAATGTGAAAAAGACCCAATTTTTCGTGAATTTTCTATGAAATTCAAGCAAATAGGATCACAGAAATCCATCACAGAATTTTTGGGTAAAATCACAGAAAGTCATAATTATTTTTCTCAAAAACACAGAATTTTTTTCGGCAACCTTGGTAGCAACCCGGTAGCAACGGAGCTGGTCGTCGCTATCAGAAAATAAACAAACACAAATACCAACCTGGATGGCAATAAGGGGTGCGAAAATCAGTAATCAGATAAAAACGGAACCGAATAAAACATCTAAAATACCGACCGAAATAGCAACGCCCGGTGGGTTTGGTCTAAATGGTGTTGGTTTCAATTTTGTTGATCTCGTTGAAGTTTTAGGAAATAAGACTGTTCCTTTCTGCCTGTAAGTGTTAAATAAAGAGTAAGTATCATTTCAACTACACACAAGTGAAAGACAAGAATAATAATTTTACTTCCGACGTTTCGGTGATTAATTTCACCTTTTTCAAGGATTCTGTAGAGGTTTGTTAGTTGTTTTGTGTGGGACCAATTGATGGATTCGATATTAAAATTTAGTGTACTTACAAAAACGGTGTTTTCCTGTCTTAATAAGGATTTTCAAAATGGTGAAACTGTCATTTTGGATGAAAAACATCGGCTTTCTGCTGTCAGAAATGGGTGAAATATGCGAAGCTAGCTAATTTGTACTTAAACTGATTTGTAAACTTAAAACTTTATTCGGTTTCACTGCTCAGTAGACTAAAAAAGTCGACAAAAATCTACCCACTATAAAAATTTTCCAATCAATAGCAAAAATAAGATTACACACAGTTGTTTATAAAAAACACTAACGGATAACCGACCGCTAAAGCACAGTAATAGCATGTAATCAGTGTTCGGCAGATCGCTTCCTCATCAAAGCTAGCGATCGCTAATCAAATACGTTAAATGTGCTAAAAAAGTTATCGTTTCAGTATTTAAACGCTTATCACTTACTGTTGACCAACATTAAAAAAAATGCTTGATTTCAGCAGTTGTTAATGGACAGAGTGGTGGCTCATAAACGTGACTACACCAATCGATCATTTTCTTCAAAGTGTAAGCCGCTAAATTGATCATTGGAGTTTCTTTTAGTCTAACAGAATTGTCGGCTAGGGGCATTGTATTTTCTGTTGGTTTTACGAGATGTCGACTGTACACAGCAAATTTTGTACTGCTGGAAACCAGTGAATTTGCTGGTTTTTGTCCCGCTGACTTTCGACCAATTTAAATTGCTGAAAAAAAAAACAGTAAGAACTCAGTAATCCATATAGTTGAAAGCTAGCTACTTCTTTCAAAACAACAGGCTGTATTTGATACCGCATTTATATTTCAATTCGAAATTAAATATTGAATACTGGCAGTGCATGCGGGGTCCGACTATTGAAATGCTAAAGGGTGATACAGTCAAAATTTGGTCAATATTAACTTGACGTATTTCTTTCAATTTTGCATTTAAAAAACCTGAACACCCCTCATTTTGAAGGTGTGTGTGTAGAATGTTGCCTATTTTGATTTTGGAATTCACTCTTGATTTGTCAAAATGCCGTCCAAGGAAGAAGAGCAGCGTATCAAAATTTTGCTCGCGCATCGCGAAAATCCGAGCTACTCGCACGCAAAGCTGGCAAAATCGCTAAAAGTTGCCAAATCAACCGTTACAAATGTAGTTGAAGTGTTTGGGGAACGTTTGTCGACAGCCAGGAAGTCTGGATCAGGGAGAAATCTAAAACCGGAAGCCGCTTAGACGACAAAGAGAGTTGCCGGTAGTTTGAAGCGAAACCCTAACCTCTCTCTCCGAGATGCCGCAAATAAGCTGGGTGTATCATCTACAACCGTGCATCGCCAAAAAACATGCCGGACTATCGACTTACAAGAAGGTAGTGACTCCAAATCGCGATGATAAACAAAATACGACGGCCAAAGCGCGATCCCGGAGGCTGTGCACGACGATGCTGACGAAGTTTGACTGCGTGGTAATGGACGACGAAACCTACGTCAAAGCCGACTACAAGCAGCTTTCGGGACAGGAGTTTTATACGGCAAAAGGAAGGAAAAGGTAGCAGATATTTTTAAATTGCGACCCAGAGATGGGTCTTGACTCAAACATTCAGTCAGCGAAACTTTTTTGTAGAGAAATGAATCCAACTTAGACGAAATTTCAGGGACTAGATAAGAGAAAATCGATGTTGAAAAACATGCGAAAAAAAATCGCCTTGTCTCCCGGTGAGACTTGAACCCACATCTTGCGCCTCTCCGGGGCCCATGTATTAACATTCTACTACAGGAGACCAACCTGGCGTATGAATATTATACTGGTTGAGTGTCGATGTCTATCGGAATGAAGGGAATAGTTCTCCCATGTGATCATAATCATTTTTCTTGGTCTATTTCTATTCCCATCATTTCATCTTACGGTAGTTGGAATCAAGTTTGGACATTTTTAAGCACGGCAAGATTTGCATTGCCTTCTCATATCCTGCACGGGTTGTCAGTTATGATGAGAAATGATGAAATGATGGGAATAGAAATAGACCAAGAAAAATGATTATGATCACATGGGAGAACTATTCCCTTCATTCCGATAGACATCGACACTCAACCAGTATAATATTCATACGCCAGGTTGGTCTCCTGTAGTAGAATGTTAATATATGGGCTCCGGAGAGGCGCAAGATGTGGGTTCAAGTCTCACCGGGAGACAAGGCGAATTTTTTTCGCATGTTTTTCAACATCGATTTTCTCTTATCTAGTTCCTGAAATTTCGTCTAAGTTGGATTCATTTCTCTACAAAAAAGTTTCGCTGACTGAATGTTTGAGTCAAGACCCATCTCTGGGTCGCAATTTAAAAATAGAAATAAGGCGGTGCCGAACACCGAAATTGGCTGGATATCCAAATACGGCAAACGCATCATTTCTCATCATAACTGACAACCCGTGCAGGATATGAGAAGGCAATGCAAATCTTGCCGTGCTTAAAAATGTCCAAACTTGATTCCAACTACCGTAAGATGAAATGATGGGAATAGAAATAGACCAAGAAAAATGATTATGATCACATGGGAGAACTATTCCCTTCATTCCGATAGACATCGACACTCAACCAGTATAATATTCATACGCCAGGTTGGTCTCCTGTAGTAGAATGTTAATACATGGGCCCCGGAGAGGCGCAAGATGTGGGTTCAAGTCTCACCGGGAGACAAGGCGATTTTTTTTCGCATGTTTTTCAACATCGATTTTCTCTTATCTAGTCCCTGAAATTTCGTCTAAGTTGGATTCATTTCTCTACAAAAAAGGTAGCAGATATTTTCAAGCACATGAAATTGTCAAAGTTCGCGAAGAAATATCTGGTTTGGCAAGCTATCTGTACCTGTGGCTTGAAAAGCAGCATTTTTATAGCTTCCGGGACTGTCAACCAAGAAGTTTACGTGGAAGTGTTTGAATAAACGTATGCTGCCTTTCCTGAAAAAACACGGTTGTTCCGTACTGTTTTGACCGGGTTTGGCATCTTGCCATTACAGTAAAAAGGCCATGGAGTGGTACGCCGCCAACAACGTGCAGGTGGTTCCCAAGGACAAGAACCCCCCCAACACGCCATAGCTTCGCCCAATTGAGAAATACTGAGCTATTGTCAAGCGGAACCTAAAGAAGACCAAAAAACTGCTCAGGACGAGCAGCAGTTCAAGGTAAACTGGCTTTCTGCGGCGAAGAAGGTGGACAAGGTGGCTGTACAAAATCTGATGGCAGGGGTTAAGCGTAAGGCCCGGCAATTCGGATTTGGAAAAGCGGAAGCCTAACTGAATATTTTTCCTGAATTTTATACTAAATAAACTTGAAAAAAAAAATTTATTTTGATTTTTTAAATAATCGATTTCACCGATTTACACGCGTTTTCCCTTGACCAAATTTTGACCGTATCACCCTTTACATTGAAATAAACATATAAATTGAACAAAATAACAATTTTTTTTCAAATTCATTCAATTTCTTTTTAAAACAAATTGCATTTTCAAAATTCACTGGTAAAGTTCGACTTGTTCGCCCTTGAGTTTAACAACTCGCCGCAGACGGTCGAGGAACGCATCGTATGAGGCCCGCTGGTGTTCTTGTGGTATTTTATCCCAGGCTGCCACGAGATGTCGCTTCAGGACCTCCACCCCTTCATATTTCTTAGAGTAGACTTGGGCCTTCAATATACTCCAAACAGCGAAGTCCATAGGTTTCAGGTCTGGCGAGCTCGCCGGCCACTTGGAGCTCGAAATGAACCCTGGAAAATGTTGCGCAATTCAAAGTTGGGTTTTCTTCGCTTTGTGAGCCGGCGCCGAGTCCTGTTGGAAAACCCAATCCCTGGAACCAAAATGTCGACGTGCCCACGGTTCGACGACATTCGGTAGAACTAGTTCTCGATATGTACACTCCCGGCCAAAAGTTTGGGGTCACCCCTGAAAAAACATGTAAATTTTGTTCGTCCATAACTTTGTCATTTTTTTACGGATTTAGGATATTTTTAGCTTATTCGAAAGGCAATGAGTTATACTTACTTCGTAGGTATTTTGTTAAAAATTTGTATGATTTTTTTCCTACCTAAAAATCATCTAAAGTTGCAAAATTTTTCGAAATTTCCACCTAATCTTTATACCCAATTTTCTCATAGCTGAGTGGGTCAAATTATTAAACTGAAGTAGCATTAGAACACCTATTCTATACCCTTTGAAACATATTTGTCAGATTATGCATAAAATTTAAAGCAAATTTATAATTAATTAAATAGTTACTTCAGTCATCGGCCAAAAGTTTGGGGTCACCTTACAGTATGGTGTATCGGCCAAAAGTTTGGGGTCAGTGGATTTTTCCTATATTTTCATTCAAATCACTGCAATACTTCCCACAATTTTAATTTTTTATGTTAGGGGTTATCCATTAATTATGTCCCGCGTTAAGGGGGAAGGGGGAGGGGGGTTGAAATGTATGACAAGCCATACAAAAATTTTGGAAGTCCATACAAAAAATGCGACAGGGGGGAGAGTCAGTTGGTACAAGCACGGTATTCCAAGCTAAAGGTTAAGGTTTCGATCCAAGCTAAAGGTTAAGGTTTCGCAATCTAATGGTTTTTTTTTCGGTTTGGATTGTCTTTCGATTGGAGCATAAGCGTATCTTTATGTTTGTCACGAAATATACGATTGAATGGTATGGAAAATAAAGGAAGGTAAATAACAACTGTATGACTATCCAATGTTCACTCAGCTCAGTCTCAGGCAAGTATGGCGTGGGAAGTAGAATAAGAAGAATGTAATTGGAGAGATGATATGCGGAGTTTTCATCAATATCGAATATTCACCTCTATTCTAGTTTTCTAGTTTCTAGTTTTAGTTAGATTGAAAACTAGAATAGAGGCGATTATGTTATTCTGAGACCATGAACAATTAAAAGTAGCATAATTCATTACTCTTCTTCAATTTATTTCATAAAGTAATGTTAACAAAAAAAAAAAAAGAATTCATTTCAATGTCATTTAAGTAATAAAACGCATTCCATTATTGAGGATATGTTAAAAACTTGTGTTTAGGGCAGTTTTTCATCAAAAAATCCTCCCTTAGCTTTGATGACAGCCTTGCATATGCGAGGCATTCTGTCAATTAGCTTGTCGAGAGTTTCTTGGCTTATCGAATTCCAGGATGTCTGCAATATCCCCCCCTAATTTGGCTTTTCTTCGCCATTCCTACAGATTTGAATTTCACACTCCCGGAAACAGAAAGATAAAAGAACCAAAAAACACGTCGTGCGGGTAAGAGGTAAACAAAGGATATGTCCAGTGTTGCCGTTTTTATTTGAAGTTTCAGTTAGGCCGAATTATTTTTTTTTTCTTTTTTTGTCACAGCGGTTTTCTGAAGGACGAACGAGGGGGGATCAATAAAAAATAAATGATAAACTATAAAAAATTCATTACTAGTATTTGAATTAAATTTCTCGATCACCCCCCTTAAACTGTTAAATTAGCCCAAAATTTTCTGGATAGGGGGGAGGGGGTTGAGTGTGAAAAAATATTAAAAAAATATTTGATCTGGCGTTACTCTTTTCAATAATCAATAAAATAATAACCAATTTATTATTGATAAGATTTATATTTTTTTTTTCATTTGACACCAATATGTAAATATTCCAACATGAATTGCAATATACTATACAACAAAGTTATTGTCAATATATTGCCCACCATAAAATAATCAATAAATCGACAATCGCCGTCTTATCAATATTATCAGCAATAAAATATAAAATTATTACGTTTGAACATTTGTTTATTTTTTTGTGTCAAACGGTAATCAAACTTAAAAACAACTGATTTTTTTCACTTAAAACACAAAATTATAATAGCTAACAAATAAATATATGTTCATAAAACATATAACATATAACATATTGTTTAAAAACTATAATAAACAAGAAAGTATTTGTTTTGTAATTTAGAAGGTATCACTGAATTCATCTTAATGCTAGGAAATTTCAGTTTTTCAAGGATAGAATATTAACCTTAAAACTTGAAGACAGAACTAATTATTTCATATAGATGAAAACTACAGCAATTACCTTTCAAATAACATACACATAAACCACAATTGAACGAAATATTGCAGTGATTTGAATGAAGACATAAAATAATCTGCTGACCCCAAACTTTTGGCCGATACACCATACTGTAAGGTGACCCCAAACTTTTGGCCGATGACTTAAGTAACTATTTAATCAATTATTAATTTACTTTAAATTTTAGGAAAAAATTGACAAATGTGTTTCAAAGGGTATTGAATTAGGGCTCTAATGCTACTTCAGTTTAAAAATTTGGTCCACTCAGCTATGAGAAAATTGGGTATAAAAATTAGGTGTAAATTTTGAAAAATGTTGCAACTTCAGATGATTTTTAGGTAAGAAAAAATGCATACAAATTATCAACAAAATACCTACGAAGTAAGTATAACTCATTACCTTTCGAATAAGCTAAAAAAATCCTAAATCCGTTAAAAAATGACAAAGTTATGGACGAACCAAATTTGTATGTTTTTTCAGGGGTGACCCCAAACTTTTGGCCGGGAGTGTATTTTGGTTGATCTTCACTCCTTCAGGGACAAAAACCAGTGAAATCCGGCCATCACTGGTGATTCCGGTCCAACCATAACTGATGCTGGTTTCTGTCGCCAGGTGGCCGTCAGTAAGTCGACATGGCTTCATGATCTGTCTGGCAACTAAATTCTGTCGTTCTGCTTATTCACGAACTGCTGTACGGTGAAGAGTTTCTCGTCGGTAAACACGATATTCTTCAACCTTCCTTCCGCGGCCCTCTTCAGCAGCGTCTTTGCTCTTTTTACCCGTCCTTGTTTCTGCTTCACCGTAAGGTCTTGAACCTTTTGGATCTTGTAGGGCTTGGTCAGAAGTTTATCTTTCAGGATCCGACGGAGACCTCGATCCGATATGTTGAGATCCTCTGCTAATTTAGTGGCACTACGACGAGGATTTCTCTTAAGGCGCTTCTTGACGATCTTTGCCATGGCAGGTGTCACCACAGTAGTGCCCAACTATACCGTTTTTGGCACTTCCGGTCTCAAGGTATCTTTTTACTGTACGGTATACAAAACTTCTGTACACACTTATATCGGACAGCTCATGAACTATGTCCTTCTGCCGTTTGCAAGCTAGGAACAAGGCAATTACAGCGCTACGTTTCTGTTCGAAACCAATTTTCCGGATAACACCTGATTACAAAATTAACACTAACACCCAATGATAGCTAAGGGGCCGTTCACTAATTACGTAAGCACAAAGGGGAGGGGGGGTTGCATATTTGCTTACGATTTCTTACTAGGGGGGTAGGGGGGGTTTCCAAAAATCTTACGTAAGAAATGTTATATTGATAATTCGTAACAGCCATACGAAACCATACTAATCAGGTTTTATTTTTATTTCTCACTACCTATTTGTTGGTAATTTTTGATGTTATGTTACTAATCTTTTAATGTTATTAATGTTTTAATTAAAAACACTGAATAACATTATTTAAAAAGATCGTCGCTATTCGCTTTTCATCATTAAAATCTTTCTAATTGAAAAATTTATAGAAACAAAAAGGGAATTGGTGCGTTCTGACACCACAATTTAAAAGCATTTTATTTCGTTTCTTTGTTTCGATTATAGTCGTTTTACCATCTTTATGGCATTCGCGACTTTATCAACGTTACAGTTGGTGGATCGTTATTGAAAAACTTATCCGGTACAACTGTGTTCGATGTTTACTCTTGGGCTCGAACTCGCGGACATCGGCTCAGGAGACAACAGACTTGCCTACTGAGCTATATCACAAGCCCCCTTAAAACTTAATGTTTACTATAATCGTTTAAGACATTTCGTCTATTGTTTCGTATAAAATATGCTTTTGAAACGCAGTAATTTAGTTTTACTTAAAAAGTGCTCTGGTTTGAAGCATGGATGACACATTTTTAAAATTTTCAAGCTGGTTTTTGAAAAAAACGTGTCAATTTCTTATAGAATTAAAAACGTAAGATATTACTAGGGGGGAGGGGGGGTTTCGAAAATTCTTACTTTTTCTTTCCAGGGGGGGAGGGAGGGTTGAAAATTTGCAATATCGTGCTTACGTAATTAGTGAACAGCCCCTAAGACTTAATGTAAACAAAGCGACGAGGAGTCGTTCAATACTGTTTCGTATGCAATGAAATAATTACTGTTGAAGTAATGTAGCAGTTCAATTGCTGGACCTGAATACTAATCAATAAATAATTATGTACTTTCATTTTTCAATTATGTATGTGTTTATTTTCAGAGAAATGATTAATTTCGATATTCCAACACCGGCAAAGTGTTGATCATCCGCCACCTGAGAAATAGTTTTGATTAGTATATTTCATGAAATATTTTCCTATCCAATAAAAGCTCACCCTTGACTTGATATCTTGTTGCTAGAATATAGAAGATTATAAAAATAATTGTATTCCTACCACCTTCCCGTCTTGGGCAAAGTAAACTCCATATATTAGAATTACAATTGCATTGGGTGAGTGAGAACAATATATTCAAGAAAAACCAAAAAATGACATTTTCCGAAAAAAACTCGCGTTTTTTCATACAAATTTTCAAATCGAAACCAGGGTACCTAAATCTCATTTTAAAAATCTGCATGAATTCAGTCGTTCGTTTTGATCGACAAGGAAACTTTTTAGTCTAAAGGGTTCATGAAATTTGAAAGTTGAAATTCCACACACATACCTACACTCTAAGAAAATTGTACATAATGGTAACGTTAAAAATACATACTTTGAAGTTCGACAACTTTTACGTAGAAGTGGGTTTCATAAATTACATACTTTGTCAGTTCTTTCTAGTCTACAAAACCCTCTATGTAGAAAGAACTTCAATTTTAAGTAAATTTATAGTTGACGGCGTTTTGCTTCTCACTCGCACCACCAGGGAGTCAGTCTGTTATTTGCATCCTTCTTGCGCGCCCGCAACAACTTTTGGAGAACTTCCCCATAAGTCTTTGCGAAAACAGAAAAATTTCTCTCGGTAAGTTTGGTAACATTATTTCAGCTGAATGTTATTTTTTCAATTCATCTCCTTAATTTTAGGATAGTTGTTATGGTTTCCACTGGGGAAGCGATATGAAACGCTATCATAGACGATTCAACAATCTGATTCCACCATAGTTGCGGCCTCAAAATTACTTCGCTCCTCTAGGTAAGTTTGAAAACATTTTTTTCAGCTGTATATTTTATTCAATTCTTGTCCATAATTTTAGGAAAGTTGTTGGTTTCCTTTAGGTCCCGAAGCAACATGCCGATTCCACCATAGTCCCGGTCGCAACCAAGCGAACCAAAAAAGATTGGTAATATATTTTTTTCAATTTTAGCCGTTTTTTGACCACTTCTTTCTTCTATAGGATTGACAGCCAATCCTGGGTCCCCTGGACACCCAGCTCCAGAATCTGCAGTCCAATGACCAGCCCAAGCTAACCGATGTGCCGAAGTGACCAATGATATAACGGTGATTTCTGGTTTACCCATCATTATGCCCAGCGAAGAACTTCGGAGCCAGTTTGTTGTAATTTTGTAGTTTGATAATAAATTAGCATAATCCAAAAAAATGATTCAATTTGAAGGAAAATATCCCTGCTTCTAAATTTCTAATTTAAATTCAGAAATTTTCCTAATTTATGTGATTTTAACATACTTTTCAGTTCACAGATCCCTACGTTCTTTTGTGTACTTTCTACATACCCATCCGTACCAGCCTTACTACATAATTTTTCGAATCATCCTTTTTACATACTAGTGGCCGTAAGTGCAGGGGTGTTTTGACTTCTTTTTACATACTTTTGTGTACGATTTTCTAAGGGTGTAATGCATATGTTAAGGTTGTCAGATTGCCCGGTTTTACCCGGGTTTGCCCGGATATTTAATACATAATATGACAAAATCCGGTCCGGCCCAATTATCCGTATTTTATTGAAAAAAAGCTCGAATTTTGCCCGGATTTATTCATTTTATTTGCCAAAACAAAAACAGTTCTAAAACTTTTTATTTATGTGCCTAAAACTAAATTTTTTGAAGAAGCTTTATACAAATAACCAAGACAGGGTTTTTGAAAGCCTAACATAAGATTTAAGACGGCCGATTAGTTATGATAAAAAAAATGTTTTTCGAGATTTTTTTTTCTTGATTTGTATTGAGTTATTCCTGGATTTTATCCAAATATGTCTGAATAAAACCCTGATTTTCAGTAAACAATTTAGAAATCAAATGCCCGGATTTTTCCCAGTTTTAAGATAATATACCACAGATTTGTCCGGCACGGGTATGTGCTGAAAAAAATCTGTCAACCTTGGTATATGTATAATGTACATTTAAATTCGTAAAAAAATATGTTTTCAAAAGCAGACTTAGTGCTTGTTTTTTTTATTGTGCATTTTTTGATGATTGAACTTGATGTTGATATGTTTATACCTTTTATATATTACACAAGTCATCAAATTTTACAAAAAGAGCTAAGTTTTAATAATTTTGTGGCAGGCATTTCAAATAAGCTTTTTTCTCCTATCAGTTCTTGTTTTTTTTTTTAAATTCAAGGATTCCATTTTAAAAACAGGAAAACTTTGGAATAATATTGATTTTATATCAATGATACAATTTCTCGATGAACGCAAGCAACTTTGGTGAGAAAAAAAAATCAGAGCTTTCTTAAATCCTTTAATGCATGACGTTTTTCAATGAGAATAGCAATTATTGAGTCGATGAAAAAAGATCATTTTAACTCTAATAAGCAACTAAACAGGTTTGACGACGTTATTCTCAGTCTTATACAAGTAATGGCCCATTAAAGTTGAAAAATAGTTGAGTTATTTCAATATGATTTCGAAAATTTCTTCCAAACATTGTTCATTGCGTGCAGGAGGATGTTTGTGATTGAGTGAGAGACATTTAAAAATTTGTTCGATATTCTAAATCTAATGAAGTCCTAACGATTCTTTTAAAACTATTTTTTTTTTAAATAAATAAATTTGATTTTAGCAATTTTCCAACATACTTTCTTTGACATCTCACATAAACATCAAGATATCGTAGTAAAAATACCATGAGCTAATTACTTTAAATCTCTAAAATATTTTATTTGAACTCGTAATACAAAAATATTCACTCGTTCCCGAATTATTTGGATCTCAATCAGTGTTGTTTTAAAACAAAACACTACGCTTTAAAGGGTTGAATTCTTTTTTTCACGTTCGGTATAATATGGGAGGTCCGAGAAATTTGTCAAGAAATTGAAAACCAAAACGAACCCCCTAAATTGTTCTTCAAAAGTGTGGTATGCACTTTTTCTCATTTTTTCTAATTTTTTTCTATGTAATGATTGATCCAACATTTTATTTATAAGCATCGAGAACTTGTTAATTGAGATTGAGTCTACTTCTAAAACTTATGGTCCAAATTTTGACAATAAAAATTTTAAAAATTCATTCAGAATAAACTTTAAGAAGTTGTATATCTTAATAATTGATGTAAAATATACATTACAAACATATTGTTTTCAAATTACACTTAACCTACTACAACTACATGAATGCTGTCGAAAATACTTTTTTCTAAAATTGGCTGAACATGTTTTACAATCTTAAGCCACAAAAATAATCCATCCTAGAAGATGTTTCTAACTGCATATTTTCTCAGATGATTCAAACTAAAACCAATGTCTAGCACAGATAACATTTCCTGAGCTACAAAAAAAACGATAAACCTCCGTTAAGTCGAAAACTAGACACCGAGTGAGAAGACCAGTGAAACCATATATCAAACCAGCAGCGAGAACAATTTCAAGTTGTTGGCTTTTTCACTGGTTTACTATTTTTCATTCTGGGTTAGCATTTCGGTTTGTTTTTCTTTTTATTTTTGTTCCCGTCGGAACATTTCCTCAAGTTTTTCATTTATTTGTTTGTTTTGACGAAGCTTTAGTTCCTTTTTTTTCTTTGCTTGAAGTTGTTTTTTCGTGTTTTCGTTCTTGTCAAACAGGGTGTGATGCGTTTCAAATGAGCTGGCTGCGGTCAAATTTCATGCTCATTTATCACCCGGGAAGAAGCTCTGAAATTCCGAATGGATGTCCTCTGGCGCCAAGAGTGTTGTTTTTCACATTTTGATACTTTTTTTTCCTCTCTCTGCTCGTCTGTTTTATATTTCTCGAAGTGTTCACTACCTTAACTTTGCTCATCACTTGTGAATAAAACAAATAAGGTTAACTGTTAATTCTTAAAATAATGGTTTGTTAACTAGCCTTAATATTTATCCATGATCTTTATCATATTCGTCAGAAGTTTAAAATCTGTTTTAAAAATAAAATGAAAATTGAGTATTCCAAAGTATAAACAATAATTCTTCGATACCTAATATTTTATAATCGGTTTACACACAAGTCGAATTAAAAAACGACCGGTCAATAATGCGATTATTCGTTTATTTTCCATCTCAACTCATATTTGCCAACCAAAAAGTCCATGCTTCATCCTAAAACATTCCAATTGAGAAACTTTTCCGAACATAATACCCTGAAGGGACAGTTTTATGAGCTGATAAATTAGTTTTCGACCGGTCGATGATTTTCCGTATGGGGTTCCGTTTTTTCGCTGGACACGCACAAACGTTGATTGATGGGTTCCGGAAAAGATGGAGTTTTTCATTGATCCCCGTTATTCGAGGGTGTAGTCGGAAGTATGCCATCCAATACGTGAATAGAAAAATGATAAATCAATCGGGTATATGTTTTTCAATAACATATCAGAATCTTCAGGCTTCTTTCTGACAGCCAGCTCGAATTGGGAAAAATAATTTTGATAGAGATATTAGGTGAAAATGTAAACGTACGTAGGTATGAAAAAATATTTGTAAAATATTTACTTCCAACAAGTTGTTTTTAGTTAAATACTTAAACCATTTTAATAATCATTTAGATTTTTGCAACTGAATTGAACCCTTCATATTAATTGTTTCGATATCAGAATAAGTATATCAGAATAAGTATATTTATACTTTATACAGGATCAGCTAGTATATTTATACTAGCTGATCCTGTACGAAATCCGTTACGCTTTTGATTTTTGTGTGGTAAAACCTCTCCCATTCCTTTACTTCAAGGAATTAATAATCTTCACTTTTATTCAAACTTAAGCTCACTGTTAGATCCTCTAGGACTTTTTAAATGATTTTTGGGTCTCCTACTATTCTGGATTTTCTAGATCCTGCCCAACAAATTTTGTCTATGAGCTTCTGCATTTGAAGCTATCTTAAAAATTGCTTGACATATTGTCATCAAATTTTGTTCACGTACACTATGGTGGCAATGGATGTCTGGGAAATATGTCTTGGTCGAATTTTTAAGATTTTTGAGAAGAGAAAGAGAAAGAGAAAGAGAAAGAGAAAGAGAAAGAGAAAGAGAAAGAGAAAGAGAAAGAGAAAGAGAAAGAGAAAGAGAAAGAGAAAGAGAAAGAGAAAGAGAAAGAGAAAGAGAAAGAGAAAGAGAAAGAGAAAGAGAAAGAGAAAGAGAAAGAGAAAGAGAAAGAGAAAGAGAAAGAGAAAGAGAAAGAGAAAGAGAAAGAGAAAGAGAAAGAGAAAGAGAAAGAGAAAGAGAAAGAGAAAGAGAAAGAGAAAGAGAAAGAGAAAGAGAAAGAGAAAGAGAAAGAGAAGGAGAAGGAGAAGGAGAAGGAGAAGGAGAAGGAGAAGGAGAAGGAGAAGGAGAAGGAGAAGGAGAAGGAGAAGGAGAAGGAGAAGGAGAAGGAGAAGGAGAAGGAGAAGGAGAAGGAGAAGGAGAAGGAGAAGGAGAAGGAGAAGGAGAAGGAGAAGGAGAAGGAGAAGGAGAAGGAGAAGGAGAAGGAGAAGGAGAAGGAGAAGGAGAAGGAGAAGGAGAAGGAGAAGGAGAAGGAGAAGGAGAAGGAGAAGGAGAAGGAGAAGGAGAAGGAGAAGGAGAAGGAGAAAGAGAAAGAGAAAGAGAAAAAGAAAGAGAGAGTATCAGTTCAATGTTTTAAATTTTTGAATTGGTTGACACCATATTTTATTTTGAAATTTTCATTGCAACATTTAACATTTGAACAATGAAAAGATTCTCCTCGCTAAGTATTGAAAATTAAGAAAGATTTTTATTGACAACACACTCTCTGGAGCCACTTTCTTTTTTAATTCTTCCAACGCACCTTCGAAACCATTGCACACGATGCCATTGGTGCAAAATCTTTAACTTCCTTGTATCTGCGAAGATGTTTCCCTCTGTAAGATCCATATTGATGTGTATATATGTATGTATGAAACTTTACTCTGCGCTTTTCAACAAACCATTGCTTTATTTGCCCTTTCTGTCTTTCGAGAGATAGAAGTTACCAAAAGCCAAATAATGAAATACTGGCCACATTCGTTCAACTTCTCGGAACTTTAGGTACGGTTGGATAAGAAAATGGTTTTCGAATTTCAATCAATTGATCCGTAATCGGATGAAGCGAAGAAACCAATTTCAACTTCTTCGGAAATCGATTTAGAATTTTTCAACTTAAGTTTTCGAACCCTAGCTCTTCGCTAGCTAGCTTGCTATCGTTCGTTAATGAATTCAAACTAATGCTTCGAAATAAATTTTCAATGTCGAGGGTAATGTTTACCGAGCAATTCTGCAGCAGATCCGCGAAGGCATCGTCGTAATTTCGCGGACGTATTATATTGCAGCCGGCAGATAAATCGGGGATAATTTCGGAAGCCAAAACTTTCAAATAACTTCACTATCTAAGAGTAGGTAGGTACCTACAAAATTTACGTTTTCGATACGCAGCTGAGACTTTTCCCCCGGCAAATTAGGAGATCCCTTCGATTCGGATGGAGCGAAGCCGAACCGGGATCAGCGATGGCTTATCGATGATGGTAGTCGTCTCACAGCACAACACAGTGCAGCAGCATCGGAATTGCTGAGCAGCAACAAAATTCGAAATTGGTTTCATCGAAATCGACTGGAGGATCTTGAAAGTTTGTTTTCCATCATACTTTTAGAGCTGCCTCTAGATGCTTCTTCTGCTTTTGTTGCTTGCTGCTGTTAGCTGAAGGTAAATGATGGGATCTTTCTAGCCGATAAAGTTGAATCGTTTTAGATGTGAATTTGGCTTTGCTAAATTGAAATCGATTTGCTGTTGGTGGCAAAATAACTTTCGAGCGGATGTTGCTTATTGAATGTCTTAGCATGAGGGTAGAAACTTTTTTTTTTTTTTTTAAATATGTCTTTATTTGTACCAATTCATCATTACATTTATATTACATTATTACATTAAATTAGGTGTTCAGTTTAATGATGAACTGTCCAGAGCCCTATAGTTTATTAATCACTATAATTTATTTATTTGCATTAATTTTGCTGAGTGCAATCAAGTATTTTTATGTAGGAGAACATCCTGTAATGTCAAAAAATATTTTAAACTTACTACTAAAAACTAAGACTATCCTATATTAAAACTAATTATAGAGAGAACGAATCTCTGCGATGGAAGACTGCATCGATTTGCCTCTGAAGTTGGAGATGATTTTGTTGGCCATCTCTTCGATCGATTCAATGCCCGCAATCCGATGAAGATCTTCGGTGCTGTGCCAAGGTGGAAGCCGCAAAATCATTTTCAGAACCTTGTTCTGAATCCTCTGGATGGCTTTCTTCCTCGTCGCGCAGCAGCTAGACCAAATCGGAACTGCATACATTATCGCTGGTCGAAAGACCTGTTTGTAGATTAACATCTTATTTCGCAGACACAACCTGGATTTCCTGTTGATGAGAGAATAAAGAGATTTAGTATATTAATTACATTTAGATTGAAAATCTTCAATGTGATTTTTAAAAGTAACATTTCGATCAATTGTGAGTCCCAAGTACTTCACGTGATCAGACCATTTTAATGAAACCCCATTAAAAGGTCTGGAATGATTTTCATTAGGTTTTAAAAAATTTACTCTTGGCTTATGGGGAAATAAAATAAGTTGAGTTTTGGAAGCGTTAGGAAAAATTTTCCACATTTTTAAGTAATTCAAAAAGGAATTTAAATTTTGTTGCAGTCTCCTGTGTACCACCCGTAAATTTCGACCTTTGGTCGAGAGCAAAGTATCATCAGCAAATAATCTTTTACCTTTTCCTTCTGGTACATCAGGAAGTTCAGAAGTAAAAATATTGTATAAAATCGGCCCAAGTATACTGTCCTGAGGGACACCGGATCTAATGGGTGTCCTTTCACAGCATGAATTTTGATAGCTTACTAGTAAGGTTTGGCTAGTCAAATAATTATGAATAATTTTGGTGAGATATACGGGAAAATCAAATCGAGCTAATGTAGCTACTAAACCTTTGTGCCAAACACTGTCAAAAGCTTTTTCAATATCTAGAAGAGCAACACCAGTTGAATAACCTTCAGATTTGCTAGCGTTAATCATTTTAGTTACACTCAAAAGTTGATGTGTAGTAGAACGTCCATGACGAAAACCAAATTGTTTATCAGGGGAAATAGAATTCTGATTAATGTGAATCATCATTCTTTTCAAAATAACTCTCTCAAATAGTTTACTTAAAGAAAGAAGCAACAAAATATTTGGTCGATAACTTGAAGGCTCTGAAGCACTCTTTCCAGGTTTCAAAATTGGAGTTACTTGGGCATTTTTCCATTTATTGGGAAAATAAGCCAAGTGAAAACATTTATTGAAGATTTTAACTAAAAAATTTAAAGTGCTTTCAGGCAACTTTTTAATAAGAATATAGAAAAACCCATCTTCCCCCGGGGCTTTCATATTTTTAAATTTTTTGAAAATCAATTTAAGTTCATCAATATTTCTCTCACAAGAACTTTCAAATACATTTAGCTAAGAAAAAATTTCATCAAATTCTAGGGAAATTTGAGCATCAATTGGACTAACAACGTTTGAATTAAAATCATAAGCAGACTGTTGGGCTAATTTGTTAGCTTTTTCTGCGTTTATTAAAATAAGTTTATCTCCATCTTTCAAAGTAGGAATTGGCTTCTGGGGCTTTTTCAGAATTTTAGTTGATTTCCAAAATTGCTTTGAGTAGGGTTTTATGTCCCCTACTGATTCTGCAAAATTTTCATTACGAATAAAATTTAAACGACGTTTGATCTCTTTTTGAAGGTCGCAATAAATAAATTTCAAATAAGGATCCCTAGTACGTTGACATTGACGTCGACGAATGTTTTTCAGTCGTATCGAAAATTGAAGATCATCATCGATCAAAGATTGATTCAATTTATGTTTAAATTTGTGTATTGAAGCGGCTTTAGCATTGACTATTGAAGTTGTCAAATTTTCTACAGCCAAATCAATATCTTCTATTGAGTTCAGTGGAACGTTTACATCTAAATTCCGTTCAATAAAATTTCTATATTGCTCCCAGTCAGCTTTTTGAAAATTAAAAGTTGATTTTAAAAGGTTTCTCAATGGGACTTTGGAATAAAGAAAAAGTTAATGGAAGGTGGACTGAATCGAGGTCTGAATGAGTCACTAATTGACTACGATGCTCGCATAAATACTTTAGAACCAAATCAATTGTGAAGAGTTTTTTTTTTATTGAAGGGAAACAAGTATGTCGATTAGGATATTCAACAGTAAAATAACCTGCAGCGCTCTCATTAAATAAAATATTCCCATTAGAATTTTCTTTACTTGAGAATCCAGTTTATTATTCTTAATTATTTCTGTAAAGATGATAAGAAGATTTCTTTTTTGCTGAAAAAAATGTATTTTGAAAAGTTCCAAACTTATCCTTATGAAAAAATTATTTGAGAAATACCTACTTTTGTAGAAAAAAGGAGTGCTTACTATGCCCCGGGCACTCGTTATGCGCGTATCTCTCCTACGGTTAGTGATTCGTGAAAAGGTTTGTGGAATTGCAATTTGGAATTTATTATTCAAAATAAGGCCTACAGAGATAAATGACGAAACTTCGCCAATTTTCGGACATGTTTTTAACAATAACTTTTTAATACCTTTGGGGATCGAGTAATTTCTCTATACTACGGTCAATTCATTTCTTGAACTGAAAATTTAACTTGG
The DNA here is from genome assembly GCF_029784155.1 of Uranotaenia lowii. NCBI lineage: Eukaryota > Metazoa > Arthropoda > Insecta > Diptera > Culicidae > Uranotaenia > Uranotaenia lowii. The sequence continues at coordinate 183,731,413 of NC_073692.1, read as the reverse complement.
AAAAAATCTTCATGGAGAGGAGGAGAGTTAAACCCTAAAACCCTCCTCCATTTGCACGGCCTTGCTCATATTTCTTGTCTCAGGTCTCATATTTCAGGTCTCATGTATTGCTTTTCAAGCATCCGAGCCAATCCCACTCTTAACTTCGAACAATTGGACGTGTTTTCTATTAACAACAGTTTATTCTGGAAACCGTGTAAAAAAGACCTTAGTAGGGTGATTTGCCAATTGTTGCACAGCTAAGCAGATGATTTTGGTTTTTATGCTGTATTTTAGTCATTTCAATCAAATTCACTCGATTTTTTTGTCGATGCACTCATACAGGATTGGTCAACAAGATCCAAAAGTTGAAGTGTTTGGAATAAGTGACATAAAAATTAAAAAATCATTTGAAACAGCTTGTTTGTGCCCAATAGTTGCGCAGGCAAATTAGATGTCGTGAATGATGTTGTCCGATTTTTTCCAATGGTTGCACATTTTAAAAATCAGTCACGATGAGGTCGAAGATGCTGATATTTGTTACGGAAGCTTATTATGAGAACTTTGTTACGTAGTGGATATTTTACCCCTTTTAACTCAATAGTCGCGAATGTTACTACCAGCACTTTTGCGCCATCTGCGAATGCAGATGTGCTAGCAGCCAAGATACTTTGCCCGGACTCTTACCCCAGGGGGGGACAATTTGTTTTCGCGCTCTACTGAGGGAAGAAGCAAACTGGCAATACCGTTGGGAATATAGGTCGGCTCTTTGAAAATCAATGCAAGCGCATTTCAATCCCAAAGATCTCAAAGGAATCAATAAAGTACAACGACTTACCAACGAATTGCCATCTACGACTTCCGGGTGTCCAAACATAGGCCGTCGGATTGCCACTTCAGTCGGACAGGGGGTTAGTTTTGAGCCACCACACTTCCGTCGACTTTCGAGACTTTTTTAAGGTTTCCGATTTTGGAATTCGCACGGTACTTCGACACAACCACGACGTTCGATTCAACCACGACGCTCCTCATAAATTCTATACCTCGACTGTGATCTTTAAACCACGACTACGTTTTTGACATCCGTCTTACAACTCGGTTCCAGGAATAGAGAGCTGGCTCATGTCTTGCCAGCTTTCAGGAAAACTTTTCCCACCGCCCTTCTTCTGAGGTTTTCCTCAAACCCAATGCCCAGACAATGCAAAAAAGACGCGCGAGTAGTTTAAGCATTTTTTTGGTGGTCGTAGTCGACCATCCCTTAGTTAACCATTGCGCTTTAAGGACGCCCTCTCGATCATAGGTCAAGAAGCGTCGCTTACACTGAGTAAATCTAGATCTTCAAAGAGTTTCACTAAAATTACTAACGATATTGCCAATAAGCTTCGGGAGCATTTGTTGCCACGCAACAACTTTTTGTTCAAATGCAATCTAATTTGGTGACGGCCCCTTTTTTAGGGAGGGGGGGCGGCTTTCCATATAAACTGTCCAATGCACAATTGGAAAATTCGAACCCAAAATCTAAAAAAAAACACAAAGCCGCCAGTTTGAGTGTCTGGAATAGCATTTATCACACATGAAGTTTACTCATAAACTCAAATCTACCTTTGAATTGAACCGAAGCCATTTATATGGAGTGTTTTTTATCTAATTTGCCCAGTGTTGCGCTTTTTTCTTTATATGTCCTACCACCATAAAATTTTAGGTCTTAGAAATTTCATAGAATGAACTAAAAGGTATTTAATTCTTAATTTTAAAGTCACTATTTACAGGTAAAAATATCAAAGATCGTGATCTGTTTTGACCCCCCCGCCCCCTTCGCCCCTATGAAGAAGATGTGATTTTATAAAACAATTGCTTTAGAACTCACTTGGAAGTCGATGGATTTTTACACAATTTAAAACTTGAATATTGACACAATAACGCCCAAAGTTTCAGATCATTTGACTGATTTATGCTCATGATGATATACAAATTTGTATGAGAACTTGTCTTTTCAAAAAGTTAATTGATTTAAAAATATTTTTCATGTATCTAAGTGGGTTTATTTTTAATTAATGTAACCTCTGTAGCATTTCATCAATCTTCAAGAAACAATCACATCACATAGAAATGTTCCCAAAAGTTTTCCGGCTGAAAGGTGTTCAAAATAAACTCTGATAAAAAAGTAGTCTCTCAAAGCTAAAGTAGTTGAGGTGACTTTGTCACTTTTCAGACAATGCTAGTAGTCCGACTTTCATACATATATATGTTTTTTCAACGAGTTTAATAATTTCAAAACTTCAATTTTAAGATTTGTAGAAAAAAAACTTATGGAAATAGGAAGTGTCTTTGAATTATTGAATGAAATAAACGAAAATCAACATTGAATGCAAAAAATATCAAAACTTTGTGTGTAAAATAAATAATTAGAGCATAAAAATTACTAAAATTACTAGTTAAACGTAAATATCCACTTATTCAAAAAAAAAAACATGTCATATTAAAAGACAATCCGAGTTTTTTTAGTTGCATGTAGTCAAGGCCGTGCGAACGGGTGGGGGGGGGGGGGGGGGGGTTTTCTAATTAAAATATTGAGATCAAGAAATGAATTTCCCAATAATAACCATAAATTTTTCGATTACAAAAGGTGTAATCGTTAACATACACGTCAGAAAATTGGCTCGCCTCCGGCGGAAGGTTGTACGATAAGAACTGTTATACAATAAACTTTTTGTATTGAAACTCAAATCTTGACAAACAAAAATCCTACCTTAAGTATAAGTTTTTAATAAGAAGTTTAACTAAATATTTTAGTTCTGAATTTTAAACCAACCATTTTAACTTCAAAATTCATGCATCGATTATTTATTCTATTTACCAACAAGTTGGAAGCCATATACGAGGTGTTCAATACTCATAAAAGTCAGTAAAATTAGCAAAAAAAAACCTAGTATCCATCATTTTATTATCTTTCTGATTAAAAAAAAATCGTGTATGTCATTAAAAACTTTATGTTGCTATGAATTTAGTGTTATCGAACAGAAATGTTATTCGAGAAACAAATTTAGCCTATTAATATTTTTTTTTCTTGTTCATTTTAATGTTCTATTTTACATTCGAAAGGGTTTTGATGAATTGCACAAGGACACAAAATCACAATTTCCCAGGACGCAAAGAATTCAAATTTAAGAGCTTATTATGATAAATTTGGGAGCCCTGAATTCAAATATGCAAAGAGTTTTTTTTTATCAGCTTTCATTTTTAAAATAAGTTTTGAAAATAGGTAAAAAATATTTTAAAAAATTCTGCAATTGTTGAAAAAACTTAAAGATTTTAAAATAAAGATTTTAATTCAATTCTAAACTTTCTAGAAGACTTCAATTACACTCAACTACTGCGAAAAAAGTTACGAAAGATTTCTATTTGGTTCCATTTTGTAGAATAGGGGAATTTTCAAGAATTTTCAAAAAAGCTTTTAACTTAACTGAATTAAAGATATTTTTTTAAGCAAACAATAAATCATTTGGCAGGATTAAACAATGAAATAAAACCTTTTTTTTTAAACACTCTTCAGTAATGTCAGTATTACTAGTGTACGGACGCAGGATTCCGTTGATAGTGTCCCACGAAATTGGGTCCCAAACGGCGTCGAAGGATTCGAAACAGCAGGAACAACTTTGGTCATCAACTTGACCAGCGATGGCGGAGCGAATCAAAGGCCGAGAACAAAACGAAATTTTCGGTGGCAAAACACGTCTGATGCTCGCGAGTTAGGTTTAAAAAGTGAGCTTTATTGAAGTAAATAAATACATGACACTTACAAGCTAGAGTTTGAATTCACTGTTTCCTTTCTCGTCCGAATTTTCTCACTCTTAATTCTAGTGGTGTTAGTGTTCAGTGTTGGTAATTCATTTTCGTTTTGTGTGGTATGTTGTGTGAAATAGTGTAAGGTGAAATTAATGTTTTGTGTTAAATATTTACATTTCATTTGTTCCCTTAGAACTAATACACTTGACATTCGTGTTCGATTAAATTTCATTTCTTCATCAAAATGTATGTACTTCATTCTTGTGTCGGTGTCGAATCGCTGCGTTGTGACTGCGTCGGAACATGCCGCCCCCCTTGAAATGTCTATTTCAACAGGACCTCGGATGGATGAAACGGCTCTCGATGTCGAGTTTCACGATGACTGCGATGAATCCAACGGTATTCCGGTTCGCCATCGATTTGTTGCCGTCGTTGTCGAAACCAATCGTGTTGTCGAAAGCAGCACACATTGAACAGCAGCCGGATATGTAGATATCGACTGAAGAGCAATTATGGGAGATGGGTGGTGAGTGCAGCTCGGAGCGGAAGGCTGACGCTCGGATTCCGTGACTGTGGAGGATTCGGAGGCTTCGCAATGTGGGAGCGGGCACATTTTGCGGATCGAGCAACAGTGGATTTGGTTTCCATCACACAGCACGTCTGCCACTCCACCACACACATCATCGCCAACAATCGTCTTCAGGATTCGAGTGATGAGCCATTTCGTTGGAAGCAAGCTGTTGTCTTGAACCAGAACCATGTCACCGACGGATAGATTCGAATGTTGAGCGGGCCATTTTTGAGAACGCTGTAGAGTGGGCAGGTAATCGTACCAGCGATCCCAAAGCGCTTGGAGGACACGCTGTTGGTTTTGCCAGCGGAGCAGGTGATTGAAGGATAATGTGATAGGGTTTGGTTCGGGAAGGGATTTTTTCGGACCACCGATGAGGAAATGGCCTGGAGTTAGGGCCTCGGGGTCTGTAGGATCATTTGAGCGGGAAGAAAGCGGCCGGGATTTTAAGCACGCTTTAATTTGTGTAACCGTAAGGGTAATTTTGTCTTGTGTCTGAAGGACAACAAGAGCCACTTGCAGATGATGTTTGACGATGTGTTTGTGGACTGTATTTCGAGTTTTGTTGGGACCATCCATCAAACAGTAACGACGAACTGTGGACAATAGATGCGAATGTCCCGCGTAAAGCATTTCTTCGTGAGCTTCGAGGTTGATGGGATCCGTCACGAAGTTCTGAATGAAGCACGGATTCTTTCGGTCGAATGGTCTCGTAACATTGATGAACAGTTTACGGAAGAGAATTCGAAGAACACTGTACAAGTTGTAAAATGCTTCTCGGATCCGGGAATCCTGGTGGGTGCAGACTGCTAAAACATGAACAGATTTCCTCTTCTTGGTGTCTGCTTCTGGAGGCGTATGTAGCCACGTAGCGGTTGCAATAAGCTCCTGAATCTGCGAAACTCCATTGGCGACGAAAGAATTCCAATTCGTTGAATCACGCAAAATCCAGTGCAGGGCGAAGTCAGAGGACGACCACAGGTACTGATTGGCAAAACGAAAAATGGCGCACGACTCCAGACGTGCAACAAAAGATCGATGTTTCTCCGTTAGGGCGACTCTGGATTTAGCTATCATCAGGTGGACCGTGACTGCATTCGTTGCAGTAATCGAACGAAGATGAATGCAGGACATGAAAGTACGTAGCGACGAATCAGCAAACCCGTTTTTGGTCAAAACAAAAGAAGGAATCGAAGTCTGCGACAACTGAGCGACGAGTCCGGGGTTTTTAACGATGTATTGTGCGGAAACGTCTTTGCGTGACCCGCAATAATTCCCACAAAGGCACTCCTCCACTCGAAATGCAGACTTTGACGGTCTTTTTTCACTGATACTCTGCTTGGGATCGTGAAATGTCGACAAATTGCAATGAACTCGTTCTTTATCCTCTCTGGAACCACAGTCGTGAAAACCGGATACGAGCCAACCAAACACCGAATTCTGGAGCATCGGTTTTCCTTCGCCAAGCTTGGATTGACCGCTTCGCAAGAGCTCGAAGAAAACCCGTGCACCGATCACCATGTCGATGGGACCACGCGTGGCAAACGAAGGATCGGCGAGACGAACGTTTTCCGGAATGATCCAATCGCTTACATCGGTAGTGCTAGTAGGCAGATCGCTGGTAACCTCATCCAAGACAATAAACTCCAGAGGAACTCTAAAGCTGTTGAGCCGCGAAGCAACTGTGGCAACAGTCGAAAACATCGAAACAGCAGAAATATTTCCTCCTATACCAGCAATCTCCGTGTTACCAGGAGTCTTTCGAGAATTTAGAAGACGACGAAATCTTTCGGTCATGAGGTTCGGCTGCGAAGCGCTATCAAGCAGAACCCGAGCGAGGGACGAAGTACCGTATGGACCGAAAATTTTGACGACAGCAGTGGCGAGAAACACTTGATTCGCAGGGGAGAGGTCGAGAATTTTGGTCCCCGAGTGCGTATGGGCGGAGAGGCTGAGAGGAGCAGGAACAAGATGCGAACGATCAACAACAGCGAAATTCGAAACGGATAACTGCTTCTCGCCAGGATTTGAGTCGGAACCTCGAGCTGTATTCAAATCCGGATTGTGCAGTAGTGAGTGATGCTTGTTTCCGCATATTCGGCAGGCTCCATACTTACAAGTAGCGAACGAATGTTTCCCAAAGAGGCAGTTAACGCACAACCCAGCTTTATCCACGATCACAGCTCGTTGAGTTACCGGCATTTGTTTGAACTGGTCGCAGAAATAGAGACGATGTCCCATCCCGCACGCCGCACAATTGTCTTTGGATTTGACGGTGGTTCCAGCATTCACGATCAGGGGAACAGGTCTGGAGTCACATACTGGTTGATCTGACTGCAACGTCTCTAGCTCCATCACGTACTCACGGATAAAAGTGATCAGCTCATCGTATTTCGGCATCCTCTTCTTATCCGCTACTCGCTGCCACTCGCGAAGCGTGTTGTGATCCAGCCGGGCTGATACCATGTACATCAGAAGTGAACTCCAACCTTTCGTGTCCTCGCCAAGCTTCTCCAAAATTCCCAAGTTGTTCTCGAAATCTCCAACTAAACTTGACAGTTCACGAGGACACTCTTTCCGCACTTTGTCCACCTTGAACAGTGCCTCGATGTGACTGCGTACCAGGATATTCAAGTTCTGATATCGATCAGTTAGCATTTTCAGCGCCACCGAATAATTATTCCCCGTAACTGACATTTTCTCTACTAATTTTAATGCCTCTCCTCCAAGAGTCGACTTGAGGTAGTGAAATTTCTGCACATCCGATAAATCCATATTACTATGTACTAGCGAGTCGAAAGTATCGTAGTACGAAAACCATCCTAGAATATCGCCGTTGAACTCCGGAAGTTTGATATCTGGCAATTTCAAGGCACGAAACGAATGACCCGTAGATACTGACGATGGTGCTGGCGTGCGGGGTACCTCCAACGACGCATAAAATGCTTTGAGCGTGAAGTAATCCTCCTCAAAAGCAGCCATATCCTTCGCGAAATCTATCTCAGTATTTTCCTCCTCCTCAAGGCTCTCAAGATTCAATGAGGCTTGGCAAAATTTCTTATAATTGCTCTCAAGAGCATTTTTTCGAGCTAAAGCTTGCTCAACTTGCGTATACGGGTCGAAATTTTGCATAAAATTCATGGCTCGTTCCATAGAATCTCGAGCCTGGCGATAAATCACCAAGTTTTTCTTAAACTCCACTTCAAAAAAAACCGCAAAATACCGAAAAAATATTTTTTTTTGTTTTCAAATATTTTCCAGTGGTACTGAGAGGGTTAAATTACCCGAAAAATTGATATTCGCAATCGATTCGCAAAAATTCAAAAATAAAAAAACTTTCAAAAATATTTTTGAATTAGGCACTTTTTGTGCTACTGGGACTTGAAGGGTTAATAGTGAGCTCCAAACTGATCTTCTATGGCCTACAGCAATGGCCGACGAACAATATTCGATGATAAAAAAAATATCCGAAACATGCACCAATTGTGCTAACTTTTCACTTGGAACCGTTTCCGGCGAAAGAATAGTGGGCATATGACTTACCGGACCGGTCCAACCTACGGTTTGTTGATGTTGACAAATCGGAAAAAAATCACCCGGATGTTTCCAAAGAAGTTCGAAATGTTCCGTCGGATGTCGAATTTACCAAAAAAGCCTCAATCACGCACTCGGGACCGATGACCAACCCCCCTGGAAGTCGAAAACAAGTAAGTAAATTTGTATACGAACTACCAAAATGTACTGGAACGATGCTTCCTTTCAGGATTGCTGTTGGTTCCGCGGTGATTGATTGCTGCTGCTGCTGGTGCTGATGAGCAAATTAATTGCTTCTGCTGCTGCTAATCGATGTGCGCTTTCTGCTGCTGTTGCTGGTGAAGAATACCGAAGATGATTCCCCAGGCCTGGCAGGTACGTGCGCGATTCAATCCGGGATGAAGGACCATGTACGGACGCAGGATTCCGTTGATAGTGTCCCACGAAATTGGGTCCCAAACGGCGTCGAAGGATTCGAAACAGCAGGAACAACTTTGGTCATCAACTTGACCAGCGATGGCGGAGCGAATCAAAGGCCGAGAACAAAACGAAATTTTCGGTGGCAAAACACGTCTGATGCTCGCGAGTTAGGTTTAAAAAGTGAGCTTATTAAATAAATACATGACACTTACAAGCTAGAGTTTGAATTCACTGTTTCCTTTCTCGTCCGAATTTTCTCACTCTTAATTCTAGTGGTGTTAGTGTTCAGTGTTGGTAATTCATTTTCGTTTTGTGTGGTATGTTGTGTGAAATAGTGTAAGGTGAAATTAATGTTTTGTGTTAAATATTTACATTTCATTTGTTCCCTTAGAACTAATACACTTGACATTCGTGTTCGATTAAATTTCATTTCTTCATCAAAATGTATGTACTTCATTCTTGTGTCGGTGTCGAATCGCTGCGTTGTGACTGCGTCGGAACAACTAGTTTATGTTACTGATATGAATACAAATTTTAAAAAACTGTAGAACTGAACTTTTTTAGATCATTTTCCATTATCTTCATCAAAATATTATTCCTGAATTGTTTGAACGAATTATGAATATTTTTTATATCATGTAGATTATAGTTTATCAACTGATCAACTAGTTATCAATAATTGATTTCAGTAAAAACTGATCTCTACTTCATTTCAAAAATCTTAAACCAAAACAAGGTGTGACATGACAGATAAATCTGACAAAAGATTTGAATTCAGGACGCCAAATTCTATCAAATTGCCATGGCTCCAAAATGCTCCTTGAGCAATCAATGAAAATCATCAAACAAGTTTTTGAAATGGCAAAATGTTTTTATTGAAAAAATTTCCTTCTAAATTATCCGAAAAAAAACTTATCCTTGTCATCTTCATATGGAAAAGTCTACCGTTTGCTTTCTAAACCCTTCAATTGAAAACAGAAGAAAAGATATTTTAACTAAGATGATCAATATCCACGATTATTCGACTGAAAAAAATTTAACCATGGTTTATTTCTAGCCTAGCATGAAGTTTATTTTACAAGGTGTTGATTACTTTTTAAATTTTGTGTAATATTTTTAATATTCTATTTCTGTGCACAAATTCTAACGTTCGAAGTTTCCAATTCTGGTTTTGTTCGAAAGTTCAATTCGCATTCTATTTCTGTTTTTTTTTTCTGAATTATTGATTTGAATTTAAAAACCAGACTGCTTAGCATTTATTTTCGAACAAATTTCTAGTTCAGAATGAGGATAATCATTATTTTATAATTTTTTAATGACTTACCGAAAATCGCAATAATTGAAAACATTAATTCTGATTGATTTTGAATCCTATCAGTAAAACTAATAATTAATTCAAGCATTTGTTACAATAGTAAGAAAATATTTTGAAGAAATAAACTTGCTTACTTGTGCATTTTTGGTATTGTTATTTTTTAAGCTAAATTTAAATTTCGAAAACCCCCCCCCCCCCATGGACGGGTTCTTTGCACGGGCCTGCATGTAGTCAATGAAGGTGTTCAATTTTGTATGACAATTTGTATGGAAGAAGAAATTTTTGCATATCCATGAAATTCAAATGAGTTTGAAATGAAGTTGGTCTATAATTATCGATTTTGCCAATTCTTAAGCTTAATTTTTTGCCAACATGGGAACAAGCAAAGTATTTCATGAATAAGGTTATAACCATCGGAAATCGGAATCCATTGAAAAGTATTGAAAAATTGAAGGATTTGCTTTCTGAAGCTTTCAATAATTTCATGACATGTTTTTGCGAAAGTTTTAAATCAACACACTTATTGGCTATGAAAAGCAGTATAATGCGATTCTTATTTTCATCCAATGGTTAACAAGTTTTCAAATTAGCTATCAAAACACTAAAATTAAAAAAGATTTACCTATTTGGAATTTTTTGTATGCCAACGAATACAAGTTAGGTTTAGTTTTTGTTCATATGAAATGTATTGCAAGAACCAAAAAATATTTTTAAATCCAAAATTATGTATTTTGAATTTTCAGTACATCTCTGATGGTTTTTGAATGAACATTTGGATTTTTCCGTACATGCCTCCTTACTTATTCAAAACACGTTGTGCTAATTAAGGACTTAATCAATCGCTTCAAAATTTTTTATTGCTATTTTTGGCTGTAAAAACAACCAAACAATGTTATTGGCGGTATACGAATTTAAAAATTTGAAATTTCCGAACAAATTTTGCAGTGGACTTATGTACAACAATGGAGCAGTAGGAGATTGAGCGGACCAATTGTTGCACGATCCGACATTTTTCTGGTTAAATATTGAACATATTTTTTTTTGAAAACCATAATGTTTCCGCGTGAAAAAAAAAACAAGAAAAATTAAAACTATCGTGAGATACACATTAAACAGCAGAAAATATCTCAAAAGCCTCATTTCATCAGAAAACATTTCGAATTTAAAAAGCCTTATTTCATCAGAAAACATTCCGAATTACATGATTCAGTATTATTTCTGAGGAAAAGTTAAAAACAGCTGAAATATTGACAACTTAAGTCATTCTGTGCAACGATGGGTTAGGGGACAACGATTGGCAAATCACCCTATATATTTGTTCAGAAAAATAAAATTTTCACCGCAAAACCCATATTGAAAAGCAATAATTCCTTCCAAAAAAATTAATCTAATAGATAGCAACTATTAAGCCTTCGCCGAAACAACGCACAACGCCTACGTGGATCGATTAAACTTTCCCGTCACGAACTCCTTCCAAAATCGTTTTTTGTTGTTCGGCCACAAAAATAAAGATAATTTCGAAAACTCACGGATAATGGATCCCAAATTTTATGCCACCAACACAAAATCACAAACTCCCTATTACTCAGCGTGCCGAAGCATTCCCGGGTGCCACTAATGAACAGAAGCAGCAGCAGCACGCGGGACGGCAGCCGCTATCTTAATCTAAATCTAAATAGTAAAACCGGCATCATCCTGCAGCTTAATCTTTCTGAGGGCCCTGGCTGATGGTGGGTGTCTCTGTGGCCGTGACAGCTGCAGCAGCCCGATTCACTTGCAGCCGCAAAACTGAAACGATTCCGCACACAAAGGATGTAACTTTGGCACTATATGTACGTTCGATGCTATATGCACTGCACTCCCCATTCGATCTTCATACGGAATGCCAGCTAGGAGGACACCAACTCTGCGCTCTACACTCGTTTTTTGTTGGTTTATGAAGATGACGTGTATTCATGCATACTTATGATGCATCACTGGGCTGAATTAGTGCTACGTGGCAATTTTGTCCGCTGAAGCGAAACCATAAATCTACACTAGGTAGATGCTGCTGGAAAATATTCCGTTGGGCACCGAAAACTTTCTGCGGTGCCATCTGGCGGCTGGGTGTGGGATGAGTGATACAAGAATCATCAAAATTAATTAAGACATTGCATATTTCATGAGACTCAACCCTGTCAACTGGCACCAAAACCAATGGAAAGTGACCCAAGATGAAGCTCGCATGGTGGAAAATTTAATCAACGAAGTGGAGATGAACTCATTTCACTCTCATTTGCAAATGCGAAAAATATATTTTCTACATATCCGAGAGCCGTTACTTACACTTTCCCGAAGACGTTCCATTGCCATTGTCTTGGTTCTCTAATTTGTCTGCCAAGAAAACGGTGGCTGGTTCTGAAACTGCTAAGAAGTCGACCAACATCCGGAGCTAAAGGGTTTTCTCTAGCCCAGCTAAGAGACGCAAATTAAGAAATTTCATCTACCATATCACCGACCTTAGCTTGCTGGAAGGACCCCTCAAGAAAAGGGAACAAACATCCGGTGCTACCCACATTCTTCAGCTGTTACCCTCCTCCAAGGCTTGGTGTTACCGACACGTGGGTATGCAAAAATCTGTCACCCTTAGCAGTGCAGAGCCAAGTTTGGTGGAAGGGAAATGAGACGGCGAAATGAGATAATTAAGAAAATCCGATTCAATACACATTCCAACAGCAGAACACAGTGAATCGTGGCGGAAAAGCTGTGAACTGTGGAATGGAAGTTCTGCAGTGCCGAAGAATGCTGCTGCTGCAATCTTCAATCGTGGAAAGGATTGGATTGTTCGGAAACATTGGGCACGAAATTTCGACTCAAGAATGGGTAGATAGATAATTACTTGAAGATTGCGACTAAGAATGTGTGTGTCTTTGTGAGTGAGTACGGGGTCATCCTCGCACTTGGGTATGACAACAACGGAACGTAAGTCAAAGAGCTCGATTTCAAAGAATGTATGCTAATGCTAAATGTTGACTTATTGAATATCAAGATTTTTTCCTCTTATGACAAATTTCACGCGTTTGAAGTCAGAATTTTTGATTAAACTTTCTCCAAAGTCGAATTCTAAAGCTTAGTTCTTTTAGAAATGGGACACTTTCCAATGCCGATAGCTCATTTACTTTTAATTGGACATTCAAAATTTTGAGAGCATTTCGTTGCCTGTGAAAATTACTAATCAACCATTTTTTTCGAAATTTATATTTCATGCGTTTTTGAGATATTGACGATGCAAGAGAATAAGAAAAAAAAATTGCACAGTTTCCTCTAAAAACCACCATTAATTGATAGCTGACAGAACCGTTGATTATTCAAAAAATTATCGTGTGTGAGTGGTGGAAAAGTATGCAATCAGTGTCAAAAATGTCCACAAAGTTCAAATCAAGCATTGTAGTGAAGCACACAATCGGCAACTACGGTTAAGGGTCATTAGCGAAGTCAAGTCTCATACCAGAGTTTTGAATTTTGGATTAACGAGAAACTAAGTGTAGATCGCTGAAATGTCCAAATAAGTTAGTCATTCAAACCTAACCTCAAAAATGATATTTTTGCTTAATTCCAGAGCTTGTAAGCTGTAAAGCCGGTACCGAGGCTATGAGACAGATGATTTCTGATGGAATTCCAGCGTTTGAATCCTATAACATGTCTGTTCGTGGTAAGGTCCCTAGCATATAAAAGTAAAGCATGGATCACGTTAAATCTGGACGCATTAAAAAGGGTCTATCTCGGAGCTATGTAAACGAAATAAAAATGTTTTGTACTGAAAATGTAGGGTTTTTATTGCACTTTAAAGGAAAAATAATTGAAAAGTTATTCTGATATTGTTTTGATGAAATTTCGAACTTTTCATCGAGTACCAATCATCATAGTTTGGACACCCTATTCGCTGACCTCAGTGGCCATTTTTTCCACCATCTCTTCATCTCTGTTTGATATAGTTTATTTGTGTAAAAACATCAACGGATCACCTTTTGATCCTAATGATTACTTAATAAAATAATGAGTTACAAACAAGTTAAAAACTACCTTAGTCTACACAGTCCTCGATACCATTAAAATTTTTCTTCGGAAAGTGGCTCTTGAAACGTCGAAATCGAAGTACTCGGCGAAGCGGTTAAAAGTTCTAAAAATTCCTATATGAGCGCTGTTGGCTCCGTAATTGTTCAGCCGGATTGGAGCATAGAGCTGCAGATTTTGGTGCCTTAGTCCTCGGGGTCGCACACTGAGGAGAATAGCTTCCAGCAACACGGGAGAGTCAGTTCTCGAGGCGAGGAGATCCGCTACGACTAAAACACGTGCACGTCCAAATCAATTAGGCGGCAACGGCTTTCGTAACTGGGAAAACGAAACGGATCTAGCCAGTTCAAGTGTCTCAGAGCATACCACATGAAGCGCCGCTGGATAGCCTCAATTCGTTCGGCTCCATTCTGGTAAAATGGACACCAAACTGCTGATGCATATTCGAGAGTTGAGCGAACGATGCTGCAATACAAGCTTTTTAGGCAGTACACATCTTTGAACTCCTTGGTTACGCGAAATAAGAAGCCAGGACTTCTAGATGCTTTATCAACGATGTAATTCGTATGAAACTCCAGCCGATGGTCTAGGATCACGCCCAGAACGTTGATGTGGTTCACCCGGGCGATGTTTCGTTACCAAGAGTGTACTCCGCGTGTAAAGAGTTCCGCTTGCGAGAAAATGAAATGACAGCACATTTACTCCGGTTCAGAGGCAGGCAGTTGGTGTTACACCAGTGAGCGAAGGTATTGAACTGCCTTTGCAAGAAATCGATGTCCTCTTGGCTGTTGATGGTGTGGAAAAGTTTGAGGTCATCAGCATACGCAAGTTTAGGTCCATCAAGGACAGTGAGTACATCGTTAAAATAGATGACAAAAATTATCGATCCCAAGTGGCTTCCCTGAGGCACGCCTGAACAAGCGGAGAATTGTCTTGGCTGCGTCATCGAATGTGATACCGGAAGAATCTAGAGGTGAAATATTTCTTACAGCCATATCCAGTTGCTCTGAGGAAATGGAGCCCGTTGTGAAAACGCTTGAAAACTTCTCAGCAAAAAGATTACATATTTCAGGATCGGTGTTTGCTGAGTTGCCGTTCAAGAACATTTGAGACGGGAGTCCGGATTCTTTCCGCTAATTTTTGACGAACTTCCAGAAAGATTTCGTATTGGTTTTAAAATTGCGTTGTAGCCGGTGAAGATAGTTCTGGTAGCAACACGCCTGCTGCTTTTTTGTACGCTGTGTTTAGTTTGCGGTATTCTTCTTTTGTGTAGAGGGACTTGTGTTTGCTGTAGTATCGAAGAGCACGGTTTTTAGCCGTCTTCAATTGTCGCAGCTGGTTAGTGACCCAGGGAGCTCGAGGGTTGAAAGGTAAGCTACGTTTCGGAACATGACGATCGATTATGTAGTTCAGTTTGTTTGAAAAAGTTGCAACGGCAGCATTGGGGAGATCGAGCTCGTTCTCCCATTCGATGGAACCTAGGACTCGAGAGAGAGCTTCGTAATCGGCGTTTTTGAAGTCCTGGTAGAAGGAAGCGGATTTCCTCTAAGGGGGCTCCAAGGGGGGCCAATAAATGCGAGCGCCTCTCTCTCGCGGCCGCTAGGCCTTTCTTCGTCGGTATTCTCTTCATCGACATCACTACTCGCATACACACAAGTCACGATGGCTTAGCCTGTCTTGTCGTGTCGTGAGCCTCCGCAGTCAGTCAACGATATTCAGCGAGGCAAGTTGATTGTCTCCCGTTCAGCTGGTGTAGCGCGAATCTGATGTTCCACAGGGGCGTTAGTGTTAGTGACATCGAGTGAGACCACTAAAACTGGATGATGAGAAACAACTTTGACGAGAGGAGTGGGAGCTAAATCAATTGTCGGATTCCTGAAGCCTTCGTTTATGAAGCAGAGGTCTAGCATACGGCGGTTTTTGTTTTCGAAGCTGTTGATCTGGCAAAGAGTCGCGGTGCTCAAAGAGTCCAGGAAGATGTTGGAAGGAGCCGAGAAATAGGAGCGCATAGGATCTGGGAACAAAAAGGCACCGTGGGATGGGCACCATTTCAAATCAGGCATGTTGAAATCACCGATGACAAGAATATCATCTACGGGAGAGCAGATTGAGCTCACTTTCGAGAGGCAGCGCGAGAAAGACTCAGCTACAACCAGATCACTTGAGCGATCAGGAGGCACGTACACTACGCATAAGTACAGTTTCCAGTCACCGAGATCAATGCGGGCCCAAAGAAATTCCAAATCGTTCCAGGAACGGTCTTCGATCAGCTGAGCAAAACTCCGCCACCAGTTGTTTTTTTGCTGTTCAAGGGGCTTCGATCGCAACGGAATACAACATAGTCTGGGCCGATAACTTGACGTGGCAAGGAGGTAGTCAACCATACAGGAATTCACTCCACCGACGTTCTGATAGTAAACTTTGATAGGCTCAGATGTTTCGGGTGCAGAATAAGAACGAAGATTTCTAGAAATGCAAATTCCATCACGCGGAGAAGAACAGTCGATAACAGCGTACTTGCCTGGAAGCGCAGGCTGGAGAACCCCTTCACCACAGACGAACTCAGGGCCGGGACGACTGTTGTCGCTGGCAGGAAACAGCGCGACTGAGTCGAAGGGCTCAGGAGTCTCCGTAGCTCCTGATACGTTGCGTCCCGGTGGTGGAGGCCCAGTAGATATAGCGGAGTCAGGATGAGTTTACGGGTTAGATCTGTGATGAATCAGAATCTGGATACGCGAGGAAGATGTTCTCATCATAACGAGGTACTTGCCTGTGAGAGCGGTCTGGAGAACTCCCTAACGAGCATCACCCCACTTCACCGCGCTCTCCACGTTTACTTACTGTAAAAGTCAGAGGACCTAGTAATTTAAAGACCTTGGGCCAGGACGACTGATGACGCAGGCAGGAAACAGCGCGACTGAGTCGAAGGGCTCAGGGGTCACCGTAGTTCTTGATGCGTTGCGTCCCGGTGCTGAAGGCCCAGTTGATATAGCGGAGTATGGATCAATTTGCAGGTCTGAGGAACCAGCGGGCGGGAATGAGCGATCGTTCGCGTAACGTCTGTGTTCGGGTGAAATATTATCACAGAGAGATAATGTTGTTGAAAGGGATGAATACTTGCCTGGATGAGTAGGCTGGAGGACCTCATTGCCAAAATCGAACCCAGGGCTGGGACTGCTGATGACGCTGGCTGGAAACGGCGCGACTGAGTCGAGGGGCTTTGAGGCCTCTCAAGTGCGGAGTTCGTTGCATCCCAGTGGAGAAACCCAAGAAGCATTATACGGAATGTTGACAAAATGGCGAATTTTTTATCATATCCGATTTAAACCATTTAATCCGACTTCGAGTAACGATTTTTACGATCTTTTACTTGCGTTAATTGGAATTACGATTCGCAGTAACGGTTTACATGACTTGATTTATCATTTTAATGCGATTTTATGATTACTGCGTTAAACACGAGGTTATCACTAAGGTCACAAGATCGAGATAATACATTTCAGTCGAAAAAGAGCATTATAATTCTCCAACTTTTCCAACGCAAAAAAAATCAAACTCAGCTTAGCTTAGCTTAGCTTGATTGACTACTCACATCCACCATTAATCTTTGAACCCGAAATGCACCTTAAAAAGTCCTCTATTTTCAAAGTATCCTAGTATACTCTGTTATTGATTTTTAAACTTGGTTTAAATACATTCAATACATTTCGGATTCCCAGATCGCAGGAGTGGGTCAGTAGAACAAGTTCCACATCGCCAATGGTTGCTACTCCGTGATTGACCGAGGCCATCGATTTTGTTCAAAGGTCAAATGAACGGAACCTGGGATTGGCTACACATTCACAATGCACAAAACGGATGCTCTCTCTTTAAACATCAATAAAGGCGCCGGCCACGTCCTAGTAGTCAATAGACAGATCTTGAAAAAGAGAGAAAGGGATAAAAGAACAACTTTATGCCTAAGGACCGAGGTCACCTCTGCACCCTTGCAAACAGCCTTTTCTCCTGAAATATATTTATAATTTATTTACACATTTGAGCGAAATAAGAAACAACAATTTTGAAAGGTGATTATGACTAAAACACATTCGAAGTCAATCGTATAAACTTGATTTCCATCTTCATCTGTATCTGTTATAGTTGTTGCTCACATAACTCAAAGTTCGAAATGATATTCGAACTGATGTTTTTAATCATATTTATGTAGGAATTTGAAAACGTATGAAAAGTGTAAAAGATAAAATATTTTGGAGAGAAATTGACAAATAGATTGAGTTAAAAAAAGTTAACTGTATTATTGGAGAAATCAAGGCCGAATAGAGCGTTTTACCTTTTTTTTTTTTAAAGAAATGAAAAGAATATTACCTATGTTAATTTGTTCAGCAATTTTGATTGAATTATTCATTTAACGACTTCCAGCATTCAGAAACATCAAGATTTAACTTGAGCCCTGTTTATGATTTAATCATGATATAAATGAATATCGATCGCTTTAAAGTTTCGAACATTTGAATAGGCAAAAATTGATGAGAAGTTTTGAAATTCTAAACAAGTTATTGAATAAGTCAATCCATGTTAATTTTTGAATTGGTAAAATAACGATTAGTTTAAAAAATATTGAAAATCATTCTATCAAAATTACGAAATGTTTTTTGCGGCATTATTAATGTGGCACGAATATTTGTGAATATTTTTTCACATTGACAACATTTAGTATATAAGTTAAATTTACATGTTTTGATCAACTGATTATAAATAAAATATGAGAATACTTAGCTTTAACGTTTTCCGGATACCAATCATCAATAAATGACCCCGTAGGTTTCATCCCCGATTAGTATAAGCGGCCGACAGCATTCCAGGAAGACAGGACGAATGAACTTCTCCGGTTGCAGGGCTGATACCGGAAAACCTTTGGTTTTGACTTGAAATTGACTTCAGAAACACTTTAACTAAAGCTTAGTTCTTTTAGAAATGGGACAGTTACGAATGCCTGTATCTCAAAAACCATTCGTTTGAACGAAATACTTTCTATGAAGAAAAAGAAGGCAATGTTATGATCTTTCATGAAAAAATTTGAAAAAAAATATTTACCGTTTTTTGTTAAAGAAATTTCTACTTTATTCTTGGTATCTCTCATTGGCCGGCGCACACTTTGTTTAGTCATGGTATTGATCAGTTTCTCCAACTTACACTTCGTAAAATCTATATTTTAGGTGGCTTCACCTTCCTTCTTCAATTTCTGATACTTTTTGGTCCAATACTTCTCTGGAAACTGGAAACTGGAAGCATTTTAGTGGATACAGTTGTTTCGAAATGAACAAATTTGATTATTTTTGACCACATTTTTGAACGTTTTTTTTTCGGTACCGGTTTTACAGCTTAAGAGCTTTGGAACTATCAAAAAATGGTTGTTTGAGGTTGGATTTTAATGAGTCATCACTAGGCAACACTTTCAGCTTATCGGAGAAAATTGTTTTGGACATATCAGCGATCTACCCTTGGTTTTTCGTTTATTGAAAATTAAAAATGCTGGTATGAGACTTGCATTCCTTGATGATCCTTAACCGTTGTTGCCGATCATCTGCTTCACTCCATTGCTTGATTTGAACTTTGTGGACATTATTGACAGTGTTTGCATACTTATCCACCACAAAAACTCAGTAATTCTTTGAATAATCAACGGTTTTGTCAGCTATCAATTTGATAATGACGAATTTTAAAGGAAACTGTGCAAAATTATTTTTTTCTTTTTCTCTTGCATCGTACATATCTCAAAAACGCATAAATTTTAAATTTTGGAAAAAATTGGTCAAATAGTACTTTTTACAGGCAACAAAATGTTGTTAAAATTTTTAAAATCCAATAACTAGTTAACGAGCTATAAGCAAATGAAAGTGTCCCATTTCTAAAAGAACTAAGCTTTAGGTTTGAACTGGAGTTTGAACGGTCTCGAAAATTTTCTTCAAAAGTTAAACACGTCCGTTATCGACGGCCACAGCCTACCGAGTCAATTCTCCAACTTCTCCAACGCAAAAATATCAAATTTAAAAGACATACTCAATGCTGTGTTGAGGTATAATCATTCTTGTTCAATTACTCTATTAGAAGTTTCCTATCCGGTCAATCAAGCAGGTGAATATGATCAATCCAAACGGGTTCTTTTCGGCAAATATTGCTGATAACAAACTTGCAGATAACATTCGACATCTTCATCCAGATGTTTCTTATTCATGCCAGAGCCAATAATTCATCCGCTAACGATTAGTGCCCGAAAAACTTCGGCTACCAGCAATGAAAGAAAGTAGCTACGGTGCCCGATTGATGCGCTTATCATTTCCATTCCACTTTGCGGCGAAAGTTGAAATGAGTATGGCATTAAGGAAATCATTTTCTCCTCCCAAAGCGTAGGGGAAAGGTTTCCTAAATGGGCCTATCGGGTTAAATGACCCTACGGCTGTTTGATGAAATGGCTGACTAGACAGCTTATCTGACCAATGCATTTTAAGGGTGATACGCTTAGAACATAAGGCAAGAAAGAATTTTATGAATTTACAAACTCAAAAAAATTTAAAAAATCATACAAGGTTTTGATACATTTTGATGTAATATTTCGACTTTTAAAAATTATACGTAAAGAAGCTCAAAACAAAAACTAGGATGGTTTTTGTTTCTTACTCAAATGAACTTTAGAAATTAAGCACATTTCAGCTTTTGTGGAGGTTTAATAATGATTGTATAGTGGAATAATAGAGTGTTTTTGTATGCCCTCATCATGTTTGTAAAATGCCTCCATCCTAAAATAACAGGTTAAATAGAATTAATAAATGATTTTTATCATTGAACCTTCAAATCTAAGCTCTTAATAACATCTTAAGAGAGAATTGAAGATCTAAAAACAGATTTGATAAAGTTTTTCTCATGGATGAACTGCCTCCATAGTATGGCAACCCTAACTTTTGTTTTATTCCATAAAATTATAATATTCATAGATTTTTATAAAACTTCTGCTTTGTCGTACGGAAATTATTACTTTCTAGCAGTTTCAATGAAATTATTCGGAAATATTGCCCAAAAAACAGAAATTTTGTTCAAAACATAAATAGGCGCATTTAGCCCGCACGTTTTGAGGTTCGGCATTTTAGACAACACTTATAATAAAATCATTTTCTTTGAAATAGAAGAATATTTCTACAAAAAAATTACGCCAATGTATAGAAAACAGATGCCTGCACACGTGTATATAGTTTTTGTACACATATTCGATGTGATATTTGATTAAATCAGTGTTCTGCTTAATAGGCGCATATAGCCCGCTCCTCCCCTATGTGTCTGAATGTTCGCCCGTTTGTGTACAAAAGTGTCGAATCGTTTTACCGTCTTTGAATTGTATCCCATTAAGCAGATAATATCGGTTCATTTATCAATATTATTACTTTTGTCTCAAATGCCGAACACAAACACACATCCACATCCTAACACCTTGGCTGTTCTCATTTGGCTTAACTTTTCTGAGCACTGTGGCGAATGGCGCGTTTCCGTTTGCGTATCCAAGCTGGAGAAAAGTTCTCTTCACGTGTGTGTACTTAAACTTAGCTGTGGGTGGGAGTCGGAAAATACTACCTTCCTAAGCCATTTCGAGGTTCATCTTCGAGAAAAGTTGTGTCCTCGGTTTGGTATTATCTCGGAAGAAAATTAAACGAGAAAACGAATGGGTGCAGGGAAAAGGGACTCGTTACAGACGTGAGAGTGTAATTATTTGCCGTTATGTGCGCTCCCTTCGGAGGATAATTGCATTCGAAAGGCGCTTAACGCCACGACGTTTTTAGGTGGGGGAAGTTCTTAGTATTTGTTGCATATCGATAATACCTGACTTTTGCAAAGAACGAAAAAACGAGTTGCAGATATTTTTTGGAATGAATTTATAAAAATACACAATGGAATAAAATACATTCAAGCGTTGAATCACTTTTCAAAATGCTTGATTGTCGGATAAAAATTACATTAAAAACCAAGACGTTCAAAACTACTCAAGTATAGAAAAAATTGAAGTTCGTAGCAAATGTAAAGATAAAAATATGTTTCTTCATACATATGTTTTGTGCAATGCCATGCCATTATCTAAACGACGTATTTTACAGCTTCTAACAGTGTATAATTTAAAATAACGATACGTAATCCGGTTGATAAGTTAGAAGCATTTTCATGGAGCACAAAATATTGATGTTTTCAAAATAAAAGCATTTTTAATATTAATATTTTTATCTAGATTATAAAACTTAAATTCGAACTGAATCTGAATTATGCATTTTGAGCCTTAATTCAAAATATGAATCTTTATTCCAGCTAAGAATTCTTATGAATTTAAAACCAAAAAGCGAAAATTGATCAGAGCCCTCAATCAGAAATCTTTCGCTTGATTCTGAATTTATGGGTTTCAATATCATTTATTTTCGATATTTTACTCGTAATTGAACTTGTAAATTCAAACAAAAATTTTGAATGCTGAATTTTTATAGTTTTTTTTTATTCTCGTTAAACTTTCTCATGTTTCAATTATGCATATGAATTGAGGATAGAAATTTCAATTCCAAAACTTAAAACTGGTTTGAATTTTAATATTTGCTTTTCATATTCCTAAAATATTCCATCAAAAGCATGAAGAAAAACATTTCCAATTTTTTTTATCGAAACAAATCAGCCGATCTAGAATTATATTTTAGGCTTCCAAAAATTCATTCTTGTATATTTTGACAAAATTTGTTCAAACAAATTTTTTTTGACGCAAGATACATAATTGTAAGGACTAAATTTAAATTTTTGTTTAGTTTGGCAAGTAAAGTGAAACAAACTATGCAAAATCTGGCCAACTGGCAAGTTTTTTGGAGTCTGTTGTTTTTTTTTTGGAGTCTAACTTTTATAATTCAATACTCTGGACCAGTCTTCCGAAAATCAATCAAAACAAACACTCAGGATGCGTTTCCTGTTGGAAACATTCAGATTGTATAATGGGATAGCGCCTCTCGCAACTGCTTCGCCTTGCTGGTATGCAATCTCGATCAGCGCTCCTATCAGCTATGCAAACCGAGTCGCATCATTCAGAATCATCGGATGGTTTAGCAAACATCGCATATCGGAGATGAGTGAGATACAAACTGATCCATTCTGAATGTAGCTCACTCAGTATCTGCCTGAATTATATGAAATTCAAAATTATTTTTTGCAGGACGAGAAAAATCAAACAGTTGTGCGGGACACCATAAATTCTCAGTAGTTTTAACGTGACGGACGACAGTTTAATAAGAGAACTTGTAAAATTTGAAAAACATGGCGAAAGTGAACATCTTTCCCTCACAAGCACAACTTCAATTTGATTTTGATCATACTGATGTTAAAAAACGTTATAACAACAAATAAATTTATTAATTTGCTATATATCAAATCAAACAAAATACGCTAATGATCGGCTTCATGTATCACTCACTCACTGCCTGATCCATTCACTCCTGATCGAAGACCAACAAGATTCGCCATATGCATTGCGCATTGGTGAGATTCCAATTTGATGATGGTGCTGCACTGTTTTGACAGCAAACAGCGTGCGAGGTGATCTGTATTTTAGCGATGAATTGAACGATCGATGATCGGGTAGGTCCAGTAGCAATCAATAACGAAACCCGACCGTTGTACGTTCAGTTGCGAAGTGCAATCAGAAACATTCATCGAAAATGAGTGATATTCGGAACACTGCTCTGGACTAAACTACTGCCAACAAGTGAGAAATATTTTCAAAAACTGTTGTAAAATTTGGGACCTGTGATGAAATTTCGAGATTTTGGACTAAGTTTGAGTTGAATCGAGATTGTTACTCTTGACTAATTTTAGTTGTTCATCAAAATTTGATTATTTATTCAAAATTTTAAGCTTAGCAAAAAAACATTTCGCTTGACATTTTTGGGCCCTCTTGAGGGGGGTGTTTAGAAATAAGTGTTAATAAAAATTTTAGACAATTGGCATGCTTCCGGCGTTATTTAGTTCTATATTACTCTAGAACTTAGCCATTTCATTCTACATGACGTTCAATAGCTGAAACTTATTTTCAATTGTCAATTTTAATCGGCAATTTTATAAGCCGTTTGTATTGAAATTTTTAATCCTGACCCACAAAATCCCTATCTCGCCTTTAAAATTGGTGTATATTAAGAAGATGATCTTAACAAGTTCATCCATTACTTTATTACTAATCACTTGGGAAAAAATAAAAATCGTTTATTTCATTACTAATTTAATGCTGGCATGAAATATTAAGAAAACCATTTTCTATCTTAATTTTATTTTGTTTTTCTTGTTCTTCTAAATATTCAACTGCACATTCAAAAGGGTTTTGAAAAATTACACAAGGCTAAAAAATTTACATTTTTCTGAGGTGCAAAAAATTTTAGTGCTAATTTTAATGTCCTAAAACTTTAGAAAATATGTAAAAATTTTGCGCTTTTCTGAAAAACTGTAAAAAAAAATAAATAAGGTATTTATAAACTTTTATCAAGACTGCAATAAAATAATTCTTCAGCGAAAAAACTGGAGATATTATTTATTTGGTGATTTTTTCCAATTCTATAAAATAATAGAATTTTTAAGAATTTTTAGTAAGTATTAACTTAATTGAATTTAGATATTTTTCTATGCAAAAATAAAATCGTTTTATAGACTTCAACAAATTTATTCAATGAACGAAAACCTTTTTTAAAACTTTCTTTAGAATCTAATGTAAAAAATGCTATCTAAATATTATTTCTTAATTAAAAAAGTGTAGTAATTAAATTCAGAATCAGTTTTTCCTCTTATGTAGATTTGTTTGTTCATCAGTTTAATAAACTTTTCGTTTATTTTTTTAATTTTAAATCATCTTTTTAGAATCGATCATTATCTATGAAAAGTTGGAAAAACGATACTTAATAGTAACTTCAAGAGTTAATTTAAGTATGCAAAAACTAATTTTATTAATGTTTTGTGCTCTCAATATTAACAACACCACTTTGAATTCTTATTTAAAATTTTTATTAGTTTCATTTTTGATCATTCAAGAAATCACTCATTTCTGAACCTGAAGTTTGTCAGAGATGATGAACTGAATATGATGTATTTTAAATTAAGAAAAGTTTAATTGTGAACTTCAATCAAACATGAACTTTTAAAGTCATTTCTCTCGATGAATGTAAGAATTTTTATTTTTGTTTTTTTTTCCGCAATCGGCAATCTGTGGCAATCGGCAAATCGGCATAGACCCACGCGACGAAAAAGGTACTTGCGATTGGAAACATTGATCTCTGGCTGATATTTTTATTTTTATCAGATCAATTTAATCTTTGTGTTTTTAATAATTTCTCTTTATTTTAAATGGCTTTTTTCATTATCAAAAATACACATGCCAAATCTCGATTAAATGTTTTTTTTATTTTGATTCATTTCTGACCTGATCTGAAATTTATTTTAAAAACGTTGTTTTTACATCTGGTAAAATATTTTATGATTTTTATGTCCCAAGTTTTGAATTCTGGTTTTATTCTAAATTTTGATTTGCATTTGTTCTCTGGTATGTATGTATGTATGTATGTATGTAGTTAATCCACCATGGGTGCACGGATTCACCGCAGTTTCGCCAACGTATACTTTAAATTGCATTCTTTAGATTATAAGTTCGGTCAATCTTCAATGCAAATTACAACATACCCGACACCATGGCTTCGTGTGAACTGTCATGTAATGGATGTATTTCGTGTATGTGTATGTCTTATTTGTAGAACGAGCAAACAGTTTCGCAACCGTATAAAATTCATAACATTCTCAGTGTTATGAATCTACGACAGGTATTCCGCATGCGTGTAGATACCTGCCCAGCTGGCAACTGGTTGAACGTTCTTATATAATATAATCAATAAATGAAATAGTTATACAACAGCTTACCTAAGCTAAGCTTACCTTTATCTTTAACCGACCTTATTCAGTATCATAATCAAATTTATTGCCATCTGATCTATTGGTCGATATTAGATTTCAAACCTTAAAAATCATGCCGATAACGGAATTTTACACCAATACACCAGGCTACCTGGATTCTAGATACGTTTGATCATCATGTGCGATCAACTTCTTGAATGTGTACAGCTTTCATTAAGAATCACTCTATCTTTAAACATTTCTGTACCGCCGCACGTTTCACTACCGACTGCATTAAACGACACAACAAAGTATGCGTCGCTTTGACGACCACGCAATTTTTCCACCCTCTTTTCAACTCTTCCTTTCCAAATTTCTGGTATGATTTTCTTCTGTTTCTGGAACACTCGTCCCCGCCGATAGGCCATTCAGATCGGCTAACTTTATCGAAACATAGTTTGCCATGCTCCGAAGCGCCACGCAAATCTTCTCGCTTTCCTTTTCCCGTGCCCATTTTATTTCCCTCCTACTACAAACTTCTTCAGAAATTGATTTTTCGAAACTTGTGGTCAGTCATTGAAAAATCTCGCATAACTTTCTTTTCATCCTCTCTATTCATTACCACACTTGAGCCTTTTTCAAAACAATTTATCAACGAAGAGCTCAGAACCACCCCCCACCGCTGGGGATAGACAAGGCTATGAGGTTTATTTTTTTTTCGAGACAAATTCCCCGGCTTAGCTCTTCCGCCCCCTTTGAAGCAACCCAAACGCCGAACACCTTAAAACTTAAACCATCTTAAACATGCATCGAATAACCATTACTCGAATCATACTTTAGGCCTACCAAACACATTTTTAGTTGAAGAAAAATAAAACCCATTAATTGGCTTAGACTCTTCCAGGAAGCTTTTGAATTGCCGAATTCACTTCCAATTTTCAAAATTTGCTACAAGTGCCAAAATGTCTACCAATTTCCCAACATGAATTTGCTCTAAGTCAATATAAATAATGGAGTCAAAAATATGCTGAACTTCCTTTCATCAGCATTACGAACAAAACTTAAGCACTCGCAGTTGCCCCTCATTGGCAATTTTTTTTCACAGAATGATCCCAATTGTCCCCGCTCCAATGGTGGTCACTACATCTATATCGTGGTCCCAATCCGGTTGTTAGACTTTTTTTTAATAATTACCTATTCTAACTTAAATAAGAACTCATTCTTGATTTGCATTTGTTCTCTGGTCTTTCGAAAATATTAAAATTAAACGTCTTGTTCAAAAACACTGATTTGAAACTTTGATTCTTATTCATTTTAAATAGTATCAGTAAAATTTATTATTTTTTCGAGTTTGTGTAATGGTCATGAGTAAGAAAATGGTTTTAGAAACCAATTTTGTTATTTACTATACATTTTTGGCATTGTTGTTCCTTCTAGAAAAAATTGATTTTTTTAAAATACCCTTCCCCCCTCCGTTTATCCGGGACGGGTCTTTCGCACAGGTATGCTCTTTGAAATCGATTTCAATAAATATCATCTAGAATCAGTAAAATTACAAACTTACTTATTGAGTTTAAATGTTTCATATTGGAGTTTGAAACGGACCGTAGACGATGTTCGGAGCCTTCGTAAGCCACACGAACGACCTAGTCTTATAGTCCCAAATCTTCATCAAACTTTTTTGAATGTGTCCAACCTCGTATGCCTAACGTTGTCCTATTTTCTTAACATGTATCCTCAGATATCGAAGTCTAGATGGTTTTAATCTGACCGATTCGGTCCATTCAGATGAACTGATGAAACTAGATAAAATATGTTTGACCATTTCTGAACGATCAGTGCCTTATGCGCTGGTGCTGAATGCTATTGAAAGCAAAAATTGTAACTAGGGGAGTAGTCATTTTCTCCTATATTCCAATAGATAGGAGTCTGAAAACTATATACACATGAGCGGACATCTGTATTATATACGTTAGAGCAATTTTTCTATTAAAATCTCTTTGTGTTTTTGTGAAAATAATTTTATATTAAAAGAAGTCAAAAAACCGATTTCCGAAACTGGCGGGCTAAATGCGCATATTTATGTTTTCGCTATATTTCATTAACACTTGCATTATTTTGATATTATTCAATTGAAAATGGTAGAAACGGATTCAATACTGATGTTATGAAATCGCTTGGTACTTCTTTGTACCTGAAAATAATCACATTTTTGTATGTGATGGAAAGAATTTAAGAAACATGAGCTATCAAAGAACGAAAGAACATAAGCCGTAAATATCATGAATTTTTCGAAAAAGATACAACGGCTCACCGGCAGGACTTGAACCTGCAATCTCCACTTCAGTACAACGGCGCGTTAGGCAATTTCACCACGGTGAACATGATGAAATCGGCGAACACGAGCAATCAAGCCCTGCCGATCAACTGCTGGACCTTATATAGAAACAGCATGTATATCCCACATGTGATCCTTCCCACTTTGATCTCTCTTGTTTCTCTAACCCCACCCATCGACTCGGGATTTTAGCCGAGCGAGCAGATGGTCGATTGCTTCGGGTTTGCCTCAACTTACAGTCAGATGAAGAAGCAATCAGTGCTGCTCAAGTCAAGACTGCAGGTTCAAGTCCTGCCGGTGAGCCGTTGTATCTTTTTCGAAAAATTCATGATATTTACGGCTTATGTTCTTTCGTTCTCTGATAGCTCATGTTTCTTTAATTCTTTCCATCACCTACGAAAATGTAGAAACGGATGTTAAGCATACGTCAAGGTTTAAATTTTTTCGACTTCATATAACAATTTAATTTTTTCATGCCATGAGTTAACTCGGGCTTGTGATATAGCTCAGTTGGCAAGTCTGTTGTCTCCTGAGCCGATGTCCGTGAGTTCGAGCCCAAGAGTAAACATCGAACACAGTTGTACCGGATAAGTTTTTCAATAACGATCCGCCAACTGTAACGTTGATAAAGTCGCGAATGCCATAAAGATGGTAAAACGACTATAATCGAAACAAAAAAAAATGCCATGTGTTAAAAGCGTATATCGTCAATCAGCTATATGCTCATATTACCCAATATGCGCATTTAGGAAAATTTCCCTCTACTTGGCTAAATAAAAGCATATTGGCGCAAAGATGAAAATGGCCTTTGAAAATGTGTTGAAAAATGTATTCCTTGTTTAACAACATTTCGACCGAAAAAAAAAGTTTTGACCTTTGTGCGTCTTCAGCAGAAACCACAATCTATGTACATATGAGCATTCATCCAATACCAAGGTTGAAAATTTAAAATAAAGAACTTACATATTTTGTAATTTAACTCCTAAAGGATAGTTTTTTTTGGATTGTTTGTTTTTAAGAAAGAAAATTTCATTTTCCGAAATCAAATTGGATCTTAAAACTTGGGCCATTGGTAAGGTCAGGAGAACAATTTTTATTTGTTAGGGGACTGTTATGCGAGTCCTTTAACAATTTTACTCGCATGAAAGTCCCATACAGAATATGTTTTGCTCACCAACCTACTTTTAAGACTTTAATTTCATCATTTTTAATCTTTTTAATGCAGTATCAAAAATAAAAACATACTCTTGGAAAAATTTCGTTGTAAGTGGAATATTATCATGATTTTTAGTTGTATTTTATTGTTTTCCGAAGGAAGAAATTTCTTCCTTCTTTTATGCCTGCTTTTTAAAACAAGTGTGCATAATTCGAAATCAAGTGAGTTAAATTTTTTTAAATGACTTAAAGCGATAAATCGAAGATTATTTTACCAAAAGAAATTTTGCAAACTAACTCCATCAGTTGTATTTTACATATGCGGCTGTTATGCGGATTTATTTTATATGGGACAGTCATTTCTAGAATAAAATCTCTCTTTTTATTGTTTAATTTTGAAGTCCTATGTTCAAAATGACGAACTGTCAGGTACGATGAAAAATGACAAAAATTCATACGGGACTGTTATGCGAATAGGGGTATTATTGTCCAGATTTATTTTCATTTTTATTCAAAAAATTGAGCCAGGTTCGAAACATTACTTTTCTACAGGATTTGGTTCTAAAAATATTCTTTCTATTCAATCGGTCATCATTGAACTCATTTAAAAGGATTTGTTATCGAATTTTGAAAGCAATTACATAAAGTTGATCCATAATTATGTAATACCGCGTTTGTACAAATATGCTCTTTCCTAGTTTATTTTTTTATTAGGTACGCTTTATTGTCGTGTTTAAAGTTATCATTTTTTAGAACCTAACAAGTGGAAAGAGGCAAGTTAGAAAATTTCTTTAATTTTTCGAAACTCTAAATTCAACCTTTCGTTTCGTTCTGTAACAAGTAAGTTAATAAGAATTTTTGTATGAAAAAGCAAAAACCATTCAATTTAAATAATCAAAGATTTAAAGCAGCAAGCCTAGACTCATGTGCATATATAAAAGAATCACTAATAATACCCAGGAAATTATGGAAAAAGTTATAGATTGTCGCACTTGTCAGAAGTGCCTCCTGATCGTATTCTTTCATTACTCTACTACAATTTTTTTTAGGATGCAGAGGTGACATTGCTCCTAAAATATTTATCTTCTCTTTCTCTTCCTTTCATCATATTAACAACTACGACTTGGCCGGCGCCGTTATTGATGATCAAAGAGAGATCATCAGTTTTGGACATTGTGAATGTTACTGCCAATCACAGGACACGTTCTTTTGTCCTTCGATAAAAATTGATGGGCTCGGTCAATTACGGAATAGCAACCATTGCACACTGGTACAGAACATCAATCTAGCAGAACTAAATTAACACGTTCGTCGCCACGCTCATTTTGGTAGTTTTGCTAGCCGGGCCCAAAGAAATGTTCAGAGAAAGAAAGCAAAGAGGGAGAACTCCCATATTTGAAACGTGTGGCGAAGCTGAGCGGTAAACTCAAGTAAGAGAGCGTCACACGCTTTTTGATGTGACGGGGCCCCCCAGGAAATACACTCGTCACCCGAATATGAGTGCCGTAGCGACGAACGTGTTAATAGCGCCCAGGGATGAAAAGATAGACTTTTGATGTCTTCGACAACATTGCATAATGTTACAAGGCGCATACTTTGAAATAAAATAAAGGGGTCCACCAATAGCAAGATAAAAATGCTAACTTTTTTGTAAAGCATTTTAGAGCTTTGGTTTTTTCTACAAAGTTGTTTATTTTAACAAAATACATGACTTTGCTGAACAAGTCAAAGTTCTACAATTTCACAATGAAATAAAAAAAAACCTTGAAAAAACAATTTTTTAAATCTGAAACGTTGTATGTAAGACAAAACAATATTCAGTCTTCGAAACAACGTTGAAAAATGTTAAGTTCTACAATCGTTTAGCACATTATGATGTGTTTTGAATTTGCTGAAGCACTGTAGAAAGCATTCAGTGTAATATATTTACGATTTTCAAAGAAAAGTTTATCGAATTGCGCAAATTTTCGCACCATCAGCCAATGTAAATTTTATTTTTGTTGTTAAGAGGAATCATTACCATATAAAACTAGCGTGGAAATCGGTGGAACTTGAAGCAGCACAGCGTTAACAAATAGAGTAAGGTGGGGTAAAAGTACGAGTCGGGCAAAAGTACGTTCTGGGATTATCACAAACCAAGAACAGTAAAATTCAAAACTCTGGCGTGGATGGATAGTGATTTGGACTGCCAACAACCAGCCATAATTTGTTTTCGTTGAAATTGGAAATACACCGAAAAATGAGGTAAAGTAGCTTTTTTGCTTGAATGATGTAATATTTCAAATAACGGCAAACATGTTTGTGCAATTAAAAGTCTGGCTTTCAATGAAAGTTTTAATGTGTCTTTTTAGTTGTTTTTAATCACTATCAAATGCCGAAGAAAGAATTTAATTACTATGTTTCTGTTCTGCACAATAAACTGTGAATCATAAGAAACCTTGAAGGGGCAAAAGTACGAACTGCAAATGGGGCAAAAGTACGAAGTGTCTACTGAAGTAAATCTGAACGGAAAATTTTAACTTCTTTTTTAAATGTTCTGGAAACATCAGCGCATCTTTTTGTTTCTACAGGACTTGCTCGCGCTAAAAATTGCTCAAATACGATGAGAACTGGATTTCGAAAACCTGCTGAATATGGACAGTTAGTGGAGAACTCCAAATTTGCGCAGGTTATTTGCCCACGTATAGGATTTGTATCAGAAGCGAACAAGGAAGCTGCTGCTGTAAGCAGAGATTAATACAAAATAATTTTCCTGTTGACTTTATGCAGAATTGTGGAATTTTGAATGGTCGTACTTTTACCCCACATCATTCGAACTTTTGCCCCAGAGGTGGGGTAAGAGTACGTTTCGATAACAGTTAGGCATTTTCACTACTGCTTTCAAATGCGTCGATCGATTATCTTCGTAATTTCTTAGAAGAGAGATAAAAGTCTAAAGAATCAAATGCTGTTCTTGGTTTTTTGGAAAACAACCGGCAAAATTTTCTAAAAATAGGATAACACTAAGGTCGTACTTTTACCCCACCATACTCTATCACTTTTTATAGACACCAGTGCAGTGTGCATTGGCGATGTTGAACTAGTTCTTCTGAGCCTCGCCAGCAATCACGGACCCAGCAAACATTTAAGAAGATATATCGCAGGAACAACAGAAACAATTAGACCAGATGAAAAGCTTGTATTAAACTTACCAAAATAGCATATAGCTACAAATGTAGAGGCTATATAACTACAATGACAAGCCCCACAAAATGTAAAATAAACGATTTTATATACTTTGAGTAAAAAAAAATCTCCTCGACCAAGCTTTGAACTCTAGTCCTCAGAGTTCGCAGTCTGGAATCTTACCACTCATTAGTTGATATATTATTTATTTACTAACCGGTCGAAGGAAGGTCAAATGTTTTCAAAATTCAAAACTCAAAATCAAGATTTCCAAAGTTTTGAATCATTGCTCTTTCCGGCAAGTCATCAATAAATTAGTTAAAATGATGTTCCTTATTTTGAGCTAGACATTTGCTAAAAAATGAATACCAAGCAATCAAGTTTACAAATCTAACTTTTTTTCAGAAAACACAGAAAACGAATGCAATTCAAAATTTTGAATGAAACCAGAATTTAAAGCTTCGGACATAAAAACAATACAATTAAAATTCATCTATTTAAACCCAGATTAAAAAGGAAACTAAATCTGAATTCTAAAATACATTTCAAACCATTGATAAAAATAATCATGATTTGAAATTGTTCAGCAAAACTATAATCATTGTTGTTTATTAATCGTCAAAATTAACATTCTTGTTTTTCATTTTCAATTGAAGGGTTGATTGAAAAATTCCGCTGTAATATTTTAAGTTGGAAAGAATATTGAATTACTATTTGAATTGTGGAATTTTGATTTAAAAAAAATCCTTTTTGAACTTGATAGAATTTATTCGAAACACATATGTACCTACTTGATGATTAAATCAATTTTTATAAAATGAAGATTATCAATTTTACTTCAAGAGTATCAGTGATCAAAATTAGAGATAAAATCATTTTTTATTTCGTCCAGTTATCAATCTTAAAGACTGAAATAGTTCATATCTGAAGTTCACAATAATTACTTCATGTATTGATAAAACAACATGTTCAGTTCATCATTGAAAACTTCTATTGCCAAAGTACAGGATGAGAAATGGGTGATTTCTAAAATGATCAATAAAAATGATACAAAAATAAAAATAATAAATTGTTTTAATATTGAAAGCTTAAAGCAAACACTTATTTAATAAACGTTATGCATTAAAATTTACCTTTAAAGTTGCTACTTCAAATAATTTTGATTCTTTTCATGAATTAAAAAATCATCAACGATTAAAAAAGATTTTTCAAAGGAATAAAAATAAGTAAAACCTTTATAAATTTTCAAGCACTAGTTTTATAGTTCAAAATTTTAAGCTCTGAATATGTTGAAGCAGTTTTTAGAAATACTGGGTCCTAAAAAGCACAGAAAGTAGAAACTATTTTTTTTAAATAAAGATTGTTAGGATTGATGATATTGAGTCTATAAATTTAAAAATGAATAAGTTTTAAGTGAAATCAATTATTGATAACTGATGCTCTAACAAATCTCCGCGAAATTGAAAAAAAAACTGATTCCTTATTTGATTAATATATTTAAATTTATTTAGGAATAAAAATGATGATGATGATGATAATGCATGATTTAAACAAGTTAAATTCTACAGTTTTTATAAACTTGGAAAAAATCATTACAAGCATGTCTGACTCTAGTTAAGGAATTTAAAATAGAAAAGAAATATTACCAATTTGATGAAACCTGGATTTGTTTTTCATTTTAAATATCTTAAACTAAATTTGATTTAAATGGAGTAAAGTGAACAAGTAGAAGACTGCTATAACTTTTTTCGCTGAAACCAAATTAGTTGAGATCTAGGGGAAAGTGGATAATTGATTTTGACTTTTTTTAAAATTTTGTTTGTTATGTAAGGTTTTGTCGAAAAAGTCATAAAAAAATTCTTTATTAATGTTCACCTATTTTCAAGAGGTTTTAAATCGCTTGCTTGCACAACAATGCTCTTAGACAAAAACTTAATTGCATATTTGATTTTAGGGCACCTAAATTATTCAAAATCGTCTCTTAAGTTCATTGCACCAAGAAAAATGGGAAATTTGAGACCTTGAGTAATTTGTCAAAAACTGTTTTGGATATGGAGTTTTGAATTCAGAAGAATGAGAAACACAAAATACAATTGAGGCTGAAATTGGTTTCTTGAGGAATTTTTCATATCATCATAGAATTTTGAATGACATTTACCCTTTTTTTTCACAATCAAAGTGGTTAGTTATAAAGTCATCGATACTAGGATTTTGTATTGATTTAGCTAAATCTATTGACTATCACAAGTGTTCTACACCTTTCAAATGGCTACCAACTTGTGATGTGTAAAATTAGTGTTCTATATGAATGAATTTCGAAGTTCAAATGGTTAGTTTCAAATTTTGAACTTGTTTAGTTACATTTCTTAGTACAAACCCATTTTAAACACGAGTTAAGGATTTTGTGTGTTAAGATTTGAGTTTCAATACAAAAGGTTTTAACTGAATTGCAAATCGAAATCTACAATTGATTGGTTTCAATTCGTGAACGTCATATAGAGCTGTAAGAATTATTTTAGGCCTAGAGAGTGATTTAAGACGAAATTCCGCCAGAAGCAAGCCGAATTTTTGACAAGTGTGTCAACACTTATTTTTAAACACCTTTTGGGATCAAGTGATTTCCCGGTAAATTCATTTCTTGTACTGAAAATTTCACTTGGAAAAAATCTCCATGGGGAGGGGGGTTAAACCTTGTAACCATGGGAAAGTTCCTATCCAAGGCTGTCAAGATTTATCGCGTAAATTTAAATGTCAAGGAAGTGCTAATGATTAAGTGTAGAGTGGAGCGGACCTGCCTTTGAACCCCGAAAGAAAACCTCGGACGCAGCCAACCAACATAAACGTCTGGCGATGTTGGTACGCGTCAACAGATGGCAGCACACGACAGGATTCTGAGCCCAGGGCTGGATAAAGCGGCAGAAAATGGATGCTGAGCTGCTGAGGGGAAACCGGAAGAAGGGATAGAGGGGCATGAGAGGTCAATAGGCGGGTACGGGAGCCATGGACCTGTAACAATAGGGTCATTCTTCGTCGCAACTCGGAGCGAATGCTACGGCAAGAAAAGCGCCAAAGTTTCGTTCGTTCTAAAGGCCAAGCTTTTATTTTTAAAAAAACCGTGGAAGTTACGGTAACCTTAGTGAGTTAGCGAGAAATAAACAATTGTGTGTGTGTAGAGGACTCCCAGGTAACCCAAGGCCCTGAATGCCAGCGAAGTACCCGACCTAACGCCATGCCGCCATTTTGTTCCCTCTATCCTAGGACCCCGTATTTTACCCTTTGAGAGTCCGGTAAGAGTACCCGAAGCAGTATTCCTGAGGGTCATCCTGCCCTCCACCCGCGACGAGTCAGGAACCGTGATCGCCCTCCAAGGGCGCTGCCAACTACCGTCATCACCAGTGGAAGTGTGCGGGCCGACTACCGTCCAACGAGACCGCCCGACACAGCAGGCGGAACCCGGTACTTCGGAGTCGTGAGACAACGATAGCGCGCTGCGAGCTACGAAGGCGTTCGAACCCATAAAACCCACAAAGTAGGCTCAACACGCAGCACGGCGAGGTTGTGTCTCCGGAATATCGCAAGGCGGAGGTGCGCGAAGGGCGAAAGGATCCGGAAGCAGACGATTGAGGTAGGAGGTATTTACTGCTATCTGGGGAGAAATATAGATCCGTCGACAAGTGCCAATAACACCAAGTAAGGGGGAATAAAGTGGGCGAGCAAAGCTTGAAGTTTAGTTATTTAGTGTTTCCTTTAGTTCTTTTATTCGAAAAGCCGACCCTGAGGCAAGAATTGGGGGAGTCTTAGCAGTGCTGGGTAGTGACTGCAACCGCTGGTTACACTTTGGCGTCCATCTAAAGTAGTTTCGATCTTTGGATGTGCGAGGGAACGCTTGGAACTTCCACTTACTGATTCCGTTGCAGAATTCTCTGGGAAAACACCCGAGGCAATTCTACTGGGTTTTGATTTGTGTTCAAAAAACGCTAACTTAAACTTGTCGACGATCTTACTGTCCAAAGAGGGGTCTTGGTTAGTCCAAGAGGAAAAAGCTTAACCTCCCAACTACGAGATTCAACATTAAATTTTGAAATTTTCCTAGTATTTGAAAATTTGAATAAAAAAAAAACCGGAATTCATTATAATACTAAATAGAGTTTCGAGAAGGGAGCAATCAAAAGACCAAGAATCATAATAGCTTTATTAATCACTGTGATACTTAAAATTAAGAAATATGTTTTTAACTGTCCCAATCATTTAGGCTTATTTTCAATCTTTGTGGTTTTAAACTGTTTTGTAGTTTTTGTATCATTTAGTGTTAATTAAGCATTGTGAGTGTAAAATTTTAATATCAATTGATCTAAATTAAACTATACTATCCAACTATCTTTTTCATCCACTGAGTGTATAGAGTGTCATTTCCTGTTATATTTAACATTGCTTCGACCGTACTATAAGTGTTTGTCCGTCGTGCAATATGGAGATGTCGCAGTTAACGTTGCAATATTACGGGATGAATGTTTCCCACCTAACGGTTGATGAGTTCGAGTATGAACTACGCATCCGAAACATCTCCGTATCGCACCCACGTAAGCAGCAGGAAAGGGCTTTGCGCATGCTTCTGAAAGAAGAAAAAGAAAACAACATTTCTCATCAGTTTTCGGGCAGCTCAATTGAAGAAGAACTCGGCATCTGCGAAGAAAAACTTAAGAGTATCCGGCTCCATCTGGAAGGCAGGAGGTTAAAGAGAGCACCAGAGCAAATTTACAAAACCCGTCTAATTCATTTTTTCTTTCGGTTAGAGCGGCTAAGAAACAGAGTAACAAACGAAGCAGACCTGAACAACATAGCTGAAGCCGCAGCAGGGATTGTAAAGTTGCTTAGTGTTTATTTTTCCTTATCCTCCCACCTTCCAGAAGTTAGAAGAGCGGAGATGAATATCGTGAACGCTAGCCTGAACAATCTTCTTCAACCAAATGAGCCTACTGATGAGGAACATTACAATTTTCCAGATGTAGAGTTAATCCCAGAAAATGAGCCAATGGAAAGAACTTTTACGCAAGCTCGTCAAGAAACAAACGAGGCAAATGATTACGCCTTAGAAGAAGGTGCTGTAGGTGGCTTTGGCCCTGTAGGAGTTTCATTAGCAGCACATCAAGAGCTTGTCAAACAAAATCAGCAAATGGTGTTAATATTAAATAAAGTTCTAGAGCGTTTGCAAGTTCTTGAAGTGGCGCAAAATGAAACTCGCTACAGAACAGCCAATAGTACGGGGATAGAAAAACCCAAAAACTCAAATGGCACCGAAAAAGCTACCGAAAATATACGAACTAAGCCAGCCGATTTTTTAGACTGGATAAAGGAAAAAAATGATTCGGTGAGTAGCGTGAGAAGCCACGAAGAGAATAAACAAAAAGAATCCCAATTGGGTATGAATAATGAAAATTTAAATACAAATATTAAGGGCAAACGTTGGCCCATTCATAAATGGAAAATCAGCTACGATGGCATGGACAATGGTCGTAGGCTGAATGAATTCCTTAAAGATGTGGAGTTCAATGCCCGTTCCGAAGGGTTTTCATCGGTAGATTTGTTTCAAAATGCCCACCACCTTTTGGTCCACAAAGCTAGATCTTGGTTGATGGAAGTCAATTCAAATGAGGAGCTAGGATCGTGGGAAAATTTAGTCAGGGAGTTAAAAGCTGAATTTTTGCCCTATGATGTCGACTTTGTTCATGAACGACAAGTATCAGCGAGAAAACAAGGCCCAAGAGAGAAGTTCCAGGACTTTTACTTGGACATGGCCAGGATCTTCAGGAGCATGTCTCACTCTTGGGATGAAAAAAGAAAATTTGAGGTATTATTTAGAAATACTCGCGAAGACTGTCGCATAGCCATGCTGGCCGCAAACGTGGACAGCATAGCCAAGATGAGGGAGTTCGGAAAAAAATTCGACTCTATAAATTGGCAGTTTTATAAGCGTAGAGAAAGTCGCTCTAATATCGAACAGGTCGAAGAAATAGGAAATTCTAGGCTTCCATATCCGGTTGATAGAGTGCCGCCTAATCAAAGCCAAAATCGAGCTCATAATAGAAACTACATTTCCGGTCAAGACCGGCAAAGACAGAAAGGAAACTGGAAAGAGAAAGGAAATTGGAAAGAAGGAGGAAACTTTAAAGAGAAAGGAAATTGGAAAGGAAGTAGAAATGAAAAAGAAGAGGAAATTCCAATAACAATCCACCCAAAACAAAAACAATTGGACAGATCAGAAAAATATCAACAAAGTGGGCCGAGTGCTAGTTCAACCAACGCCACGAACGCACTGAAGCGTATTGTAAATTCGTACATTCCAGTTAAGAGGAGTACGTGTTTTAACTGCCATGAAACAGGGCATCATCATAACGAGTGTGAACAAGAAAAGAAAATTTTCTGCATGAAATGTGGCTTCCCTGGATTCGTGATTTCGGAATGCCCATATTGCGCAATAAAAAACGGTCCCGGGACTTCTCAGTGAGGCGAGGCAATCGGAGAAGCTCCCCAAGACCTCACGTAGTAGCTAGCACATCAGAAATACTCAGTAATTTAGGCTATTCGAAGGTGACTGAAGAAATTGCTGAGAGTGAAGAGATAGCCTCAGTGCTCATTACTCTTAGCGATGACTCCAGGCCGTTCGCGAAGGTCGAGATTCTGGGTGTTTCTGTTGTTGGCCTACTCGACAGCGGAGCAGCAAAAACAATTTTAGGCGTAGGAAGCACAAAGCTCATAAACAGTTTGAAATTAAAAATCAAGCCCTCCAATTTAACTTTAAAAACAGCTACGGGTCAAAACTTAAACGTTTTAAGGTATTGCGACGTTCCGCTTACCTTTAATAACACCACCAAAATCCTCCCGGTCATTATAGCGCCTGACTTAAACCGGGAATGCATCCTTGGCTATGACTTCTGGCAACGTTTCGGAATCCGTCCAACAGTTGACGAGACAATAGAAGTAGTAGACATCCTAAAAAAGTCAAATGAGAATTATAAAGATGAATTGAACGAGGATCAAAAGCGGAGATTAGAGGCAGTGAAACGGCTTTTTCTTGCAGCTGTACCAGGTCGATTAGGACAAACAGATCTCTTAGAGCACAGAATTGAGATTAAAGAGGAGTTCCTTTCGGCTAACCCGGTTAGAAAAAATCCGTATCCGTGGAGTCCAGAAATTCAAAAGAAGATTCACTCAGCGGTCAGAAAGATGTTGGAAGAGGGGGTAATAGAACCATCCAATTCGGAGTGGGCACTTCCAGTAGTACCGGTCAGTAAGAGGAACAGCGAGGAGATACGGTTATGTTTAGATGCGCGAAAGCTTAACGAACGCACAAAAAGGGATGCATATCCGCTTCCGCATCAGAATAGAATTCTTAGCCATTTAGGGCCTTTCACCTACCTATCCACAGTTGACCTCACACAAGCTTTCCTGCAGGTTCCTCTTGAGAAAGAATCCAGAAAGCTAACAGCATTCTCTATTCCTGGCCTTGGGTTGTTCCAGTTCTGTAGGTTACCCTTCGGATTGGTCAACTCAACGGCAACTTTATCCAAAGTTCTAGATCGTGTTCTAGGTTACGGTGCTCTAGAGCCTTCCATTTTTGTCTATATAGATGACATCGTAGTGGCAAGTGATACATTCGATGAGCACCTAGAGAAACTAACAGATTTGGCGTTGAGATTGAAGAAAGCAAATCTTCAAATCAATGTCGAAAAGTCGAACTTCTGTTGCTCTGAACTTCCTTATTTAGGCTATGTTCTATCCAGAGAAGGGTTACGACCTAACCCGGATCGAGTCCAAGCGATCCTGGGGTATGAGGTCCCTAGGTCAGTGAGAGCACTTCGTCGATTCCTCGGTATGATTAATTACTACCGCAGGTTTATCGACAAGTTCAGCGAACTCACTGGACCACTCACTGATCTACTGAAAAATAAACCGAAGAAGGTCCAGTGGAACAGAGCAGCAGAAGATTCGTTCATCGCCATAAAGGAACGATTAATATCGGCCCCGGTCATGGCTAATCCAGACTTTGCGTTGCCTTTCACGGTACAAACTGATGCTAGTGACAACGCAATTGCGGGGGTGTTAACACAGGTACAGAATGGTGAGGAGCGTGTGATTGCTTACCATTCTGAGAAGCTGAAGGGGGCAGAACTTCATTACCACGCAGCGGAGAAGGAGGGCTTAGCCGCTCTTCGCTGTATAGAAAAGTTCCGAGGGTACATCGAGGGAACTCGTTTTACCCTTGTAACGGATTCGTCGGCCTTAACCTTCATAATGAAGGCAAAATGGAAGTCGTCCTCGAGACTCAGCAGATGGAGTATCACCCTCCAACAATACGATATGGAGATAAAGCACAGAAAAGGAAAAGAAAATATCGTAGCAGATGCATTATCACGGTCTATTGAAACGATCGATACGGGCGACAAGTGGTTCACAAATCTATTCAAATCTGTAGAATCAGACCCAGAACGGTATATGGATTTCAAAATTGACAGTGGCAAGCTGTACAAATTTGTATCCACCCGCTCTGATGTTCTGGACTACAGATTTGAATGGAAACAGTGTGTCCCCGAATCAGCGCGTACACGAATCGTGCAAGAGCAACACGACGGAAATCTCCATATCGGCTTTGAAAAATGCATCAATCAAATAAAAAAACGTTACTACTGGCCACGAATGTCGGCCGATGTGAAGAAATACATCGCAAATTGCGAATCGTGTAAAATAAACAAACATTCGACAGTGTCGACAGCTCCAATGATAGGGAGGCAGCGAGTCGCAACCAGGCCCTTCCAAATTGTCTGCATGGACTACATCCAGTCGCTGCCCCGATCCAAGCAAGGCAATGCCCATCTTCTAGTAGTGATGGATCTGTTCTCCAAATATTGCCTGCTGGTACCAGTGAAAAAAATCACTAGCAGTAGCCTATGCAACATTTTGGAGGAGCAATGGTTTCGACGACTTGCTGTCCCCCAAATTGTGATATCAGATAACGCTTCAACCTTCTTATCGAAAGAATTCCAAGGATTGTTAAAAAAATATGAAATTGAGCACTGGGCCAATGCACGGCACCGCAGTCAGGCGAATCCTGCGGAACGCCTAAATAGAACGATCAATTCCATGATTCGTTCATACGTACGCACGGACCAGCGCCTCTGGGATTCAAAAATTTCCGAAGTGGAATGCATCCTAAATAATACCGTACATTATTCCACGAAATTTTCGCCCTACAGAATCATTTTTGGGCATGAAATGATTACACGAGGGAGTGACCATCGATTGGAAGAAAACAGCAAAAATGAGCTCAATGAACACGAAAGAATAAAAAACTTCCAAAACATTAATAAAAAAATATTTGAGCATGTCAAAGACAACCTCAGAAAAAGCCATGAATCTACCGAAAAGCAATATAATTTGCGTCATAAACGGTACTCACCAACCTTCGATGTAGGACAGCGGGTCTACAAAAAAGCCTTCAGGCAATCAGCAGCAGGATCAGCCTTCAATGCGAAGTTGGGGCCCCAATTTGTCCCGGTCATCATAACGGCCAAAAAAGGCACCAGCTCGTATCGGGTCTCCGATTTGAATGGCAGAGATCTGGGTGTGTTTTCCGCTGCAGACCTGAAAGCATAAAAAAATCAAATAAATATTACTCCATAGTTCACAAATTAAAAAGAATCATTTCATTAAAATAAAAAAAACCAAAGTTTTGATTACTCTGAAGTGATTGGGAATGTTCGTATTGTAAAAAGAATTTAAAGCGAACACCCGATAGCTCAAAAAAAAAAAGTAATCAAAAAAAAAAAATCACCCAAAAATAAAAGGTGAACGAACTTTCAACTTGATGGTAAACAACCGCAGTTGAATAAAATAAAAATCCAATTGGATTCTGAACTTGCACTTGCGCACACTATCACATCAGCCGCATCAGAACGTCGTAAAATAGAATCGTCTATTTCCAGCAAAGTTGCATAACACAGAGCGCAAGGCAAGTAGCTCTTTCCACGGGGAAGGTGCTAGTGTGCGAATCAGTACCAACACGCACATCAATGCCTTGGGAAAAGCAAAATGATCGAATTGGCAAAGGAATCCAATTGGATTATGCGACATCATTTGCTCCAACATAGCTCAGCTGCATAAGAACCCGTTGGGTGCAATTTCGTTAAGAGCCGTGAGAATTTGCAACAACGAGCTCTGTGATGGCCGCTATGTTGGATGTAGATGGTAGTCAGCAAAAAAAAAAAAAAAAAATGGTCTCGACGAAAACCTTGACCTTGAAAGCACACATGTTAGCGGCACACGGAACACGTCGAATAATTTCCACTTTTTTAAAGTACACTCGCCCTCACCTTATTCGGATTCCGTGGAAACGATCCAGTTGTGGCCAGGTGAAGCAGGCAGAAGGAACATAATTCTCCTAAAAAAAAAATAAAACAATTATGAAATGCTCGAAGAGGATTTGTGTAAGAAAAACTTACCATTTCGTTCAACACTTGCCAGTCATCCACATGGAACCGCAAACTAAATGAAAATTCAATGTCTCTCTCTTCTCTTCTTTCCTTCCTTCTTCTAACTTTGACAGTTCTACAGCAGTGTTCCCGTCCGAAAATCGTTGCTGCTCTTATCGTTTTAGCTCAAATAGAGCTGGGAGAAACTGCTCCATTAAAATTGTTTTATTAGTTCTGTTCATTCCAAAAATATTTTAACGCGTTTAGG
Organism: Uranotaenia lowii; assembly: GCF_029784155.1. NCBI lineage: Eukaryota > Metazoa > Arthropoda > Insecta > Diptera > Culicidae > Uranotaenia > Uranotaenia lowii. The sequence continues at coordinate 183,688,426 of NC_073692.1, read as the reverse complement.
TTCGTTTAGCTAGTTTTAATTTTTGTATTGTTTATTCCGGAATAATTTAGTGCGCACTAGGAAATAAGTTAGGATAGAAATTAGGTATAAAAAAGGTCGTTTAATTTTTATTTATGGTAGTGTAAAAAATTAATAAATAATTGTAGTTGAATCTCATCATTGTTGGTTAATAACTTGTTGCCGTGGATACGCTGGAGACCGGAGTCGAAAGACGTTGATGGTCAGTAGAGGCCTAGCCTTGAAACAGAGAGGAGTTGGCTCGCCAACGATGATAACTTATGACCCCGTTCCACAACAGGCACTGGGAATTGGTTACTTTTCCAAATGAACCGGCCATTATCTTTTCGGAGGCGGGAAGTATTCTGAGATGGGTTTTCGTTAAAAAAATAGAACGCAGTCAAGCCCGGTTTAGAGTTCGTCTGGTTCAGAGCTATGTGTTTTAGTTTGGTGTTTCTTGTGAAATAATATGGAAAAAATATTATCCTGCTAATATTAGCTTGCTAATTTTAGCTTGCTAATATTAGCCTGCCAATATTTTTTCTACCCGAGCTGGAGGAGAGTGTAACCATGGGAAAGTTCCTATCCAAGGCTGTCAAGATTTATCGCGTAAATTTAAATGTCAAGGAAGTGCTAATGATTAAGTGTAGAGTGGAGCGGACCTGCCTTTGAACCCCGAAAGAAAACCTCGGACGCAGCCAACCAACATAAACGTCTGGCGATGTTGGTACGCGTCAACAGATGGCAGCACACGACAGGATTCTGAGCCCAGGGCTGGATAAAGCGGCAGAAAATGGATGCTGAGCTGCTGAGGGGAAACCGGAAGAAGGGATAGAGGGGCATGAGAGGTCAATAGGCGGGTACGGGAGCCATGGACCTGTAACAATAGGGTCATTCTTCGTCGCAACTCGGAGCGAATGCTACGGCAAGAAAAGCGCCAAAGTTTCGTTCGTTCTAAAGGCCAAGCTTTTATTTTTAAAAAACCGTGGAAGTTACGGTAACCTTAGTGAGTTAGCGAGAAATAAACAATTGTGTGTGTGTAGAGGACTCCCAGGTAACCCAAGGCCCTGAATGCCAGCGAAGTACCCGACCTAACGCCATGCCGCCATTTTGTTCCCTCTATCCTAGGACCCCGTATTTTACCCTTTGAGAGTCCGGTAAGAGTACCCGAAGCAGTATTCCTGAGGGTCATCCTGCCCTCCACCCGCGACGAGTCAGGAACCGTGATCGCCCTCCAAGGGCGCTGCCAACTACCGTCATCACCAGTGGAAGTGTGCGGGCCGACTACCGTCCAACGAGACCGCCCGACACAGCAGGCGGAACCCGGTACTTCGGAGTCGTGAGACAACGATAGCGCGCTGCGAGCTACGAAGGCGTTCGAACCCATAAAACCCACAAAGTAGGCTCAACACGCAGCACGGCGAGGTTGTTTCTCCGGAATATCGCAAGGCGGAGGTGCGCGAAGGGCGAAAGGATCCGGAAGCAGACGATTGAGGTAGGAGGTATTTACTGCTATCTGGGGAGAAATATAGATCCGTCGACAAGTGCCAATAACACCAAGTAAGGGGGAATAAAGTGGGCGAGCAAAGCTTGAAGTTTAGTTATTTAGTGTTTCCTTTAGTTCTTTTATTCGAAAAGCCGACCCTGAGGCAAGAATTGGGGGAGTCTTAGCAGTGCTGGGTAGTGACTGCAACCGCTGGTTACAACCTCTAAATAAAAAAATTGCTTGAGTTTTATGCAATGAAGAAAGTATATCCCTTTCATTGCCACCTCTCAAGAAACATGAAGTAACACTGAGATCCTATATGTATTTGTGCATAGTAATTTATAGAATGTTGCCAGTTGTGATATGTTTTACACGAAAAAATGAGTAAAATTTAACTTTTGAACCTCGAATCTTATTGTTGCTTTCAGGGATTACCAATTGTTTATTTGAACTAAGTTCTCCATACTTGCTATTGGGTACCTTTGAAAAATTATTCATATTTGAGTTATGCGTTTTGAAGCGATAGAGATCCTCTCTAAGATGAACTTTCACAAATAATTTAGTAATTTTTCAATGAAACGATCATCAAAAGTGGCTCCAGAGATACTGGATATGAGCGATCTCATATTATAATCGTCCATCGTCACTGTATCGTAAATTCATGACCAGCCAGTCATAAATATACGATACAGTGACAATGGAAGATTGTAATATGAGATCGCTCATTTCCAGTATCTCTGGAGCCACTTTTGATACTTTCAATTGCATTTATCCTTTCTCAGAAATTTGTATCGCTCTATGCATGGCCCAGGTAACATTGGGCGACGATTTTCCAAGGTAAGATCAGCTTTGTTTGTTAACAATCCGCCTGAATGGTTGCTTCCATTTTTTAGCCATTCAAACTCCTATTATTGACTGCTCGTTTCTTGGGAGTTCGGTTTGGATTCTCAGTCAGTGTATTTTACATATTGCAACAGGAACATGGAACGAGAAGGTAATGGTGCATATCCTTCCAAATCCTCCTTTTTTCATTTAAACCCATCCTTACTTAGCCCGTTTCGAAGTGAAAAGCTCCACGTTTTGCATATAAGTTGGCAAGGGAACCGATTCACCGATCACGACTGATGATGATGATGATGATGATGATGATGATGATGGGGCTATTTGGAAAGTCATAATTGGATGGGTTGCAGAAGTATATCTCTTACCTCTTGACTTTGCCGTTGTTGTTGTTGGGGAGCGCATTTGTGCAACTGCAAGTGCAAGCGTATCGTTAGCTTTGATAATAGGTTTGCCATTTGGTCGAAAGGATTCTCCGATTGCTGAAAGAAGTTTCAATTGGCGGTCGAGTGTTATGACTTGCAGCTTCTCTGTTGGTGTTCCTTTCCCAGGAACTGATGAATGAATATTACACTGGGCAGCTGGTTGGATTCGATATTTTTCCCCATGCTCATTGAAATTGAGCGGAAAAGTGCTGACTTCAAGGTTGAATCATACTGATTGAGGGTTGCCTTTACTTTCTTTCGATGGATGGAACCAAAACAAATCGTCGAATAAGAATAATCAATATTAGTTCCTTTTTGGTATGAAAAAACATAGAGTAAGAGTGAGTACAGCTATAAAAGTTAAAAAATCCAGTAAAAACTGGGAATACCGAAAAATTGTCAAAAATGTATAGTTATAAGCTTAAAAAGTCTTGAAATTGTTTTAAAGTTTTGCTAAATACTTTTAAGGGCAGCTTTTGATTTACTTGTTTTGTTTTAATATCACCTTGTAATGTAACCTCGAAAAAAGATTCTCAAATCCATCCACCTGACATGGAAAAATAGAAAGTTGCCTTTTCTACGCCCTACTGAATCCTTGGCGAAACAACCACATCCCAACCACATTGGCTTATCTCCCGTACATGGTTGATTATTGATGATGATTATGAGCATGCAGCAGTGGATCTGCACTCCAATTCAAATATTCATTCCGGGGAAAACATCCGACTGCAAAGAGATTTTTACAGAATTGGATTTCACCGATTTTTTCCGTCGTATTTCGCCATCATTATACGCCGCCCGCCATATGATCCTAACTTTAAGCCTTTCAATGAAATTTTTTCCTCTCCTGGATTCATAATTTTCCACATGAGAGCCAAACGAGACGAACCTACGCCTGCCCCAGGAATAAAAGAGATATGCACAGGTGCTCACTCATCATTCATATTAGGCAGATGGGATATGTGGCGGCATTCTTCAAAAGAAGGCTTCGGATTTTCCGGCACAGTCGAGTCGGCATATTTTTTTTCCTATTTCAAATTCCTGGCCGCCATCAGAGCAAAGTTGAACGAATTGGATGGAGCCAAACGGAATATCAAAGGCGTATTCTCATTAGGTCGAACATAATGTAATGGTAAGAGATTCTTTTTTCCCGGCACCATACGACGAGTTCGAAGCATCCAATTTGATGCCTTTTCCAGCGTAACTGGGAGTTGCGACATTCAATTACGTAATTGAAGAGTCCTTAACCAAGGTTTGCGCCCACACAAATGGATGTATGATTTTTTTTGTGATGTTGATCGTGTAGTATTTTCTGCTGTTGGTTGTTAACCGCAAATGCTTTTGCGACCATGTATGGTAGATTTTTTTTTTCAAATTTACAACCATTTTTGAAATGACGACATTGTTTGATCTTTTTATAAAATATTTTTATGGTTTTAAAATATTTGTTTTTTTTTAATCAGCTTTTTTTTCGTTTTGAATTCAAAGTGGATAGGGAAAATATTAGAACATACATACATAAGGGCTGTATTCGAAAAAAGGCAATACTTTCATTTGTGAATAACTTTTGAACGGATTGATGAAATTTTCAGTAAAAATATCTAGAAATGTAATGCTCATATGTGCAAAATTTTGAGGCGATCTGTCAAGTAGTTTTTGAGATGGCGTCTAATGAATAAACTCATTGATCATTTTTTTTAGGATTGTGGATCGTGAAAATTCTAGGAAAGTCTCATTGAGAGACCCCTTAACAAATTCATGTGGTAAATTGTTCTAAAAGTCCTTTTGGATCTAACAGTGAGCTAAGTTGACAATGTTCCTGTCTAATTCACCCAAAAAAAAAAAAAAAAACAGACCATATATCGTGTCTTGATGATAAAAAGCTGTCCACCAAAAAATAATCAAAATACGGTGGTTAAATCGTGTGCAAAATGGTTAACCCGTCAGCGGGGTAAAATTTAAAAAAAAATGGGAAAGAAATCGATTCGAACTTTTCAGCGGACATCTGGCTTATCTCATGTTAGAAATTTTACATTGAAAAAACACGCCTGAATGTTCAGAGGAAAAACGAGAAGAAAAATTAAAAAAAAAATGATATCTAGTACCTCTTCTATGGAAGCTGCAAATCGATAAATGGTACACGATTGACGCAATTAACGGCTGAATATACCAAACAATGTCTACAAAAGCGACCGTGAACTTTGAGTAGAAAACTTTGAAAAACTCCAAAACATAAATTTTTGCAGTTTGTTAGCATATTAAAAGATATTGACAGTAGACTCTCGCTATTGTGTTTTCTCGTATTCTCAACAGACTTATGATAGGTGTAATGATGGATTAAAAGAAATGTATGGTTATAAAATTTGTTTGAAAAAATTGACTCAAGGGGGTCCCTCGAGAAGAAAAAAAATTAAAAGTTTTGCTCTAAACCATGGGTAGCCAACATTTTCAGCTAGCAAGCCAAATTTTAGAAATGTGATTTGTTTGCGGGCCGAAAAGTTCTTGTCAGGAGATATTTTTTAATTTCATACTTTCAAAGTTTGTTTTCCGCATATTGAAATAAAGGAAAATACGATATAACGCATTTAAAAATTGTTGAAATCTTCCAGAATTAAAAAAAATTATTCATTAATTTCTATGACTTTATTCAATATGCAGAAAAATATGAAAAAAAATATTTTTTTTATTTGACGCCGTAATTTCAACAGATAAAGAAATCTTTTGAATCCCAATGGTTAACAAACATCTTCCAGTAATCACTGAACAATGTGTGGTTGAAATTAGAAAAAAAAATCGTATAGAAACAGATTTTTTTTTTTGAGAAGCCAACCTTTTATGAGACTCAAAATAACGGCTTCAAACTCGTCCTGTTGTGTAATTGAAAAAAAAATGATTTTTTTTGCTGAATCAATAATTGCTTAATTCATTAATAAAAATGATATCCAGGGTAGTGGCTTGTGATATAGCTCAGTTGGTATGTCAGTGCTACCTGAGCCAATGTCCATGAGTTCGATCCCAGGAGTAAACATCTAACAATGTTGTTTCAATGACTGTCCGTCAACCGCATCTTTGATATTACGTCGCAAATGCCACAATGATGGTCATACGGCTATAATCGAAACAAAAAAGAGATATCAAGGGTTGCTATTAATTTTTCGATTTGAATTTCCAAGTTTTTCCCGTTTTTTTTTCGGATGGAAATTATGATTTTTCTGGTTTTTACTTCATAAAACTTTAAGATTTTAACAGTTTTGAGAAAACGAGATTCGCAACGCTATTTTGAAATATTAATAGCTTGAGACTTCTAAGAGTCAAATAACAAAAGTTAAAATTTTGGCTTCTGGACATTTTTTACAGAGTTATACTAAAATGTTAAAAGCTGAAAATATAATCGAAAATCTCATGAAGAAAGAGACTTTTCCCAAAAATCGATAAGCTAGTTTTATTAAAACAACTTAAGTAAATACGATCGAAAACAGGAAAGTTTTATAAAAAAAAAACTGTGACGATTTAAAAAAAATCATTCATCGGATAATCGATTTGAATGGGATAAGCGAAAGCTCAAATAAAAAATCATATCAACAATATACAAAATTCACCCTCCAATTTTCATTTTACAAAAATCACCTTGAATATTTGTCTTCGTTAGCATTGGCATGCAGATATCTGGAAAAATTGAAAAAAGATATTTATTTTAATTTGGTTTAAAAAATTTTAAGTTTTCAGAAAAATGAGATGAAGAAATTTAGGAGTGACGAATAAAAATATCTGGAATAACTTTTCACAAAACTTGATTTCTTGTCGATTTGAAAATCTTTTGCAGGATAGGGACTTTTTTGTAAAATGTTTTCCTACAAAGATGTGAAAATGTTCTCAAGTAGTTTTTAATAAAAAACTAAGCTAGAGGTGATTTTAAACCGAATTTTGTTCAAAGCAATTCATTCACACGTTTGCAATGAAACTTCTGTGAATTTTCAGAGAGCAAAATCTTTTTTATTATCACATTTAGTTGAACCCAAAAATGTCTTACATTCTCAGCTGGAAATATTTTTTAAATAAGTAGGAAAATTTCAAAGAAATGTCGATTTGCATGGTTTTGTGCTGAAAATCTTAGTTTTTGCGGTTTGTAGGTAAAGGAGTGACTTTCCGAACTTTTTCCCGAAATTCCAAATTTTTCGGTTCGCTAGCAAATCTTCATCAACAAACCATGTTTATCAAATGCAGGATACTTCACTTTATCCAAATTAGTTAAATAAAGACCTCACACGTTAACCTGATGTTATTTTTTCTCAATATAATTCTGGCAATGTGTTCCAAATGCATAAAGAAGCACACTAAATCTATTTCAAAATTCCAATATCAAGTCTGTAACTAGCGGCATTTGCCATTTTGATGATATTTGTCTTTTATTTCAAGGCTTAGAATAAATTTATATGTTGAATAGTTTGCACGGATTTTCATTTCAAACGAAGCGACTTTTTACTACCTCCAAAGCTACGAATTATTGGAATCAAATTCTAAAGGTCAAAAATTTAAAATTTACTCGAAGTTTAAATTTCCAATTAAAAAGAAGTTCAAAAATACTATGGCCTTACTCTGTTTGATAAGTATGATTCTGTTTTTTCATTACACTGAAGCTCATCAAAGCTCCGCGGGCCACAAATTGGCGTCCCCGGGCCACGGTTCGGCCACAGTTCCATATTTATGAAATCTTACACTAGGGCAAGGGCTCCCCAAAATATAAATTAATTCATGGTATAACATAAATTTCCAGTTAAATTTTCCTCAGATGCCTCCACTTCTTGCTAAAGAAACATACGCAAATTTTAGTAACAGCTAAAATATCAAGTGGGAAACCATAATGGGTATAAATTTTTTTTTTCATGTTAGAGAGTACGCTGTACAAGGCTGTAATTTTCATTAGATCGGAATAGTAAGAAGGAAATTTTTTATAAATTTCAATATTTCACCCAATATTTTTTTAAACATGAAAAATCGTGATGTGTTTTAAACTCAAAATTGTCCATTTTTGTACTTTTTCCCATTTGGTTCTTAAGGCCTCACATGGGTTGAGGAAACAATAAATGGTTTATTTTTTTTAATATTCTTTTTTTTTCATCGTTACATTTATATTACTTTATTTTATTAAATAAGGTGTTCAACTCAATAATGAACTGTTCAGAGCCCTATAGTTAACTGAATACAAAAAAAAAATAATAAGATATACAGTACCGTTCATAATTGTATAGAAATTGAAAGCTCGCGCTCTGTCATTTTGACTTTGAACTTCCATTACTTTTTTTCTCTGATGAAATTTCTTGATCAAATCTTCTGCGTAAGATAGATCAACTATCACATTATCATATCACGAAATTTGAGCTTTTTAAAGATTGTGTGGCCAGAGATACAGCAATTCTACAAAAATCGGACTTTTTGGACTTTTACCATTCAAACTGCGATATCTTAGAAACTACGCAACGCTTTTGATTGAAATTTTGCAGAGTGATTGTTGAAATATATATAGTGAACATTTCTGAAGTTTTTGAAAAGTCATATTGATGAGATCAAAAGTTATGCGATGTACAATATTTTAGGCATGAACCTTAAATGTAATTTCTATACAATTTCGGACATAAGAAAATCATATTTCATTTTGAACAACCAGTAAATCTGTTTCAATCAAAAACCTTAAACAATTTTGTGAGATTCTGGTTTCAAAACACAAATGGATCATTTATTGATTTTTTTCTATTCTTCATTGCTTCTGTCAGAGATTATTTGACTGATTTGTAAATGGAAAGGATATCGTTCTCATGAATCGTCCAAAATTCTAAGAAATCGCATTTTTAGGTTCATGCTTGAAATATTGTACATCGCGTAATTTTTGATCCCATCGACAGAATTTTTCAAAAACTTCAGACTTGTTAACTTTATATTTCAAAAATCATTCTGCAAAATTTCAATCAAAAGCGTTGCGTAGTTTCTGAGAATTACTGTATCTCTGGCCACGCAATCTTTAGAAGGCTCAATGTGATATAATAGTGTGATAGTAGAGATCTTTCTTACGCAGAAAATTTAATCAAAAATATCCTAAGAGTAAAAAAGTTATATAAGTTTAAATTCAAAGTGACAGTGCGCGTGCTTCCAATTTCTATACAATCATGAACGGTAGTGTAAATTTTCTGGGCGCAATCAAGTTTTTAAATGTAGGAGAGCATCCTGTAATGTCAAAAATATTTTAAACACGGTAAACTAGTAAAGTAACGTTTTAACCTTCAAGCTTTTGACAAATATTTAGAAATCATAATTTTTGTGAGGCACTTATCGAAAATGCTTTGATTTTGAAAAAAAAAAAATATTTTCTCACTATTTTGAGAAAAAATTCAAATTTCACAGTTTTGAAACTGCAATTGATCAATAATTCCAATTCTTAATTTTTTTCAAATTCAAGTGTGGAGCTTAATCTAAAGTTGTTAATTTAAAATCTGACAACAAATAAAGAATATGGTAAATTATTGTTCAATTTTCTAATTCATATCTGCCAACATTCGATATTCGATACTTGAAGTATGGTTTAGCTTGTTTTTTCAGGGACACAATCAATGATTTGATTGAATATTACAACGTTCATTCTATTTCCTAAAATTTGAGCAGTGTGGGATGGTTGCTTCGAAGACTGAATAAACTAAGTCTGGTTCAGTCGATTATGGTTTATCGAATAAAGAGCGTTTATTGATTCTTAGTTTGGTTTTTATAAAATACGTACAATATGTAATTCCGATAGGGTTATGAGAGAGCTGGACTAGTGGAAAGAGAGTGTCAAAGGGAAATTGAGTTGTGGTGAATATGATTAAGCTAGAACGGGAGAGAGTGAGAGACCGGCGCCGAAGCATTATTCTAGTCGTCGGTGCCGTGTTCTTGAACTGTGTGGATGGTGTTGTAATTTGACGCTAAATGCATACTCTTCGGTTCTGCATTCCCATCGGTGCTGACCCACTTGGAGGTTATTGCTTCAAGCGTTGAATATGAAAAGGTTTCGTGGGAATGGTTAATGTCTTCAAGTGCTGCGTTGGTTTCTTTGCTCAGCACTTGTTGGCAAATCGAGGATGGGAAACATGGGCTACATGTTTTCGTTGCATATTGGATAATTTATGATGTGTGAGGAAATTTGTACCATGTGTGTTGTCATGGTAGGTTTTAGGAAAGGACAATCTTGTGGGAAACTATGTGTATGGAAATAATGCTACACCTTCCCCCTGAGAAAAAGAATGATATTGCGAAGTAAAAGCATTCGTTTATAAAATTTTCTAGTCCAACTTTCTCTTACAAGTTTGATTTTTTAGGAAATTTTGACATTGATGAATAATAATAGTACTTACATTTAATTTTCTGACCGAATTTTGCACTTCATAGCATAATGCCATGAAACTTTCACCCACCTTAGTTATTATTCATTATTTTTTTTTTTTTTTTTTTTTTTTTTAAGGTTTGGGCTCGGTAAGCTAACACTTCTTAACCTATGATTAACCTATTTTTATGTACTTTCTGAATTACTTGAGTTGAAAGGTTTTTAATTAAAACATTAGGATGATCTTCTTGGATAATTTCGTATGGTCCAGCGTAGACTGGATCCAATTTTCTTCTATTTTCTTTTTTTTAACCATACTGTGGTTCCTATTGAGATTTTTATTGGATTTGAATTTTCTTGATGATTTAGTATTCTATTTAGTTTTGAATTTTCCAAAAGTTGGTTTGCTTTTAGACATACTGTTTGCAATTTAAACTTCAATTCTGAAAGGTATGCGTCATGATTATAAATTGGGTCAATGGATGTATTGGTTGAAAATTGTGTTGGTAAATTTGCTTGTTTACCGAAAATTAGCTCAAATGGAGTAAACAAGTGATCAGAATGTGGTGTAGTGTTGTAGCAGAATGTATAAAAATTTAACCAAGAGTCCCAATCATCGTGTTGTTCATTAATGAAATTTCTTAAGTATTCATTAAGACAACGATGATTACGCTCGAGGCTTCCTAAAGTTTGGGGATGATATGCAGTTGAGAACTTGTGTTCTATTGATAAAAATTTGCATATGTTTTCGAAAACTTCATTCTTATATTCGGTTCCCAAATCGGATTTGATTGCTGAGGGACAGCCAAAAATAAGAATGCAGTTTTCTACTAACGCTTTTGCCAAAGTTTTAGCCTGTTTATCTGGTATAGGTGTTACTACAATATATTTTGACAGATCGCACTGCACTGTCAGCGCGTATCTGTTTCCTTTGATTGACCTCGTAAATGGTCCAATCGTATCTATTGAAATTAAATCAAAACACTTGATTGGTGTCGTTGTTTTAATATAAGTTTCGTTTGTTTTTATATTATGTTTGTTTTGAATACATTTTACACAATTTTTAACGTAATTTTTTATTATTTGTTTCATATTTGGCCAATAATATTTTGACCTTAGTTTTTTGAATAATCTTTCTGTACCGACGTGTCCTCCCGTAGGGGTATCGTGGTTTTCATATATTATTTTTTTTATCATTTCATCGTCTTTTAGAATTTGTACCGGTACATATATAATTATTTTGATATCTTTCAAAACTTCGTTACACGCTTTTTTGAATACCGCTAGAGGTATCAAGGTGAACAGCTTATCGTCTCTTTTTATAGCTAGCGATTTAATGTTTGTATTCTTTGCCATTTCGTTTATGACCTGCAGGATTTGTGTTAAATCAATTTGACCATTCGTGTAGAGTAATGTTGCATAAGCGATTTCTCTTTTCAGGGTCTTGGTAAGTATTCTTATAATTAATTTATCGTGCCGTATATCAAAAATAATTTTTGGAATATCAAAGGCGTCTAAATTGTTAACTGATTCAAAAACTCTGAGGTGATCAGTCTCGGTGTTAGGTGAATTAATTTCCATTTTATCGTTTCCTTGATTACTCTGCTTTTTCGTCATAGATCTCGTCTGGATTGGCAAAATTGATAAATTTTTAAGTTCATCAGAATCGATAACAACTCGTGAAAGAGCATCGGCACCAACATTGTCTTTGCCTTTTACGTGTTCTATATCGAAACAAAATTCCTCTAAATCTAATCTCATTCTTGTCAATTTTGACGATGGATCTTTCATTGAGAAAAGATAAACTAGCGGACGGTGGTCAGTTTTGACTTTGAACCGTCGGCCATAAAGATAGGGTCGGAAATGCATAATTGCCCAATGTATGGCAATTAGCTCCTGTTCTATGGTTGATTTATTGGATTCGCCTTTTGTGAATGCTTTGCTTGCAAACGCGATTGGCATTTCCATATTGTCATGATTTTGAGCTAGTACTGCTCCACAAGCTACTTTTGAAGCGTCTGTACTTAAAATAAATGTTTTGTTAAAATCTGGAAATTTTAATATATTTGGAGATAAAAGTTTTAATTTTAGTGTTTCGAAAGACTTCTGACAGTCATTTGTCCAATTAAATTGTGCATTTTTCTTGAGTAACGCGTTGAGTGGATTTGCTAAATCTGAAAAATATGGTACGAAACGCCTGTAATAATTACAAAACGCAACGAACCTTCTAACGTCATCAACATTTTTAGGAATTGGGTAATTTAAAATCACATTGTATTTCGATTTGTCTGGTTGTATACCGAGACTACTGATATGATGTCCTAAATAGGTAACATCAGAGCAGAAAAAATTGCATTTGGAAGGGTTTAATTTCAAATTATATTTTTCAAGTTGCTTAAAAACGCGTTCCAAATTGGTTAAATGATGATTAATAGAGCAACCGATCACTATTATATCATCTATATATAAAAAAGCGCACTCTGGCGGAAGACCACTTAAGGCGATGGTCATCATTCGCTGAAAAGAGTTAGGCGAAATACTCAGACCAAATGGTAGTCTGTTGAATTCAAAATGTCCAGAGGCGGTGGAGAAGGCAGTATATCGTTTTGAGCTCTCATCCAGCTCTATTTGATGAAATCCCGACATCAGGTCAAGAGTCGTAAAATACTTCGCTCGACCTAATTGGTCTAAAATTTCATCAATACGAGGCAGTGGGGACTTATCTGCCACAATTTTTTTATTTAGTTGCCTAAAATCTACTACAAGACGCCATTTCTTGTCTGTAGTATTTGACTTTTTGGGCACTAATAATATTGGCGAGTTGAAAGGCGAAACTGAAGGCCTTATTATTTTTTCATCAAGCATTTTTTGAACTTGGTTAATAATTTCGTCTTTATGTATTTCTGGGGATCTGTAATTCTTAATATAAACTGGAGTATGGTTTTCCAGTTCTATATTTTGTTGGTAAAAGTTATTACATGTTAAAAGGTCACTTTGTAATGAAAATATGTCGTTATATTTGGCACATAACTTCAATAATTTTTCTTTAGTGTTTTGTTCAATATGTTCTAAGTTTAGTTCTGAAATAAGTTTTTCATTTCGATTTATATTATCATTACTACTGAACGAAAACACATTGAAGTTTTCCAATGGTATATACGTTCTTTTAAAATGTTTGTTAATATGTACATGTTTTTCTGTTGTATTAATAAGCTTAATTACATGATTTTGGGAATTAACGATAGCATTTGCAACAAAAATACCCTGCATGATTTCATCTGAAATCAATACGTGGTCTCCTTGCAAATTATCTACCAAAACTTGCCGGTAGACTTCGCATCGAGGTGGTAGTACTATTTCCCCTCTAATGCTGTCTTCTATCGTTAATTCGACCATCTGACTTTGACAAATACAGGATAAGGTCCATGTATCGTAATTTATAATACATTGATATCGTGTTAAAAAATCTCTACCCACTAATCCGTCGGTAGGAATTGGGAAATTGTCGTTTACAATTTGAAATTTATGATGAATTATCAAGTTGTTTGGTAGTCGGATCTGTGCTATCGTCGATCCTATAGTCTGTATCGGGTTTTCGTTTATTCCGGTTAATGTACATTTTTCATTAACTAGAACTATTTCGTGTGGCTTCAATCTGGATAATTTTATTATCGATATTTCAGCACTAGTGTCTATTAACATTGAACATGGTGCATGGCAAGAATCGAACACAAAATTAACAAAATTGGAAAAACTTGATTGAACATTGTATACAGTTTTCACTGTCTCGGTGTATTTTGGTAATAAATTGTTGGTTGGTGATGAGTTTGCTGTCCCTGGATAATTTGGTTGGGGTGAGCAAACTGTGGAGGTTGCAACTGTGGTAGCATAGCATTGTTCTGCAGGCCCCCAACTAGGTGTTGCTGAGGGCCCGATGGGTTTCCCTGATGTGCCACAAACACTCTTCCATGTCTATTTTGATTATTAAACTGGTTCTGAGGTTGAAAATTTCTTCCTCTCCAGTTTTGGTTATTATTCCCGTAGTTACCTTGTCGGTAATTTCGGTAATTTTGGTTATGCAGATTTTGATTTTGTTGTCGATTCCGTTGGAAATTCGACTGATATTGTCTATTTTGGTTATTTGGCCTTCTGGCAAAAGGTCTTTCTTGACGAGTTGACGAAAATTTCAAAACTTGTGCCTGGTTTGCTCTGACACCATGTTCGTTGAGTTTCTGTATCGCTTCAGTGACGGAACTGAAGGATGCAGCACTCAATATTATTTTTGTTTCCAAATTTGTCGTTTTATCTATGAGTGTGTCTACTCCTGCCTTTGTGGCCATGGAGTTGGCTACAGCTTCTGGAATTTGCTTTTCCAGATAAATTCCCTTTAGTTTATATTAAATGTTCTACTTGATTAGTAAATATTGATGAATCAGGTTGTATTTTAAGCTGTTTGAGTTTAGCCAGAATACTTTCTGGGCTTATTTTATCCTCACAGCGCTGTTTGACGTTTGCAATAAGAGCGTCGACTGTATTCAGTACAGTGGGCAAGCCAAGCCTTGCTTTGCCCGTTAAACGTGTTTTAATAAATTGAATCAGTCTACTGTGTTCAGCCGCTGGGGTCAATTCTTTCATTAGCTTGGTCGCATCAATAAATGCGTCCAAGTTTTCTGCGGACCCGTCATAATGGCTAATGACTGCGGTCGCAGTTTTTATGTCAAATGTAGGTGGAGCTGGTGCGTCAGGCATTTTGGGTGTTGTTTTGTTTTGTATTATTGTTTGAATTGATAACAGTGCTTGTCTGCTAGCTTCAGCTATAAATTTTACTTCTTTAGCTGATAGTTTATCTTTGTTTATGATTAATTGTGTTTCTATGTTTGAATGAAGCTCTGTTGCATATTTTTGCTTAGCTTCTAGAGTTTCTTGTAAAAACTTTTTATTTATTGATTTCTTTAAATTAGACTCAAGTTGTAGTAAATTTTGTAAATCTGTTTGGATTATGTCGACAATTGACATTGTTTGAATTCATTTTAAATATAAGAAAAATTATGGTTTCGTTTTTTTTTTTTTACATTTAGTTAGAAAGGAGAGAAAAAAAAACTCATTAATTATTACTTATCTTATTTGTCTACCCAAGGACATCGGTTCATTGTGGTTGAAACAGGAAATGCTGCGACAGTCGGTGAGTCGGTGGCTTCAGTATCAACGTGGTAGAGCTATGGTGATTTCCGCCGTAGTGGTGCGGTGGAGGCGCACTCCTCTTACACCGGTTATTATCACTGTATGCATTATTTTATACTTGCGATGCAGTCGCCACGCTCAGCTTTTCTATGCTTTTCATGTACTGTTCTTTAACCACATTCACTAACGCAGGCATAGTTCATTTATTTATCGTAAGCCTTGTGTTGGTTAAAGTACTATTAACAGTTCGGTTTGTTCTTTTCACTTTTGCATTTATACATGCGTTCACTTTAGTTTCATTCTAATGTTTAATCAGCTTATTAACTTTAAATTTTGCTGATGCTTGCCACAGATTTGGCGGCCTTGAGCGCTTGTATCTTAGTATGCTCTTTGTAAAGTTTATAGAGTGCTACCGCGAGATGTACGATCACGATTATGAGAATGATTGTGGTTTTTAACTCATGCTGCATGTGCAGCTCCTCGTGTGTTTCCAGTTGGTTAAGTATTTGCACTTGTGGATTTTCACTATTTATTGCAGTTTTGCTGTTTGATTTTCCCATTGTGGTGGCGCACGATTTTTCGTTCAAAAAGGGCAAAACTGAAAACTGCACGATATCACTTGAACTGTTTAAAACACAATCACTTGTTTCGCTTAATTGAGGAGGCGAAAACTTAACACTTGTAACTGTAACTTGTACTCGCGGACTCAAATCTCTGGCACGGTCGCCATGTGGGATGGTTGCTTCGAAGACTGAATAAACTAAGTCTGGTTCAGTCGATTATGGTTTATCGAATAAAGAGCGTTTATTGATTCTTAGTTTGGTTTTTATAAAATACGTACAATATGTAATTCCGATAGGGTTATGAGAGAGCTGGACTAGTGGAAAGAGAGTGTCAAAGGGAAATTGAGTTGTGGTGAATATGATTAAGCTAGAACGGGAGAGAGTGAGAGACCGGCGCCGAAGCATTATTCTAGTCGTCGGTGCCGTGTTCTTGAACTGTGTGGATGGTGTTGTAATTTGACGCTAAATGCATACTCTTCGGTTCTGCATTCCCATCGGTGCTGACCCACTTGGAGGTTATTGCTTCAAGCGTTGAATATGAAAAGGTTTCGTGGGAATGGTTAATGTCTTCAAGTGCTGCGTTGGTTTCTTTGCTCAGCACTTGTTGGCAAATCGAGGATGGGAAACATGGGCTACATGTTTTCGTTGCATATTGGATAATTTATGATGTGTGAGGAAATTTGTACCATGTGTGTTGTCATGGTAGGTTTTAGGAAAGGACAATCTTGTGGGAAACTATGTGTATGGAAATAATGCTACAGCAGTTTCTTATGAAGAAATGACAAAAAATACTTTCTATTCAAATTATCCATTCATGTTCTAAAGTAAGTTTTGATTTGAGATTAAAATATTATAGATTATTTGAATTCTCATCTGAATCTGGATGATTAAACTTAGCTCTGGCACTGGATTTCTTATTGAAACTTTTTATAGTTGAATTCTTATTTATTTCTAATTCTTTTTTATTCTTAAACAGAATTTGATATTCTAATGTTTATTTCGAGGAATGAAAAAATCTTCATTGTTCTTTTGATTTTGACGACGACCATTCCAATTCTATAGTATTAATTTTTAATTTGAATCATTTTTTCGAACGTTATAAAGATTCTACTCTTCAATACAGAATTTTGTTTGGAAAACTTGTTTATGGTATTAGAAGGTTGACAGATTGCTCGGTTTTATCTGGGTTTGTCCAAAAAGTCAATACAAAATTAAGAGACAGTCCGGCCCGGCCCGGTTACCCGGATTTCATAAAAAAAGCACGAATTTTGCACGGATTTATTCACTTTATTTAACAAATCAATAAAATAACAAATTGTGCTGTGATTTTTTTTAATTTATGCCTCCATAACACAAGTTTTTGAGCAAGTTTTATAAAAATAATTAGATAAGGTTTTTTGGAAGCCTAAAATAAGATTCAGAATCTGTCAAAGAATTTTGATGAAACAAAAAATTATTTTACTTGCTTTTGTTGAGTTTCGGAACTTTGACAAAATTTGCCCGGATTTTTGGTTGTCAATTTTGAAATATTTGCCCAGATTTTGCTAGGTTTTTATAAAAAATTTCCCGGATTTCTACAGCCTGGATACGTACTGAAAAAAAATTCTGGCAACATTATGGTATTATTGTTGGTTTTGAATCTTTTCGGAATTTCAATTTTGATTGCTGAAGCCCCTTACTTTTTAAAATTTTTATTCTGCTCAATAATTAAACACTTGAACTGTGCATGTAATTTTTTGGTTCCCAAGTATATTTCTAAACGAAAATTATTATTTTTATTCTGACTTCGAGTTTTCAACTGAAACTGATTGTGATGATGAATATTTAATCAGGTTTGATCTATTGAGTTTGAATATATGACCAGCAGTTTAATTCAGGATTTTACGAAGCAAAAATATATATACCTTGGGGCTCCCTAGACATATTGCCTCAGGCTCCCCGACGGCTTGGTCCGGCCCTGGATTTAGTGTAACATTTTTTGAGAAACGTCCCCATAAGTAATCAAAAATACTGAACATGATTGAAGCTCTCAAAAGGGTAAGATAACTGAATTTGTTCGATTTAAAAAATCTTAACCATATCCGCTCTTGAGTGTCAATATGACACTATTGGAAGATTGGCGGCTTGAAACTTCATTCGGGTGCATCCGAATTAAAAAAAATTCTTCGTGGACCCTCGCTGAATTATTGAAGGCTTTAATTTTGCATCATTACTTTTTTAATGGACGCACCCTGAAAACTCCATTATCACATCTTGAGTGTCAATTTGATACTCCTCGCTTAAAACCACTTTATCTCTCTTATTACTCAACCGATTTTCACTAAATGTTTAGTTTTCAAAACCTCGTAATGTAACTCAAATATTTTGTTCAGAAAAGATTCACTTGAGTTTTCTGTTATTCAAAGTCTAAGTAAAAATATCCGAAAAAACATGCTTCGTTAAAAGAACTGTAGATCAGCTACGGTATGCTAGAAAAAAAATTCACTTAGTGTTCAAGAAAGTTGAAATTAGAAGCTATTCGTTGCACATATAGATATATATTTTTTAAATTTTTTCAAGATCATGACCAAAAAATGTCAATATAGTGGTTAAAATCTTTTTTTCAATTTTTTTTGTTTCGTTTATTGTCGTTCTACCATCTTTATGGCATTCGCGACTTTATCAACGTTGCAGTTGGCGGATCGTTTTTGAAAAACTTATCCGGTACAACTGTGTTCGATGTTTACTCTTGGGCTCGAACTCCCTGACTTTTTTTCAATGACTCGTCAAAATTGTTTTAGTTACACTAGATACATTTGGAAAAGAGGATTGAAAAGTTCTCGCATTTGGACATATGTAAGTATTTTTAGACTTTCTGTTCCGTTTCTGTCAATCTGCCAGCACGGAAGAAGTCGACATAGAAAACCGTTGAAAAATACTGGCAACACGAGTGAAAAATAACGGTCAGTTAAGAGAAAATTTGCATACGATTCACACCAATTCACATATCTCGTGGTTCTCTTAGTTAATAAAGTTTAAGGTTAAAGTTTGATTACAAGTTTCATTCATTACAAAGTGGAACCGTCCTCCCCGATAGAAGGAATACAAAATCCAATTCGACCCGCATCCGCCTGAAGATTTTCCGACCCGATCATCCGACGCACACGTCAATCCAACCTAATACAGTCCACCCGCACTTTATTCACCGCTCCAACACTTTCAAAATACGATATTTTAGAATTTTAGAAGAATTTTTTAATCAATTTTTTTGTTAATTTGCAAATTTCCAAACATGACTTAACATAACATAACATAACATAACATAATATAACATAACATAACATAACATAACATAACATAACATAACATAATATAACATAACATACATAACATAACATAACATAACATAACATAACATAACATAACATAACATAACATAACATAACATAACATAACATAACATAACATAACATAACATAACATAACATAACATAACATAACATAACATAACATAACATAACATAACATAACATAACATAACATAACATAACATAACATAACATAACATAACATAACATAACATAACATAACATAACATAACGTAACATAACATAACATAACATAACATAACATAACATAACATAACATAACATAACATAACATAACATAACATAACATAACATAACATAACATAACATAACAAGATGTATATCACTTATCCAGGTTTTTTTTTCTTTTATTTAGATTACGGAACAACATTTCATTTCACAAATCCAGTAAAAATACCTCCTCAAGAAGAAAAGCTTAGTTCTTTTAGAAATGGGACACTTTCTTCTACTGATAGCTCATTTACTAGTAATCGGACATTCAAAATTTTGACAGCATTTTGTTGCCTGTTAAAAGTTCAATCCGACCATTTTTCAAAATTTTAAACTTACGCTGTTCTACGATATTCACGATGTAAGAGAAAAAGAAAAAAATATTTTGCAGAATTTCTTCAAAATCATCATTTTAAAATTGATAGCAGACAAAACCGTTGATTATTCAAATAATTACTGGGTCAGAGTATTGGAAAAGTATGCAAACACTGTCAAAAATGTCCACAAAGTTCAAATCAAGCATTGGAGCGAAGCACCTGATCGGCAATTACGGTTTAGGGTCATCAGGGAAGTCAAGGCTCATACCAGAATGTTTAATATTTAATAAGCAAAAAACTAAGTGTAGATCGCTGAAATGTGAAAAACAATTACCCCAAAGTGTTGCCTAGTTATGAGGGATTCAAAACTAACCTCAAACAACAAGTTTTTGCAAGTTCCAGAGCTCGTAAACTGTAAAGCTGGTAAAGAGGCAATGAGACAGATGGTTTCTGATGGACGACAAAACTTATTAAAAACTTTATTTCAAACAAATTCCAGCATTCGAATTCTTTAACATGTCTGCTCCTGGTAAGGTCCCTAGCCAAATCAAGTTTGTATTGGCTGATTGTTTTGTATGAAATACAACGATTTACCAAAATTCTACTCCTGTGGAAAAGTAGAAAAAATTTTAAATCAAAAGCATTGGTTTTCGCTGTTTTTAAAAGCCAAAATTAATCTTGTATGTTCCTTTTATCAACTTATCATCTATACTAAACGATTTTTCTTTAAGTTCAATCTTTACTTCTTAACTTCGTTATTGAAAGATTTTTCCAGCAGAAATTTGAAACGCTTTTAAATGGCTCGAAAATAATCCAGTTTTGTTTATTTCGAAACAGCTGTATCCACTTAATTCCCTTTGGTACCTTAAAAAAAGATAGGTATTGGACCGAAAACTAGCAGAAATTGAAGGAGGAGGACGCAGCCACCTAAAATACAGATTAGACGAATTATAAGTTGGAAAACTGATCAATATCACGACTGAAAAAAGTGTGCGCCGGCCGATAGGAGATACCAAAAATACAGTAGAATTTTTTTACACAAAAACCAATAAATAGGTATATTTTTCTTAAGATTCTATAAGATTCTATAAGATTCAAAAGATTACCTTCATTTCTTCAAAGAAAGTATTTCGATCAAGCGTATGGTTTTTGAGATACACGCATTCGTAACTGTCCCATTTCTAAATGCACTAGGATTTAATAGGAGAAAGCTCTACTGGATGAATATACAGTAAAAATTACGCATGAGAATGTAAACCGCTTTCGATAATCCATGCCCTGCTCAAATTAAGCTGTCTTTCAATTTCCCGAATGCCGGTTGACTGGGTAATAATCATAAGCTCAAAAACTATCAACAAACTTAACCAAGGTCGCCACTTTTAGTTAAAGAGTGTTGTTCAGGGTGCCCTTTTCAATCAAAAGTTTGCGTTGTTTTCTCCCCGCAAATAGTTCTGTAATTTTCACTTTCTTCCGTACGGTACGCGGAACGCCTATTTTTGATTTTTCATCCGCATATAAAACTTGTTTTCGGGGTACGAAAGAGCACTTGGTACCATTATAGGATTTAACTCCTTTATTCGAAGATTAATTAAGTTTGTTGTCAGATTAAAATAAAAAAACAAAAAATGGTCTTGAAGTTATTGATTTGATACGCTGTCAACCACTGTCCTCCAGGTGATCCCATTAAGGTGAATGCATGTCGGATAGAATGCTACTATCAAGCTGTAGGTCACTTCCCCTTTGCTTGAACTTATGACTTATCCTTCATATTTCAATAAACCACTCATTGCATGTACCCAATATCGTTGGAGGGAAGTGGTAGTTTTCTGGATGTTCATCCCTTCGTTTTTCTACAACCTCATAGATCGTTTCTAAAAAATCAATTAGTTAAACTCCCCTTAACCAATTCTCTGCTGTATCCAATAAATAAAATCAAAAGTCCAGAATGCCCCAAATTCTTCGCCCACATACCTGACTGGCAGCAGGTGAGAGAGTTTCATTCACATCGACTATATTGGTAGTGGAGCTGGAGTGTGATGTGATTCCGTGATAAATGTTGGCACCGGAAAGTGGAACATTCAGCCATCGTACCACACTTCCGTCCATCTGATTTTGGGGGCTCGTGTTTTCCCTTGTTTTTTTTGCTACTACCTTTTTTTATCGCCATATTACGTTCGTTCTAGGGCCCATCCTCTTTCCTTCACTTTGACAATCAATGGGCCTGGCGCAGTTGCACCAATAATAATAGTTCGAATCCTTTGCTGCACTGGGATGGAACGGGAATTTATTTTGTTTTTTTTCACTCACTACCAGTTGGAATCTGCCTAGCAGGAGCATGCAGTGGGGAGCTGTGCATAGTGGTTCAAAAAATTAAAGGTTATAAATTATAAATAACTTATAATTATGATGAATTTGCAGGTTACAATAATGCAAAATACAGATGATTATTTTATTTTATTTACATAGTATACCGTCTCACGACATAACTTGACGAACATAATTCCTAAAATTCACTCGGTTCATAGCAACCGTTCTCCAATTTCTTGGGCACCTCACGTTCGCCAGATCACGCTCCACTTGGTCTAACCACCTCGCTCGTTGCGCCCCCGCTCGTCTCGTTCTTGTTCATAGCGAACACCTGTTTTGCAGGACAGTCGTCCGGCATTCTCGCAACATGTCCCGCCCAGCATATCCGGCCAGCCTTAACCACCTTCTGGGTACTGGGTTCGCCGTAGAGTCGCGCGAGCTCGTGGTTCATCCTTCGCCTCCACACTCCGTTCTCCTGTACGCCGCCAAAGATGGTTCTTAACACTCGTCGCTCGAATACTCCGAGTGTACGCAGGTCCTCCTCGAGCAATATCCATGTCTCGTGCCCGTAGAGAACAACCGGTCTAATGAGCGTCATATACAGGTTACACTTCGTGCGAGGGCTAAGTCTTCTCGACCCCATTTGCTTGTGGAGTCCATAGTAGGCACGACTTCCGCTGATAATCCGCCTCCGGATCTCACGGCTGGTGTGATTGTCTGCGGTCACCAGTGAGCCGAGATAGACAAAGTCTTCGACTATCTCCAGCTCGTCGCCGTCGATCGTGCCCTTGTTATTACTGGACAAGCGGGTTTGGTCGGTTTCGGATCCGCAGGCCAGCATGTACTTCGTCTTGGACGTATTAATCATCAATCCAATCCTTCCTGCTTCGCGTTTCAGTTTGGGATAGATCTCCTCCACCGCCGCAGATGATCTGCCGACTATATCAATGTCATCGGCAAAGCAGATAAGTTGACTGGATCTGTTGAAAATCGTGCCCCGCGTTTCGCCCATCGCTCGTCGAATAACACCTTCTAGCGCCACGTTGAACATCATGCAGGATAGACCATCACCTTGTCGAAGCCCCCTGCGCGATTCGAATGAACTCGACAATTCACCCGAAATCCGCACACAGCACTGCGTTCCATCCATCGTCGCCTTGATCAGTCTGATCAGCTTCCCGGAAAAGCCGTTCTCGTCCATGATTTTCCATAGCTCGTCACGGTCGATCGTGACGTATGCGGCTTTGAAGTCGATGAATAGATGGTGCGTAGGGACTTGGTGTTCCCGGAATTTTTGGAGGATTTGCCGTAATGTGAATATCTGGTCCGTCGTTGACCGTCCCTCCATGAAGCCGGCCTGATGACTTCCCACGAATTTGTTTGCTTGTGGCGTTAGGCGGTGGAGTAGGATTCGGGACAACACTTTGTAGGCGGCATTGAGGACAGTGATCGCTCGGTAGTTCTCACAGTCCAATTTGTCGCCCTTCTTGTAGATGGGCTTCCACTCCTCCGGAAGCTGTTCTATGTCCCAGATCCGGATTATCAACCGATGTAGGCAATCGACCAACCTGTCCGGGCCCATTTTGATGAGTTCAGCTGCGATGCCATCCTTCCCAGCCGACTTGTTTCTATTCAGCTGGCGAATGGCTTCCTTAACTTCACTCATCGTTGGGAGTGGCTCCTCTTCGTCGTTGGCTACGCCGGCGATGTACCTTCCCCCACCGTCTTGATCTCCTGCATGTGCGCCGTTCAGGTGTTCATCGAAGTGCTGCTTCCACCTTTTGATCACCTCACGATTGTCCGTCAGGATACCCCCGTCCTTATCCCGGCACATGTCTGCTTGCGACACGAAGCCTTTGCGGGATGCGTTGAGTTTCTGATAGAACTTTCGTGTTTCTTGGGAACGATGCAGCTGCTCCAGCTCGGTGATTTTCCACATTTCGACGGGTGCCTCTTTGCACTACAGCTGATGGAGATTTCAAAACCAGAGGAAAAAAAAACTTTCAAAAAACTTCAGTTTTTTTTATCAGAAATTTTAAAACATCTATTCATCTAATTAGCAAGACATCGTATAGGGGAGCATCCATAAATTAAGCAACGCTGCTAGAGGGGAAGGTAGTAAACTCGATTTGAATAAAAAAAACTATAGATAATTTGTAAACTTCAACGTTATTGAAACTGGTCTGTATCCCTTTCTCTTAGGGGCATTCTCGTCAGATTTTCTATCAAAAATCTACCAAGCGCAACAAGCTGCTTTAGCCACTCCTCCTTAACGCATTTCGTAATATGTGAATGGTCCCTTATAAAGGTTAGTTTATTCTGACGAATATTCCTTAGTTAAGTATATTTTGCATAACAAGTTATGCTCCTTGAGCATAGAGCAAACAAGGTAGACCATCAGTTAAAAAAAAAACAGATCGACTCGTAATAAGACAATCAATAAGTGTTGACAGAGTAATCACCATTGAATACTAGGAAGCTATTAATTGATTTTTGATTTTTGTATTTCGAAGAACGTTAGAGCACTTTTTCAATCTTAAAATGTGAAAATTCAAAAATTAGAGAAGAAGTTGTGGGGTATTGGTTTGCGTTACGTAATTTTTATTTTAACAAAAATC
Organism: Uranotaenia lowii; assembly: GCF_029784155.1. Classification (NCBI taxonomy): domain Eukaryota; kingdom Metazoa; phylum Arthropoda; class Insecta; order Diptera; family Culicidae; genus Uranotaenia; species Uranotaenia lowii. Next base: position 183,663,766 of record NC_073692.1, on the reverse strand, counting down.
GCGTATTCACAACAATTTATGTCTTAAAACATAAATTCAGTTCAGTTCAGACAAATAGCTGATTCCTGTTTTGTGAAATCTATTTTATCATTTTCCCTGTTATCCATGCTAAAGGAAAAGATGGTGCATTAATATATGTGTAAAAGAAATAAAAAATACATTAATGCATTTATTGTGATTCCAGTGGAAATTGGGATCCAGGAACTTCTGCATTTAATCTAAAAAACTATTAAAATTACCTGAAGGGATATAGGATTTTTAAATTTTTGGGTACTCATTTAATTTCAAAACCTACATGCTTCAGCCTAATTCGTATTTTATTGATGATGGGCTGATTTTGTATGGTCTTTTATTTGTTTATTTATTAAGTCAAACTTTTATTTATTTATTTATTTGACGTCAATCATTTGCGTAGACCGTTTTACATGTTTGCCTTAAATCTATATAAGTATAATGTTATGATAGAAGCACTCTCTTCAGTTCATTTTTGTTCATTGTTATATCAATTATGGTGCAGTATTTGTTATAGCAGATCATGATCTTATTTATAGGTCCATTTTGGGCATAGTTTGTTCTTTGTTTATTTATGTAGAATAGATTCCTGTTTCTTAAATACCGAGTGGGAGAATAAAAGTTAAGTTTTTCTAAAATGTTTGCATCATTTACTCTTTGCCCAATAACATCATTTATAAAAGCTAACATTGCAAACTCACGTCGTTTATCAAGACTATCTATTTTAATTAACATACATCGAGATTCATACGAAGGTAGCTGATATGAGCTCCAACCTAACCTGCGTAAAGCATATAATAAAAACTGTTTTTGTACTGACTCAATGCGGTCTTTATGTGTACCTTGATATGGAGCCCAGACAACACTGCAGTACTCAAGAAGGGGCCTAACATATGTTACATACAGTGTTTTGATGGTATAGGGATCATTGAATTGAAAACTAAACCTTTTTATAAACCCGAGCATATTACTTGCCTTGTAAATTATGTTATTGTAGTGTTCTACAAAGGTCAGTTCAGAATCAAGTATGACTCCTAAGTCTCTGACTTGATTGCATCTTTCAACAGATTTTTGACCAATGGTGATGGTGTCCTGTCTTACATTTCGCTTTTTAGTAAATGAGATTGAGATGCATTTTTTTACGTTTATCTCTAGCAAGCTTTTTGTACACCATACATAAAAATTATCAACTTCTCTTTGGAAGGATTCAATATCAGATGGTTTACGTATTTTCATGAAAAGTTTCATGTCGTCTGCATATATTAAAACATTTAAATGATTTAAAATGTGTTCGACATCATTGACAAATAAAATAAATAGTAAAGGACCCAGATGGGATCCCTGTGGCACTCCTGATGTAACATGCACAACAGACGACAAATTTCCTTCAAATCTTACTAGTTGCGTTCTTCCGTGCAGGTATGACTGAACCCACTTTAATAATTTATGATTGAAACCTATTTTAGATAATTTGAAAAGCAATAAAGGAATATCAACTCTATCAAATGCTTTGCTAAAATCAGTATATAATGTTTCAACATAATTCCCTTCATCTATGGCATTTATCGAGAAATTTACAAAATTTAGTAAATTGGTGGAAGTAGAACGTCCTCTAATAAAACCATGTTGTTTAGTAGTGATTGCATTTTTAACTTGAGAAAAAATGTGTTGATTAATTATTGATTCAAATAACTTAGGGATGCAAGATAATATAGCAATTCCACGATAATTTTTAACATCTGACTTTTTGCCGGTTTTGAAAATTGGAACCAAATACGATTCTTTCCAAATGGGGGGTAGTATGCCGCTTTTTAAAGATGAATTGAACAACCAAAACAAGGGTTTCACTAACTCATTTGATAATGATTTCAAAAATACTGGCGGCAATCCATCAGGACCTGCCCCTTTAGAGGCGTCTAAGGTGTTTAAAGAATTCAAAATTTCATTGGGTGATACATTATCAACAGTGATATTTAATGAAGATTCAGGGAGATACGAGAAATAATCATAATCTCGATCCTCTTCATTACGGGTTGTGTAAACATCTTGAAAAAAATTAGCAAATAAGTTACTGATTTCCGCAGGATTTTTGCCGATTTTGTCGTTGAACTGCATTTTTGTCGGAAAATTGCTAGACTTCTGTATATCTTTAACTAGGCTGAAAAATGATTTTGGGTCTGATTTGATATTACTTTCTATTCCTCTATTATACTCCTCGTGTGCGATTTTCATTTCTATATTTAGTTGATCACAGATAGTCAAATATATTGTGAGGTTCATATCATTTGCATCTTTTTTATAATTTTTATGGGCTTTCTGCTTTCTATTTTTAAGATTAAGTATCTTCTTACTATACCACTTCGGATTTCTATTCGTAGACTATGTAGACTACAATACTTAAACACCCATTCATTCATCCCAAGTAACCATAAGTACCGAAAACTAGCACCGGTTTAGCTTTAAAGGAAGTTATACAGCTTGGTTGCATTATCAACTAATAGAAAAAGCCCTGTGAGCCAATCTGATCTCACCCCAAACCGGGTTCAAACGGCAATGGAAGCGATGTCGAATTTGGGTGAAAGTTTAACATTAATGCAAGTGGAATGCAGCTACGGGGTTTTTTTTAAGGAAAGAAAGAATAACTTCGTCTATGATACAGAAGATCGATGATTTGATGGTCAAATGAGGCTACAGCAAGAAGCAAAGGAAATCCCTTGTAATCATTCTCTCCTGTGGGAAAAAATACGCCGCTCTGCAGCGCCGGGCGATGTTTGGATGTGTTGGTCGATCAATGTGGAATGAAAGTTAAACGACTAACCACTACAAATATCCAAAATATCAGCTGACATTTTTTTGCTCATCGATTAAACAGAAGCGTTCTCCATGATTTTCAAGAACGATGTGTTGTGAATGACTCCATAAAAGTTCATACGATGGTGACCACTTACAAGACTGCCTGGGGGTGATGGTAGATTACAGGCTTAATTTCAAGAGCCACGTAAAGTATGCTTATAAGGGGCCGTTCAGATACCACGTGGACAGAAAAATGAGATTTTTGACCCCCTCCTCCCCCTCCGTGGACAAGCGTGGACATTTGGCAAACCCCTACCCCCCTCCCTGGATGTCCACGTGGACAGATTTGAAATAGCTTTTTTTTAAATACCTATAATTCGACCAGTGTTCCGAATATCACTCATTTTCAATGAATGTTCCTGATTGCACTTCGCAACTGAACGTACAGCGATCGGGTTTTGTTATTGATTGCTACTGGACTTATCCGATCATCGATCGTTCTATTCATCGCTAAAATACAGATCACCTCGCACGATGTTTGCTGTCAAAACAGTGCAGCACTATCATCAAATTGGAATCTCACCATTGAGCGATGCATACGGCGAATCATGTTGGGCTAGGATCAGGAGTGAATGGTTCAGGCAGTGAGCGAGTGATACATGTAACCGATCATTAGCAAATGTTATTTGATTTTAAACATAGTCAATTAATAAATTTATTTTATTTTACAGCTTTTTTTACTACAGTAAGAATAAAACCAAACTGTAGTTGTGTTTGTGATGGAAAGATGGTCACTTCCGCCGTCTTTTCAATTTCTAATCAGCCAGGCGGATACTGAGTGAGTGACATTCAGAATGGATCAGTCGGTATCTCACTCATCTCCGATATGCGATGTTTGCAAACCCGATGATTTTGAATGATGGGACTCGGTTGGCATTGCTGAGTAGAGCGCTGATCGAGATTGCATACCAGTCGGGCGAAGCAGTTGCGAGAGGCGCTATCCCATTATACAATCAGAATGTATCCAACAGGAAACGCATCCTGAGTGTTTATTTTGATTGATTTTCGGAACATTGAATTCGACAGTTAGAAAACACAACTTTTTGCCTTTTTGTTATTGACATGGCTGATTTAAAAAAAAACTGAATAATAATTTGAATAATAAATTCCTTCATATTTATTACTTGCAGCTACTAATTGTTTAAACCTTAACTGGAAAGCTTTGCAATTTTAAGATTTTTATTTAAAAATCTTAATATTTATTCGCCTTTAGAAAATATTTTGAAAGTAAGTATGTCCACGTGGACATGACCCAAACCCCTACCCCCCTCTCCGTGGACAAGCGTGGACATTTCCATACCCCCCCCCTCCCCCCCTAAGTTGTCCACGTGGTATGTGGACGGCCCCTAAGAGAGCGGCAATGTCCATGGCTGCACTCACACGGATCATGTCGAATCACGTCAATCTTGCGATATGTGGTGCCAGCCTAGAGGCCGGCCCTGGGAAAACAGTGTAATCTGCAAGGACTCTGTAGCGCACAACGCCTGATAAACCTGCTGGTTATCAGTGGATAGCCCATCTCGGTTTTGTTTGAGGAGGATGTCTATTGCCCCGACAACGTCTGATCCCGCATGGAGGGAGCTTACTAGGGCGAATACACGGTGTAGTGGACTTCCAGGTGTTCGTTTGTTTGTCCAAGGTTCGAAGTGGCACGTACTAACATACTTATCGCCTGTGGATCTGACACAACGGTTGATAACGTGCTACAGAGAATGTGTATGGGTTCCACTACTTGGCACGGGGTCAGCGATGGGTTCACCCAGATTATGACTTCCCTGCAAAGGATCTGGAGTCCGCGAGCGGTGTAGGATGATGACACCGCCGGGGAGCATCTATGTAGTTTGCATTCGATCCCATGATTGAAACTACAAAGATAAAGCATCATCTTCTTCGTAGTGGTTAAACCGTGAACGTATCCGCTGGGGAGTATCCGAGTAGTGTTGTTTCCAACAAGCCTTTCTTGGCAGCGGATCCTGTAGGAAGGAGGTGAACCACTGTCGGGGGATACGTACGGGTAGAAAGGTTCTCGATGCTACGTCGATCGCAATTTGTGTCAGTCTCCAACTCCATTGCAGAGCAGTCATTAGACGAGCGAGCCTATCGCTGACTCTATACCATGTGCTGTTATTGTCATCAACAGCTGTCTGGTCTGGTCCGCAGGTGGCGAATATGTTGGCACGTTCCTCTTCAAATCTTGGACAATAGAATACCACGTGTTCGGGTGACTGGGCCGCGTCACCGCATGTTAGGCAGACCGGCGATACCACATGTCCGAACCTGTGGTGATAGTTCATGAAGCAGGAATTGCGTCATGTAGAAATCCACTTCGCAATACACCCACATCTGCTACCAATTGGCCATGGATCTATCTCTGGCTCGTGTTCTAACGTTTTGCGTGCCTCTATTTTCGTAGCAATAGGAGTCATCCACCAACAAAACCGAGATGGCCATAACTCCCACTATAACACATGCAGCTTCCGACGAAACGGTGCGGTTTGCTCTGATGACCCGCAAATTCATTCACATTTTTACACTGTTCAGCTTCTGCTGGTTACACTGGATGTTAAGACCAGATTTCCAGGCCGCCCCTTTATACTGAAGGACTGACGAAATCACACTCGAAATTATCCTCCGAAGACTACTTCGGATCCCTGAATTGTTCGCCATTATCCTCGTGAGTGCGGCCGTTGCTGTTGCCGCCTTTTTGCACACATACTCAATGTGGTTTTTGAAGCTGAGCCGGTCGTCTATCAACACACCCAAATATTTAAGCACGGGCTATTATTCTATAGTACATGATCCAATTGTAATCCTGCTTTTTGCGGTGTAACCAGGTTTGATATCAGGACCATCTCGGTTTTGTGGTGAGACAACTGCAAACTCTTGGAGTGCATCCAGCTCTCTACCGCTTCTATAGCCTCTGAAGCTCTTAGCTGGACCATTTTTGTTGAATAGCCTGTCGCTAGTAGCACGAGGTTGTTCTCGAAACCAACCAACTTTACACCCACTGGCAGGCTCAATGTCAGCACCTAATCGTACGTAATATTCCACAGGACCGGGCCAAGTATCGATCCCTGCGGTACTCCAGCTCTAACATCCATTTCCTGAAATCCTTCGCTCGTTATGTATTGTAGCTTACGTTTCTGGAAATAGCTTTCCACTAATTTGCAGAGATATTTCGGTATCCTCATTTTCATAAGCAAAGATGCAATCAGAGCTGCAAATTATCAGTACCAGACAGCCAATATCAGCCGACTTTGATACTGCTTAGCATGTCTATATCATGCGATACTGATTTTTGGTCAGCGACATATGATTACAATGTCATGACCAAGTTGAATGAACGACATCATGCTTGCTGTGACTTTTTCCTTCAAACAGCTAACAACTACATATTTTCAACTGTTGCGCAACTTATAACGTGAAATCCATTCCAACTCAGTCAGAAAAAAAAGTCAGTCGTATTTTAATTCCAATGGAATGCAAAAATGTCATTGAATATTGACATTGTTGCCTGACTGACATTGTAGCTTGGTCATTCAACTGGTAGACGACTTTGGTATTCTTTCGATAACATTGACTACTAGACGTTAGTCAGGTGGAACGATATTGACTGATATTTATCAACCTTGGATGCAATAACTGTACAGCTGACACTATTAAAGGCGTTGCGCACGTCCAATGTTACTACTGCACAAAAACGATCCCCCGCCATTTGAACTGTCATCAAACGGGCTTTATCAGCCGTTTTGATGATAGTTCGAATGGCGTCGACGGTACATTGCCCTTCTCGAAAACCGAATTGATTGTTGGACAATCCGCCTTCGCCCTCGGTGTACCGCTGGATACGATTCAAGATCACCGTTTCCAGAACCTTTCCAACCGTATCATGTAGGCATATTGGCCTGAATGCCAAAGAGTTCCCCACTGGCTTTCCTGGTCTTGGCAGCAGAACCAACCGCCGTTTATAAACCTCCTGAAACATCCTTTCCCTAATACAAATTTGCAGTGACGATCGGTACATTTCTGAAAATTCCATAGTCGCGGCCCTGCAATGTTCGGCACACCATCGGACCGGAAGCCTTTTCCAGCTGAAGAGATTTTGCCATGTTGCGAGCCTCTTGAGTTGACGTAGGATTTCGTCACCGTCGCAAAGCATCCAAGTCGTAGCGTTCAAATTCCCGAACGCGTAGGCGCGAGTCCAGGACAATCTGCTCTCGATCGGCACAGCAAAAATCCTAGAGTTGCCAGCTAAAGGAAGAAAAGAAGACCAGAAAACGGTTAGAGAAGACTGACATCATCGAAGGGGTGCATCTGATCCCACGGTTTGAAGCTACAGAGATAAGACAATATCTTCTGCGTAGCGGATGCCGTGGGTAAGCAGCGCTCTTGCGTAGGATACTCCACCTTCGGAGAGTATCTGAGTAGTGTGTTTTCCAATGATCGAAGCTGGGGGGATAAGACTTTAACTTCTCCGCAGTGGAGGAAAGCGTTACTCCACGGTCGAAGAATACCCACGGGTAGTGTGGCTCTCGACGCCGAGTGAGCCATTTGAGTCGGTGTATGATGACGTCTTCGTCGGGAAACATCCGAATAGTTGCGTTAAGTCCCTTGCGTGTGCTGTTACAGGCGCGAGTTTAAGATAAGCTGCTCTCCATCGGCACACGACGGCAAAAGGTGGTGAACCTCGAAACCTGTAGATAAGAGGTCGGGAATCGAGTCGTTAAAAGAGAGGTCAGACCTCGAGTCTTCAAGAGGAGAGATTTGTGCAGTCAACCCCGAGTCTTTACGATAAGAGGACTGATCTCGAGTCGCAAGAGGTCAGGCGTATCATCAACAAGAGGAGTGATAGACGTCTTTGCTTTGAATAATTACGAGGAGAGGCCAGATCTCGATTGTCTAGAGAATATATCGGGCCTTGAGCTGTGCTGGATAGGTATGTATGAACGTTAACCTCGAATCGATGCGAGGAGGGGTCGGAACTAGAGCCGTAAGAGGATAGTTTGTATGGTATCTTCGAGTCATTGCGAGGAGATGTCGGATGTTAGAGGTGAGTCCAGGCATCAAGTCATAATAGGGAGAGGTATTGCTGAAAATGTTCTCGTTAATGAGAATTGCCTTGGAGAGCACTAGCGCGAATAGACCTCCTAGGTGAGATTCAATGTCTGTTGCCCCAGGCGTAGGGGGTACAATGTTACGTGTAGCATTGTATCATGAGTTGTCCAATTGCACCCATGGACTCAGAGTAGCAAACTGGGGAGGACGCGGTGGTTCGCCGTGCCTTGGAATACGATCCGTAAATTTACCACCTTGGTCAACAACGAATAAAAAAAGCTCTGTGATGTTTACGAAATAAACTGCAGTGCCGAAACTTGTATAACCCTGTTAGCACTATAAAAACATTGGTTGATTCTAGTGTTGTGGCAGGAAAAATGTCGTGAAAATGCAATGGGGTTTAAATGAAACATAGAAGGGCGAGCATTTTTAAATTATATTTTATGTAGACCTATGGACATAACAGGTTTGCGAAAAAGTATTTATAAATTAAGCTTCTTTGAAAATTATTTCTTGCAACCGGTGCTCTTAACTTGTATAAATTCATCATCGATCAATGGAAGTGTTGTTTGGTATAATGCTAATGTAATGCTGAAAAAGAGTTAAAAAGCATTTGAGCAAGCTTATGTGATGTCACACTAATGCTTAGGTAGTGTAAACAGCAGTTGGTATTCTAATTTAGAAGTATATTGCATTTTAAAAAGCTAATAAAATTCTAATTGTTTTTTTTTTTAAATTTTATTTGAGACTAACTCTAATTGTATTTGTAAAGCTGATTTAATACAGCACATCACTTGGTGCGCTGCTATAAAGCAGAATTGCGTTTAATGGGCTAATTTATTGCAATTTAGCATCTAAAATTCAGATATAAGATAATATAAGAAATATGATAATTGTTAAAATATCTCAAAACTTTTTCTTACGTTTGAAAACCCACATGTTGAGTTTCAAATTGGGAAACACTTGTTAATAAAAATGTAATTTCAAAGTCTTGAAATATCTATTTTATCGAAGGCTCGCAAACAAACACCCTTACTGGTGAAATCAAAGCGTTTTGAAGCAGCAGGTTGATTTATGTGACAATTTAACTTTTTTCCTTAATAAATTCAAAGTGTTAAATTGAATGAAGGCAATGCGTTTTTTGTAGTTAAAATATTATAAATAATTTTAAAACATTTAGGGTAGATACTCTAGATTTCGACAGGAGCTAGTTTTCGACTGATTTTTAAATAAAGACCTATCATTCTATTAGTTTGCTTAAGCTATATATGTTAGTATTTTTCTATTTTTGCTTTCCCAATTTAGCATGTTTTGAGCATAAGCATTATTCTAAATAAGTTGTTTAATAGTAGTTAATCATTAAATTAAAAGTAAAATTCAATGCCTTTACCAAATAAGAATAGTTTTGAATCATGACAAAACTAATCGTTTATTCAAATAAAAGCAACATAAGAGGAATCATTGGATGGATAAAGTTCTGAATTGAGTGTTTTGTTTATATTAAATTCATATTTTTGCTAACATTTTACGAAATTTGAACTGTTTCTTAAGCTGGGACAACAGACGCTGCAAATTCATCTAAGAATCTATTTTTCGACATCAACTTCCTGTGATTGTTTATACTGTTTCCATGGTGTAGAAACGCCGTGAAGTAGACAAGCACCTGCAATATGCAAAAGTGCATATTCCTTTGCAAACAAAGGAGGTGTAAATGTTCTTGTCGAAAACTAAAACTTCTGGTGTCGAAAACTTAAATTGAATGTCGAAAACTAGACCATCGAGAGGTTTTAGTAAAAAGTTAATCAAAATTTTATTTTGAGACTTTTGATCAATAAAAAGGGTTGAGGATAAAGAATAAAGTCTGATTTAAAGAACCAATGAAATGGGAAACTTTAGTGAACAAATTAATTTTTATGGTTTTTCTGACAAAACAAGCGAAAACTGTCGAAAACTAGATATTTTGCCCTAGCTCCTTAATTTATGCAGCATTATTGTTCATCTTTCGATTTTAAATGTTGTTCGGCCTTAACACATTAACCCTTCGTGTCATGATTTTTTTTATTTTTCCTTAAAAATCATTTTGAACAGTTGAAAATGATGAGTACATCAAGAACAAAAATAAATAAAATACGATTTTTCTATTTTTTTATAAATTAATTGTTCCAAATTTGTTACTTTATGAAACGAAGGGTTAAGATAGACTGATCAATGATCCCCCAAAGCATCAAATTCTAAACAAAGACGAAATCGATTCTTAAATCAAATTAAAAGTAGTTTAAGAAATTTCTGCACCATGTTTTACGTGCACAGGAGTCCAGTACTTGTTTAAAAAATATGAAACATGCCACATACCCCTTGACCGAAAAAAATAATCGAGAAATATTGAAAAAAGTGATCAATATTACCCGGTTTAACGGTACATAATGAATCGACAATGATAAATTTCCGCAGTAGGTTTTGCAAAATTATTTTCAACCAGGTCCCCTTGCATAGAAAGTACCTCTGAATCACGTTAACTAACACATTTAAAAAATTGGCAAGATAATCCTTTCCATAACACACGCAATGCTGCCAATGTTTCACGCATCCGTTTCCTAGTAATGTAGCCATACATGAAATGAAGTGCTCCAATACGGTATGATCATAGCTTTGTCATAAAAAGTCATAAACATGAATAGTATATAAAAAAGTTTATTTTTGCAATCACATGCTGAGCTTTGCATCAAGCAATATTTTCCCATAGTGCAGCCCCTTCTTGATGCCACTTTCAATATGAGCGAGGGTAACACAAACTTTAGCAGGCCACGGTTTAGAGTTGCAAGCTTGGAACTTGGAACACATTACCAAAAGTCATTCCGACGTAAACACTCAACCGGTGAGGGTGAGAGGCAACAAAAAAAATACTCGTGATCCAAAAAATATTCCTGTCAAAATTCGCAAAATTCCAGGACCAGTCAGAAAGGCAAAACACCTGATCGGGTAAGTTGTCGCCTTCGCTTTCCTTTTCATTTGCTTAATGTGTGTTTGCAAATTGTCTTTTTCCGCCGGTGAAAAATGTTTCTTACTGATTGGAATTTCCGTTACCTACATTAACAAACGAAATGGATTCGAGCAAATATCACTCATTAAAAGCACACCCGGCCAGTTTTTCATTTTTCCGGAAGTTATTTATGTTGTTGCAGCAGCACTTTGTTGTGTTTTATGCTTCCCCAAACGTCCGGAGGGAGTCTTTTTGGGAAATTTATTTTCTGCCAGTCAGTGGGAGCGAGATATTGTGTGTGAGTTCGTTGTGTTTTATTTTATTTTCGGAGCGCCGTTGTGCATTATCGGTCTGTCATATGGCCGTATCAATATATTGGACTTTCCGGCGTGCCTCAATTTCTCCCAATTGGACGCTTTTCCGCAAACGTGGTGCATGGCTGTGCTGTACGTATTGCTTTTTTTTACAATGCACTCTCCTTATTTCGTCCATTCGTCCAGCAGCTGCCCGAAACAATGTGCTCGTAATTCAAACAATTTATTTTCCATCTTTTGAAGGGGGATTCAGTGATTCTTAGATAAATTAACTTAAGATATTGAAAGGAGCTTACTTTTATACGTGTGGTCCTTTAAGTTTGTTAAACTAAAATATAGGCTTGAAAATTCAAGAGATTTGAATCAAGAAGTTGCTAACAGAAAAAAATCACATTTTCCTAATAGCGGAGCAACAAATTATCCCTTTTAGACATGATTTTGTTTTTAAATGAGTACAGCAATAATTGATTAAGTGAAATAATATCATTTTTATTCGAAAAACATAACTGGACAGGTTTGAAGCCATTAAATGGAATTTTATTAAAGTAATGGCCCATTAAAGTTAGAACATAATTTTTGAAATTGTTGAATTATTTCAAAACTAGTCTGTAAAATTCTTCCCAACATTGTTCATTAGCTGCAGCAAGATGCCTCCCATCCGTCAAAAAAAAAAATAGTCTGTTGGGCGATAATGACCCTTATTTTCTACCCGGCCCCATTTTTTATCACATTTACCGATTTTGACGAAATTTTGTCCGATTCTAGATTATATATTTTTACATCTTTTGATCAAATTTCAGGATTTTTCAATGTAAATTGTCAAAGATACAGCGAATTCGGTAAAGCAATTATAATTTTCCCCTTTTTTACGTGAAGAGCTGTATCTCATTTTCCAGTCGTTGTAATGTCTTCAAATTTTTTAAAGCAAATGTTGGATAGTTGATCCAAATTGTGTGCAAATTTGATGAAAAAATACTAACCGAGCGAGAAAAGGCAGTTTGACAAAGTTAGGAGAGAGTATGCAACTTCACGCGAGTTCATTCTCTTTTGAACGAAACTGCATATGCCTTGATGTAAAATATAGTAAGATAACATAAATAGGTATTGTTGAGTTATGCTTTATGTTCATAAATTTCAAACTTCAAATAATAATGATATCATAATTTGGCCTTGCAATTATGTACATCTACATACATATCATCTCATATTATTACATATCATCCCATCAAAAAGTCAGTCCTTCCTGATTTTCGATACCTGAATCAAATAACCTGCTACATGGACTGATTTCAATATTACTCTATCTACACTAGGCGTCAGGATTAGAACTATAAACAACTCAATCACATACAGTACCGTTCATAATTGTTTAGAAATTGGAAGCACGCACACTGTCACTTTGACTTAGAACTTCCATAACTTTTTACTCTGATGATATTTTCCGATTAAACTTTCTGCGTAAGATAGATCAACTATCACAAAATTTGAGCTTTCTAAGAATGTTATGGTCAGAGATACAGTGATTCTACGAAAATTGGACTTTTTGAACTTTTACAATTCAAACTGCAATATCTCAGAAACTACGCAACGATTTTTATTGAAATTTTACAGAGTGATTGTTGAAATATAGTGTTAGGATATCTGAAGGTTTTAAAAAGTTTTATTGATGGGATCAAAAGTTACGCGATGTACAATATTTCAGACATGAACCTAAAAATACGATTTCTATAGAATTTTGGACGATTAATGAGAACAATATTTTTTCCATCCACAAATCAGTCAAATAATGTCTAACAGAAGCAATGAAATATTAAAAAATTGAATAAATGATCCATTTTTGTTTTGAAATCAGAATGTCACAAAATTGTTTTAGGTTTTGGATTGAAACAGACTTACTGGTTTTTATACATAAAATATGATTTCCTATAGAAACATTCGTCCAAAATTTTATAGAAATTGCATTTTATGGTTCTTGCCTGAAATATTGAACATTGCGAAACTTATGATCTCATCAATAGAACTTTTAGAAAACTTCAGACATGTTAATTTTATACTTCAACAATCACCCTGCAAAATTTCAATAAGAAGTGTTGCGTATTTTCTGAGATATTACAGTTTGAATGGTAAAAGTCCATACAGTCCGATTTTCGTAGAATTACTGTATCTCTGGCCATATAATCTTTAGAAAGCTCAAATTTTGTGATATAATAGTGTGATAGTTGATCTATCTTACGCAGAAAGTTTGATCGAAAAATATCATCAGAGTAAAAAGTTATGGAAGTTCAAAGTCAAAGTGACGGTGTGCGTTCTTCCAATTTCTATACAATTATGAACGGTACTGTATCTCAAGTCTCTTGATCATCGTAGGAGACATAATACATTGACGAAATCCAAAAACATCATTCGCGTTTACTTTTTCCTTGCTTTCTGGGCCTTGCATTTAGTTTTTACAATAATTTTATGCATTCAAGTTAGATTCCCAGGAAAATTGCAATCAAACTCATTTTTCAGTACTACGTTGTTAACTGGTGTACAAATTTAAATTTATTTTTTTCGACATTACACCGGATCTCGACGTTTCAATCATTTGTCAGTCATTGGACATAAAAACAAATAATATTTCGATTTTCCCGTTTTTTTGTCGTTCTCTTTTTGGTGATTTTTAAGGGTCGAAAACCCGAAACTTTGAGCGCTTGGAAGCATCTCTAAATCGAGCCTGATTGAGTTGAAATTCAATCTTCCTAGTGTACAAACATTTCAATTTCTTTAGAATTGTGTACGACACAAATGAATGAAAATTGATTCAAACTTCAGTAACATCTAGCAGAAAATTTAACATTACAGGTAAATTCGAATTTTCAAAAAAAAAAAACCATTAAATATTTTATGTGTATGTCGGCTATGCTGGTAATTCTGTGTTAACAGAATGTGTGCTCCTGAAATTTTGAACTCTGAATTTTCCGTTACAAAGTGGGTGTTTTCCCTTACAAATCTGAATTGAACTTTAAAATTAGAATATGAAAATTTCAGCTCAATTATAGGGCCTGAATGTGATGATGCAATCCGATTTATTATTAAGAATTCCTAATATGAGCCCTGATGGTGAACCCAAGCAACCGAAAGTTCGGATTTCATTGTCCTGTCAGGTTTGATCAGCTCAACCATATATTGTTATACAACTTCTTTACAGCTCAATTTTAAAGTTGCTAAACAAACTAAACAAAGTTCGCATAAATTGCTTAACAACTTCATACTAGCTTCAAAAAGCACTTGCATAAGCAATACAAAAAATCTAAAAATTACATTGGAGCTTTTTTATGTTGAAATCTACTTCAGTTTTCGAGATATCGATTTTAATATGAAAATTGTCTGAATTGCTGAACCCCAACCGTGCGGACTTAATGCACCTATTTATGTTTTGACCAAAGTTTCAGTTTCTCTGATAATATTTTCAAATAATTTTAATGAAAGTGCTTGAAACTGATAACTGACATACAATAACGCTGTAAGTTTAAAAAAAATTCTATGGCTTATAAAATTTTATGAAATAAAACTCAAAAAAAAAAAACACTTTATCAAATCTGTTTTAAGATATTCAATTATTATTAAGATTTCAATTCAATTCTCTCTTAAAATGATGGTTAGAGCTTAGATTCGAAGTTTTCATTATAAAAATCATTAGTCTATTCTATTTTACTTGTTTTTTCCGGCATTGTACAAACGATCGGTGCGTACAAAAACACTCTCTTATTCCACTTTCGAAACATTATTTAATCTTCGTAAAGCTTAAATATGTTTAATTTTTAAAAGTTTATTTGAATAAGAACTAAAAACCTCCCAAGTTTTCGTTTAAGGTTTATACGCATAATTTTTAAAAGTCAAAATATAACATCAAAAGGTATCAAAACCTTGTATGAATTTTTAAATTTTTTTTAGTTTGTAAATTCATCAAATTCTTTTTTACCTTAGGTGTTTTTCTCGTTCCGTCGCGGTGAAAATTAATTTTTTTAAGTTTAACTAGTTTCTTATTGTAAAATTGTGATTTTTTTGGGAAAAAGTGGATAATGTATAGTGATCAATAATTGCATGTTTAATTTATTGTGCCCGACCCGATTCTCCGTTGCATTCGTTCACCTCGTAACATCGTTGAATGATTCGCTACGAAAGGAAACACACATGCTACTTCAACAATTGATGAGTTCGTTCCATTATCCTAGTCATTAATTTGTTGTAAACTGTGAGCCTTCAGAATTTGAAAGTTTTGAAATACCGCTTATTAATTTATGAAAAGATTTGAGGTGATCCCCCGAAATTTGCGGGGAGTGCAGACAATTTTGTTTTTCTTTTTCAACCTACTTTTTCGATTTAAGAAGTGCTATGTTGGAAACATTTCCGGGTTTCGTTTATAAAGTTGTGTTAGAATTACTTTCATGATTTAACAAGTGGTTGATGAATGATAAGATACGCATAAGAAATACGTCAGAAATCAACTTAAAATAAGCGAGTTCTTACAATTATGTTGTGTCTTGGAACCCAACAGTTTGTTTATGTGCTCGTTATATAAATCGTATTCCAGGTTTAAAATTTTCTATATTTACCAAAGTTTTCACTGCTAAAGTTCAATAGGCGGTAAGTTATTTAATGATGTAATTTTATTCGTTTTGATTCATATCTATGACGACACATTGTACTTGTTTAGATACCTAGTCAGTCATGAATGTGTACTTTCACAATTATTTCGCAAAATCTTTTGAAAGGGCTGATTCCAAAAGATTTTATGGTGTTACTATTTTTTTCTCTACCCTTACAATATTTATTTTCAAGAGCGAGTAAAGGCGCTATACCGAAGGTCGATGACCAGAGATGATGGTGCACAATAATCTGGAACATGTAGTTTGATTAAACATTCAGTAAAGTAATTTTAAATTTGAAATTTATTAACTGATTCAATTTATGCTGCAATGTTTTGGATTTCTGTGCAGAGAAACCTCATTTCAATTCATAGAAGGACAAATTCACATGGGCCACCATGAAGGAGCACAGTAAATTTCAGCAAATGTGCTTCCAACGTGAATATTTCAAACATTTTATAATCATGGAAACCTATGGTGCTGTTGTCCACGTTTCTTCCTCCCTGTGTTCCAGTTGTCTCTGCGTTCAATACTGCACAGTGTTATCTTTTTAAGTTGATATTTTTCGATGATTGTTGAGTCAAAATAATAACAATTTCTTTACGTTTCGGCCTACTGGACAATTTCAGCCATCTTCAGAAAAACTGTAGGGGAGATGAGGGCATAACGAGCACCCGAGGCATAATGAGAACTACGCTTTTCTACGAAAGTGCGTATTTTCTTAAATAAATTTTCATTAGGATTTGTTTCGTACTTCCTGTAGTATTAATTTTTCACAAAAAAAGGAATCTCCTTATCATCTTTACAGAGATATTTAAAAAAAACTAGCTTGGTTCTCAAGTTACGAAAATATTATAATTTTTGAGCACCACGAAATAAGCTCTTATGATCTTAAAATAACCTTGATCTATAATGTACGCACTGCAACATGATGTACACATTGTTTCTCAATTTTTACCATCATAAAATTTTTGATTTTTCACTTTTATCAATTTTAAAACACGTTTTTACTTAAATTTGTTGACTAGGGGCATATAGAGCACCATATTATCGAGGCATAATGAGCATTTTCTGCCGTAGAATCTAGCAGCGAATTAAAATTGATTTATAGCGCCACACCTTGACTAGTTTTCATCCGACATTTAGCCTATTGGTAAGGTGTCGGAGAGGTAATCAAAAGACTAGAGTTAGATTTCTGTTCGAGGTGATTTTTTTATTGTTACATTATACGGCTAGTAGCATCATCCTCCGAACAAAGCACTTAATGTATGAGCGTGCGTGAATTGTTTGTATTCTACAAACAGACCTAGATTATTTAGTTATTGCTTTGTTTGATGAATCTACGACTCACCTGACTTTATCGAATTGAATTCGCTGCTAGATTCCCCGGCAAAAACGCATATCTTGCTCTGATTAATGGTGCTCATACTGCCTCGGGGGGGGGGGGGGGGGGGGGGGGGGGGTTCTCATTATGCCTCCACAGTGGCTGGTTTTCAGCTTTTGGCGAAAAATTTTTAAAATGCATTTTTTACGTTTTCATCTAGTTTTTCACGTTTCAGCCCGTTAGGGAATAGGCTTTTCAAGTGTCTGAACACGAAACAATAATGTAACCTCCATATTATAGATATTTTCTATGGTTAAATAACCGTTTTCCTTAAGGTGGCCATTATGCCCCCATCTCCCCTATTCAGGTAAAAATATACAAAATTTAAAAAATTAACACACTTAATTCACACAATATGTCTTAAAATTACTTCACTTTTCTCCACTTACAAATTGTATCGCCGTGTGCTTCCGTTACGGCTGTCTTATTTAATTTGAATCCAAAATTTTAACCGCTTCTAACAGCTGGTGTCCAGCATTCTCGGCGTCGGTGTCGGCGTCGTCGTGATGTCAGCTGGAATCCTCGTGTTTGGGGTCGTCGTGTTTGAATTTGTCGCTTTCGTTTTGAATTGAGGCGTCTCTCTAAGTTTTTTTTATAATTGATGTTTACTGCATTTCCTTTCTTCAGTTTTATGTGCAATGTTTCAGCTGTTTTCCTTTTCCCTTCTTCATTTACTCTTTCTAAAATATACGCTCTCTCGAAGTTAAATTTGTGATTTTGTTCACTCAATCCCATGTGAATGCGGCAAAGAATACTGTGGCCAAACATCACAAACTCTGGAAAAACGGATTAAAAACCATAAAACAAGCCTCAAACAAAGCGCCGGAGCCACAGGATTAACACAACATGTCCGTGAACAAAATCACAAATTTAACTTCGAGAGAGCGTATATTTTAGAAAGAAGGGAAAAGGAAAACAGCTGAAACATTGCACATAAAACTGAAGAAAGGAAATGCAGTAAACATCAAACAAGATTCCATTGAAATTTCGAAAATATATAGCTCAATTATAAAAAAAACTTAGAGAGACGCCTCAATTCAAAACGAAAGCGACAAACTCAAACACGACGACCTCAAGCACGAGGATTCCAGCTGACATCACGACGACGCCGACACCGACGCCGAGAATGCTGGACACCAGCTGTTAGAAGCGGTTAAAATTTTGGAATAAAATTAAATAAGACAGCCGTAACGGAAGCATACGGCGATACAATTTGTAAGTGGAGAAAAGTGAAGTAATTTTAAGACATATTGTGTGAATTAAGTGTGTTAATTTTTTAAATTTTGTATATTTTTACCTGAATACAGTTTTCTGAAGATGGCTGAAATTGTCCAGTAGGCCGAAACGTAAAGAAATTGTTATTATTTTGACTCAACAATCACCGAAAAATATCAACTTAAAAAGATAACAACAACTGGCGGTGATCAAAAATCGTAAACAATATTGCACAGTGGGCCCGGCCGAGTTAAGATGAGTAGTAAATGTATTTTTACTACTCACCGGGATGCTGACAAGATCTGGCTGTGTATGTATCATAAGCATAAGCATAAGCAAGCATCATCAAATTGTTTTATACCTTATGTTCAAAGCGTATCACTTTCAAAATGCATTGACTAGATATGTTGTTTTGTCAGCAATTTTTTTTCGGCTGTAGGCGTATTTAACCCGCTAGGCACATCCAGGAAGGGGGCCGGACATTCGGCCGAAGGCCGATAGGCCGAAAGATGTTAGGCCGATGGTCGCTAGGCCGAATGGGTTGAAAGGCCGACGGATGTTCGGCCGAATAGGACAATAGGCCGAATGCGACATTAGGCCGAAGGTTATTTGGCCGAATATTATTTGGCCGAATGGTCATCAGGCCGAATGGGCGATAGGCCGAATGCTCATTAGGCCGAATGGTCACTAGGCCGAATGGTCGTTAGACCGAATGGTCATTCGGCCGAAAGGTCACTAAGCCGAATGGTCATTCGGCCGAATGGTCATTTGGCCGAATGGTCGTTAGGCCGAATGGTCATTAGGCCGAATGGTCATTAGGCCGAATGGTCACTAGGCCGAATGGTCACTAGGCCGAATGGTCACAAGGCCGAATGGTCGTTAAGGCGAAAGATCGTTAGGCCGAATGGTCATTAGGCCGAATGAATAGCCTCTAGGCTGAATAGTTGTTAGGCTGAATGGTCGTTGGACCGAATTTATGCTAGGCCTATAAGACATATTATCGTATTCTTGCATGTCGGGCCGCTCAGTAGTTAGGCCGATCAGTAGTTAGGTCAAATGGTCGTTAGGCCCAATAGTCATCAAGCCGAATGGTCATCAGGCCTAATGGATTGCCTTGTGATCATTCGATCTAATGATCATTGGACCTAATGACCATTCGGCCTTATGAATATTCGGCCTAACAACCATTCGGCCAAACGACCATTCGGCCTAACAGCCATTCGGCCTTATGACTTTTCGGACTAGCATGCCGACATGTGTAAAAGATTTCTTATTGACCTAGCAACCATTCATGACGATCATTCAGCCTTATGGCCATTCGGTCTTACGACCATTCGGCCTTACGACCTTACGACCTTTCGGCCTTACGACCATTAGGCTTTGCGATCATTCGGCCTTTCGACCATTCGGCCTTGCGACCATTCGGCCTTGCGACCATTCGGCCTAATGACCACTCGGCCTGTTGACCATTTGGCCTAGTAACCATTCGGCCTTACGACCATTCGGCCTTACGACCATTCGGCCTTACGACCATTCGGCCTAATGACCATTCGGCCTAGTGACCATTCGGCCTAATGACCATTCGGCTTTATGACCTTTCGGCCTAGGGATCATTCGGCCGATTATCCTTTCGGCCTTGCGTCCTTTCGGCCTAACAGCATTCGGCTGGATAACCGTCGGCCGAATAACCCATTCGGCCTAGTGGCCTGTTCGGCCAGATAGCCCATTCGGCCTAACGTCCATCGGCTGAATGACCTTCGGCCGAATGGCTTTCGGCCTCATGACTTTCGGCCGAATGACCCAGCCTCATCCAGGAACACCTGCCCCGAAATGAGCAAAAATTAAAAAAAAATTTATGAAGAGATTAACCACCGTAATTTTTGTTTGTTACTTTGATTTATCGGCCTAGCGGTGAAAAGTGATGTCCTTTTTAGTAGGGACATCTAAAGATTATGAATTTTTTTTTTTTTTATATAGATGGATAGAAGGTTAGAAGAAATGAAAGATGGTGAAAATGAGCGGGTAGAATTTGTCTAGAAGCATTACCATCACATACCAAATTTTTGTTCCTCACGAGCCTACTACTATGAAGTGGTAGATACAGATAGAGTTGCATCTACCACCACACATTAGTAGGCTTAGCGTGGTCCGCCCCACAAGCGAGAACTTGTAGTGCGGACGAACAAAAAGATGGTATGTGATCGCTCAGATAAGCTCCCTTTAACTCAGAAACGCATCTATCGATGTTTAAGTCTTCTCAGTTTGTTATCTTCGCATTCGTTACATGCGGGGTTTGCATGCGAAACGGTACGGTCGATAGTCTGATAGTGACCAACCACCGATGCTATGATGTCGTGTTTTCTATTTCTTTTTGGCCGAAGTTATTTAATTTTATGAAGAGATTAACCACCGTAATTTTTGTTTGTTACTTTGATTTATCGGCCTAGCGGTGAAAAGTGATGTCCTTTTTAGTAGGGACATCTAAAGATTATGAAATTTTTTTTTATATAGATGGATAGAAGGTTAGAAGAAATGAAAGATGGTGAAAATGAGCGGGTAGAATTTGTCTAGAAGCATTACCATCACATACCAAATTTTTGTTCCTCATATGAGGAACAAAAATTTGGTATGTGATGGTAATGCTTCTAGACAAATTCTACCCGCTCATTTTCACCATCTTTCATTTCTTCTAACCTTCTATCCATCTATATAAAAAAAAAATTTCATAATCTTTAGATGTCCCTACTAAAAAGGACATCACTTTTCACCGCTAGGCCGATAAATCAAAGTAACATTAAAAAAAATCTTTCCTCTTATTTCTTACTTCGGTGCCACATTGCCCTTTTGCGATGATTATTCACATTTCATACTCCTGAAATGGCGGATGCAGTTGATATGACACAAAAAAGGCTATTTCAGGACAATTTTTTATTCACTTCATGTCCATAGAAGGCTATTTGAGATCTATTTGTAACTATTATACTGAGTGGATGAGATTGACATGTTATAAAAAAAGCTATTTATAGAAGATTTGTGCATGTTCGTATTCGAGAAATTTTGTTTCTCAATTCCCTTTTGGAACCTTTGTTCAGTGAAATTCGGACTGTGGAGGTACGTGTTTAACCCTTTAGTAATTTGACTTATTGACGCGAAGTATTGCATGAAAAGTGATCATGAAATACCTTGCACCCAGCAGCATGGTCTCCAATTTTCATTCAATCATTTGAATCTAGACTGCTTTGGAAGTTCACAATCGAATAACTTGTTTTGCCGCCAAATGAAAACTTTTAAGTTTCAGGTTACTATGAAAGTCAGTAAACAAAACATTCAGACCGGTCCGCATAACAGTCAAATGAAAGAAAAATTTTTCGATTGAAAATCATCGTTTTTATTTTCATGCCTTGCTGAAAATCTTCAAATAAGAAGATTATTAGTCTAAAAATAAAAATAATAGGACGTTTTTTACAGAATCAAGCTATCAAAATTGCAAAAAAAGTAATATTTTTTTAATATTAGAAATTTTTTGTTGCTTTCAAATCGATTCCTCTTACTTAAATAATTAATTAATATAAATATTAAATGAATTTAGAGCTCTTGGCTTGGTTCTCTTTAAAATAGTTTATAATAAAAAAACAAGATTGAACAAAAAATTACATAAAAATAACAATTTTCATTTTCGTTTGAAATTGAAGATCTCGATTTTCATTTGAAAATCATCAGGTGCACTTTGAAAATCATTAACGTCATCATCATTCGAAACACCGAGGAACTTCAACTGAAATCATCGCAAGCAAACTTACAGTAGCATGCTTTGGCCTTTCATTTGAAATATTTTTCTGTAATGAATGTGAAAATTGGAGACGCTGCCCAGCAGTGATGTAAATTGAATTTATTGTGTTTCTATGCAAAAAGACATATCCCCATTCAACACTTTATAACTTTTTTGCCTAAGAAGATACGAAATTAGGGTCTTGGACAAAGTTGTTCCGCAGAAAATATTCTTTTGTGAACTTATAAGTTAACACAAAAACCACCATCAGGCTCGGTTCCATAGAAAAAACAAAAATTATGTTCATTGTTCCTTAAAAAATTTTCATATTCCCATACAAAGCTCAAAGTACCAAGTTACTCATGAGAACGTTACTTAAATTTTTTTCAAAAAATCATTGTAAATCATTGTAAATAAAGCTTTTTAGACCCCAGGGTTTGAGAAACTCAAAAATGACCCCCAATCGACTCAGTCTCATGTCAAATACCTGTCTTCAACCCTTAATAACTTTTTGATACTAACTCTAATCATCTGACGATTTTCAAAGCAAATGTCAAAATTATCCAATCGATGCATATGCATACAAGTTGAAGCCAGAAAAGTGGATTTTACAGTTTTGATGGATCAATAGTTTTGATTCCAAAACAAATTCCTATTTTAGGGCCACCCTTATGGACAAATTCTTTTTCTAAAAGACAACTTTAGCGGTAATAACCGAATTTAAATTTTTCTTCTCTAGCCTCTGTAGCTGGATTTATATTTTTTAGCATACAAGATTTGACAACCTACATATTTTTTCACAAATCGAATAAAAAAAATTCTGAGCGTTTTAAGTAGGTTCGTTTTAAGTAGTAATATCATTTGTCAAAAGTTTTGAGAATCACTCTTCTCCATGCTAGAATACATTGTTTTATTGCTTCGTTAAATTCGGTGGCACTTTTCAGTTACAGATTTTGGAAGCAAAAAAAGTAAGCCAACAAACCAAGAACAACCAGCATCATCAGCATCGCCCGACAGCAAAGCGGAACCGCCAATAAGAGAACAATAATCCACCCGAACCCGAGGAGCGGTCCGGAGCATAAATTAAAGTCTCACTTCCGGTGTGCCATTTTATTGTCACGATTTGGACATATCGAAAATCGCACCCCCTCGGCATCTGAGTCCGGATGCAATTGGATTTTTCCTGTGGCCATTGGTTCGTGGTTAAAGTGCAAGGGTTTCGGTGAAACCAAACGGAAAATCCCTTCCAGCTTTCCGAGGCAGCGAGCGGTGAAAACAATAGTAAGTGTGGTAATCACCCGAACGCTTTGGTCAAATGTTTGGATCATAGTTACAGGGTGAAATGAGCACAAAAAAAATCCAAAGCCAATTTTGCCAACCGACAGCTACATAAATTAACGAATTTTTATCCCCTCTTTTCGATTCTTGATTTTCTGGTAGATCGTTTGTGTGTCGGGAAACAAACGTATTGAGTGCGGCATAGCTTTTTAACTTTGACAATAAATACTCTGCTGCAAGCAATTTTGGCAATTTCGGCGTCACGATGATGGATCATGCGATTATCTCCCGCTACAGTGACGTTCGGGTGAAGATTTCCGGCTGGGATGAGCGAGTTCAGCAGTTTCCCCGAGATTGTCCCCATTGTTCTGTTGGGGTAAGTAGGTTCTTCTTTCTTCGGCATGCTTACTCCTTATTGATTTATACCTATGAGAAACTTTACTTTTCATGTTAAACTATCTCTGTTTTTATATTATAGAGGGCGACATATCGCACCTTTGGGTACACCACCAAGCATTACATCCCACGCACTACGACCCAGGCCATGTACGATGACGTTTGGATCTGTCCGCATGCACGAAGCCGCTTCCAGCCACGACCAGATTGCCCAACTTATCGATCAACCTATCAGGTGGATTACGGCAATCAGTGTTCTCCGTGCTGTTAGAAGAAGATTGTAACATTAATGAAATGTTTGAAAGGTAAAATTTGAATCATGCCTTTAGTTTAATAGATGATTATTGTACGGATAAACAGGTACTGTATCGGTTCTGTTAAGGGGAAGTGTACCTATATGCGCATTAGACTGAGTCGATTTGGAGTCAGTTTTGAATTTCTCAAACCCTGGGGTCTAAAAAGCTTCGTTTTGGTCCAAAACTCATCCATGATTTTTTGCAGAATTTTAAAGTTACGTTTACATGAGTATATTTGAACTTTTAGTTTTGTATGAGAAAATTGAATATTTTGTACTGAAAAATCAACATCATTTTTGTTTCTTCTGTGTAACCGAGCCAGTTGATGGTTTTTGTGCCAATTTATAAAATTCCTTCAAGGAAATTTTCCGCTGAACAACTTTGTCGAGGGCCGTATCTTCGTATCTGATTAGGAAAAAAAGTTATTAGCGGTTTAACAGGGGTTTGTCTTTTCGCATTGATTAACAATAAATTCAATTAACATCACTGCTTCAGCCTCGCGAGGTATTGCATGAATAGTAGTCACGCAATACCTCGCTAGACACCCTGCAGTGATGTCAATTGAATTTATTGTTTATCAGTGTGAAAAGACACATCCCTATTCAACAGATAATAACTATTTTGTATAATAAGATACGAAGTTACGGTCTTGGACAAAGTTGTTAAGCGAAAAATTTCCTTAAGGAATTTCATAAATTGGCACAAAAACCATCAGCTGGCTCGGTTCCACAGATGAAACAAAAATGATGTTGATTTTTCAGTACAAAATATTCAATTTTCCCATACAAAACTAAAAGTTCAAATTTACTCATGTAAACGTTAGTTAAAAATTTTGCAAAAAATCATGCATGAGTTTTGGACTAAGACGAAGCTTTTTAGACCCCAGGGTTTGAGAAATTCAAAAATGACCCCAAATCGACTCAGTCTAATGCGCATAGCGGGTGATATTTATGCGCAAACCGCTGATTGATGGAATGGATAATAAAGAAACCTATTTTATCGTCCAATTTGAGGGAAATACGATTTGATCACATGGCATGAACATATTTTTAAGAAATACAAAGTCCAAAATATTAAAAAAAATTCAAACAAAGTTTTGCAAAATTTTAATTTATTACATTGTACTTTAAAAATAATGTGTACAGCCTCTCTTAGAAAAATGTTTGTGGTGGTTTTTCTTTCTAATTTAGTTGAAAATTTTATTTGGTTTAAAAGGTAGAAAAAAGTTGATGATAAAATCCTTTAACAAACGAATACAAACAATTTTTCTTGGTATCCAGGTTTTTTGGATGAAACTTGATACAAGTAGACTCGAATAAGGCTATGATCATTTAGTATCCGGGCACATTATTTCGGTGATAGCTAAATTACTAGAGCTCGGATAAGAAAAACTTTAGTAGCGTTGTGTTGGTTATGAAAAGGACTATCTTGTCTATTTTTGATAGATTTTTAAGTTAACGTGTATTTGAAATATTTACGATGCAAAATGACCCGTTAAAAATAATTTTGCACAAATTGAAAGCTCATGAGCTGTTGATTTTTTCTATTTTTTTTCGGACCAAATGGTTAAGAAGTATAAGGAGTCACTCTAGGATCCACACGAAGTTCAAACCAGCCATCTGAGTGCAACGCTTAATCTTAAATTTGGTGAAAAGTCTATGGTTATTGGGGATAACTGAATGAAGACTCCTTAAATAATGCAAAAAATCCATTTCCGACAGGCAAAAAGTGTTGCCTGACTAGTAGACACCAAGTAAATAACTAATAATGATCAGTTCCAAAGATCTTAATCTGTGCATCTGATTTTCACGCAATATAACAGATGTGTTCTGATGAACAAAAAAATATATGTTAAAACCGGATTTAAGAGATCAAATTCTTCGAGATGTCTACTCAAGAAAAGGTCCCAATCAGATTCCAATTGCTTTTTCCAGGTTAGTTTGTGTAAAATATCTGATTTTCAAAAAAAAGGTTTTGCTTCTGTAGTAAAAAATCAATATAAATCAATACAAGACTGAAAAAAGTGTGCAAAGATAAAAAAAAAGATTTTATGAAAAAGTAAGATTATTTCTTGAAATTATTGATGATTTTTTTTATACTTTCACATTAAATGTCATAATAACACCTTCATTTCCTCCATAGAAAGTTTTTCGATCAAATGAATAGTTTTTAAAATACACACGTTTGGAACTGCCCGGATCCTAAATGTTCATAGCCTTAATACGCACTAGCAAAGAGCCATGGAACATAAAATTTAACTGTCAAATATTTTAGTCGTTATAGCAAACATTTTAGACCGCACAGTGAAATCATGCCTTTATTCGGGAAGACCGTTAATGCGATGGTCGTATAACGATAATCATAAGTGTATTGTCAACCAATATTCAATATACACTGAGTTTTTTTTACGGTTTTTTAAAAATCTGGGTCAAAAAACCGCGTTAATTTGAAAATCCGAGTAAAAAAAACCGTGTTAATTCGAAAATCCGTGTAAAAAAACCGCGTTAATTCGAAAATCCGCGTAAAAAAACCTCAGTGAATATTTAATATTGGTTGACAATACACTTATGGCAAATATAATAATAATCAATATACCTTACTCCCAAAAAAATGGGAGACATGACATGCACGCCTCCATGTGATCAAAGTTCTTACTAAACGTAGAAATATAAACGAAAATAACCAAAGTTGCCTGAAACAAAAATATTTCACAACATAGAAAACACAATATCACCCTTATTCTAGTTTTCAATCGAATGACATACGTTCGAAAGTATTGCAATTTTGTATTCTTGTTTTCGTTCGAACGAATGAGAACAGTTCGATCTTTCGAACATCGTTCGAACGAACAAAACTTTGCATTCCCGTTTTCGTTCGAACGTATTTCTTCTATGGGCCAACAAACGCGAGTCTGATACTGCGAATCATGTCCGTTTAAAGCGATCAATGAAATTTATTTCCGATTGGGGTGTTCATAATAACGAAACTATTGCGACTTTAAACCATGAAACTGAATGTTCTTCAAAATTACAAAATTTTAAAGACCAAAGAAATTTTTATTCCAAGTTTTAAATTTCTTTTCAATCTAAATCCTTGGTTTTCATTCTTTCACTGGACTGCCAAATGCGAATCTGATGCTGCTAATCCTGGGCTTTTGAGGGAAAAGTCTGTGAAGTTGGACGGTTATGGAATTGATGTGGTTCGAAAAAGTTGTTTTTTTAAAGTGAATAATTATTTTTTTATTAAAAAGTCTAAAGCACACTTTTATTTGAAAGTTGCGGGTGAGATTTCAAACCGCAGCAGCATTATCACAACCATCACCGGCTGGTATTTCGAACAGCTTCTCGCGTCCAGAATCAACCAGCTCCTGGGGGGGCATCTAGAAAATAGCATTGTTTGTTGCCCACTGTACCTAGAGATTGAAATGTTTAAGGGTCCAGTTTGCTGCTGCTAAACGATGACGAAAACGAATCAGCTACATCGCCTCCTCTTTTCTGACACCTTCCACCCGGACACTCGTGGATCTCGACATAAAAAAAACCGCGCACATAGGAAAATTACTAAAAAAACACACGAAAATTCTGTTTTCTGTTACGACCGACTAAGATCGATAAAATTTTACAATAACCAAAACAGTTGTTTACAATATATTTTCTGACGAGAAACGTCAGTTTGTCCAATCCGGGTGCTTCGATTTTTCGAACATGATCTGGTAACACCAACTTAAAACGTATCGCGTTCGAACGAAAACAAGAATAGCTTTTTCGAATTCGATCGAAAGTATCCGTTCGAACGAAAGTCAGATACGCCGTAAACCAGAATAAGGGCTTATATCTCAGTAACCATACTTTGAAAAAAAAGAAAGTAAATACGACGTTAGGCGAATCAAAACAAGGGATAGTTGTGAAAAAAGAAAATAGTTTGCAAGAATGGGGAGACGATGTGCAGTTCTAGACTGTCCCAATGTAAAAACCGCATTCACATCAGTTTCTTTTTACAACACATTTGCAAAAAATAGGTAAGATGGTTATAACTTTTATCATCTATCCATGATCTTACCAACAAAATATTATGATTTTTTATAGAGCTTCCGAAAAGTGGAGAGATTTTTGTCGGAACCCGTCACTGACAAAATACAGTCAGATTTGTTCTGCTCATTTCCGGGGCACAGATTTGGTAAATGAAGACAACAAGTCGCAGGGGTGTCTAGAAGAATCAACTGTCGGAATTAAAAGGAGAATTATCGAATCTTTAATGTGGCCTTATTCAGTTGCCGATATTCTTTGCACATCCTGCGCAAGATTGGTTGCCAATAAATATATCAATATGCTGATCAAAGCAAAGCTCCAGATCTTGAACATGGATTACAGATGCAACGAACAGAATAAACGAAAGGCGAAAAAACATCAAAAGTTTCCTCAAAGCGCATGAAGTTGAACATCAGTTAATTTTTTTTTCAACACAATTCACAATAAACTTATGATCTTATATTCTCATGTGATATTTCTTATTTATTTCGTATTCGAAATATTTCAAACTATTCCTAATTAAATAATTATAACATCAATAAAACAGACTCAAACTTCTTAAGGGTACATAACGAAAAATCAAATTTAAAGATTTTGTTTCTTTTCGGATCTCCTATGCAACCTTTTCAAATGATTTATTTCCGTTCAATTATTCTGAAACTGATATGTTTTGAGATGTCAATAAATTTTCGATTGGTTTTATTGAACAGTTTTGTTTCCTATTCAAACGATTAGTAAAAAAAAATATCGAAAATTATCTCTCTGGAGCCACGATTATAATTTCTTCAGATTCATATGACGTAGTTCTTAATAAGCTGCTTAACGCATGCAGTTGTTTGATTATAAGAATGCAAATGGTAACAACTTTTTCTTCCAGCTTCATTTATTCTCTGGAACCACGTTTTTCGCTCCTTATCCTTTGAATCTATCTTGAAGCATGAACTTCCACAGGGCTTATGCTAGCAATCAAACGAAACAAAAAGCCTAGCCCAACCGCATAAACGAAAAGCGAAAGGCATTTCATCTCCTCTCAATGTGTGTAATCCTCCACGATGTTCACCTTAAAACTTTAGCTCATGGAGTAGCATTATGACAGACTACCTTTCGCCTGCTGGCCCAGTTCTCGTAATTCTTTATTTGCAAAATTGCTTTGACAACAAGCATCCTACGGTCACAAATAGCTTGCATCTCACTTTTCTAAGTTAGAAAGCATCTGGAGGCGATCGATGTTCAGCCATCGTTGGTAATTTTACTGCGTTCGAAGTCTAAGCAAAGATTTCTATTTCTCTCGAATTTTATTCGGCATTGCAGTCTGGGTAATCGGTAATCTGAAATGCAAATATTGATAATGAAAATCTCCTTGAAATGGAAGATTTTGTATTCACCGGTATTCCATTGAATTTAAGACGATACAAATTTTATTGACAACATAGATTTACTGATGAAAAAATAAACAAATAAAGAAATTCTCGAAGAAACACGCCAACTTGACTCTTTTAGTAAGAACTTTCTCCATGGGGTGGTGCTATGCTCCATGATGTCCTTGCTAGAGTATATGAAGCATGCTGAGAGTTACCAATGTTGATTATAATATGTTTGCTTATGGTTAACGTTATACGTCCATCGCCTTAACGGTCAAGTCTCAGCTCTCATGTCTCAGGTATCATGTCTCAGGTCTCATGTCTCATGCCTCATGTCTCATGTCTCATGTCTCATGTCTCATGTCTCATGTCTCATGTCTCATGTCTCATGTCTCATGTCTCATGTCTCATGTCTCATGTCTCATGTCTCATGTCTCATGTCTCATGTCTCATGTCTCATGTCTCATGTCTCATGTCTCATGTCTCATGTCTCATGTCTCATGTCTCATGTCTCATGTCTCATGTCTCATGTCTCATGTCTCATGTCTCATGTCTCATGTCTCATGTCTCATGTCTCATGTCTCATGTCTCATGTCTCATGTCTCATGTCTCATGTCTCATGTCTCATGTCTCATGTCTCATGTCTCATGTCTCATGTCTCATGTCTCATGTCTCATGTCTCATGTCTCATGTCTCATGTCTCATGTCTCATGTCTCATGTCTCATGTCTCATGTCTCATGTCTCATGTCTCATGTCTCATGTCTCATGTCTCATGCCTCATGCCTCATGTCTCATAACTCATGTCTCATGTCTCAGGATGTCTCAGGTCTCATGTCTCAGGTCTCAGGTCTGAGGTGTCAGGTGTCAGGTCTCATGTATCACGTTGTTCAGGTATCAGGTATCAGAAAAGGGTTAGGCTTAAAAGCGGCACGTTATCCAAACAAACGGGAAAATTGTGCCTAGCCTTTTTTTTACAGATTTCATCATATACCTGAGAAATCTGAAAACCTATAAAAAGGATAAGAAAATAAATTCAATGTATTAAACATGGCATGTGGCCTATCCACATGGGAATTCTTGACAAAGTAAGGCATAAAGCCTATCCACATAGGTATTTTTAAGCGTTAAAGCTCTTATGAGGTAAAGAGTGACAAAATGTTACTTTAGTTTAAATTCTTAGAATTAGATTCAATTATTACATGATAGGCAGAGTCAGAAAAGTTATAAAGCGAACGAGAGACAGTTATGTGTATGTTGGAAAGAATCTTAAGAATCATAAATTATTTGAGGAGATTTGATTTTACACTGATCAGAGAATGCTCCGACCAGGATGCTACAGTGAGGACTTATAAATTTAAATGATTTTAAATGATTTAAGTTGGCATTTAGCCTATCCACATAGTGATTTCAAGCATTTGCACTTCATAAAATTACATTTGAAATGATTTTTTTTCTTCTTTATAACTTTCTAACTTAAAGTCAGACATACCAATGAAATGTAGTCGGTCAAAAAAGGGCAATCACACACTAGGTGGAAGGAAAATATAGGTAGTACCTACTACCTCAGAATCATAGTTAAACCAAACAGGAGATTAATTATACAAAGTTTGTATTTTTTACAGACCAGTTAGTGCTCTGGTCAGATAGCTACTATGA
Organism: Uranotaenia lowii; assembly: GCF_029784155.1. NCBI lineage: Eukaryota > Metazoa > Arthropoda > Insecta > Diptera > Culicidae > Uranotaenia > Uranotaenia lowii. The sequence goes on along the minus strand of NC_073692.1, from coordinate 183,632,537 downwards.
GTTTCTTTAAAGTGAAATTTAAAATGCAGCTTTGAAGAGTGCATAAGTAGGTGAATTTTGATACATAGCAATCCGATGTGACAGCAAGGCTTTTTTATTAACTTGTGATCTATTTATAAACTGGACGTGGGAAGCGATTTTAAAGCCCTTTGGCTATCTGTACAGTAACGAGTAGTTTTCAACATTATTTTTAATTTAAGCGATATTTACGAAAGCACATGCACGAAACTAGTGCAGTAAATTCCAGAACCAGGACTGGCGTATGATAACGAAACATCAGAAAATGAAACGAGAGGAGATTCAACTCTTCTATGCCATACATTTAACCATTCTGAAGCTAAATTGAACTTGTCACATGTGTCAATACAAAAGAAGTTACACATATTTGGTGAAACAGGAATAACTGTCGATATGCGATATTAGTTTTGACTTCCAACTAGATACAACCATAAATTTAAAAGCTTTTCGGCTACCTAAGCGAAAAAAAAAATTTTTTTTTTTGAACATTTGTTACTTGAAAACGACATTTGTACGGCTCGCATGATTGAAGTACCAGGTCGGTTATTTTTAAATTAAATATCTATTTCTAAAAGGCCATTTACTTCCACAAGAGGGTGTTATCAAACTGAAGATAGAAGACACTGGACACTAGTGTTAAAACAAGGACAAATATGAAGAATTTATTTGATGTCACAAATATTACCGATGTAATTTATGTAGGTAGATCCAATTTTTATAAGTTTTCAACTTAGCCAATCTTAACAGATTGCCAAAAAATAAAGAAATCCTCAATTGGGCTGCAAGCGATGTGTACATAAAAGAGATTTACATTTAAGAATCACATGTGTAGAGATTTTATTAAAAGAATTACCAAGAAAGCAAAGATATTTCTTAAATAATAGATCATTTTCCAAATTGGCAAAACAAGAAAATAAATATGGAAGAATACAGCTTGTGCAAATGCATGTTTGGCAATACGCACCATTGGCATATCCTCCCCGAGAGAAAATAGGTCAAAAAGTTCAAAAATATCAGCAAGAATTCAAAACCGATTTAGATTCAAAAATTGGCTTACACAATTCCGAACTGAAAACAATTCTGAAATCTGCATGTTATAATTGACCTTCACCCATTTTCTCCCCCTCCCAGATACAATCTCATTGATTTCCAATAGACAGAAATATGAGATAAACGTATCTGGGAGGTACTGGATAAGTCGCCTCGTACGACATGGACCATCCCAGTGGCAGTATTCTTTAGGCCGCTGCCACACAGCCTCGAATTGTCATGTCTCATGTCTCATATCTCATGTCTCATGTCTCATGTCTCATGTCTCATGTCTCAGGTCTCATGTCTCAGGTCTCAGGTTTGAGGTGTCAGGTGTCAGGTCTCATGTATCACGTTGTTAGTCTCAGAGCTAAGATTTTCCCAACTACAAAAAGATTCGAAGTTTTTTCCTCTGAAAAGTCTTAGAATATTTTCTCTCAAAAACCTTGTTAGTTCGCGAAATCCGTGTAAAAAACGTGTTAATACGAAAATCCGCGTAAAAAAACCACGCTAATTCAAAAATCCGCGTAAAAAAACCTCAATGTATACATGATGACACTCGAGATAGCTTTACCTTCTATGAAACAGAAATATGAAAAACATGGTATGAAAAATGTACCTGACCTTGGCCTCTAAGGCATGGTTGACTGGATTGCCCATGATTGTAGTCTTCCTGTAATGTGTACCTTCAAAAGTCCTTCGACAAATATGATTGGTTACTAGCCTGAAATGCAGTTAAAATATGTCCTTGCCAAGGCTGGTGAATTTCATAAATTTCAGTCAATATCTATCCATCCCGACCAACGTCTAGTAGGTACACTGAACCAAACCTTAAAATAAAATGTAAAAAGGTCATTTTATTGAATTCCAAAATGCAGTGTGTGATAGGAGCTAATGATAAATGAATTAGAAATTATAGGAAAATCCATTGCTTTCCTACAGGTTGTTATAGCCCTATGTGGTTTATCTAAAGGTGGGGAGTAGTATTAGTTCGTTGTATCCATACAGTTGCTTATGAACAATTGTGACGTAACGCGACGCCATCACGGAGTCAAGTATAAGGCGTCCAAATGTAGCCATGGATACTTATTAGGAGGAATGTTTGGGACGCAAATAAAGTTGTTTATTATTTAGAACTCATAGCGTCGCCATACTGAGCGTCAGGAAGAAAAAGCTTAAATAAAAGGGTGCTTTGATTGTGATTTTTTAAATAACATAAACGTTGCATGTCGTCGATGAATGGGGGGGTCTTGTCCCCACCTATAGATAAACCACATAGGTTATAGCCATCCAAATATACACAAAATTCCTTTGAATTCTAGCTGATTGTCGTTGATATACATCTGAAAGGGTAGTTAACTCATCTATTCATTGTTCTTGATTGCAGCTCAATTGGTAAGCTTTTTTTGTATTTATCTGGAATAAACGATAATCATATTGTTTAAAATTTGTGTTTTATGGACACTTCGGTTAAATATCTTTGAACGTCAACGCCAACGCCGATACTTGCAGCTTAGATTTTACGCACTGTGATATCGATCGTGTGATAGATTTGCTAGCCGAAAAAAATTGGCACTCAGCGTTTGCCAATCTGTATATCGGTAGTGCAGTTTCCACCTTTTATGACCAACTTTGGAGTATACCCCTCCTAGACGACTAAACCGACATAAACCGTTCAAGCTCTCTTGGTGGAAGTCTGAACAACGAAGGAGCTGCAATTCGGTTCGCAATGCCCGGAAACGTTACTTTAAGGAGAAATCTGATAAAAAAAAATCGATCTTATCTCGTTTAGCCCTGCGAAATACTGCCTTTAAACGATACATATCAAATATCGAACGCAACGTTAAACGAGTCCATCTTCTGTATCGTTTCATGTGTGCAGTATCAGAGAATCAGCTGATTTGTTATATAGCACCTCAACTCCTGACTGTGCTGATACCTACTTTGGAAATCTGCCGAACTATGACGTCAAACTACAGCAACCTCTATTTAATGATCAAGAGTTGCTTAATGTTCTCAGTACGCTCGATCCATCGAAAGGTTCAGGTCCAGATGGAATTTCATCGTCGTTGGTTTCGAGAATAGCTGTTTCGCTTGCAACACCGCTTTGTCTAATTTTTAACCGATCCATCTCAGAAGGAGTTTTTCCTAGTCATTAGAAAATCGCTTCAATTTCTCCAATTTATAAGTCTGGAAATGCTTATCGTGTGGAGAACTACGGGCCAATTTCAATCCTCTGCTGTTTTTCAAAAGTGCTTGAAGTTTTGATGTACGAAAGAGTCTATTCAACAGCTACACCGTTACTTGCCGAAGTCCAGCACGGGTTTATCCGGAAAAGATCGACGTTGACCAACTTGATGTGCTCTGCCAGTGAATTGTATGCTGCAACTGATAAAAATCTGCAGGTGGACTCAATATATGTCGACTTTGCCAAAACCTTCGATAAAGTGCCGCATATGGTCGTGATGGAGAAACTTAAACGCTACGGATTCCCAGAATGGGCAACCAAACTTGTTACATCGTCATGGCTTTATAAATATTCGTGGAATTCATTCTACTAGTTTATGCCGTCTGGTGTTCCACAGGGAAGTCACCTAGGACCGCTTATCTTTGTGATTTTCATTATCGACCTAGCAACTTTCCTTCAATCGCTAAAACTACTGTTCGCAGATGATTTGAAAATCTACAAGATCATTGAATCGAGAGTGGACTGTACGGCGCTTCAAGAAGACATCAATTGACTACTCGCATGGGATGGATGTAAACGCCGATAAATGCAAGTTGGTATGGGAGAGCATATGCTGTGAGACATGTCTACAAGACTATTTGAAACCCCTCTGTTATTCTATTTGGGATATAAGCAGGGAGTAGAGAGGCTCCCATTCCAAACTTCACATGGAAAAGGATTAGAGCACGAGAAATAATTCTATTATTTTTTGAGACACCACTCTTCTTCCAATTAGTTTACAGTAAGAGGGAAGGGCCCTTATACAATTTTGTTAACATAACTTGAGAATGAATCAAAGAATGGAACCAAATTTCACATGGGAAGATATTTGAAATCAATATAAGTTAATAAAATTTCTATAAACTTTCCGGCCTTGCAGGAAGGAGAGGGGGGGGGGAGGAAGGGGTTCCTTTTGTTGTATTGTCAAGAGTTCATTGACCAATGAAACAACAATTTTTTATGAAAGGGCTTTTGGGTACAAAAACCCGGGTATAGTTATTAGAAACTCCTACCTCCTCAGGATGGATGGTGTGGATTGGAAAGGGATAGCGGTTTCTCTTATACAGCTTTTTTGGCAGAAATCGAGCACTTATCAATCAAAAAGGACCATCTGTTATAAAATAGGTTGTTTGCGTACGAATAATTTGAGACCATCTTTTTTCAGGGTGGCGATAGAAAGGAGAGATTTTTTTTCATATTTTATTTAGCCTAACTTGAAAATTCATAAAAAAAGATGGAGCCAAATATGACATGTGTCGATATAAAGATACCAACAATATTTTTATGAAAATTCGTAAGCCTCCTCACTTCGGAAGATGGAGAGAGTGGACAATCTATACGAATAAAACATACATTTTGGCAAAATTAAAAATTTCATGAAATTTACAAAAACTTATTAAAAATTTCAGATTTTGAAAGACAAAAATTAAAGATCAACTTTCACTTAGATGAAATCTTTTTTGATTCAAAAATACACCTACAAATTTTTTTTTGACAATTTCTACCAATTTCATTTATTTTAAGAATGTGTAGCAAAGCATATCGTGTCAGCTAGTAAACAATAAATATGAACTATTTAATTCATTGTAACGATTCGAAATAAATATTCGATTTTTTTTATTTCAGGATATGAGCAAGAATGACTTGAATGGACTCGAAAGTTGATTTCAGCAAACATTTCCCTTAATTGAAGAGCCTGCAAGAAATAATACATAAGCTTCGTATGACGAAGTGTTATAGAAAAGTCAATTGTATCATCGTTATCGTCAGATAGTGTTTAATATTGGAGTTTTGCGTGCCTTCTTTTTCTAGAAAAAATAAATTCTTTCCTAGTGCTCAAAATACAGTATTGACTTTTTGCTTCTGATAAAATGTAAGAATGCTAGCACAAATAAACCTGTTTCAACGCTATGTAGCAATAAAACGTCTGAAAAAATGTTCTCTCGAGTGCCATGAATTAGTTTCCGATTTCTCACTTTCAATTTCCCTAGAACTTTAACAGTCCCCCAACACCTGAAAGCATAGAAGCCTAGTCACAAAAACAGATCTCATATAAACCCCAACACTTGGGCCAGATTATGGCCAAATCCAGTGGAGGAAAATCCCCGCGTCAAGATAGCGCAAAATAATACACCAGAACCGAAATAAGAACAACATAAAAAAGATGCTATCCAAGTGATATCAAATTTGCCAGAGCTTCCCTTTTCGTCTTCGTTTGAATGGGAGAAACCAAGAAAACGGCCAGGTTCGCCCGAAAAAGAGCAACCTAAGATGGCACAATCTGTTTGCCCCGGTGCGTTCCCAAGGATAGATTCATCAGGGTCATAAATTCAGGTTCGAGAAAATATATTTATCTCCTGGAGCTACTTGGGGCCTATTTTATGACATTCTGTAATCAAACGGCGCTATATCCACGACGGCCCAAAAGCAATAGCAGCTTGGCAAAGTGGAACGAACGGCAATCGATTGGGCTCAGGAAGTAAATCATCAGGTAAGTGTTTCACACTTTTCCAGGTTTTGGCCCATTTTATCGAGCCCTAGATATAGAAAGGATTTGGAGCGCGTGTGGTGTATTGAGAATCTATCAGCTATCAATTGTAGCCAAAATTTTTGTTTCGTTTCTATTATAGTCGTTTAACTAGCATTATGACATTCGCGACATTGTATTCACGTTGCAGTAGGTGGACAGTTATTAAAAACTTATCCGGTACAACTCTTGGGCTCGAACACAGGGACATCGTCTTAGGAGTAGCTGACTTGCCGAATGAGCTGTATCACAATTGTAACAAATTCTTGGAAAAAGATACCTATAGGGCAGGGGTCGGGGAACTTTTTGAATCATTACCCTAAAACATTTCTATGTATGTTGATATTACCCCATGACGAAGAGTGAAAAAATCGTATCCGTAAACCCTGAGCGAGCTCTCAAAACGTGTTATTTGGATGCCTCAGGGAGAAATATTCACTTCTGCATATGCCGCTAAATTCTTTACTTTCGAAATAAAACCAACAAATTCATAAAATTGCAAAATGAAAATATACACTTTTCACTCACAAAATATTCACTGTTACCCCCAAGAATATCACTTTTACCCCATTTGGGGAAATTTACCCCGGTTTCTCGACCGCTGCTATAGGGTGTCCCATTGAGTCTAAGCACGATTAAAATGAACAGTATAAACACAATTTGGGAGAAAATATAATTTTTTCCCCTTTTAAGTTCTTTATTATACGCTTCAATCGGTCTTGCTTGAGGACAATTTAGCGGTTTCCTCTCCTTCGGTACGATCTGGACTTTGTTGGATTTGTATCAACCATCGTGTCTTTTGAGTAGTGAACTTATGGCAAATATAACCAAAACAGTACCGTGAGATCCTGCTTGCGGATCATGCATCGGGAACTCGAATAAGTACATCGAGGGCCCTTATAAGTCATGATCCCGGCTACTCACGGCCATGCAGAACTATATTTTGTGCCCGTCAGAGATGGTGGTGTTTAGTGTTCCAGGTTCTAGCTGCTTTGCTGAAGAGGAATGTGTATGATTGTATGCTGTAAGTGGAGAGTTTAAAGTAAATTTTTAATATGAAAATCCCAGAAAAAAAGAAAATTTATAATGAAATTCATGATTTAATTGTGCATGTTTATTCTATTTGAAAAATTCAAATAATAAGGCCGGAACAAATTTCAAATCCTTCTTTTGTCACTCAGAGTTGGAACATCGCGAGGGGGGGGACAATAAAAAATAATGCGAAAAACAAATAAATTGGAATAAATTGCACAAAATCTTGCATGCAAAAAATTGCATGCTATATCATTGCACAAAACCTATAAAATAATGTAACTTTTTATTGAAAAATTCAATAAAATCAAGAATACGCATGGTAAAATTACTTCCATCTTCCAAAAATTTCTTTTTTGGTCTTGTAATCTTTCGGATACTTGAATTTTTTATCAAAATTTCCATGAAATACTTAAAACTTTATTTTTTCTCCCCTTCGGGTTTTTGGAAATTTAGAAGGGGGGGGAGACAAAAGAAGAAATTGATATTTGTTCCAGCCTAATCTGAAATCAATAATTTGTATATTGAATTTTGAAATTATATACCAATTGATTTTAAATCCATAATTTTTGAAATTTTGTACCACAGAAATTTGGCTGAATTGGACCACCAACACTTTGAAAAGGGGGTGTATTTTATATCCAATCAAACGATAATTTTAGATTTATTCGTTATTTTTTAGTCATATATTTTTGCCTTTTCCCAACCGAATTTTTTATTATGTTTGGGCAAAATCTTATTTCTTTTAAAATTTATTTTTCTGCGTGTAGCAAATTAGGCCGGAACAAATTTCAAAAGCTTCATTTGTCACTCGGAGCTGGAGCATCGCGAGGGGGGGATAATAAAAAATAGAACGAAAAACAAATAAATTGGAATAAAATGCACGAAAGGTTGCATGAAACAAAATTGCATACAATATCATTGCACAAAACCTATAAATCAAGTAATTTTTTATCAAAAAAAGTTGAATAAAATCAGAAATATAAAAGGTGAAATAACTCTCACCTTTAAATATTTGAATTTAGGTCAAATAATCTTTCGGATATTTGAATTCTATTTCGAAATTTCCATAAAATACTTCAAACTTTATTTATTTCCCCTTTCGGGAATTTTAGAAATTTCGAAGGGAAGGGAGGCGGGGGGGGGGGGGGGGGTGACAAAAGAAGAAATTGATATTTGTTCCAGCCTTATTGATCAGCAATTTTTTCTCGCTCAGTTTCACCATCTTTCATTTAATCTTACTTTCTATCCGTAGTTAAAATTTCATAATCTTGAAATGTTCTTACTAAATGGCCACAGGTTCAAAGTTTGATCCGTCAATTGGCGTCCTATGATAAAATTCGCTGAATAATTTCTCCAAATCTAGATGACAAAGGTCTGAAGATAAGCTTCTAAGTGAATTTTGGTGGCCTTCTTTCTGCCTGCAGGTTGCTCATTAAAATTCAAATCACGATATTTTCTGTTAATTTTCAGCACAAAATGATTGTTGGGTATTATTTATGGAACATATTCATTCAAACTAATTCAAACATTCGAAGAAAAATTAAGATGCTTTGATTGATTCCTGAGTTAGCGCAACGCGTTTCAACTTTGTATGGAAATTTGTATGGCAGAAGAAATTTTTGCACATTAAACCTATCCAGAAAATTCAATTAAACATGAAATGAAGTTGGTCTTTGATTTTTGGTTTTAACTATTCTTAAGTTTCATTATTTGCTAACATGACAAGCAGATAAGGATATCATGATAAAAGTTATAACCATTTCAAAATTTAAAAAAACGAAATCCATAGAAAAGTATTTAAAATGATTTTGAAATGATTTTGCAACGGTGATATAAATAAAAAAATCCCTGGCTATTCTCATTCTACGGTTAAACAGCTTTCAAATAATAATCTGGGGCAGGAAGACTGAATCAAAAAGAAAAAAAATCGTTCAACCGTCAAATTTTTCAAATCAATCTACTGACCATTGCGAAGGTTCAAAATTTACTATCTTATTTAGTGATTCTCAATAAAACTTTTTTGATGCTGGAAAGCCTTTATTTTGCATTATACAAGTATTTCAATAGGTTTTGCTTTGTTCTTGCAAATTTTTGCGGGTTCAGGCGTATTCATTCGCTCAAATTTCGTTGAAGTTTTTGAAGCTGTTGAACAGTAATTGTTTGATTAATCATTGTTCTAAAAATAGCTTAAATAACAGAATTAGATTTTTGGTAGTTCCCATAGATCGAACAACATATTTATTTAGTTCAAAATTTATATTTACGACAGAGTTGACAGACTGGCATTGGAAAATCTAGCTGGTGTAATCGATTTCGATGTTTACTTTTGAATTTGGTGCAATTAACTAAGAAGACTTAAATTTAGCGCCTAAACAACTGAGTTACTTGACTCGCTACACAAAACTTATCATCTATCAAATTTGAACGATTACAAATCTTTTTGCAAAACATTAAAAAAACGATACAGAAAACGATACAGCGAATTTCAGTCTTCCTTCCCTAGCAAATAAGCAGTCCTTACGATAATTCATGACTGGATGGAACGCTTTCAAAATTTTTATTGCTTTTTGGTGATCGTCCAAAAAAAATGTGTACACCATAGTGTTGGAAAAGGATAATTAAAGCAATATAATGTGTAAGTTTTTGAAATTTTAATATTAACAAACGCGAAATGCAAAACAATTATATTCCAGCATATGGGAACGAGATTTATGAGGTCTTTTAAAAATATTTGTTTAAGTGTTGGTTTAGAATATTAACTCCAACATGAAGTTTGTAGCTGATATCATTCAGCCAATTTATAACTATGGGTAAAGTATATTACAGCATGTTTGAATTCGTACATTTTTCGCTCAATTGCAAAATTTCCTATGAGAATCAAAACATCTAAAACCTAACTTAAGATGTTAGAAACTATGTCATCAACATTTTGTGATCATTAAGTTATACGTCGATAATGGTCGTGCTGTGATATACAGATGTTGCATTTTGCATGATGCCCCGTTTGACCTTAGTCAGTGTTATTTTCAATTGACATTAAAATTTTTAACAATATCAAAATCTAAAAAACGGATTGTGGAATTCCAGAGGATTTGTTTTGCTGGAAAGAACTATGAATCTCAGAAAATCTGAGCAAATATGCCTGTACCATACATACTTGATTTATTTCAATCATCATGATAAATAGCATTATTTTGTTGATTCATTACATCTTTTTGATATAATATCGTAACGCATTTTTTTGCTGTGTACTGTAAACTGGGGTAACTTTGATCAACATGAATTTTTTGCAGATAATCATCATCAACTAAGTCTGAAACTAAAATATCTAAAAAATGTTTTCTATGTTTGAAAGTCTAAAAACTGAGTTTCAAATAGGCTAAATTTAGTTTTTAGTTGGAGATTTTTAATATTACTTAAAATGAAGTTTTAATGTTTCAAAATATCTATTTTTTTTAGACTCACAAACAAACACCACTTCTGATAAATTGATAGCATTAAGAAGCAAATGGGTTGCTTCATTTGAAAGCTTAACTTTTTCCTTTGTATACATGAAATTTAGTTTTGAAGTTATTTTTAGGGTCATTCTATGATAACTTTTGGATATTTAAAAAAAACGGATATTTTCTGCAACAAAGCTTGTATAGGAAAAATGGCTGAAAACCCTATCAAATGGTTCAGTTTGAATAAAAAAAAAACATAGGAACAGTGGAAGGACCAAGGAAATTGCATGAAGGTAAAATTTCATTTGGTTTTGAGACCAAAAAATATTGGCCCTTATTCTGCGCCGCGCGTGACGTGATGATTGTCACCTCACCTCGGAGTCACCGTGACTTTTGTCACCTTATTCCCGGAGTCGATATGGGTCAAGTGACAGAATTTCATTCTAGGTGAGTGACTGAATGAACACGTCTGTCAAAATGGTCGAATTTGTTCTGCTTTGTTTTGATTTTGATCGCACTTCGGATTTTGCGAATCAAGTTTTAAGAAAACAAGCAAAAATTCCGGGTTTGAAAAGGCCGCAAACGGATTGTACGGAAACAGCAAGCTGCTAGAGAAAAAAACGGGCAAATTGTGTGGTCCAAATGGATATTTTATTACCAAGGTTGAGTCCGGAACCTGCATCGAGTTGCATCGAATGTGGAAGTCGATGACTGTCGCCCGAACCAATCAGTATATGAGGAGCGGATTAAATGCGAAATTCCAATATTTTAACAAGTAAGTAAAGTTATTTTCGTCTTGTGCTGCAAGTTGTTGGAATTTCCGCTTTGCCCGAAAATCGATGGATGACCTTAATTTTATTGAAGTTTTTGTAATCCCAGAAAAACTGCATGAGCAGCAATCTGATTGTATTCAAAATTAACAAACTTCATTGTAAATAAATACTTAGAACCAAAATATTCCATTTTGTATCAATTTTCCGTTCTCGTTGCCACCTGAAAAGGTACCAACAATTGTCACCTAAAATCGTCACCTAATATCGTCACCCGAATGCGACGATTCTCATCCACGGTGACTACCAGAATAGGGTAAGAACTCAAAAAATTCATCCAAAGTGACGTTCCTCACCTAAACCGACTACTGGAATAGAATGACCTGGGTAAGTCGACTATCGTCACGTCACTCGCGGCGCAGAATAAGGGCCATTGACACATGTTTATAGTTTTTGCCCCTTAATGTATGCAGTACCATTGTACATCTTTTGAGAATATTTGTTTTTGAAAAAAAAACGTTGAAAAAATCAATTGAGTCCAAACAAAAATTACTGTTAATGATGTTTTAAGCCTTTTGTGCTAATTGGCATTAAACCAATAATTTGAATAATTTGATGTTGAGATACGTTAAAACCTTAGTGATCAAAGTTACCACGAAATATGAAATCTGGTTTTGTAACAAACATTTAGTTATAGCCACTAATGTTGTTTGAATATTCTGCTATCAATGATCATGCTTTATACTCCTTACCTCAGTCAGTATTTTAAAACTTTTAAGTGTTACAAAAAAGCGACCCCTTCCAAAATATTCAAAAAGGATTAAAAAAGTGACCCCCAGTTTACGGTACATTTCAAAGATATCGGTTAAGAGAATATACAGCGGTTTTATTCTTTTTTCGAATAAGAAATAGAGAGTTGTTTAACCCTAATCCGTTCTAGAGTGTCAAAATGAACCTTTTAGAACTTTGGTGGCTTATAATATTATTTGGGTGCATCCATATAAAACAATTTCTTCGGGGACCATCAATAAATTCTTGAATTCTTTAATTTGCATTATTATTTTTTAGGGACGTACCCTTAAAGCCCAGGAAAAAAACTCTCTAATCAAACATTGAATGTCATTCAAAAAATAACCCGGTATCAGCGGTTTTCGTTTTCGATATTACCGGTATAAGTATCCCTTAATGAAAGTGATGCATTTTTTTTGAACACAGTTCATTTCCAGCCTTTATTGCCGAATATATAGCCACTTCTAAGTTTGAGTGACTTTTGGCCTGCTGTAAATTCGGTACGTCTCTAGTATAACGAATTAGAATATAACATAGAACTTCATAAATTTCATTGAAAACACTTGGAAATTGGTCATTATTATGGCTCAACATAGTGTCGCGGTGGCAATGAAACGATCACGATAGAAAAGAATAAAACTCAACTCTCACTTTTAGAATCTACGCTTTTAAAACTTTTGAAGAAATTAAGAAACTTTTCGCTACCGAATATGTTTTCATCAAATCAATAGTATCAATAGATTCGCTAACTATCTGCAAACATAATTTATATTGAACACCCTCACCTCCACCACAACCCAAAGCTCGTGATAATCCATGGATACTTTACTCAACAAAACTTTCTTAACCCATGGCACGATCCCAGGGGATGATTTGTTGAGTGTAGTTTTAATTTTTTTCTTATACTTACTGCCACGTCTGCCACCCTCATTCCCCATACTTTTGCTCAACTCACAAATTATCTTAATTGCAACAGTATGGAAAATTGAATTATGACTCTTCATTCCAGCCTCCCCTGCCTGGCAACAACATTCCTCGCTTTCTATTGCTGATGATGTCGAAGAGAAATGATCAGAAAAATGGAGCCAAGAGGAAAAAAATTGGAATAAAAAACTTTCTGCTGCTGCCCTTGTGTTCTGCTACTGGCCACCGGATTATGACAAAGTTTGGGACTTTTCATCACCGGAACGGAACTTTGGGGTTTGGGAAATTTTTCCTGTAGGCATGTTTTGTTGTGCGAAAATTGCAGCGGCACAAGAAAAAAAAAGAGATGGCCAGAGAAGTTGGGTTGCGGTGGGGTAAAAACAACTTGCAAATAAAAGTTTAGTGCAGGCGTCTGGCAGAAATGTCTCAGCCGATCTGTTGTTTTTTGCCACTGGGAAAAGGCATTTGCGCCGTTCGTTGTGAGATGCTTTTTCTTTCTAGCTACCTATCTCTGCCGTTTGGAACTGAGTCAATCATGTTGTTTTGGGAAACATTTTCAGCACTTTGCTTTGGTGGTGCCGGAATTGCCAGATTGGATTTGCTATCATACTTATGGTGTACAACACCAGCAGTTTAGTTTGCTGCTGCTTCAGCTCGCTGATGACAAGCTAACTCAATTTCTTTCGAAGGGTGCCAGACTGACGATTTGCATGTTTCGTTAGAAAATTTTTGCCTTTTTTTTCTCAATAAATCGTTTTTCTGTAAAACAACAAGTGGAACTCGTCTGACCGGTTTTTATTCTGTTTTCTGTTCTTCTTTTTGTTCAGTTAATACTCTTTTACAACACAAACCCCAAACTTTCACAATGACTTTAAAAAATTACCTCCGGCACTGCGTCGTTTGTTTAAACATTACAGAAGTTTTAAATTTTTTATTAATAAGGTAGCGACAGAGCGAACGTGATGACTCAAAAGTAAATACTTGTTGCTGTTTCCATCTTTTAATTACAAAAAAAAAGATATAGACTGTAGAAACTATAAGCACACTTTCAAATAATTAAAAAAAATTGTTTTATTACATTTTATTTGGCACATTGTATCATTATATGTGTCCTATACAACACTGTACTCTTATTTGATGAAAATTTTCAATCACAGCCAGACTTCGCACTTTTCCTCAAACATGGATGATAAACTTCTGCACAGTTGCGTTACCTACCATTTTCACCACTTTTAGCCAACCCTTCTTAAATTTTCCGATGTCATCAGCTGGTTTTATGTATTTCAGTAGGTTTGCTTTGGCCAAAGCCCGAAAAAGAGATGGCAGACCAAGTCCGCGCTTATGCGCTTATCGCCTTACTCAATTTAAAGTCAAAACCCCAACATATATACCCTGCCTCTTGTTACGATTGAAGACTAAGGATCTCTCCTCTGACGACTCGAGGTCCGGCCTTTACTCGTAACTCGAGGCTCGCTTCGTTTGCACGACTATCGTGCGCTCCTCCTCTGTTCGAGACCACTGCAAAAGACCAATGACCTCACCTCTAACGACTCGAGATCTTGGCTCCGCTTGGTTTGGCTCGAGGCCCCCTCCTCTTTGCCCGTCTGTGTGCCGAATCGAAAGCAGCTTATCCTGGACACGCGCCTGTCACAGCACACGTCCGGGGCTTTACGAAAACTACTCGGATGATTACGGCGAATTCGTCATCCTACACCGATTGGAGTGACTCATCCGCCGAAGACGTGAAGTCACTCTACCCGAGAGTAAACCGCGGCGTAAATACTCTACCCCCTACGATTCCATCTGCGAAGAAGGTCAAGTCTTATCACCGCAGCTTCTCTCGAAGGGAGCGCGTTCTACTCAGATATTCCGCGGCGGTGGGGCACAACGTTCACGACGTACCTAACAGCTCGGCATACGCAGAAAGTACTATGTACCCCTACGCCTCTTATCTTTGTATACTTTACTGCTAGGATCGGATGCACACTACTCGAATGCCCCCCACCGAAAGGGCATTCTACTTCAACCGTGGTCCGGACTTCCTCCTTCCTTTTGGCTGGCAACCCTTGGCTTTTTGCCCACCGTGTGCCGAATCGAGAGCAGCTTATCCTAGACTCGCGCCTGTCACAGCACACGGTCAGTCATGAACGTTTGTTACGTAGCAATCGAAACATTGAAAAAAAGTGATTCTCACACTCATGCAAGAGTAGTCTTGTCCCCACCTATAAATAAACCACATAGGACGGTGAAGTCATCGCTTTGTGATTTATCTATAGGTAGGGACAATAGTACCCTTGTACGAGTGTGAGAATCAGTTTTTTCAATGTTTTGATTATTACATCACAAACGTTCATGAGCGTCTCGACGTTGAAGTCGCCATTCACCCACGACATACAATGCTTCATGTAATTTCATAAATTATTACCTATATGTAGAGCACCAAACCGAATAGCGACAGTTTTACTAGCGACACTTTTTACTAGCGAGATTCCTGTCATTCGTTACATTCCTGGATTTGTTACTCTTTTTTCAGTCCAGTAGGCGATTTCAATGAAGAACACACACATTGTTTACATTATTTACTGTTCATTTTCCTTAGGACATCTTTCGCATGCTTTAAGTCTCCTAGGAAACTGCGATGCGTTGATATGATTTTCAACGTCGCGACGTATGCGAAGTGTCGCTAGTAGACAATGCTGATATGGTTATTAGCGCTCATATTTTGCTTTTTTACTGCATGTATAATACAATCAATGCACCCTTTCATTAATGTTTTATCGTCCTGAAGCGCAGGAAGTGCCTTAGTGAGTAAGAAAGAAGGACCACACTAAAATTCCCGTGAACAGAGGTAGCCAAACACTTAGGTCAACTCACCGAAATATGGCAAGAGATGGCGCTAGTAGTCGTGCGCATCGGAAACGCACTAGCAACGCAATAACAAATACAATAGGGCATAGTGGGAAGAACGGAAAGGCAAATACAAAGCCGCTAGCTTGTGCATGGGGTCAATGATCTTGCTCTGAAACGGCCTCACTTTGCATGGATATCTTGAGCCGACCACAGCCTTGCTTTAGTTCAACTGATAAAGCAATCGAACTACCAGGTAATATCCATTTTGAACCCCATACCAGGCAACACATTAAAATGGCAAATATTTCTCCCATCATGTCCCTACAGGACCCCGAATTCCTAGTTAGGAAAACCTAACCTGCGGTGCTGTGCTCAACGATCCGGCCCAACCGACGAGCGGTGCCGTTTATTCCAATTCCCGCCTAACAAGTGCCTTACGACCGGGCATTATCCACGCGTGAGATTTTTATACTGACGAATTCCTACAACGTCGATAGATTCACCTTCGTGCCTGGTTCAGCACCCAAGGTGGGACCAGGTACGCCGGTTGCCGAGCTGATGAGATAGCTAGTGCTAGTCAGGGGAGTAAGCCACCTGATCCGGAGCCGACCAACGTAAGTGCTACCCCGCCGCAGACTTCACAACTCGTAAGGGCTGCAGACCGACGATCCCCTACGAAGTCGAGATACTTATCTTCGTACCTGGTTCAGCACCCAAGGTGGGACCAGGTACGCGGGGTGCAACGTTGCCGCCTAATCTAGAACCAAGTCCAGTTATTGTTATCCTGCCGGGGCACGGTTTTCGGTGTTCTGGAGGCCAGATAAGAGCGCCGCCGGTCGGAAGTAGACCACAACTCACGAGACATCCGGATCTGACCCTCGCCTCGTGGACCAACGTACCATCTCCGGACCAAGCCTGCTTCACGTCGTATATGCCTCGGTCATCTCGCATAACCCTAAGGTAGGACAATCAACAACTCTTGAGGGGGGGGGGGGGGGGGACTTCGAATTTCGAGTGTTGCCGACCCTGAGGCTTGAGAGGGGGGGGGGGTTCTTGTTCGACTGAGCAGTTTGGGAGAACTGATATCGAACACATTGAAAAGGCAAATATGCGGCAATAATTATAATTTCCCCCATAGACATTTCTAATTCAATTTCAATTATTTCTAAGACTTTTGTATTGAAAGAAGGAAGAAGTTTAAATTTGAGACGACTATTGATGACAATAGCTACACATCCACCTTGTCGATCATTTCGCAAAATTTTTAAAAAAGCAATGCTTTTCAAGTTATTGTTTGGCTTTAAAAAAGTTTCAGTGATGGCAGCAATATGTATGTTTTGAGTTTTCAAAAATAAAATGAATTCATCTTGGTTAGCCAGCAAAGATCTAGCGTTCCAATTCATAATATTAAGGTTTTCCGACTTCCGAAAAACTGCTGCCAGTTCACCAGCGACGTTTCTAAAATTTTTATTAAAATTCACAATATTTAAACATCTATTTGGATCCATGAGGGAATCGTAATGTATATATATTTATATATATATATATATATATATATATATATATATATATATATATATATATATATATATATATATATATATATATATATATATATATATATATATATATATATATATATATATATATATATATATATATATATATATATATATATATATATATATATATATATATATATATATATATATATATATATATATATATATATATATATATATATATATATATATATATATATATATATATATATATATATATAAATTAACAGACAGGGCTTCGTTTCGGCTTTTTAAAAAAGGTACAACTTGTTTGCTTAAACTGAAGAACAGAACTGATCGTTTAATTATGCCTAACTTTGGAGAACACCTTGATTGATTCTAACCTACACTAACACTTTTACATACTAGTCTGCCAACACGTCCGCTGGTTGGGTGGAATGCTTCGCTTGCTGTTTCTGGGTGCCTTCGGGCCTCGGGCTCGTTGAGTTGGGTTCTCAGGTGCGAGAATGATGATCATGCAATTAACCTGGTCTGGATCGATGAAGTGGTAGCCAAGTGCGTGAATTGATGATGTTGCACTTGGCCGGATGTTTGTTCGTCGTAGACCTGTGCGATCGGGTTGACGCTCGTGTGTCCCTGGCGCGTGTGTCCCTCCGAGGTGGATTATGTGCTGATGCAATGTCTCTTCGCTGGTGGGAACGTAAACCTTTCGATAACTCGTGGTTCTGTGGATTGATGGGCCGCGTGGCGTGACTTCTCGGGTCGAGGGGATAGATGGTTTGTTAACTCGTCCTTCCCACGGAAAGATTCGTCCCGAATCTTGTTTCTTCCTACTCGTTCGGTGTTTTCTTCTGTAGAGAGGGAAAGATTTGTCGGAATGTATGGTGCATTACAATTTACCTCTATTTTGGGTTTGCTTCTTTGTCGATGCTGTGCCCATGAGAAGAATATAAAGCAAATAACTGCGATGACGAAGATGATTGATACGCTAAACGTGATTCGTGTGTTGGTTTTTTGCGATGCTTGGAGTTTTGAGATGTGGGCGAGATTTTGGAGGTTCAGTTTCTCTAGTTTGGTAAGAGTGGTAGGCAGTCTTCACGAAAACATGTACCGAGTTCAACTTGAGTGCGGAAATCCAGGCGCAAGTTTTCTCTGAACTTGCACACAAGCTTGTACTTGGGTTTAGTTCGAACCTAAACTCGAGCACATTTTTTGTACCCGAGTGCGCTCCCCGATGTTCGTACTCTGGTTCGCTTCGGGTTCGTACCGAGTTTTGTACTCACAGTGGCTGGCTGAACTGAGATTGAATGTGTCTGCCTGTGTATGCCTGGGTGTTGAATGTGGTATGCATTATTTTCTTTAGTTAGTTTTTCTATCGTTTGTGCGTATGTAAATCAATTTCAATGCTGTTTTTTGAACATTTTTGGAGTTATGTATGGGGTGGTAAAACCGATTCAAATATATATGATTGGTTCTTAAAAATTGTTATGAAATTTTTTTGTCTGTCGGCCAAAAAAAAAGAAGAAAAAAATTTTACCGAAAATTTGTTTTTCTGGAACTAGGTTGTTTTTCAGAAAACCGGTGATTTGATAAAATGTTTTGAAATTGCCATTGCAACTCTCGCTCCGCAAATCTCATAAAACAATGTTTATATTTCGGAGGCATTAAAAAAAGCAATCATAAAATGGATAAATCATCGCATGGCGAGTAGAAAACATGAAAAATTTTGAAAAATTTGAATGAAAAAAAAATGAAAAAAATATCAAAATGACACAAATGGAAAAACGACCAAACAATCATTATCAAAAATAGCTAAATTGACAAAAAAAGATGAAAATTCAAAAATGGCAAAAATATCAAAAATGGCATAAATGAGCAAAATATTAACCTTCCAAAGCTGTTCGCAAAACATCCGTTTCTGGGAAATTTGAGTTGCAGTTTGATGACGTTCCCCCGGCCGTAAATGTTATCCGATTTTTATGATATTATATTCATTGTGTATAGGTTATTTATTCAAGCTACTCAACATTTCAAAATTAAGGCGATATGTATTACAAGCTTTGAGGAAACTGGTTCAGAAAGAAAAAATTAAATAAAAATATATTTTTAAAATACTCATAACTTGTGGCAGCTTTTCTGTATTTGAATGTTTAATTGATATTTGGACTTGTCAAGAGTGTACATCTATCCGACGATGTTCAGATAAGTTGGGATGCAATGAATGTTTTGACCGCCATTTAGTATCTTCCGCTTGAAAAGGTCTTACTTTAAAAAACGACATCCAATTTTGGCTTTGATTAGCTGTATTTCATTTTTAATGAACCGATTTAGATAAATTAAATTTTAGTTTTTTGTCGTTAATTTGATTATCATTTTGATAGAACATAGTTGGTCTTTCAATAATCCCAGTTTTTCAGTATATTGGCATGATGTTCATATTGACCCGAACAACTTTGGAGGGTTAAAAATGACATCAAATATTTTCACTATGAAACTGACAAAATAGGAAAATAAATAAAACTCATAATTATTTAGAAGATTCGTTGGATGGATTTAATTGTGCTAACTTCCACTGATAAGATGTTAGAAAATTGAAATACCTCATTTTATTGAATACCTACCAAATTGAGAATTACATATATTATTTTTATTTGTTCTTTAATTAATTTGTTATATGAACTTTACAGGCCCTTTTGATACAATTTTTATAAATTGGTTTTACAGTTGTATTTCGCATCATTTATTTATTTTATTGATGTTTTACACAATTTCTTTATAGAAAAAATATGTTCATCATACTCAAAAGCTCATAACAGGCCGTAATAGATAATTCGAGTGTTTGTACACTGGATTAGTCGTACATGAAAAAATGTTTTTTTCGTTCGTCTTTAAAACGTTGTTTAAGTTTTTAATCGTTTTATTAATAATTGATCATGATTCCATTTATTTTTAACTAATTCACATAAAAATGAAATCAATCATTTCAATGTGTTGATCAGTTATTTGGAAGTTGAAAGAAAATTATTGAAATAAACATAGAAACTATACAATTTTATAATCATTTTTCAAATGAACGATTGAAACTATTTTCATTTTGTTAAATTTTGAGATACAACAAACAGCGAATTGAAAAGCGAGTTTTGAAAATAAAAAAACGATTTATTTGTAATCAAATTTTTAAAAATTTCGGACTGCAAAACATTAGTTTTGAACCTCTGTTTTGTACGTTGAAGGTGAACAAACTTGTACTGATCATCTGAACATCATGTTAGCGTATGATTAACAGTAGGTGTTGATTTTTTTTTGTAAATTTTTTATTTGGAACGGGTTGATGATAATGATGAATTTATGAACGAAAAAACGATAAAAATCGGACTTTATTTCATCGACAGAAATTTTATTGATGATTTTAGATTTGGATGGTAAAATTATAAAATTGTTTGTTTTATACGGAACTCGAATGTTGATATAAAACAAAGATTTCAACTGATCATTTATCATAATCGGTTGAAAATTGTAGAAGTTATGGCCAAGGTAGCCGAAATCACAGAATAATTTATAATTTCAGAGCATTTCGAGCATATTTTCGTCACAGATCCTGTGTTATAGAATACAGTATTCACAGATTTTTGAAATTTGGTATGCCTTTCCAAAAAAAAAAAAAAACAAACCATATTTACTTTGGGATTCTGATTCAAATTCGTGAAAATGTTGTAAAGTTAACATTTTCGATATTTATTGTAAAAATAAGCATATAGGACATTTTTTCAGTGAAAATCGTATTACAACATTACAAAATGGTATTCAAACATTACTTTACGATAATAATAATATTAGCATTTTCAAATGATTTAACAAACCACAGCGCAAAATAGAGTTACTAATCTTAGTATAGGAAGAATAAAACATGGTAAATCTAACCCGCTTCGAACTTAAATTAATCATTGGCTTACCAGAAGGTCACTATTTTGAACTAAGCAAAATCTAACCATCGGAAGGGGTTGAGATTGAGCCTCAAGCGTGAATGAGGTTAAAAAATATTTTGCTCGGAAGATGCACAAAATACAAATTTTTCATTAATAACTTTTTTCCCCACTAGCCGATTGATTTTTTTAAATAATTTTCTCAAAGCCTAAATCAAGACAAATATTTTACCCGAAGACAGCATCATGATTGGAATTGAAACAAAAAAGTTACCTAAGAAAGATGGTCAAGCGCTTACACTTTCTGCATTATATTCCTTTTCCTTAATTCTGAACATGGATGCGCGCACACGGGTTCGCACCCGGGTTCGAACACGAGCTCGAACTTGTACCCTGCACTTTGAGTGCGGTGAGTTTAAATGGGTGCGTGTTGAACTTGCGCCTCGAAAGTTGTGTGCAAGTAAGTGCAAAAACTTGCGTGCACTTCGAACTCAAGTTGTACCGTGAAGACTGGTGGTAGGTTTTAAGAGTTGTTTTTCTTCGAATGTAACTCCTATAGTGGGAATAATCTGGATGAAGTTTTCCCCTAAGGTTTTTGTACCATCGTAATCTGTTCCGTCTATTGAGATTTTGCAATGAGGAAAGTGGATCATCATGGTCCCGGTCAGCGATCTGTTTTGTATGTTGCAGTTTGAATTTAATATGATTGGGTTGACTGCATTCTTTATTATAAGTAGATCTGGTCCAAGTGGTTTGATCTCGGTGGGCTCGGAGTATTCGATGTATGAACATTGTGCAGTGTGTCCTCTTAGTCCATTGTGGAGGCATCCATCTCTGGTGACGTTGATCATCTGTTGGTGTTGGCAGATCCTATAGCTGTCTAAAAGTCTACAAGGCGTTTTTGTAACTAAGGTTGATTGTTGGTTTATGATACCATAGTTGTAAGATAAGTCTATTGTAGTATGATTTCTAGAGAGTGACTCTATTATTAGAAACGTGAAATTTTCTTTGAAGAAGATAGGTATTTTAATAGCAAGAAC
The DNA here is from genome assembly GCF_029784155.1 of Uranotaenia lowii. Taxonomy (NCBI): domain Eukaryota; kingdom Metazoa; phylum Arthropoda; class Insecta; order Diptera; family Culicidae; genus Uranotaenia; species Uranotaenia lowii. The sequence goes on along the minus strand of NC_073692.1, from coordinate 183,610,439 downwards.
AATATTAGGTCCACGGTGAAAAGCTTGGATGTTGAGATATTCGTAAAGCTGATCGACGTAGTTGATTTTAAGATTTTGTCGTTCTAGCATTTGTAGAATTAGTTCTGTTTCTTTCGTAGAAAGTATGTTTTTGGATAATACACCTGTCCTTGATAGTTGTATGGTTTCGAATATGTCCCTGAGAAAGTTATCAATCAATTCAATATTGAAAAGGGTGTTGTGTATTGTTTGTTTGACTGTAACGTCTGTTCGGCTTGCTTGGTTTCTTTGATTGGAAAGTGTTTTTAAGATGTGGACTTGGTTTTCATTGAATTGTTTGATGAGTTCATTTAGTTTATTTTCAATGTCAGTATTGATAGTGATTTGTTTTTCGTTGTTAATGATTAGAGAGTTCAGCTTTTTGTCTTTGGAATTTATGGCTTTTTCTATGTTGTCGAGGTCGGTGTTGTCCAAGTTCCCCGAAATAGACTTTATAAAGGATCCAAGGGGGTTGAAAAGTCCTCGTTTTGATCGTCTTATAAGTTTTATTTTCGAAAAATCGTCCAGCATCTTGTCAAATTTTATTTGAAGGATGTTTTTGAATTCCTGTGATACTTCCTGTTGGGCGAGAAATTTCAAAGTATAGTTTAGATTTTCGAAACAACTTTGAAATTTCTCAAGGTTTATGTTGTGTAGATGAAGGTGGTATGTTTTGATGAGTTTTGCTTCTCTCTCCTTAAGTGCGAGTATTCCTTCGTGTCTCGTTAGGTCTGTGATTGCTATGTTTGCCATGCTCTGTAAGGAAAGCCTGAAAGTAGAAGACTATAAGTGTATTCTGGTTCGGATTATATATTATTTTGCTGTGGAAATAAATCTGGTTAATCTCGTTTACGTCTGACTTTTGTTTTGTGGATTTTTCTCCCGGTATGGTCCATGAGTGTTTTCCGGAAGTTTCTGCTTACGCGGTAGGCCTTAAACTTGTCCTTCGTCTTGCTTTTGATTCCTTGTCCGGAAATGTATGCGGCGTCGCCTTCTTGGAATGATGGGTCCTCTTCTTTGTTTCTGTTATGAAAATATAAATCTTTCTTTTGTTTATTTTTTAAAGCCAGAATGGCTTCGTCGTAAACCTGATCTCTTTTTTGAATAATGTCCGCAATGTCTGAAGATCTGGTGTCACCTTCCTTTATTCCGAAAAATATTTCTTTTGGACGGAGTTTTGTGGAAGAGTGAATTGTATCATTGTAAAGGCCTACGCTTATTCTAAATAAGTCCTTTTTGTTCATTTCTCCGTATTTCCCTTTAATGCAACGATATATTTCGCAAATTGTTGAATGGAAACGTTCGACTATTCCATTTACTTCACTCTTGTTAGAAGGTGTAAAGTACGTTTCGACGTTGAGCTCTTCCCACATTCCACGAATTTCTATCGATTTCAAGGCTGGTTCATTGTCACTCACGACTAATTTGGGTATGCCATAGCAGGAAATAAGTTTAGTGAGTCCAGATCTGATATCAGGAATGGATCTGGATTTTATGGGTATCAATATCCCAAATTTAGATAGTTTGTCTACGGCTGATAAGAAGATACAAGGGGCACATATAAGAAAGTCAATATGTACAATATCTAATGGTTTTTCTGGAATGGGTGTTTCTGCGAGACGCACTTTGTATGGATGACGCTCGTATTTAGCTGTTTTACAAGTTTCACATAGTAATACATGAGTTCGTACTTTCCTTTTCATATTTGGAAAGAAGTAGTTTCTGCTGATTACTGCTAAATTTTCTTCAATTCCTCTATGGGCTTTATCGTGGGTGCTGTGCATAATTTCGTTTTGCAAATCTTCGGAGGTTAGGTCGGTCAGAAGTTTTTGGGAAATAACTATTTTGAATGTTTTGATACGCGAAAAGTAATTTTTGTAAACTATCTGTAGAGAGTTTATAAGGCTTTCTGGACAATAAATGCAGTTTATACGTTTCGGGTCCATGAAATTTTTGAAAATTCTAAGTAGGAGAGGAACACCGTAGTTAATCTTTGTAAAGGTGTGTCTGAATACTTTGGGAAATATCTGTTCCCCTGTTGATTCGCATTCGTCGGAACCTATGTTTAGGATGATCTGGTTTGAAAAAAAATTTATTGGTTTCTCTGTACATGGTATGAATTCTGAAACATCTGTGTCTGCCGAATGTTGTGTGGCCGCATCTGAGGAGGATTGTTCTTCTTCTTCGGTAGCGTTAATTTCCTGTGGGATTCTTGAAAGCCCGTCTGCTACAACGTTCTGTTTTCCCGCTCGATATTGGATATCGTACGAGTAATCAAGAAGAGCGATCATCCAACGAGCAATTTTACTTGAAGGATCTTTCAAGTTGACTGCACATGTCAGTGGTTTATGATCTGTGTAAAGTATGAATTTATGCTCAAATAGATAAGGCCTGAAATGCTTTGTTGCCCAGTAGATTGCTAATAACTCCTTTTCTATTGTGGAGTATTTCTCTTCGCTTTTATTGAGGGTTCGAGACGCAAAACCTACTGGTCTGTCTTTGCCAATGGGGCCTTGTGACAGGACGGCTCCTATTGCATATTTCGATGCGTCAGTTGTGAGGACAAAAGGTTTTTTGAAGTCTGGGTGTATCAGGATAGCGCTACTACTTAAAATTTCTTTACATTTGTTGAATGCTTTGAGAAATTCTGGAGAGTGTGTCACCTTCTCGTCCTTTCTAAGACATTGGGTGAGGGGTTTGGTTATTAGACTAAAGTCTCGTATAAATTTACGGTAGTAACCTAACGTTCCTAAAAAGGATTTAATATCTCTTTCAGTTTTGGGAACAGGCCAATTTTTAATTGTCTCGATTTTCTCTGGGTTGGGTTTGACTCCTTGTTCGTTTACAATATGTCCGAGAAAAGAGACTTCGGTTTTCAAGAACTCGCTTTTGTCGAGCTGGATTTTTAGGTTTGCTTTTCTGAGTGCTTCGAAAACCTTTTTTAGATTTATGCAGTGCTCTTGCAGGCTTTTACTGAAGACAATTATATCGTCCATGTATACAAGACAGATTTTCCCAGTAAGGCCTATAAGAGCATAATTTATAGTTCTCTGGAAAGTTGCCGGGGCATTCTTTAAGCCAAACGGCATTCTGAGATACTCCCAGTGACCGTCTTCTGTTGAAAAAGCTGTCTTTTTAATGTCTTCTTCGTCCATCATAATTTGGTGGAAACCGGAAGCAAGGTTTAGGGTAGAGAAATATTGACTTCTACCCAATTTGTCCAAAATGTCGCTGATGTTTGGAATGGGAAATTTGTCGTCGGTCGTTTTCGCGTTTAGTTTGCGATAATCAACGACAATTCTCCATTTTTGGATGCCAGCTGAGTCTAGTTTTTTGGGAACCACCCATATTGGGGAGTTCCAGGGAGAAGTTGAAGGTCTGATAATGTTATCTTTGAGCATTTTTTCTACTTGTTTACAAACTTCTTCCTTGTGGCAATGAGGATACCTGTAACTTTTTTGGTATACTGGTATCTCGTTGTCCGTAGGAATTTTGTGTTTAACTGTGTCCGTTGTTGAAAGGGGCTCTCCTTCAATATGGAATATAGATTGGTACTCATTGATAACATATAGCAGCTCAGTTTTTTCTCCTTTTGTAAGATGAGATAAACGTAACTGGCTAATGAGATTTTTATATCTCTCTACTTGAATTTTGGTTTCCATGTGGTTAAGTTCTGTTTCTTGAAGGCATTCGAAATTATTAATGTTAACTTCCAGGGGAGAGTTAAGTATAAAAGTAAGATTTTCTTGGCTGGTATTTTTTACAACAACGGTGGCTTTGCCATCGTTGGCATTGTAAAGACCTGCGCAGAGTAGTAGTTTTTCTTGTATTTCTATATCAGTTTCTATCAAAAAGTCTCCATTTTGCTCGGAAACAGGTATCTCGATGTTCATAAGAGAGTTTTGGGATATAACTTTTGAAAGTAATTCTGGGTATTTCCGAAACATTTTTATTTTTGTACCCATTATGTCTAGGGTGTTGTCTGTGGTGTCGATTTTTGCCTTTAATTCTTGCAATGTTTCATAGCCAATCAGACCGTGAAAATACTTGTGAAAATCGAATACGTGGAATTTGTATGTTTTTGAAGATATTGTCGGGAAAGGGTTAAATTCTACATAAGTTGTTATTTTGTGTTTGCCAGAAATATTTGAAACTATCGTTGGGGTAGAGAGAGGGATTGAGTTTTTCACAAGCTTAGGGGACAGATAATTCTTGTTTGCCCCTGTGTCAATCAAAAGTTTTAAGTCAAAATTTTGGGCTGTTGGGATTTTTATATATGGGATAAAATTTTGGGGGTTCATACCGGGTCCCTTTCTGATGTTACCAGCTGAAAATTTAGCTGATCTTGATCATTTGAAGTCACATTTCTTTGTTCTGGGGTTTGATTTAACTTGGGAATTGTGTTTTCTTCTTGGTCAATTTCTGCGTTAGTAATAGGGTGAAGGCGATACATTGGCTGATCGTATGGGTTTTGATGATAATAAGGATGTGGATAGGTATTGAAAAAGTTGTTTGGTTCGTAGTCATTAAAACATTGTTCCGAGTTTTGGATTTCTTCCGATTGGAATCTTGGTTGATTATAAGAGTTTCTTGACATACCCGATTTTCGGAATTGCGAAGATGGAGGATGAGAAGTTCTAAAATTGCTTTGCGGTGAGGCTGAAGTCTTGAAGCTATTTTGCGTTCCATGTGAGTAGTTGGATCGCCTTGATTGAACTGATCTGTCGAAGTTGAATGGACTCGAGGGGGGGAATGGTTTTGGGGCTGCAATTGGTGGATATGGGGCGGTTCTATTTGGTGTGAATGTTCTAGGTGATGGTGGAAATCTGAAATTTCGCCGGTAAGTAGGAACTTCGGGTCTCCAGAATCTCGGAGGAAACTGGGTGTCATTTAAATTTCTTGGGAAACGGTTAAAATCTATTTGTTGAAAACCAGTTTTGTTTTGGAAATTCCTTTCTTCTATAGCTGCGTCGAATGCTTCTTTGAGCGTTTTTGGTTGTCTGGCTCTGAAATTTCCACCAATTGGCTCGAGAAGGCCAGCTAAGAATACTTGAAGTGCGTTAGCTTGGTGAGTTTGAATTCTATCATTTTTTATATTTTCATTTTGTTCCAGGATATAGACATTATTTATGAGAAGTGACAACGATTGTTGTACTTCTCCGTAAAAATTTTCAATGGATTTTGTTTGTTTAGTTTGAAAGAGTTGTCTCGTGAGTGTCACTGAGTCTCTTTTATCGCTGTAATAAGCGATAAGATTTTCCCTGATTTGTGGCCAGTTAAGGGCTGTGCCATATGTTTCCAGGACTTGGTCCGCTTCATTAATTATTTTTGACCTAATGGCCTGTAGCCAAATTTTTTCGAACGGTGTATTTTTTAGGCCATCTAAAAATGGCATAAAACCTTCTACTGATCTCAAAAAGCTGTGTAATTTAATAGGGTTGCCGTCAAACGGTTGAATAGTGTTGAATGCCTGTGGAGTTTGTAATGATTTCATAATTTTTTCCGCTTGTTGGAACATTTTGTTTGTTTCCTCCACTTCTTCAGGAGTGGGAGGAATATCGAATAGTTCTTGACCGTTTGGAATTTCTTCTACTTGGGTGTTCATGTTTTGGTTTTTGTTGCTTCTAAGATTGTATGTGTAATTCATGAATATTTTTATTTTATTTTATTTTATTTTATTTTTTTTTTTCGATAATAAAATCACTGTTATTTAATCAACTGTTGCTGAGTAAACTTTAAACTGATCACTCTTGCCGCAGATATTCGCTCTGCTATGATCAGTAGGAATTCTGTTTTATCACTTTTCTGGAGATATTCTTTCCGTTGTGATTAGTTATGGTTATTCAAAATTAGTATTAATAATTTTTTATTGCATTTATTTTATTTGTTAATCGCTCATGCCGCAGATATTCGCTCTGCTGCGATTAACTATGGTTTTGTCTTTTATTCAAAATTATTATTAATAATATTATATTGAATTCGTTATACTTTTGTTAATCGCTCGTGCCGCAGATATTCGCTCTGCTGCGATTAACCGTGGTTAAATTGTTATTATTTTTGAATAATTTAGTGATTAATTTTGATTTAAAGTTCTAATCGCTTCTGCCGCAGATATTCGCTCTGCTACGATTAGCATGGGTTTGAATTTTTATATTTTTATTATACTTTTGGTTTTAGATAACTTTTTTATCTCTAGCAACAGGAACTTTGTTACTTACATGATAAGCATTTGTAGCGTGCAGTACAGGTTTTTGATCATGATCATGGCACGACCGATTGGGCTGAAAGTTCAGTATGTTGTTATGCGCTGTATATTTTTTCCATCGGGTTTTACTAATCTTCCATCCTTTATATTGTTATAGTTTTTCACTCGTTTAGCACTTTGCTTTTTCACTCGTTTTGCACTTTGCCTTTTTGTAGGTAAAGATTTTTGTGTTGTTTAACACTGTATATTTTTCCCATCGGGTTTTACTAATCTTCCATCCTTTATATTGTTATAATTTTTCACTCGTTTTGCACTTTGCTTTTTCACTCGTTTTGCACTTTGCCTTTTTGTAAATAAAGTCTGCTTCATTTAATATTGGAACAAATTCTTTTGCTCATTGTGGCGCTCCTAGTGGACGGATTTGGAAACTTTTTCCACCCACGTGTCGGGAAATTCATTACCTTTCACCATGTATTTATGTCATAACACCAAACGATAGCATTTTGTAAACAACCGCCATGGAAGCCGAACGGAGAAATCAAATTGTGCACAGTTTTCTTACGAGTACGAGTACGAGAATTTCTTCGAAACAGCAATGAATAATTTTTTTAATTTTTTTTTATGAAAGAGTAAAGAAAATGCTACATTTGTATGAAAAACAAATTATGAATTCGTTAATAAATGACTGAACTACACGCAATTGTTTGTGTTCCAATATTAAATGAAGCAGACTATACATCCGTCGAACTTGGTCAGCACTTGGTCGTACAGCTTTCGAGCACGGATTCTGGCCACATTGTTCTGCTTCAGCGTCCGATTTGGCTGTTTGCTGGTTCGGAATGACCTTATTCCTTCCCGGAGACGAATTCGTCGCACCGTACTGTGAGCGGCCTGGAACTTATTGGACAAATCGCGGTCTGAAAGATTGGGATTCCTCTTGACGGCCTTGATGACTTTCCCACGCAGTTTCCGGTCGACAGTTCCACTCCGACGCTTCGAATGCGGCTTCCGAGCCGTCGTCAATGTTTCCTTGTACGGTATTTCTGGGCATTTTAAGCTGTTTAGCTAGCTTCGATGCCGACAACAATGGATTTTCAAGAAAACTGTGCACAATTTGATCTCTCCGTTTGGCTTCCATGGCGGTTGTTTACAAAATGCTATCGTTTGGTGTTATGACATAAATAGATGATGAAAGGTAATGAATTTCCCGACACGTGGGTGAAAAAAGTTTCCAAATCCGTCCACTAGGAGCGCCACAATGAGCAAAAGAATTTGTTCCAATATTAAATGAAGCAGACTTTAGGTAAAGATTTTTGTGTTGTTTATGCACTGTATATTTTTCCCATCGGATTTTATAAATCCTCTATCTCTTGTCTCTTGGTTTGTCCTCTATAGACTCAGCCGTCTTAAGAGCTAGAAAGCTGAAATTTGGCATTGATACTCATTAGGCCAGGAAGGATGAAAAATGTTTTCAGATTTTTGGATGACCCCTTCTGAAGGGGGTCGTCCATACAAGACAAATATTGTTTTCGCGATATTGACGTTATTTTTCGTCGGATTGTGTTGAAAATTTGCACATGAGTGTTTTGAAAGACGAGCAATCGATTTCAGGTGTCAAATTTTGTGTAAAGAGACAGCCAAAAGGGTCGTCCATATTAACTGTTCGCTGTTTTTGCGATATTGACGTTATTTTACATCGTATCCAGATGAAAATTGGTACACGATAGTTTTGAGTGACGTGCAATCGATTTAAGGTATCCACTTTAGTGTAAGGGGCCGGCAAAAGGGGTCGTCCATATTAAATTTTCAGTATCTTAGTGATATTGTCGTTTCTATACATCGGATTGGGATGAAAATTTGCTCATATTAGTTATTAGGGACAAATAACTGATTTCACTTATCCGAACTATAATCAGGGGTCGGCCAAAGGGGTCGTCCATGTTAATTATTCACTGTTGATGCAATATTGTCGTTATTATACATCGGATTCAGACGAAAATTGGTACAAAAGGGTTTTGAGAGATGAGCAATGGATTTCAGGTTATCAATTCAGTTTATGGGGCCGGCAAAGGGGGTCGTCCATATAAACCTTTCAATATTTTTGCAATATCGACGTTATTATACATTGGATTGGCATGAAAATTTCCACACGGTAGTTTTCCGGGACGGACAATCGATCTCAGATGTCAAATATTTTGCCAGGGTCGACGAAAGGGGTGGTCCATATAAATTAATTTTTCACTTTTTTAGCAATATTGACATTATCATACAATGGATTGCTTTGAAAATTTGCACACGGGAGTTTTCAGGGAAGGGCAATCGATTTCAGATATCAAAGTTTTTATAAGAGCCCCCGAAAGGGGATTAGCTTTTTGGCAATAATTGCGTTGTTCTGCAATGGTTTAGTCGAAATTTATACACGTGGTTTTTGATTCCTGATTTCATATTCATTAGCAGACGACAGACGATGTGATCATCCAATATTTTTGCAATTATTACTTAACAATGAATCTGGAAAATGCTTGGCAATTTACTTTCATACAAATTGTTCATGACATATTCGAAGTTGAAAGCGAAACGGAGTTCGTATGGGATCAGCTAGTGTCATTATAATTTTTTTAGCATAATTAAAAAAAGTTTGGAAAGCTTCAAACATTGTATTTGCTTTCAACATAAGTTGCATCATTTATATTTAATTTTGATGAAAAAATTTCAATTTTTCTTCAATAATTTCACCCAAATCAACAAAATTGTCAGGATCAGAAAATAAAGAAGAAGAACAGGTTTTTGAATTTCGGGAATTTTACCAAGCCTTCGCATGTACAATGAGACTTGGTTATACCCAAATTAGTTATACCAGAAAGCAACCCATTTTCAACCACCTCTGAGAACGTTAATCAACGAGTCTGTGGCGCTGAATCAGCACAGGTAACATTTACATCACTTCGAGCATTACCAAGACGTGATTCTAATGTAGGCCGAGGCTGACCGCGAACAGGCAGGTTGTTTGGCGCCCTGACGTGTGAAGACGAAAAAGAGGAAGGAGAGGAAGAAGAAACTTTTCTGACGACTTTGGGATTTTTCCTAGAAGCAATAATTTTTGCCCTAACGGGGCAGTCTATGGAATTCGAGGAATGATTACCTGCGCAATTCGCACATTTGTAGAATTCTGTTTGTGGTTTATCACCACCAAAAAACGCATTTATATTTTTCATGATTGAATAAGCCGCAAAGAATGCATCTTACATTCATTCAACAATTTTAAGTGCCATGACAAAAAGCATGACAACGACGACATTGCGTAAAAATTTTGAAGAAAATTGGTAGAAGATTTTCGAAAAGGTTCAAATTTGACTCGACAATGGAACTTAAGACCAGCCTTTTCAAGAATTTGCAAATTATTAACCTGATTCTTTTTAAAATGGATCAAATAAAGCTCAGAAGCAAAACCAACACTACTGGTATTGGTTCTTTTCCTAACTTGAATTACTTGAATCGGAGAAAAACCTAACATAGAATTCAGTTCGGTTCTGATTTCATCCAGTGTCTGATCGCCGGTGAGATCACGAAGTAGAACTTTGAATGGACGATCACTTTTAGTGTCGTATGTAAAAATTGGTGTTTTTTATAATTCAAATAATTTAAATTTTTTTGAAAATCATTAAAAGATTCGGCTAATATACGAGCAGTTCCTTTTCGGCCGATCTGAAAAAAAATCTTCCCATCCATGACGGAAGTGACGATTTCTTTTCGAAAGGCATTAAAGTAAGGAATCATGACCGTAATTGGTGGAAACTTTTCGTTTTTTAGAGTATAAGAAGAAGAAGGTTTCTTAGAACTCTTATCAGAATTAAATATGAATATTTCCCTATCATCGATGTTATGAAGGACATCGAATGAATTGGAAATTTCTACTTTTTTGCCAGATGGGCCTGGATTAGGTTCGGTAATCCGCTTTCTTCGGACTTTGACACCGGCCGATGACTTCCCCATGCTGAAAAGAAAAGAGAAAAATATGAATAAAAGAAAATGATAATAATTGTAGCACTGAAAAGTGCTGATTGAAAACAGGTAAGAATAAAATAAATAATTTAAAATGTTCCTGCAGGTACACAGCAACGTTACGATGCTCAGGCGTACGTGTTGACGGCTCAACGGTACAAATGGAAGTGTAGTCGCTCTTTAGCACTCATCACGTTTGACGTCGAGGTCCCGACTTTTCTCGCCACATCCCGAACGGAAGCCGTTGGTTTCTGTTTATAGGTATCCCTGACCTTTTCGTCGATAGCAGGTTTTACAGGACCAGATTTTCGACCGCTCTTCAGTTCATCTTCAAATGTACAATGTTCACCATATTTTTAATAGCTGTCCGTACCGCTCCAATGCTCACATCCTCTTATTTGGTCAATTTTCTCAATGAGATTGCACTCACAGTGCATCACTTGTGCACGATACTTTTTCTCTTCTCCGCACCAAGCATTTTGAAATGTTACCACAAACTAAATGTTTTTTGATGTTATCACGTATAGAAATGTGTTTATAAAAAGACGCAGCCAGTAGAATTCGCAAAAAATATTTGTTTTAAAATGACCGTTTTCATTAGGTGTGCATATAATTTCTGGAACAGTCTATAAGGCTCACTTACATACGCTCCTTAAAGTTAACAAGTTGTTGATTAGCATTGGCGCTTCCAATGTGTTATGTATTGATCCGAACTAATATTATATGGCCGATAACTAAATAGGGAATCCTAAATCTTTAGAAATACCAGTTATTCTTTGGTGGAAATCCTCAGGCAGAAAACTTTGCTAGATAACAAAACTTTGCTAATGTTTTTGACTAATGTAAATTGCATCAATAATTCAAGCATTTCTTCTAATGGAGGGAAAGTTACAATCCCAAAAAGTTTTCTTAGCCCGATATTTAATCAAGAAAAGTCTGAAACTCAGATTTCAAATCAATTTAAAACTAATACATAGTAGAAACCCATATTAGATCATCCCTTTCAAATGTAAAAAAATTCTTTTCACTACATATTCCCAATGCCGGAAGCCGGCATCACTGCAGCGCTCACTTCCGCGGAACAAATTGCGGCCGCATTTCCCAGATAGCCCGAAGGGATTCCACTTTTTTACAATATTTGTTCTTATTATTCCATCATTCACGGGGCTCGGAAAAATATTTTCTCAGCCGTTTCGCGCGAATTTCATTGACACTTGCACAGACTCTTTCTCTCTCTATCTCTCGCTTTTGGCAGCCCGGAGCTGATTATGGAAATAATTTCGTTTGAAGGCAACTTTCGGGGGAACGTTCTCTAGTTTGTTTTCGGATATGCTGTTATGTTTTATTCAAGTTTTTTTGTGCACGTCCTCTTCTCTCTGGAGCCCCCGAAGGTGGATTCGGTGCTTATCTTCAGCAGCATCGTCGTTTTCGTCGTCCGAAGGTTTTTCTTCCGAGTTAATTTGTTGCCGAAAGTTTGTGACTAATTTTTGTCAAACAAGAAAACTTTTGCTGAGCACTCGAGAAAAGCGACCCGGGAAGGACCCATTGGGGCGTGTTCTTCCTTGACAAGTGACCAATTTGAGACCGAAATGACTTGCTTTATTTAGCTTAATTAGGATCAATGTTTATGCTCTCGAAGGGAAGTTGTTCTTGCTTTTTTCTTCCTACCGGGAAGCTGCTTCGGATGAGTGGTGCAATTATGCTAAAACGAAACGTAAAATCAGAATGAGTCCTCATAATTCTGGAAAAACCATAAGCGAGATAAATTCAATTACTGTTTATGCTCTACATAAACTTTTAAATTTCCGTCTGTTTCAGAAGTAAATGAAAATAATCTCTAATGGAGACCTCAGAATCATTAGATGCACTTGCATCTCCTCCATGGCCATAAAAGCATTAAAGCGCGGAAAACCTCGAGCAAAACAGCAGTTCGGAGCTCGTCCAGCAGAACATTGCAATATGCAATAATTGGCATACATTCTCACAGCTGTCCAAAGTCACTTAGAGTCGTTTGGAGCTCAAAACAAGTCCCATAAAGTCAAATCAGCAACAAAAAAATAATACACTAGGAGTAGGGCAGAACGCAAGATGCAAAAATAAAAGAATCTCATCACTGAATCCCTTTATGCTGATTGCAGTCGAGTGATTGTTTTTTCCCACGACTTTTCTGCTGTTAACCCTGAAATAAACGGAAGTTTTATACGATAACTTGGCTTTGATATTACACATAAAGTGTTTTAAGTTAAATCATTCAACCCTCATCCGTCCCAAATAAAAAATTACCCGTTAGAGTTCCTGGAGTGTCAATTTGACACTCCTTACTAAAACCCGATGCACAATGGGGAAAAAAGTGTACAAACCGCGAAGAAATTCAATATCTTTCGCTCTACATGACCCAAATCTATGAAATCATACTTTTCTTTTGTGAAAATTTGCGAAAAATCGATTGGACATAGTTTCAAACGCCGCACAAGCTTACGAACGGAGATATAGTGCCTTTTTAACCCCTAATTCCCCTATATTTTGTAAACATTCCAGAAAAACACTGATTTAAATCGAAGAATTTTGAACAAAAACAGACCTATCGTGTGTATTTTTTTTCTGTGGAATCGAATGACGGTTGTTTGGCCACCGCACGCTTAAGAAAATGGAATTATGGCTGTTTTTACCCTCAATTCCCCTATATTTTTCAATTATTTCAGAAAAAAGCTTGTTCGGACTTGAAAATTTGGAACCAAGTGGGTTGTATCTTGTGGAGTTTTTTTCGGTGAATCGAATGACGGCTGTTTGAGCTCTCGCACGCTTCGGAAAATGAAGTTATGGCTGTTTTACCTTCAATTCCCCTCAATTTTCCAAATTGTTAAGAAAAAGCATGTTCGGACTTGAAAATTTTGAATCTTTTGGGATGTATCTTGTGTGATTTTTTCCGAGGAATTCAATGAAGGCTGTTTGAGCCACCGCACGTTTCGGAAAATAGAGTTATTGCTGGTTTTACCCTCAATTCCCCTACATTTTTCAATAATTTCAGAAAAAAAGCATGTTCGGACTTGAAAATTTTGAACCAAATGGGTTGTATCCTATGCAGTTTTTTCCGAGGAATCCAACGAAGGCTGTTTGAGCCACCGCACGGATTGAGAACAGGAGTTATGGCTGTTTTACCCTCAATTGCCCAACATATTTCAAATAGCTCAGAAAAAGCATGTTGGGACTTGATAATTTTGAACCAAATGGGTTATATTTTGTAGATTTTTTTTTTCCGACGAATCGAAAATTCCCCTACATTTTTTTCTGAAATCATAAAAAAATGTAGGGGAATTAAGGGTAAAAACAGCCATAATTCCATATTTCAAAGCATGCGGTGGTTCAAACAGCCTGCATTGAATGCCTCGGAAAAAATTGCATAAGATAAGTCTCGTTTGATTCAAAACTTTCAAGTCCATGGTTTTTTTTAACTTTTTGAAAAATGAAAGGGAATTGAGGGTAAAACAGCCATAACTCCTATTTCCGATGCGTGCGGTATTTCAAATAGGCTTCGTTGCATTCCTCGAAAAAAATCACACATGATACGTTTCATTTGGTTCAAAATTTTCAAGTCCAAACATGCTTTTTTCTGAAATCATTCAAAAAACGTAGGGGAATTGAGGGTAAAAACAGCCATAACTCCATTTTCCGAAACGCGCGGCGGCTCAAACAGCCTTAATTTGATTCCTTGGAAAAAACTACATAAAAAACAACCCATTTGGTTCAAAATTTTCAAGTCCGAACAAGCTTTTTTTTCTGAAATAATCGAAAAATATAGGGGAATTGAGGGTAAAAACAGCCATAATTTCATTTTCTGAAGCGTGCGGTGGCCATCACAACCTTCATTTGATTTCTCAGAATTACACACGATAGGTTTGTTTTTGTTCAAAATTCTTCGGTTTAAATCAGTGTTTTTCTGGAATGTTTACAAAATATAGGGGAATTAGGGGTTAAAAAGGCACTATATCTCCGTTCGTAAGCTTGTGCGGCGTTTGAAACTATGTGCAATAAATTATTCGGAAATTTTCACAAAAGGAAAGTATAATTTCATAGATTTGGGTCATGTAGGACGAAAGATATTGAATTTCTTCGCGATTTGTACACTTTTTTCCCCATTGTGCGATGTACATATGTCTCTTGTTTTTCAATCGATTTGTACAATTTATAGTTTTAGAAACCTTGTGAAGTAACTCAAAAATATTTTTTCAGACATTGTTTAACTACAACCCTTCAGATTTCCGCGAATCAAAGTCTAAAAACCAAAAAAATCCTACCTAGGCTAGCAATAGGGGAGAATTAGGATACTTGATCCCTGGTGATACTTGATTCTTTGGCATATCTCGAAACAAGAATGTCTTACAAATATCATATGTTCTAGAATAATGTGCTAAATACAACAAAACAACAATGCTGTTATCACAACATATATAAAAAAAAATTTGGAGTTGTTGAACTTTGTTCGAAAACTTTATCAATATGTGATTTTAAGATCTTTTTTTTATCTTTTTAAATTGTTTCTCACATGAAAACATTATATCAAAAATATTTATTCCAAAGTGTCAATCGATAGAGTATAACATGAACTTCAAAATGCCATTAGCAATAGAAAACTCTCTTTTTTTTAAGAAGAAGTTTTCCAAAATGTATATAATGGGTAGAAATAATCCTAATAGTCCAAAAAGACATATTTTTCTTCTGAATGGATCGTGATCATTGATTATCATAAAATTACTAATTTCTGTCCAATAACTTATGTTCATCCAGTAATTATCTGATAGAAATACTTAAAAATACTGTATTTATCTATAAACTAGAAAATTGCGCCTAAAAGTATGCAATACACTAGAATAGTAGAAAAACTTTCAGAATTCTCTTTGTCTGATACTAGCAAACAGTGAAATGAGAACAAATATGGCAAAAAATAGTCCACGGACCTGTTACATTCAGATTTAACTAAATTTTTGCCGAAGGTCAGTCCACCCTGAATTAAGGATCAAATCTCCTGTAACTTGAAAAATATCACAATTTTTTTAGTCTCACGAAAATTCTTCTAGTTCATCTACGAGTTCATGTATCATTCAAACTGTTCGAGCTTGTAGTGTAGTTTGTATAAATGTATGTGTTATTTGGTTGAACAAGTCAATCACTTACGCAACCGTTAAAATAATAACATTTTTGGTGTTATGAATCTATGACAGGCATTACGCATTCGTTTAGATACCTGCCCAGATGTCAAATGATTAATTTATTTATAATTTTCTATTGAAAACGCAGGTTTCAGTGGTGGAATAGAGTTATCTTTATTCATGTTTCGTCTGTTAGGTCTTTAGAATACAACTTTATTAATTACCGATAGCTAATTGTCACTTTCCACTTCTTATATTCCCTAACCGGGAAAGTACTCATTTCTCAATGAGTACTTTGATATTCTTAGCCAGAATATCTGGCAACACTGTTGTGTCACCACAAACCCAACTCGAGTATTCCCGCCTCACCGTATGATGATGTAAACATTTGTACCGCGTTTATCATCATCACCTGTCATCAGCAATCATTGATCTATTGTTCTCGATTGCGAATTCGAAATAGCAAGACGAACCAAATCAAACTATGTTTTGATTCTGCTCGCAGCAGAAATGTGGTTCTGTGCCGCGCGGTAAAATAATCATGGATCGGCCCGATCTGGAAAAGCGGTTCTTCTGCAGGCATCCGAAACCGTAAGTATCAACAGTTTCATATAAATTGAAACAAATTTTTGCCTTTTCCAGGATCCCAAATCTTACCTTATACCTTTCCTTACCACAATTTTACTCAGATCTAATCTTAACACAGCTACGCCTGTAGAATCCTCCAAGTTTTTACAGATGCTTCCATATGATAAAGTTTTTAAATGCATGAAAATAAAAATGTATTTTGTTGTCTTCAATAATTATGTAAAAAAGCAATTTTTACAAGCAGGTATTGAGCCAAAGGACCCTTAACAGCAACCTTTCGGACCCGAATGACAGCTGAGGTGAATAGGTCTTCATAAATATTATCATCATCACTTTTTTCACAATTAACAGACATTGAGACAGAAGGTCAACCTATATGTAAAAAAAAACAGTATCGCAAACAAGTCCAGTAATCCAAGTTCCAAATTTTCTGAAATTTGACAACTGTGTCTAAACGTCGAAGTTCTCGTGTGAGAAAGATTCTAAATTGTCATGTTTTTGAAATTTGACAGTTCCAAATTTTCATAAAATGTGTTATTCCAAATTCCAAAACTCTCAAGTTTTAAAAAGCTTCAATTTTCATTATTAGGACGAAACCAATACCGTCAAACGGGGCATCATGCAAAAGCAGGGTTAGATGCAACATTCGTATACCACAACACTCATTCAATTTTCATTTCAATATACATACTGTAGTACAGTTATCATTGAATGATAACAAATTTATGATGACATAGTTTTTAACATCGTGAAAGAGTTTTTTAAAGTTTTTGATTCTCATAAAAAATTTAAAAAATCGAGCAATAGATGTACAAATTTTAACATTTTTCGATGCCGTAAAAAACTTTACTTCGTATGACGAATTGGCTTAATGATATCACCTACAAACTTAATATTGCTTTCATCATCCAATTCCAACACTGTTGGTGTATAAATATTTTTCGGACAATCACCAATTATTTTTAAATAAATATTTTAATAATTCATTTAGCTGATTGGGGCAAAATGCAACAAAATTCATATCAGAATTAAATCTCCTAAATCACGTTTCTATATGCTGGGATATGATTGTTTTTTATTATGCGTTTGTTAATATTAAAATTTCATCTATCCTAAGATTTATTTACATGATTTATGATAATAGTATATTTTGTAGTATTTTTTACCCCTAAATGTATGCAGCAGGTTTACACTTTTTTCTAAAAATCATTTGTGACATAAAAAAATGTAAAATTTTATTCGAACAAACCAAAAATTACGGCAATTGGTGCTTTAGGCGTTATGACATCACAAGTGTGTCAAAAACTTTGAATTTTCAAACGTTTTCGTTAGATTTTTCATTAATTGCAGAGTTTGTTGCAACTTACCCCTTTTTCTTAGTAGGGTGAAAATCGCATGTTTTTGTAAATTTAAAAATATCTGATAAAACCAATAATTTTTCTGACTACGTCAGTTTGGTGTCCCGTCAACCTTAACACTTTTGATGTACAAGAGGTATGTAAGCATTAAGATTTTAGAAGCCATTGAAGTTAAAAATTGTTGCATGTTGCCCCAGTTGACGGTATTTAAAGTTCCTTTCCGGAAAAGCTTTCTGCAGCAACTGGATCGGAAAACTACCTCGAAATGATAAATATGTGCCTAAATTAACCCGGAAATTAAATATTGAGACTAAATTTGGTGTTAACTGCAAGATAGTGCTGCCATCTACAACTTGAAACTAAAAAAATGTGGTTTACTGAAAAAAAAAAATCAAAGGTGCTTATTCTGCGAGTCGAGTGACGTGATTCACGAAATTTCAAATTATTTTGCTGGCTTAAATAGCCTCTCTAGCCTCGAAATTTTCGTTCGGATGAGCTGTTATTAATCTTCAGAGCTCATTGATACACAAATATCTTTTCTGGAGCATTTTCTGGAGTTAACACAAAGAAGTAAAATTTCGTGAGTCACGTCACTCGAGTCGCAGAATAAGTCCCATAGTTTTGGAATTCCAACCTGTTTTTTCTGATACAAAATTAACCAAGAATGTTTGTTTCATCATTTCACGTCAAGTGAATGAAGAAAGTAAGCAGTTTGGTGAAGTATTACAGCTCAAATATCAAATTCCTCAGTACCGTAAAACGAGGTAACTTTGATCACCGGGGTAATATTGACCAACAATGCATTTTTGCACATTATCATCAAAAACTCAGTCTAAAGTTTGAATTTTCGAAAACTGTTTTCTACATTTGAAATAGAGTGTCCATTTCCCGGCCATTTTAGCGTTCCCTGGAATCGGGAAATCTGAAGATCCTTTTCCCAGGAATTCCCGGGATCCCGGGAAAAATTGAAAATAAAGATTTTAACATGAAGATCTTAATCCTTTACTGCGTATGAATTCTTAGCAATATGGTATTGTTAAATTTAAGGTAGTACCTAGTATTGCAAATTATTTCAAACTTTTTTAATGCGTCAAAAATCCAATAATCAAACTTAGACCTAAAAACAAAGTACTTTAACAGAAAAACTGGCCTGATTCTAGCTTCAAAAATTTGAAATAATTGAGAAAGATTTCTCACTATCGATAGAAGTTAGTTAGCTACACTGTAATCCATCGAACATCAGAAATTTTCAGATAACTATCCATTTGTTTAACAATATGTCATTTCTATGCTGATGATTTGGCTACTGTAGCATTTCATTATTGGTTTTATAGATTCTTTGGCATTTCTCACTATTGAACTAAGTTTTTGATAGAAAAAAACATGTTTTTATCAAATTCCTTGTGTTAACAAGATTTAAGAAAAAAAATTTGTGACTAAGCCATCAAAATTATCCAACAAACGAAATCGAGTGTCCAGTCAGTTAATCAGTAGTAGAACTATCATTTTCCTTACCCAATATGACTCATTTTTGGAATTTAGATCGTGTAAATTTTGTAGTAATTAGAACATTTCACTGAGTTCGGGAATTCCCAGGATTTTTTAAGCGATTCCCGGGATTCGGGAATTCCCGAATTTTTCTAATTCCCGGGAATTCCAGACCGGGAAATCCTGGGTAGGACACTCTAATTTGAAAGCCTATTTATTGAGTATTAAATAGGCGATACTTGGTTTGTATTTGAATTTTTTTTTCTATTATTAAAAATTCAAATTCTTGAATCTATGTTTTCTAAAGCTCGGAAACAAACAGTTCTCCTGATGATACCTAAAAGCATTTAGATGCAAACCGGTTGTTGAAAGTGAAAGAACAACTTTTTTTCTTTGTATATATGTATTCATAGGGAAATTTTTATAGTCATTTAGTGATAAATTTTTTATATTTAATAATAAGGACATTTTCCAAGAGTAAGACCGTATTAGAAAAATGGGTAGGAACCCTATCAAATGGTAAACTTTGAAGAAAAAAATGAAAATAGAAACAGAAGGAGGGTCTAGAGGAATGTGTTTAGGTATAATTTCATTTGTATTTTGTAAATCCAACTATTTAGCAATAATTTAATTTTTGCCCCCAAATGTATGCGTCATATTAGTTCTTTTTTCGATTATAAATGTTTTTAAAAGAAAACGTTAAAAAGCAAGGTAAAATTTATTAACTATCACTAGCTGACTCGATGTGCTTTGCTACACCTTTCAAAATCAATTGATATTTTCAAAAATTATTCAAATTTTTATTGTTTTGTTGGCATTATTTTAAATCAAATTATAACATAATTCATAAGCAACCGCTATAAAATGAGAGCTGCAGCTGGAGTTTCGAATTGCAACACAAAAATAACTTAAACTAATATTCTGAATCTTCATCTATAAATTTGGGTTAGAGACCTGATAATTTTAATCTGTTTCTTTAAGCTTCACTCTAAAAAAGGAGGGTCTCAAATTATTCGTACGCAAACAATTAAACTGATAAAATATGGTTGGTTTTGCATCATATTTACTGGATTTATGCTAAAAAAACTGTCACCCTGTCCTTTCCTCCCCCCCCCTGCTGAATGGAGATCGTGATCTTTAATAACACTGGGTGACAGCCAAAAATAGTCTGGGGTTTCTCAGCTGATTCAGACTAATTTTTGTGTCCTGAGTTAGAATATCACATTGATTTTGATGTATCAGGTCAACTTTTTGAGATACAGTATTCTAATATCCTGATTGAACAAAACCATGGTCATTTTCGGACTCAGGGCGTCAATATTAGTCTAATTCAGTTGAAAAACCCTGGACTATTTTCAAAAAATCTTTTTTTGTTACTCAGTGTAATCATACCCATTTTTTCATTCCCAAAAATCTTCTTGTATCAAATATTATTCCGTTGGTTTATAAGTTTTTAAGCTTTACAACAAAATTTATATGGAACCATCTCCTTTCTTCTCGTCTCTACACTGTAAAGCGTAAGGGTCTATAACAATCGTAGAAACATATCTCGTAACCAAGAACCTTTCAATACCATGTTTGTTTCCATTTGTTGGCTTCGTTAGCATAAATTGAGAACCTATGCACAAAATTGTTTTGAGCTCACCTCCCTCCTCCTATGCACCTGCTCACTGAAAGGAGAATGGTAGGTGAAATAATCATAGAATCATACCAAAATGATTTTCCATGTTAAGTTTTGTCTACTTCTCGGATTTTGTAGAAAAAAAGTTTAATGAAAGCCTCCTCTTCCATTCCTATATTTCCAATTCTACCATCTCACTGCAAGAAAGGAATTGTTTCACATAGATAAAGTATTTTTCGTACTCCAATACTTTTTGATGCCAAATTTGGTTTCATTTGCTCGATTAATTCTCGAGTTATGCAAAAAATTGTATGGAAGCCCCCCTTTCCCCCTTTATATCTTTCCGCTGAAAGAAGGCGGGGCTTCAATTTATAATAGAAACATTTCTCTTATCCAAATACCCTCACATGCCAAATATGGTTCAATTTGCACGATTAACTCTCCAGTTAAACTGAAAATTGTAAGGGAGACCTTCATCCACCTCTTTGTTAACCTTCCAAAGCCGTTCGCTAAATATCCGTTTCGGGAAAATATGCGTTGTAATTTGATTTCGTTCCCCTGGCTGTAAATGTTAACCGATTTTGATGACATTATATTCATTGTGTAGGTAATTTATTCTTATTACTCAACATTTCAAAATAAAGTCGATATGTATTACCAGGATTTCAGAAACTGGTTCAGAAAGTTAAAAGTCCGAAAAATCAATTTTATTTTTAAAATACTCATAACTTCTGACAGCTTTTCTGTATTTAATTATTTCATTGATGTTTGAAATTGTCAAGAATCCATCTATCCGACAATGTATAAATATGTTGGGGTCCAATGAAAGTTTTTACCGCTATGACAGATCTTCCAGTAGAAAAAAGTCTTACTTTAAAAAAACGACATCCAGTTTTTGCTTTGCTTAGCTGTATTTCATTTCTCAATGAACCGATTTTAAAAACTTAAATTTTAGTTTTTTGGCGTTAATTTGATCATTATTTTCATAGAACATACTTGGTCTGTCAAAACTACCAGTTCATCAGTATATTGGAGTGATGATAAAGATGTTTGAAATGTGCGCTTCGGGTCATATTGACCCGAACGGCTTTGGAGGGTTAAAGTGAAAGATACCAAATATTTATAGAAGCATTTCTCGTACCCTAATATCGTTCCATGCAAAGTTTAGTTCCTTTTGCTGTTGTAGTTCTTGAGTTATGCAGTAAAAATTGTATGAAACTCCCCCCCTCTTCCTTTCTCCCTACTGAAAAGAGGGATGGGTCTCAAATAATCATAGAAATATTTTTCGTTTCCATATACCCTCCCTTGCCAAATTTGGTTCAATTTGCTTTATTAGTTTTTGGGTTATGAAAAAAAATATGAAAGAGGCTCCCTCTCCTCTTCTACTGGAAAAAGGGAGGGGTCTAAAATAATCATTGAAATGCTTTTCGTATCCAATTTCCTTCTCGTGCCAAATCTGGTTCCAATATCTTGATTGGTTTTCGAGCTATATGAAAAATTTTAAGGTAGCCCCTCTCCTCCCTTCCTTTCACCCTACTGAGAGGTGGGAGGGGTCCCTAATATTCACTAATCACTAATCACTAATCGTACTTCCATAGCCAGAACTTATGTCTGAGTCCCAAAGAATAATAAAAGTGTCTTATTATTCTTCTTGTCTTTGTTCATGTCTTTAATTATTTTAACATAAAAACATTAAAATGATCAAAAACACAAAGTGGTTGGGCCTACCATGGAGCAGAGAACGCAGAGACATCCGGAACACAGGAACAGGAAGAAACGTGGACCACCAGTACCATACGTTTCAAATGGGCAATATCGTTGGAAGCATGCTAAGAAAAATGCTCCTTGATGAAGTAACCATGCGTATTGTGAAGAAACTCATCCGATCACTAGGACCATTCTGGAAGGGCTGGAAATGATTTATTTTTTACACAGAAATCCTAAGCCTTAGATTAAAAGAATTTTGAAGAATATATGTTATAAGTGAAAGCATCTTAAGTTTTATTTTCATTGCTAAACAGCTGAGGATTTCAGTGTACAATCATTTCTGGTCATCGACCAAGGATAAAGCGCCTTTACTCACTCTTGAAAATAAAAAAGAGAAACGGAAAATATCAGTAGATCATGAAACCTTTCGAGGTCTGTTTAGAGCTCGAAAAGTTTCTTTTTCCATAAAAAATATTCCCCCTCACATTTATTCTACATGATATATGCACAAAAAAAATAGAAAAAATCCTGGAAATGTACTCCGTATGCCTTATAAATATCGGAAATTTAAACATTATAATGCAATCTTCTTGTGCATACAGTAGTCATAGAACGGGCTCACCCCAAACGATTCATATTCTTTAAATACCAAAACTATATAAAATCATACAACACAGAAGATTAAAATTCCAATAAGGTTGGATCTCACCAAATAGGTCGACAGCAAACATTCTTCGCTGATTTGGAACCATACATCCAAAAGCCACGATTTCTCAATTTTTACTATTATCCGGTGATCACATAACATTAGGAAAAACCACATCACATTGTGGAAATCATGTTATTTCACTATCATATGGACCTAAAGCACTTTCTTTGAAACCCAGTTTATATTCCACCTTGATTTCCTGAGTTTTCTGCGCTTTTGCTTTTATCCGACGTCATTTGAGTTTGTCTTAATTCAAATTTTCTTTTTCACTTCATTTCATGGACAGAATGGTATGCTTTTAACACTTCGGTCTGCTCATAATTCACACCGGAACCCATTCCGATGAGCTTTGCACATTTGAGCAAGCGTTGAGATCTAATATTCTGCACTTCATGTTGTTATGACAATGAATTTTGTCTGTTTATAACTAGCGAAAACATTCACTTTACCGCCATGATAATTGCTGTGCTGTGATAACTAATTGCATAGATTTTTCCGAAATGATCCGATGTAATGTACAACACTTAAAATCTCTTCTTCTGCGGGGGAACATTTAATTTCACCCAATCCTGGTTTATCGAGCTTGTTTAAGAGCTTATCAATGCCGTACAACTCTTTTCTCCACACGAACGCAGACATTACCCAACTGCTGATTTGCCACATATTTCATCCCAAGTATCTTTATCTAAAATCCCTTTAACTTTTCCTCAAACTTTATGTTATTCTTTACCGGTAAGGCAAAATAAAACTTAAAACCAATTCGAAATTAGGGGGTTTCATTCTTCGGACACCACATTCTTGGCCTGAAATTCCACTGTTTCTGAATACGCTGTAAACTGTAACTGGTAAGCACATCCAGTGTAAACTCCATGTTGAAAATAGAAGCTATTTTATCGAAATTTATCCACGTTTATCTTCACTTTTCACGATTTCAAGTTAAAATTTGGAAATTTTTCGCGACGGACGAAATAAAAACACGTGCGCTTCGATTCAGCCAACGCCTACTCCTCGGTGGGAGGGGTCCCTAATATTCATAGAAATATTCCTTGTTCCCAAATACCTCCCCATGCCCAATTTGATATCATTTGCTTGATGTGTACTCGAGTTATGCAAAAGTTTTTTTTTGTTTTGTAGGCCCCTTTCCCCCCTTCATGATAGAGGGAAGGGTCTTAAACCATAATAGAAACTTTCCCCTGCCTCCAATACCCCCACCTGCCAAATTTCAAGCAAATCGGTTTAGTAGTTTTCGAGTTTATAGGGAATAGACAGACAGACAGAAAGACAGACAGACAGAAAGACAGACAGACAGACAGAAATTCATTTTTATATACATACATATATAGATTTGTAAATATGAGAAAGGTGTTTTGTATCCTTTATGTTCAAGAAACTCGTAAAATCCGTCGAAAATAGAGACTGACCAATGTTACCCCAAAGCATCAGATGCAAAACAGAGACGAAATCGATTTTTTAAATCATATTTCAAATAGTCTAATAAATTTCTGCAACCATGTTTTACGTTCATAGGAGCCCAGTACTGGTTTTAAAAATATGACACATGCTACATTCCCGTTAACAGAGAAAATAATCGAAAAATATTGAAAAAATTGATCTATATTACCCCGGATTACGGTACTAGGGGATCATCTCTTAAAAACCTCTTTAAAACCTTTGGAATGCTGGAAAACCTCTCAAAATGCAGGGATCTATTCAAATAGTTTTTAAAAGAATTATTATTAACATTTACAAAGTTAACTATGAGAAAAAAATCTTTATTTCTGTAAAAAAAAAAAAACGAAAATGATATTATTCTTACTTTGCACTTTTTTCCATACTTTTTGTTCACAACGTCAAATGCTTCGCAAAAAAACTTATGTTTGATTCATCCGTGCACAATTTAAAACAAGTTGTAGAAGAAAATTTTGATGAATTTCAATCATTCATATTTTAACAAGCAAAATACATGGTGGTAATATTCTTGATTTGCTCGCTTTAGAAGTTTGGAATGCAAAACCGAGATTCAAAACAGGATTTTCCCAATGATGTTCAAAACTGAAATTCATTTACAACTAACTAAATACAGGATCCGATACACAGACACCGATTTTCTATGATTATAAACGAATTTGAAACCACAAAATCTGGAATTAATCTATCCTAAGCTCTCCAGATATTTTCTCGCAAGTTCAACCCCCAAAAAGCCCCCTCTCCTCCCTTCACCAATTGAATGCTTTGCATTATTTCCAATCCCTCTTTGGGTTTTCATGAGTATTAAAACGAAAAATCACTGACTGATTTACTTGAAACTCGTAATATTTTTATAATTAAATAGATCATAGTATTGAAATCCCAGGTCATCTCGCACCAGCTTGCATTCATTGATGTTTAAATTTTGTTCTATCATTTTTTTTATAAAATCGTGTAACAATTTCTTTTTTCGAAAACGGAAAAAAAATTATTTTCAACATTATTAATGCCCCATTAAGGTATTCAGAAAGCAGTATACTATTGTAAACAATTTTTTGGATTTTGTCTCATAATAAGGCTAAAACAAATATCAATTTTATATTTTGTTACAACTCTCCCCCCTCCTCCCCCCTTCTAAATTTCCAAAAACCCGAGAGGGGGGGGGGGAGTTAGCCCATTTTCGTAGCCTAATAACTTTTTTTATCTTAACTCTTATCGAAATGCAGTCTTGGGATGAAATATTTTTCATAATTTGGGCATTAAGAAAAACCGTTTTTTAAAGAAATCGGCCGACAGGAACTAACGTTATTGATGAAAAACTGGTTTTCATATTTATCCCAAACAAAATGTCTCAAAATCCCATACAAACTTCAGGCTCGTTGAGCGACCCCTTCCCGTGATCCTATCTGGCCCAAATTTGGCATGAGATCTTATACTAGGCCTAGGATCAATTTTAGCCTGCAGCGCATAACTTTTTCAAAAGTCGGATCATCTGGGGCACTCTAGTCCATATTGGAAAAATATCTTAAAATAAACAATTTTGAACAAAACAGTTTCTTTTGGCTCAAGATCAATAGTCAGGAATTTAAGAATTTTCAAAAATTTCAAATCGGATTTAAAGTTTTTAGAAAAGAAAAAGAGTGTCAAAAAGTGCACTTTCCCGACACACTGTTTTAATTTGGAAGAAAAAACAGCAAACCTTTTTTTCTAACCAAATAAGGGAATTTTTAGGCATTGCAAAAAATTATGTATGCAACTGATTGTAAAACTCGATATATTCCATCCCCCGGAGTAATTATCCAATAAGACAAGCCTCGCTGTATGAATGCAACTTGTTGCATAAAAAACTATTTTATTTCCACTGGTCAATGAAAGGTTAGGTGCCTTTTAACGAGAGTAATATGGTAACTGAAGAATGAATTTTGAAAACGAACTATGTACGACAAACTTTGCTTTTGTCAAATTTAACCAATCAATTGAAAAATGTTCTCTTTTAAATTACCACAAAGCATGATTTTTCTTTTCAAAAGAACCTTTTTGAAAACGAACTGCTCAAAATGCATCCACCAGCCCGTCATATGATTATGGTTCTCTGGTTGCTTCTTGGTCAAACTAACAGTCCGCCGCCTTCGTGTGTTTGCTCACTTGGAAGAACCCTCGAGTCATGCTGAGATCTGTTTTGGAACGTAGTATATTCTTTCCCTCTTGGAAAAAAGATCCTCTCCGGGAGTGCTTTTTGGTATTTTATTTTGTACTTTAGCTGTTCTCTTTTTCTTTTCCAAATGTACCATTTTTCTATGTACACACAGCTTGCCGAAAAGATAATGACGCTAATGATAAAGTAAGCTCCTGGTGGAATAAATGTAATACGATTGTTATGCATTTGGAAATATTAAAATTAGCCTGTTTTTTGTTCGCTGTGAGTCCTGCTAAATGTACCAGTTAACTCAGCGATAACACGTTAAATTGATGTGGAAATTTTTCGTCAATAATAACAAGGTTTAAAAATGAAAAAGTTACATAAACGGTATTGAATTTTTCTTGCATAGACAGATTTTAAAGGTGAATGGATTCAAAATTTTGGTATTTAGATGTAGAATGTTATTTAAAAATATTAGAATCGATGTTGTAGTTGTCGAAAAACCGCTGCAAACCAACATTTTTGGCACAGTCATAAAAATTTGAAAATATTAAAACCAACCATGAATTGATTGAATTTGATTTCGAATTGATTTAATATTTATCGGTATATAGGTAGGTCTTGTCTACTTCAATTTTAATCGGCTATATTTGAAAAAAAAAAAAAAACGAGCGAATCATTTTTAGGCAGTTGACTTCCTCTTCCAGCCGGAGTGCGTAAAACAACCCACTTTCTAGAACAAGGCTCGGGCATCCTATAGTATTCCTGCTTTCCCCCATTTTAAGTCGGAAAACAATAGAATTTGGGGAAAACTGAAAAAAGAAAACCTGACTGAGATTCACCACAAAAACCCATTTATAAATGTCAGATGCATGGTTTTTATGTTTTCCCGGTGGTCGAAACTTTATCATTCGCTTTCAGCCGGCTCCGAAATGGAAATTGCTTTGGTGTCCGCGTAGCTCTCTAAACTGGGAAAAGCTTTGCCAAATTATACATTCCCGAAATTGAACAGAGGAAGATTTTGGCGAGGGAGAAAAAAATGTACAGCGCTTTAATATGGAGTCTAACAAAATTCAAATTGACCAATTTTGCAAAGCAGGATTTCATAAAAATAAATCGTTTTTTTTTTACGGAACTAGATTACAGATTGAAAATTTCGTAATATGGTTTAACCTGCAACTGTCCACTTTAAAAAGTGATTTAAGTCTCCATTCAAAAGTCAGCTATAAATCAAAAGTACCTACTGCTTTGAAGCGGGCCACAGACTACACAACATTTGTACAAATGCGATGAAATTCAATGACATTCTGTCGCTGTGAACACGATTCGCATCGTGTACTGCTTGAATGAGCGCGCAAATGGTTTGAGTAAAATCGGTCCGGATCGAAATATTTTGTATTGTGCTGCTTGTACCAAACTCAGGCCATTTACTCAGCCCCAGCCATGGTGGAGGTGTTTTTTTTGTGGTTGCTGTTGCTATTTTCGCCAGCCATCGTTTGTGTTCGTGCGAAATTCGTTTGTATCGTTTGTATGCGAACATAGATCAAACAATCGTCGTGGAATGATCGAATTTGCTCAAACCATTTGTGTAGTCTATGACCCGCTTAATGGATTAATCACAGACAAATAGACAGGACACTCGGTTTTCATTCAACGCAAAGCATTTAGAGCTCTTAAGAAGCTAGGCAATGTCGCCACGAGAAGCACTGCATTCGAATAAAAGATTCTCGTTCATGGTAGCCTTCCGTTTCTATGGTCACCAATATCTCTAAAAATTCATAATAAACAAAGTAAGTGTTAAGGTTGCAACAAAAGAAAAATTTGTGAATCCGGTTGTTATTTTGGACATTTTTTAATCCAGGTATCCAGAAACGCTACATCATTTTTTCTGTTTCGGCGAATGGGACAATCGGCCTGTTGATAAAAGAGCCAAAATTTGACTGAAATGGACCGTAACAGTTTGATTTAAAGATTTGTTTGTTAAGATTGTTAAGATCCGTAAGTTATTTCCAGATAGTTACAGTGACGCAACCAATATTCTTAAGGCTTACGAATTCTCTTTTAGGAAATGAAAAATTGGAACAATCTGGATTTAAGAGATCGTGTGAGTATTGTTCAAGGAAGCTACCTTATCTAGGAAGATACAGCATTTACTGTTCGAATGTCGAAGCAGTCAAGGAAAACCTTTTGGGGAAGATAATATCTGTGTGAAGCTGTCCGCTTTCCAGAAGAAAGTCCGTTGAGGGCTCTTGTGAGAATATGTTAAAAAAATCATTGAAATTTAGTTTTGAAAAAATTACGCTTATATTTATTTATTTATTTTTTTATTTATCAGTCTTCGAAAAAATATTGTTTCGCACGGACTTATTGTTCTAAGGGATGCCTGAACCTATTTTTTAAAGGACTGCTTAGACATACCAAAATCAAAAATTCTAGCACACTCATTGAAATAACGGTTACATGTGTCTATTGGATTGTAGTAGCCATACATGGTTCGATGAGATGGAATCCAAAGAAGCATTTGATTCTGCAGCGGGCGTGTAGGAGCATATAAATTTATGCAATCCAGGAGATCGTTGTTTTCAATGTTGCCGCTCAGTAAGTCGAATGTGAATAAACACTGCAGAAACTTCCTTCTTCGGGATAGCGTTTCAAGATGAATCATGTTGCATCAATGTTCATAGGGAGTCCTGACTTCGGGATTCCAGTTAAGTTTTCGAAGAGCAAAACGAACAATCGACAAACGCGACACCTTCGAGAGATTGACTCAAACTCAAACTCTCGAAACTATTATTCAAACCATTTCTGAGCCGAAAAACCCTCGGAAACCAAATTTTACTGAATTCCGACCAACCATTCATACGTGATGGTGTTACAAAGAAAACGCCTCCATTATTATATATAAGATGTGGAAAAGAGATAATTTTGCATGCACAGCAAATATTATTTCCTGTAAAGTTACGCAAATGTCCTGTAACAAAAAGGAGCAGGACATTTATCGTAATTTTACAGGTCGAAAAACAAATTACGTGACATTTAATTTTCAGTGTACAACTTTTTCACAGGACATTTGCTGTAATAATAAATGAATCTTCGTTAACTTTCAAGGAAAACAGTTTAAAATTACAGGTTTTATTAGTTTTAGGTTGATTTATTTTAAAGGTTGCAGCGCCAGTGACACGTAACAGTCAAAAAAAATTTCTGTGTGGGGACCCCCTTTCCATAAAAAGTGAGGATCTTGAAACTATTATACAAACCATCTCTGACCCGAAAAACCCTCGGATACCAAATTTCACTCAAATCCGACTGCCATTCATACGTGATGGTGTTACAAAGAAATCGCCTCCATTTTTATATATAAGAAGATTTTCAATGCTAAAATTATTTAAAATGACAATGAAAACATTATATTTGAATCGCGGTATTTTCCACGGTCTTCGTTATTCAATAAATCTGGGTTCGTTGGAAGGTTTTAAGCTGCCACTAAATGGATTCGAAGAGATCTAAGCCTCAACCCAAAATCAAAATTCAGAAATATTCATTCGATGGAAATTCACTAAACTCTGAGTCACGTTTATAACCGTATGAATATTTGATATCCGGGAAGATTTATGCTTTATTTTCATTTTTGCAATGCCAATCTTATAGTGAACATTATAAAATGTTTGTTTACACTTGAGAAATTTGTGCCACGATTTCATGGTTACCTAATTTTTTACCGTAAATTTTATCGATCCATGCTGAATATTCAGTAGTTCTAGTGTCTGTGGGAGGGAGCGTTCTTTAACAGATGCGAAAATGTCGTCCACGTAGCGCCACCAGACACGGGTGGAGAGTTTTCCCTGTTTTCAAAATCGGTCTCAAAATCGGCCATGAATTTACAAAATTCTATGCAGCAGCTGCCCGGCTATTTATATTGGTCAAACTCGCCGTAAATTCAAAATCCGTCTCAAAGAACACAAAAAGCCGTTAAAAATGGGAGAATTGATGAATCGAGTGTTGCCGCCTACACAACAGAGTTTGACCATTCCGTCGATTGGAAAAAGGTCAAATTTAGGAAGTTTGTACGAAAAACATCACATCTGAATGCCTGGGAGTCGATGTTCATCAGCACCGCCGAAAAACCGTTGATGAACGAAGATGATCTACCGATCATTTCACCTCTCTTCAACCTGATCAACCAAAAATCCGCATAATGCCAATTGCGTTCGACGAATACTACATCAAGTACGAAACCGGAGCTGTAATTATCCTTTGTGTAATCAGTTGGACATCGTCCTGTAGATGGGCAACATCGAGCCCGAAACCGGTCGACAAAAAGGCAACTTCGTATCCTTTTTCCGTGAAGTATGAACGTTATGTATCGTGTCCTGTAATACGTCGTGTGTTATGTGTATAGTTAAAGTTCTTACGTAAGCACAAATCATATAAAAATGAGAAAAATCAACAGTTCATGAGTTTTTTAAAGCGACAATAAAGATTTTTTTATCGTGTCATTTTGTATCGTAAATACCTCAAACACACGTAAATTAAAAAAAAAGGCGAAATTGTCCTTTTTATAACCAACACAAAGCTGCTAAAGTCCTGCTAATAAACGAGACCTAGTAACGTATTTTAAATATGGGGAACATTGATCACTTTTTTAATTCATTTTCGAATATTTTGGAAGGAATTGCTTTTTTGTAACACTTTTTTTTTTTAAATACTAACTGATGTAAGGAGTATAAAGCATGATCATTGATAGCAGAATTTTCAAATGACATAAGTGGCTATTGTGGTGGATATAGGCAAGGAAATCATATATATATATATATATATATATATATATATATATATATATATATATATATATATATATATATATATATATATATATATATATATATATATATATATATATATATATATATATATATATATATATATATATATATATATATATATATATATATATATTATATATATATATATATATATATATATATCTATTATATAAAATTCTCTTGTAACGGTGTTTGTAGTACTACTCCTCCGAAATGGCCGAAACGATTCAAAGGAAATTATTTTTAGAATATTCTGTAGGCATGCGAATCGGTTTATATTGAATAAAAATAACATAAAGTCGCATCAATTGTCCGTAATAAATAAATTTGTAGTTTTTCGATACAAATTAAAGTCATGACATTCATTTTTGGAGATTTTCTTTACTTCGGGCGTCGGGCGATTTGTTTTTCGTCTCCATGGTCGTCCAAGGCGTCGCAAGCAAACGTCGAGAGAGGATAGTAGCCATGGCATAGCATACTGATTAGTTGAAAAATTTGGGCGCACATTTCTAATCCAAGCATAATTTCAATACATGTGGTAGCGAAATGAAGCCTAGATGTGTTTTTTTTTTCTTCTTGATTCCTAGATCATTTGTACAGCACATAGTAATGAATGACGCCCAGATTGATATTTTGCCGATCAAATCAATACCATTAAAACGATTTAAAACAAAATAAAACTTTTTTAAGTTTAGTAGAAATTGTTGTCTAAAAAATATGAATTTAGTACTGATGCATATAAAATTATGGTTTGACTCTTTGCGGACATTCTAAAAAAAGAAAGTGGGAAGATTTACATACAATTTTAAAATCCAATTTCCCTAGAAACATTTTTCGAACATTTACAAATGTGCTTAACTGAAGATGTTTCGGGTGCCTTTAAATTTACAACACAACAACAAAATCCATTGAAGATGAACAGACACATGAACTGAACGAGAGCCTGTCCTTTAAAAAGGATTATATAGGATTGATGTTTATTTTAAGGCCTAATGCAAAGAACTTTTTGAATTTTTTGCAAGCATAACTGAAAGTTATCAATAAAATAGAAAGAATTTTCAGTTAAAAGATACACTAGAGCAAGTGCAAACGTTCAACATTTACAAAAAATGTATACATTATTCATGTATACATGTTCACATTATTTCTTTATCTATAAATCGTTGAGCCCAAATAAACAATCTGACTAAATAAACTCAACTTTTTTTTTAAATCATTCACCGAAAAACTGTTTACAGGTTCACTGTTTGTTTACACAGAATTCAAGTACGTACTTAACATGAAAATGTGTTTATGTTTAACATATTTTGGCTACATAGAAGAAACTTTAGATTCGCTTTTTTTGTTGAAAAGTTCTTCTGTGATTGATATTCTAGAAGCATTATTTTTTTGAAAGCAGAAGTAGAAAGTGTCAAAAATGATATTAACTCCTGTCATTTCACACGGTAAAACAAGTGGCAACGCGCCTCTATGTCATGAAACATATACCTTTTAAGAATTATTTCTACAAAATGGTTTGCCGAATGTTAAATCTGAAGCGGATATTCGAAATTATTAAATGTCTTTGTAAATGAAGGTCTTATGGTAAAACAGTGTTCATTGAATCGGAGTAACAAGCATTATTTTATTCTGGAGAAAAACTGCAGATATATCAATAAAAGTTGATAAAAAAAGACAAACAGGGAAAAGTATTAAATTCATTTTAAAGTATTTACACTGACGCATCTGAAAAAGAGCAATGTGTTTTCACTTGCATCAGTAAATGGGACAAATGTACCTTTACTTAGATATTTCTTTTTGAAATAATATGAAAGTTGCACTGTGATGATAGCCGAAAGACACTTATATGTTTTTAAAGGTTTCGAGGTATATTTACATGAAAACTTCCAGAAAAAAACGAATGAACTCATGGAATCATTGTAGCCTTAAAATATTAGCTCTTTTCGATCTATTCAATTTATAAAAACTTCAATGCTTCGGTTAGAATCTTTAAAAAACAATGGTTTAAATTGGCAGATATGTCCATTAGGATAAAAATGCAAATATATTGCTGTAATTCGGTTGAATATAAAAAAAATCTTAACATATTTTTTCCTCCATTCAAAACCGAGGTTTTTTTTGTTTTGATTAATTGGGTAAATGTTCAAAGGAATTCAATTAGCATTTTTGTTGAAATAAATAATAAAACGGTGAACTTTTTTTTTACATGGCTTTGATGAAAATATGGATATTATTTAATTACCACTGCTTCCAAGGGTGAAAATAGTGAACAAAAAGCTGCTTGAAAATGGTTAGTAAAAATCTTCGCTATTGTTTTTTTTCAGTTCTAAAAAATATACCATCCGAAAAAACTCGGGAGCTGAAAGTACTGCGTTAGGCATAATTTTGGGCTAATACTCCTAAAATGGTCCCGATATTCAAAATTCTTTTTCCATAAAGTATCATATGCAATAAATTCCAAAGAAACTTTTGATTTCGATTTCAACCTTAATGTGAACTCGAGCAAAGCGGAGTAAATCAACAAATGGTATTCAATAAATGAAAATGAATGATAAATGAAATGATTTTATCAACATAAAGTTATTTATGGAACA